>NC_138582.1:105115271-105715271 GCF_964289735.1 Phaethon aethereus | reverse complement strand
TGAATAGTAGCATATTGATGCTTATATTTTTATTGCTCTACAAAAGAGTAAACTGATTAAAGAGGAAAATGGCTTGTTTTCCAATTAGCCTAGTAACAGTGTTTTGGTAATAGAGTACAAATTAGTGATAGTGAAAACTGTTTTCGTTATCCACTGTTTTTAATTTTAAACCTGAAACTCCCTGTACAGAATACTGCAGTAATATGGAAGTCAAACTTAGACAAAGTTGCTTTAAAGATATACCCAAAATATTAAGATTTTTTTGAGCTAAGGCAGCTACACTGATGAGATAAAATGTATTACTGACAAGTGTGGAACTCTCTCTGGTGTTAGGCAGTAGTGGGAAAGAAGTATAAACAATGAGGAATATGCTGAAGGATAATTGCACTGAGTAGCAATCTTGGGACCATGTTTGCAGTCTTCTAGCTTTAGAAATAGGCATAAAATGTCAGCTTGAGTGACAGGAGTGGATACTCTTTCTTTGAGGCTTATTTTGCAAGCCTGCTTATGTTTATAAGGGCTTTTTTTGAATCCTTCAAAGCATTCTTGTGGGGTAAATTTAGAGGTTAGATTTAGACTAGATATAAGGAAGAAATTTGTCATAATGAGGGTGGTGAGAGACTGGCACAGGTTGCCCAGAGAGGTGGCAGATGCCCCATCCCTGGAAACATTCCAGGTCAGGCTGGACGGGGCTCTGAGCACCCTGATCTAGTTGAAGATGTCCCTGCTCACTGCAGGGGGTTGGACTAGATGACCTTTAAAGATCCATTCCTACTCAAACTGTTCTATAATTCTATGATATAAGGTTTCTTTCCGAATTATAATACCATATTAACTTGTCTATTTTTTTCTTTCCCTTTAAAGGAACAAGCACATCATGATTGATTTAGGTACAGGTAATAACAACAAGATCAACTGGGCAATGGAAGATAAGCAAGAGATGATTGACATTATAGAAACTGTTTATAGAGGAGCCCGCAAAGGTCGAGGTTTGGTGGTATCACCAAAAGATTATTCCACTAAATACAGATACTGACATTTTTGGGGGGCTGCCTTTTTTTTAACTCTACATCCACTTAAATTTATTCTTGTGTATGTGTGTACATATATATATATTAAAAGGAAAAACCCTACAAGTCCTTCAACTTTGAGCACATTTTGAATTATTTAAAAGGTTTGAATTCTGGAATTATGTTTGGAAAAGTAGAAGACATGAAGCCTGGAACTGTCTGACTGCAGTAATACTGTAGCTGAATTTTGGCTTGGATTTTGTTTTTATTTTTTAAAGATTTTACTTTGTGTTGTCCTTTTGGTATTACGTATTTTTGTACAGAAAATACATTTTGCAGAAATCTGCAAGAAAAACATTTCAGCTGTTTTTATTTACTGTTGTTACACAAATGTCTGGGAAAACTATGCTATAGCTTTTTTAAAAGAATAAAGTGAGTTCCCCTTATTCAACTTAATTTTCTTCACCTAATTAAATTTGAGAATGAAAACAAATGGAATTGGATGCAAAGTCATAATGTTGAAGATGAAGGCTTATCACTTCTGTCAGCATTTCCTGGCATAGTATTTTGGTCTTCTGTATCCACCAAAAATAGGAATAAAATAGTAAGGTGCAAAACTCGGAGGAAATTTCTTCCATGACCTTGTGCACACCTTCCGACCCCCCCATCCTCCCACAATCAACTTAATTGACTTGTGGTGGTGGACTTCTTTTTCATGGTGATTATGCATACAGTCCTCAGTTTGAAGTGCTTAGATTCTGCAGTACCAGGGGGTAATTGTAGTTCTGGAGCTGGCTGCATAGTCAACAGCTGAAGACAGGATGAGGTGTGCTTTCTGTCATTTGACCTACAATTTGTCTAATGGTATACTAAAATGCATATATACTCACAAGACTTGGATTGAATTCCACTGTGGCATGGCTTCTGAAGTTTCCATTTGCATTTCTGACACCTGTTTTGTGGTAATGGAGACTGTTCTGTGGGGGTTTTGTTTTTAAGCAGATACATGCATATTTATAGGGTAAAGAAACAAGCCAAGTTATGCAGAGAGGGAGATACCTGTACTTTTGGTCCAGTTTGTCACAAGACAAAATGCTTTTTGACAAATATGCTTTTTTTACTGTCAAGTGTGTTTTAAGGAATTTAGAATGAGTCAACAAAGTAGAACACAGGGTCCCAATTTCTGCTTAAGTTAATCTGGTTTGCAGTGGTTATTAATTATGGAATCATTTATGTTGGAAGGGACCACTAACCTGCCAGTCAAAGTAGGTCCTACTTGATGAGGCTGCCCAGGGCTGTGTCCAGTGTTGAATATCTCTAAGGAGAGAGATTCCTCAGCCTTTCTGGAAAGCCAGTTCTGCTGCTTGAGCACCTTCATAGTTGGAAAAAAGTGTGCCCTACATCTAGCTGGAATTTACTGTGTTCCAGCTTGTGTCTGTTAACTCTCTCATAAAACACCACCACTGAGTCCAACTGTTCCCTATGCTTTGACATGGGGTAGCTGTTGCCAGCAAGAAGCCATAGTCTTTTTCTGAAGGCTGAACTAACAGAATTCTCTCAAACCCTCATATGCTTTGTACTCCACCATATCTTGGTGGCCCTCTGTTTTGACTCCCTCATAACCATGTATTTCTTGAACTGGGGAGCCCCAAAACTGATACAGTATTCTGGGTGTGGTCTCACAAGCGTTGAATGGAGGGGAATGACCTGCTGGTTCTACTTGTGGTAACACTGACCAGGATGTGGCTGCAGCCTCTGTTGCCAGGGCACCCTGCTGACTCCCCTTCACCTTGTCCTCCAGACCCCACTCCTTTCCTGCAAAGCTACGTGCCAGCCCGCCCACCCCTGCCCCTCACAACTGCCCTGCACAGCATAAGCTTACCCTGTCCTAGAGGTGAGCCTTGACACTTGGCTTGGAACTTCATGAGGTTCCTGTTGGCCCGTTTCTCCAACCTGTCCTCTGTCAAACCCCTCTCAGTTTGACGGTGCTTGCAAATCTACACTGATTAATGCATTGATTAGAATGTTTTCTTGATATTAATGAAGACTCTGTAATAGATGGCAAGTATTAACACCTGCCAAAGTTTTAAAAAGCATATTTATCCTTCATTAGCTGAGGTATTCTATTTACCTGGTAATGCTTCCATTTCTGCATTTGTGGTAAGATTTTCCCATTAAGTTTCAAACAGAATCTTTCCTGCAAAAAGTGCCAATGTTTTGGTGTAAAAGAACCTTAAAGGTAGTGTAGATGTTCTGATTTCTTTGACTCTACAGTGTCTTGTACAGGACGTGTTAACTAGAATTCCTTATCTATCTCAAACTCTTTAAGATAAGCTCTTTCATCAAAATGGCTAATGTTAAAGAACTGAAATGGGCACAATATGCGTATCTGGATGATGTTATCT
Source organism: Phaethon aethereus (assembly GCF_964289735.1). NCBI lineage: Eukaryota > Metazoa > Chordata > Aves > Phaethontiformes > Phaethontidae > Phaethon > Phaethon aethereus. The sequence continues at coordinate 105,711,856 of NC_138582.1, read as the reverse complement.
GCACAGGCGTGCACAGCTTTGGGTGTGCTTGTGAAAAGACTGACAACTGAACAGCTGTAATCTCTGCAAATACGGCCATTTCTTTTAGTGCAGAACAGTTTATGTTCATTGGACCTCTGAAGTTTTGCAAAGGCACCTTTGTAATAACGTCAAATAAGATAAGGTGCATTTTTTAATGCAAAACATTTAAAGGAGCATTAAAATGGCACATGCAAATGGAAATGTTTTGTCATAGAAGGATCTTGTTATTCTGAGAACATGAAGTTAAAAAGGCAACAAGGAAATATGATTAAAATTTTAATACTATTAAAATAAATGAAATACATTTTTATACATTGAAAAAGTTTGTGACTGGATATAGTTTTCTATCCAAAATAGTAGTTTTGTCTCCCCTGAAACTAACAGTTCTTTCGCAATTACAGGAAAGACGGTGTCCCTTTTAGATGAATAAACCCAGCTTTCTCTTTTTTTCCTGGAGCAAGAGTTTAAAAAAAATTTTGAGATTCTATTGTGATATGACGCAAGCATGTGTTTTCACAGACGCTTTTTGTGACTAGTGACAATGACTGTAAAGTCCCAGATTCAGTGCGGTGCTGTTCTCCCTTTTATCTTTCTTGATCACATCCTCATTTCAATGCTGCAAAGAAACGGTAAGTAGGTTAGTGGTTTAATTATTCATTAATGTAAGTCAGCATAAAAATGGGAAAGTCTCTGTACAATTAAATACATCTTCATGGATTGTCTTCTTACAGTTCTGAAAAACATTTTATTGCTTATAATGAAAAAGGTATCAGAATGAATAGATGCCTAATTATTTACAGACATTCCTGTCCTTCACTGGGTAAGCAGTCTCCAAATGACAGAAATAATCAGTGCGTCAAAGTTAGTCTCAGGAAAAACGTGCAGCAACAGGAAGAAGACGTTGCTGGCACCCACGGAACATGGAAGCAATGCTGTCTCGTAAATACTAAGAACACCAATTCACTGGGGAGGTGGGGGGGAGCATTTGCGACAGATAGCGATACAAAACCTAGAACGCAATCCTGAACTGTCGCATGATTTTATATTACAGAGTGTTTGATGATAATGCTGAAGTTATCCTTGCTCCTTCCATCCCCCGTCTCACTGCTGCAAGAACAAGCAACTGGTCTGTTCAGGGTGAAGGTATTTACGAGGTGTGCTCTGAGCCACATTGGGAAGCTGAAGCAGGTTTAAAAAGAGATGTACATAAATCTATACCAGCAAGAATCCTCAGTCAGATAGGTTGGCATGCCTGAGGGACAGCAATAGTGGGCAGGGGCCCACATGCTTTAATGCATCTGCATTTCAGTTAAAATGTCCAGCCTCAGCTTACATATTTGGGATTAGTTTGCACTACTAGAACAGATGCAGCAAGCTACAGTTTGTGTTCTTTTGAGAAAGCGGTAGAATTCTTTGGCTCTTGGCAGAAAGAAATCCAAGGTAATTTGAAATCTTTCAAGATATTGCAGTATACTTTAAAATCCAAGTAAATGCAGGTATGATAAATATGTAAACAGTATTTTCATGCTGGTTGCTGCCTATAGTTCAAAACTAAGTGGAAATATGTAAAATACAAGTAAAACTTTTCTTTACTCTCAACTCTTCATCGGTGTTTTCTATCCCAGCCTGTCATCAGGTCAGTGACATGCTTCTCAAGATCATCAATGCGCTCACCCATTTCTTCCAGTAAGAAGTTAAAGATAACTTTATTTATAAATAAAAAATTATATAATTTTATAGGGTTTTTTCCTTCTGTGAGAAAAACCCGAGTTTTCTTCCAGATGTCTCCGCCCCTTGCTTATTCATGTTCAACACTAATGCAAGGTGAAGCTGCACAAGGTTGTGTTATTATGAGACAGATAAGCATCCAAGTTCTAAATATTTTCAAATGTCTTCCTGTATGCCCGTGAGTCAAATGGAGTATTTTTCCGTGTAAGAGAGAGTTTTCTTCCCAAGGAACTATTTTGGGTGATACCATACAGTCAACATACAGTATCAAGAGCACTGTTAAAACATTACTCTTCTCTTACACTGGAGCAGCCAATTCCTGAAAGGTCAAGTTACAGGAAAAATAGAAAATGTAATAAATTCAGCGTTTCAGAAAGCAGGGGCGGTTTCTATAACTACATCTAAGGTGAAAGCTCAGAGCCCCTTTGGGTCTTAACTTCTCTTTTCGAGGGCTCGTCTTCCCACGCTTGGGATGCCAACAGCCGGTTTTAAACCAACAACATGCAACAATATGCCGGTTTAAGCGGCATCTTTGAAGATGACCGCTTTTTTAACGTTCCTTCAGAACCTTACCACGTAACTTACCGCTTATTTTAAGCAGTAAGACCAGCCGCGGGGAGGCGGGGGGAGGGTGGTGTGTGTGTGGCAAATTCAGCCGTCTTGCCGTCGTTAAGAGCTTAGCAACGTCAACCACTACAGCTTAATCTGATGCCCTGAGAGGCGGCCCCAATGTTCCCGGGCAGAGCCCCGGTAGCGAGCGGAGCCAGTAACCCGCGGTCAAAGGAGGATATCGCTCCGCGTTATCTTTTCGGTCAGAGCTTGGAAATCCTCCTGCAGCTGACGCAGCACACGTTCCGCCTGCGGGGGGGTGAGGAAAGAGAGAGAAAGCCGAAAGCAGCAGCCGCGGCTCCCAGGCACGCCTCCTCCCGCGCCCCTCCGCCGGCTCGCGGCCCTTCTCTCCGCTCCGCCGTACGGGGGGCTCCCGCCGCAAGGGCGCCCCACACGCCGCCCCCCGCCGCCGGTCTGCCCGCCGGAGCCAGCCCCGCGCTCACCAACCACGACAGGTCCCCGGCGCCCGGCGGATCGGAGGCCGCCATGGCCCGCGGCTCCCAGCCGTCCCCCAGGGGCCAGGGCCCGCCTCCCGGGGCGGGGTGGCGCTCGGAGCGGGGGCGGCGGGTGGGGCGGGAAACTCCGTGGAGCCCGGGTGTTCCTTCGTTTTTCCAAATGAATCGTGCTTCTGCAGGGCAATGGCTAAATGAGGGCGTTGGGGTTTGCTCTTCAGAGGCCTTACGGTTCCGCAGGGCGGAAGCGACGAATTACATGACGAAAAATGCTTGTCTGCTAACAAGGCCCAAGTTTTGGGGTTGTTTGGTTGGTTTTGTTTTGTTTTTTTTTTTTTAAGTGTCCTTTTCCCCATGTAAATAGTTTCGTAATACGGAGCCATAAAAATACCGCGCTTGCTGAAGTTCCTTGTACCAGGATGTCTAAACAGACAAGACCGACGGCATCCGCAAGAACGAGGCGGTGCCTCTCGCAGTCGCGCTACCGCCTGGGCCACCCCTGTGGTTTGCGGCGCTCTGGCACAACGAGCCCCCGGTGCATCTCCCGCAGAGGTGGCTTGCTGTGTGTGTAGATGTCCTGGGTGCTGTAACGGTTGCCTGATGTAAATGAAGAGGTTTTCAATTTACCTATACGGTTAGGAGAATATCACTGTCGGGCGACAGCTTCCCTTAGTCTATTACTTTAGAGATATGCCAAACATGGAACAGTGCCTTGGTCCGTAACAGGTTTCTCTCCTGAGTTAGTAGTGACCTCAAATGCTGGAAAGATTACCTCTTGTAAGCCTACCACTTAGAAATTCTCAATAAATGTAATTGTTTTCCTTCTTGACCTTCCCCGCCTCATTTAGGAAGGCACATTAATCCCTGTGCTGAGATTCTGGCATCAAAGCAAACCGCCACATTGCTGCCTGCTTCCCATAATTGTGGCTTCTCCTCTGTACATCCTTGTCTTCTCACTCTTGCAGATTCTCCTCTTTGCCTTCCTTGTTGTAGAAAGAAAAGTCAAGCAAGTTTTGCGGAGCTTGAGTGCTCTAGGAGTGTTACTGCGCTGAAAAGGTTCCAGATAAAACAATTTGAACAATAATATGCATACAGATATGCTTTTCATTTGTACATAGCCACTAGCTGCAACCACATAGCTTTTTCATTCTGTTGCATAAATAATAAGAAACAATTGTTGCTTCTTATCTGTTTATTCCTTGCTAATAAATCTCCCTTCCCTTAGAGCTGGATGGTAGAGCTGTGCTATTTTTGCATGTTTACTCCTGACAACAACCGTAGTCTTCCTGGTTTTCCCTCCGGCCAGAACAGCTACACAAGCTTTCCTCCTCGGCGGCAGTGTTTTGCCCTGCAGGTGGTTGCAGTGGCTCTGTCTGCTCGTGTCCGGATATCTTAAATAAAGTCACAGGGTCCTGTTTGCACTGAAGAGCTTGCAGGGGTAAAGAAACAGCTGGACATGTGGAGGAGCAAGCATTGTACAGCCAACGCGTTTGCAAGAATGGCACTAGATCTTTGTAGCACCACGTTTTAGCAATGGCTCGGTTAGAGTTCAGCTGGAAACAAGCATGACTTGGGAAAGGCTTTTTGTAAATAGCTCCTCTTGTTTGCAAGGCAGGTCAGCAGGGTCAGGACAAAAATACGTGGTACCCAGCCAGCACAGCAGTGCAGGAAAGGCAATTAAAGTGTGAAGGAGACTGAAGAGTAAAGGAAATATTTCACCACAAATTTTCCCCTCCCAAGCTCTGGTTCTTTTACTTTGTGGCCTCCACAGCTAACCTGAGTGGCCCTCCTAGTTCCAGTCTTGAGCTGAATTAGGCCAATAGTCCACAGCTGGGTTTATGGAGTAAAAATGGAAGTGTGTGTAAAGCCAAAAATGTTTATGGAAAAGTTCCAAAGTTCAGATAACCTAAGAACAGAAGAGACAAACAGCAAGACCAAAAAGACTACTTAACAATGAATTTATTTAAAATAGAACTGGCATACTCAGCTTTTCGCTGCTGTCCCCTATTGTCTCCCTCTCCAGAGGGCTCAGTTTGTCAGAGTTGAGCTGTAATATGCATTTCTAGGGTCTGAAATCCGGGAATGCATGATGAGTCATATTTTAAAAGCAGTAATCCATGGGCTAATGGAAGCTGAGCAAATTTTGTTTGGTTGGTTGGTTATTTTTTTTCTTGGTAGTTTCAAAGGCAGAGGTTTAGCCGAGAACCAGTAAACAACCAGTGCTACTGGTGCTCATAAGAGTATTTACTGCAATAAGAATACTTCATTTACTAAAAGGGTACCAAGAAGTTCATGTTGGCAATTAATACAAAAACCAGTCTTGAGGGGGCTAGAGAGAGGAACAAAAGAGAAGATTTTACAATACAAATTAATTTTCCATGCCAAAACGTGTTCTATGCTACTTTCCTTCAGTAAAAAGCTTAGACTTTAGTCACTTTCAATTTAAATATATCCTCTTGGTACGAAGCACATGAAGTAAAAATAAAAAATAGGGTGAGCTAGAGGCTGGGGAGCCATCTGCTTCCATCCTATTTCAGAATTGCAGGCCTGTGCTGTGAACTCTTCGCATTGCGCTTTTATGCTCAAATGGTATCCAAAGCAAGTGTGTCTTGCTCTTTCCTAGGGAAATTCCAGTCCCTCCAATGATGGAAGGAGAAGTCAGGGTAGCAGGACAGGAAATAAATTTTGTAGAAATGCATTCTCTTGTTGTTTGGATGTTACATAAAGTCCCTTCCCTCTCCTCTTTGCTGATGAATGAGATTTTATATACCAGGGGTCAGGAATCCTCTGGTCACGTACTCCGAGCGTGTCTGGCTCAGGGACAGTTTGGCATGGAGGTGAGGACAGAGAGAGGGTGTCTCAAAAGCCTAGTATTACGTGTGTGGTAAGAGAGAAAACAGGAAAGGTAGTCCTGGAAGGAGCCAACGCAGCAAGTATTCCTGGGCCACCATGGCAGCTTGTCCGGCTGTCGATCAGAAGGCAGGATGCAAATAGCTTTTTTTTTTTTCTTCTTCCTGGCAGAGGCATGGCCAATTGTAAAAGTTCTCTCTGAAGTAAGAGAAAAGGGCTAGGTACAAGCTAGTTCTTGCACCACAGTCATGGTATTTCTGCTACCAAATTGTAGGGCTGGGTCTTTGAGTCATGCCTTGGTCTTTCCCTCTCTCCCGGGAAGCTTCTCTTGTGTCACTTTGCAGTCATTGTTTAGAGGGACACAATGTGCAGAAGAAGCATCCGGCTTGGCTAGGTCATCAGCTTTCATATGCTGAAATCCTAAATGGTGCTGATGTTTCTTGCAAGAGAACTATTAACATTTACCTGTTTCTCTTGACTCAGCATAGTGTAGTTCACTGAAAGCTTGTTCCACTGGAATACTTACTGGTGAAGACATTGCTTTTCTTTCATCTTTTCTAACATCAGTAGAAGTAACAAGTGGCTGTTGTTTAAAAACACGGAAAGATATGGTGAGTGAAATGCAGATGCTTCAGGCATGGGGAAAAGGCTTTCGGGTCAATGGTGCCTGACAACACCAGTGCTTCTTTGGAAGAAAAGTCATTTGAGGTCAGTATTAAAAGCTCGGGTGTTTGTGCATGGTTCAGATTTCAGGCTCTGTACTATCTACCTTTGAAGAGAAAAGGGTAATTCCAGCGGTCAGGAGACCTGATGCCTGATGGAGGTGCTCTGCCTTCACTGAAAGTGTTGCTTTTTGGGACTGCTGGTCACAAATCCCCTTGGTGTGAAACTTGTTCAGTCAGCCCCTTTCTGCAAGGTTCTCCAGAAAGAAAACTGACAGTGTAAAGGATATCCTTTATCAGAAGCTCCTTGTGTGTGCTATGGGCATCCTGTATCACTAAGTAGCTGTAACAGAAAACAGGGTGTAGTTTTCCCTGTAAGTGTTCTGTGCTGGGGATAAACGTGCGTTTGCAGGAGCGGCAGAAAGCCCGCTGCAGATGCTTCGACGACAGAGGCGGCGTGGCATCCTTTGGCTCCGCGAGGAGTTGTACCTAATTTGTGGCTGTGTGAAATCACCCGCCTCGCTGCTGTTGACTGAATTATGTGGTGATCTGGAAAACTCTTGCTATGTTTCCCAGGCATGGCTGGTCAGAGGTGCTGCTTCTCATGCTGCTTTCTGCTCCAGCCTTGTTCCCGCTGCCTTTGGACAATGAGGGTGGAGGAGCATTCATCCAGCAGTTCCCCTCCTGAAAGGCTGCAGCAGGGAGCTGGAGGTGTTTGTCCTGAGTGGAAAGGGGAGTGGGGTCTGTTTCTCTGTTCCTGCTGGCCCGCTGGTGGCATTCCTGGCGCCGCATCTGGAGGCTGCGTTCAAATCACCCCGCAGTCTTGCTCCCAACTCTGGGCGTCATACGTGCGCGGTGGGGCTTTCTTGAAGGAAGCGTGGTGCATAACAGGCGAGGCCCCGCCAGCCGCCGCTGCGCGGGCGAGACGAGGCAGCTTCTGCGGCACAGGGACGGTGATCCGACCCCACGTGCTCAGATCCCACAGCCTGGTGTGGCTCTCTTCCAGGTACCTCGTGGTCCAGAGCAGAATGTGTGTTTTGTACACAGAGATTAAATGTGGCGCATGTCGGGGTGTGTACTGGAAAGAGTATTTTTCTATAAAATTCGTAAAAGAGTAAAAGAGCCTGTGCTGGAGAGGCTGGAAGCTGCGCAAAGGAAGGGGTGGTTCATCTGAAGATGTACGTTCTGCTTTTCCGGAAGCTGTAAAGAACCGTGGCTAAAGTTTCCTGTGAGCAAACTGCAGCTTCGCTCATGCTTAGATACCTTCCTTGCAGCTTCAGAGATTATTTATCCCAGAGATTATTTATCCCAGAGATTATTTATCCCGGAGAGGGCAACTGGAGTGTTTAACTGGCACAGGCAGTTTAAGCTCACCTTGAATTAGCGGAAAGCACTTACTATGGTTGGAGAAAACGTGGGTGGATTTGGGCAAAGATGAGGAATAACACTGGGGAACATCAGGTGTTGGGTAGAAGATATGTGCTCTAACAGCGCAAGGTTTGAATCGGTGAGCAATGACAGTAATACAAAAACCCAAGGGTGTGGAAATCTGATTCTTTGGCTATTTTTGTTAGGAGAAGCAGCTTACGCTTTCTTGTCTGCAACAAAGATCCTTTGCAAGCATGCTTTTAAAACGGAAACCTTTACTGACTGTGGCCTGCCTGCACCACTTTGCTTTCTCCCATGAGACTTCTGCGGCAGGAGCCCACTGGTGTGGCCTCATGGCACAACGGCAGCGCGTCTGACTCCAGAGCAGAAGGTTGTGTGTTCAGAAGGTTGTGTGTTCAAGTCACACTGGGGTCAGGAGGAGTCAGGGGAGGCCTCTCCTAAGGCTGCTCCCACTTTTGGTGCCTGCCGGAGGGCTCAGAGGATGCTCAAGGATGTTCAGCTTTCTCTATTATTCGAAAAGGACCTGTAAGTGCAGCTCCTTGGGGTTTCAGAAAAATCAGACTGCAATGTTTGTGTCTGTCTCATCTAGATTATTGTCTTGGACTCAGCTGTTATTCACGCAGTAAAATTAGGGTTTTTTTTGTCCCCTCCCACTGCACTCTTTGCTCTTGGTAAGGGCAGCATAAATTTGTTTTGTTACGTTCTTTTGTGTAGAAAATGTTCATATGTGTACGACAGATGCTGAGTTTATCTCAACAGAAACGAACCCAGGAGTGTGCTAAAGCGCGTAAATGCCACCAGAATCACTTTGTCCTTGTCCTGGAACAGAGAAAGAAAAAATAGTTTTGGTGCTGTAATGCTACTGCCTTGAGATTTCATGGTGGTATTTTGAATCATGAAGCTATAGTTCATCTGTAATTTTTCTTTTTTCCCCCCTGCTTCCAAGCCACTCCACAGCTTCACCAAGAAGGAGAGAAAACGAGTCAGAGAAGGCTAGGGATAGTTTTGGTGAGACTTAAGACACTCGTTCTCCAGAGAGAAAGCCCGTTTAAGGGTTTCCCAAATTGCATCTCACTCCCTGTGCTGGATCTGGCTGGGATGGAGTGAAGTCTCTCCATAGCAGCCTGTGTGGTGCTGTGTTTGATTCACGACCAAAACGGCGCTGGTACCGCAGCCGTGTTTCAGCTGTCGCTGGACGGTGCCTGCACAGCGTCAGGGCCTTTCTCGCTCTGCCCCCCCAGCAAATAGGCTGGGGGTGGGCAAGAGGGTGGGAGGAGAAGCGGCCGGGACAGCTGGTCCCAGCTGAGCCCCGGGACATGCCGGACCGTGTAGCATCACGCTCAGCAACGAAAACGGGCCCGGGGGAGGTAGTTTCTTCCAAAGTAGCTGTTGCTCAGAGACTGGCAGGGCATCGGTCTGCTGGTGGGAGGTGGTGAGTGATTGCTTTTGCATCACTTATTTTTGTCCTTCTCCTTCACTTACTAAACTGACTTTATCTCAACCCATGCGGTTGTTTTTTCCCTCAGTTTCACCCATCTGATTCTCTCCCCCATCCCGCTGCAGGGGAGCAAGCGAGTGACTGGGTGGGGGCTTCGCTGTCGGCTGGGGTCAACACACCACGCTCCCTCTTTCCCATCTTACTCCCCAGTATCAGCCGCTCCTCGCTGAATGCAATGACCCTGTAATTAGTAAGTATTTGGCCCCGAGTGTGAGGGGATGAAGTGTGAGAGAGAGGGAGACGGTGCAGGGCTATTTCTCCTTCTCAGCAAGAAAGGTCCAACAAAAAATGGCTTAATAAAATAGCCATTTCAATAAGAGAGAATAAAAAGAGGAACATAGATAGTGAGTGAACCTTACGTCTGTTCCGGTGCTGGGCAACACACATGGGTTCAGCACTGGATGGAGCCTGCATGGATCTTCCCGTTGGCACGCTGTGCAGATCCCGTCTGTGGGGACGTTCCTCGTTTCTGGCCCTTCGAGCTTTTACGTATTTTCTCATGCAAAACCAGCTCTATTCCTAAAGGTTGTTGGCCTCTTGCACTGTTAGACACAGGCAAGGATGGGCAGGCGGTGTAGCGGCTGGTGCGGGAGCTGCCCGCAGGCTCCTCTGCTGCAACTAGCCGGCTGAGGTGGCCCCGTGGCCGCGGGGCACGCGCAACGTCACACAAAGGGCATGCGGGGAAGAAACGGTTGTAGTCAGGTCGACCTGTTTGACAGAAAAACAGGCTGTGGGTTAAGCAGTCCCAGTTTTATTTCTTGCCTGTGCAATATGTTGATGTTTGTTTATTTCTCCACTCACCTGCACTTTGCCCATCCTTTCAAAGCCGTAATGGTTTGAAGAAGGGTTCATGTATCTCTGCCAGCTGTCAGGTTGGTCCCTGGCATGTTTGGTTTGGGGCTTTTTCGTCATTTGTCTGTGGAGGTGGTAGCAGTCCAAGTACAGAGACGAGTCCCATCAGCTCAGCCTGCGTGGCCCCGGCTCCTGGTGCAGAGCATGCCACCGCTGCCCAGAGGTGGGCTTGTAGGGCAGGCACGTGGGTCAGAGGTGCTCCTGGGAAGAGGGGAGGGAGCTCCTTTGCCTGCCGCTGGGTGCTGCACCCCTGCGTATACTCACTGCTCTGTTTACAAAGCCCAGTGCAGTAAGACAGTCTTCCCCATTAACGCTAGCTTGATTCTGTCCATCGGCTGGAAAACCAGGGGCTCACCAGTGTTTGAAGGGGCCAGGTGCAGAGGGGTTGATTTAGAAAACCAAAAGTGGAGAGAAGAGGACAGCTGATTTAGTGATAATACGCCTCAGTAGGAATGGGCAATTTCAATGTACTTAAGATGCATTTATTTGTTTTATGAACAGTACAATGAATATTTCCTTTTAATCTCACCGTGACTGGAGTTGTAGAATGAGATATAATGTGATAATTGAAGGGAATTTGGCTACTGTAGGAATTCATATAAACCCTATTGACAACATTTATTGTGCAACGTGTTCAAGGAGTGACTTAGAGCTTATCTGCACTGTGTCTTTAGCCTACATCTTGCAGGGACTTCCTACGCTTGCTTCAGTGCAACAGCATTTCTTTAATGCAGAATATAAAATAATTTTAATACTCATCTTTCAAAATCAATTGACAGAGCAAAGACTGTTTATCTGCTATTTTTGTTACTGCAGTAACTACAAGTGAAGCACCAACAGCCCCCCTCCGCCTGTAAAAAACTGCAAATAAGTAGCTAAGGCTTCAGTCTTGAAACTGGTTCAACTTGGGTGGTTGATTATTCCTGTGTCCTATTTGCCCTTGTGTCCTTCTGCTAGGAATATGGCTACATGGAGCCAATTGTAGAGACAAACCTCTTCTTACTCGTCTAATTCAGTGTACCTATTTGCAAAACAAAACCTTATATAATAATTTTTACCACCTCTACCAATATTAAAATCCCTTTGAAAACATCCCGTGTCTGTTCACCACTTTCAGCTTGCTTGAAATGTACCCAAAGGTACTATAGGAACATTTCTTAACAGGTATAATCTTGATCAGATTTCTTAATCGGGAATAAATCAAAGTTCTTGTTATGATTGGAGGTTTAGGGACTACACTGTCACCAAAATATTAACTGCTAGGGGCTAGTTTGTTAGTAGGTGGCTAGAGCTGCTCACATACTCAATTTCAATTCTCTGACAGCAGTTGTCATAAAAAGATTAATATTAGTCTTCAAAGACCTGGTGTGAAACATACTGCCTGCTTCTGTTTTCTGAGCGGATAATGCAGTTCTAGCAAATGGAGTTTTTTTTTAAAAGGGGGAATTTTGCCAGCCTATGTGGAAAAATAAATGGCACCTGTGCTTTTTCTCATCACTCAGAAACAGAGGATTGCTGCCTGGCAGTGAAGCTGTACTGTTTCTATGGTAGGCTCTGCTTTTGCACGGAGGAAGCGGTCCTTTGAGCTCCCTCTCAGTTACTGACTACCGGACGAAGCAAACTGGTTTGATATAAAGCCTCACAAAGGCTGAGCATTCTCATCTGGCTGCACTCAGACCTGCAGGTTGTGGAACTTTTCCTTGATGAGGCAAGACTATCTTCAATCGCCTGTTATCTCCCAAGCTTTAGATAAATTTTCTCCCTGGGACTCTCTCTGGAGTCTTGCTGGGTCTGTTGCGGTTGGATAGCCTGTGTGCTGGGCTGGATGTTACCCCGGAGTCAGCGAGCACCTTAGGATGGCACCACTGCCAGAGAAAGTTGCCCCTGGCTGCTTAGAAGATTCCGAGATTGGAACGGTCCCTCCCTGGAGCTGGCACAAGCTTTCGCTGCAGCTGCTCAGCCTGAGGAGCCCAAGCCAACCTGTCATTCCTCCCCCACCCAGTGTCTGGCACCACCAGCCAGTTTCGCTTACAGCAGTGGATTAACTCCTAAACAACGAGGAGATTTCTCAGTGACCAAAACTGAACTATATTCACACAGCAACCTGCTGTAATTCAGCATTTTTACCCTTACAATGTCAAGTAAGGGTAAACAAGCTAAGTTAAGGCAGTTGTCTGTTTCCAGTTGAGTACTTTAGAATCTTAATATTGTATGAAATTTGTTGTCACATAGACTTAAAAGTGTCCTGGAATTATCCTGAAAGCTAACCTAGAGAACTGGTGTCAGCCTGGGCAGTTTCTTCTACATAGGTAATCATTACTTCAAAATATCTATTTTCTCAAGATAATTTTTCAATGTTTTCTCAAAACACTTGTATTTACACAAACAAAAGTTGGCTTCCTAATCTGGGCTACTCTTATTTTCAGCCTGAGGCTTGTTTAGATCTTTGTGCTTAAGGAAAAATAATGTGGCAAGGGCTCCCAAGAAACATTTTAAAGAGGCTGGCACAACTGCATGATTATAACAATGTACAAGTGATATATGGAATATGAGCCATTAAATAATAAAATATGTTTTAATTTATGCAGTTTATAAATAATTTGATTGTTATCCTCTCTCTTAGAATGAGTCAGACGCTCTGAAATCAAGAACTTCAGGCTCCTCATCCCAAAATCAGAAATAAAGACTTCCACTGCGTATTTTTAACTTTGACAATCAAACTTTCATCTCTTCGTTTGACTAGCAGAGCTACTACTTCCCTGTAGGAAACGTGAGTCCTAACGTTATCACTGGTCACCTCATCTATGCAGGAGAGTGTTTTGGATGTTCGTGTGATGGTACCTCAGAAGTGGTCTTTGAAAAATACGCTCTGCAGTAACGTGCAGGTTCGTGTGCTGCATGTGCGCTGCAAAAGCTTGCCGGGTGGCAGAAAAGGTTGCAGTTGAGCTATGCGGGAAGTAAACAAAAGGCTTCAGAAGCCCTGAAACAAACATTTCTTTCTATTTTTAATTCATCCCTTTTCCATTCAAGACTCACAACAAACACTTACAGTTGCTGATGTACGACGCAAAATAATACATCATTCATTTGCAGGAAAACCCATCTAATTTGTCACCTGTTGGATGAGCAGCAGGAGCACATACGAGAAAGGAGGCAACATGTCTGTGAAAGCATTACAGGGAAGCCCAAGGAACAACCAAATGAACACAGCTGCACAGCCACTTATAGTCATGGAATCACAAAGGTTGGAAGAGACCTTTAAGATCATCAAGTCCAACCATCAACCCAACACCACCAAGCCCACTAAACCATGTCCCGAGTTCCACGTCCACACGTATTTTGAACACCAGAGATGGTGACTCCACCAACCTCCCTAGGCAGCCTGTTCCAATGCTTGACTACTCTCTCAGTACTAATATCTAATCTAAACCTCCCCTGGTGCAACTTGAGGCCATTTCCTCTCGACCCATCGCTGGTTACTTGTAAGCTTAAACGGATGAACCACCCTTTGCAGCATAGCTAGTTCACCACCACCTCAAGCAGCTGTTTGAGGATGCAGCGCCCATGCTGTTGGGCTCCTCGCAGCACCTGCGCGCAACGCTCGCTCTTCTCTGCTGGCCCAGCGCAAGCAACAGTAAAGACCCGCTGATCATTTTGGGTAGGAGATGCATGTTTTCCCTCCCTTTGCCGCCTCTTTCATTACCGTTTGGGGAAAAAAACGCTCTCCGGTAAGGAAGATGTGCCGATGACACTTGCATTGCACGTAGTTAAGGAGGGACGGCACTTTGAGAGCCACTGAAATGCAATCTCCATGAAGCGTGACGGAGTTTCTCCCAACTCTTAGGACAAAGGAAGAAGTGGGAGAGAGGGGCGCCGGACCCGGGGACAGCGAGCGGACAGGGAAGGGGCCGCAGGGAAGGCACCCTCCGCCCTGCCGGGGCGAGGGCCGCAGCCGGCGCGCACTCGCTGTGCGCGCCCGGGGAGCCGCATCGGTGCGGCGGCTAAGCAGCACCGCCCCAGGTAGCAGCGGCGGGGCCGGTACCGCCCGCGGGAGCCCACTCGGTGACACGGCGCCGGCGGCGCCGGCAGCGCCGGGTCTGGGCACGGCAACGGGCCGGCAGCGGCGGCTGCGGCTGCTGCTGCTGCGGCTGCTGCTGCTGCGGGGTCGCGCGCGCGCGGCCGTGGCGGGGCGGCCCCGTCGCTCATTGGCGGAGGCGCGGCTGGTCATCGTGGCGTCACGGGCCGCCCGGGCCCCGCCGCTGCCGCCGGTCCGTGCCCCCAGTTGCGGAGCGGCGGCGGGGGGGGGGGAATGGCGGCGGCCCGAGCTGAGGCAGTAGGTAGGGAAGCAGGCGCGGCGGTTGCGGGCGGGCGAGCGCGCGTGGCTCCGGGCTGAGCGGTGTGCGGCGGGCCAGGCGGGTGAGGGACGGAGGCCCCTCAGAGAACGACCCGGCAGCCGGTGGGCCGGGCGGGGATGCCGGGCCCTGGCGCCCCCGGCCGCTGGCAGGAGGTCTTTCCAGCGGCGGAGCGGAGGCGGCTGCTGCGGCCGGGCCGCGCCAGAGCCAGGGTTCCCCTGGGGGGGAACCCGTGTGAGGGCGGGAGTGTGGCGGCGGGTCTGGGTTCGCTAGTGCCCGGCGGCCGGCTGGGAGCGGCTGGAGCAGCCCGCGGCAGAGCCAGGCTCACCGCCCGTCCCTTTCAGCAGGTCGTGGCCCTGCGAGAGACGGCGCAGCCATGGTGCCGCATCCCATCCTGGAGCCCCTGCGTGGCTAAGGCCGGCCTCCGCCGGGGAACCGCACCGGGACACGATCCCTCGGCGCGCCTGCCCGCGGGGCAGCCTCCCCCGTTTCCCCCGTCATGGAGGCGGGCGGCTTGGAGTGGCTGCTGGTCCCAGTGCAGCAGCTGGTGTCGTGGGGTGCGGCGGGGGCCATGGTGTTCGGCGGCGTGGTGCCCTACATTCCCCAGTACAGAGACATCCGGCGGACGCAGAACGCAGAGGGCTTTTCCACCTACGTCTGCCTGGTGTTACTGGTCGCAAACATCCTGCGGATACTTTTTTGGTAAGCTGGTTTTGTGTGTCTGTGTCTGCCCGTTTCTAAAGGTTCTTACGGCCTTGCTAGTTTTAATTTGATTTGGAATATTTGAGGAAATGATGTATTTTCCATACTTTTCCCCCTCTCTTGAAGATCGCAATCCTGCCTTTCCTTGAGTGGGTGAATCTGCGTTGAGTAAAATGAACTGGGCGCAGGAGCGCTGTCTGTTGCCCTTGCCAGATCCGATTATCAGTGCTCTGATGTTCCAAGATGCATCTTTTTAACTTAGTAAAGAAAAGAGATTCTAAATCAGATCTTTTTTTTTGCTGACTGTTTTTTACATTTCCCTTGCCTCTCTAGCTCCCTTCTCAGAGTGAAGGCCCTGGTCCCACACACTTACTCTAGTTGGTATTAATGTCACTGGGACACTTGCCATACGTTCTTGCATTTTCCCGGGATGCCAGCTGGCTTCAGAGGGGGTTCACTTTTAGAACTCCATGCACAATTACAGATGAAGATATTCATTCTTTGATAAGCAGGCAAAAGGTGGGCTGGTGGGTGGGTGCTTTCAAAGCAAATTCTTCTTGTTTTCTGCACCACTTTCAATGTTTAAAAGCAAGTTTGCTTCTGTATTTAGGTCTTGTGCTGCTGGACAAAGAAAATGTTATTAGGGCGTGATTTCCATGAATGAATTTTATTAACTTACATTCCTCGTAACTTCTTAGAATATAGATGCTACAACACTGGGAATATACTTGAGAAACCAAAGATTAAACAGTTTGGGAAATTACTGCAACTAGGAACAGCTGTTCTCAGAATATCCTGACTACAAAGTACTGCCTTGTAGTCCACAAAGAACTGATAGGTAACAGGCTACATCTTTTTCTTGGTTTCCAGTTTCTTTCTAAACCTTCTCCAAATCTTTAAGCATATAGACCTTCCTGGATTCTTCTACAGCAAAATGCAATGTGTAAGTGCTGTGCTGGAGTGGAGGAAACAGGGGACCCTCTCTTGGGACCACAGCTGGCAGTCAAACTGAGGAGTCGTCACTAGCTCAGAGCTACATGTTGCACTGGACCTATGTTTTCCTGGGGAGAATTGTATGGAGCAGCTGTTGGAAAAAGCAGAGAGCAGAAGGGAAATAGAGGAGCTGGCAGGCGAAGGAGAGGTGAAAAGCCTGAGCTGATAGTTTGAGAAATAGAAATTGTCTAATTTTTTGTTTCACTGGGAAGCAGTTGACACATACAAATGATTTGTACCTGTGTAGGCTCTGGTCATCTTGGAGCTTGGTGATGGCATGGAATGGCTTCACACGGGACATGTATAGGTGTGTCTGGCTGCAGGGCGAGCGTAAGGCAAGCTGCTGGCTTGTGGTACAGCCACTTCAGTGGGGAGATGCTGCAGGCATGAGCCTGCAGAAACCTTTCTGTCTGTACTTACAATGAGTTGTCTCTTTCTGGTTCTATTGAACTGAAAGACAGGAAAGGAGGCTTGCATAATGAT
The DNA here is from genome assembly GCF_964289735.1 of Phaethon aethereus. NCBI lineage: Eukaryota > Metazoa > Chordata > Aves > Phaethontiformes > Phaethontidae > Phaethon > Phaethon aethereus. The sequence goes on along the minus strand of NC_138582.1, from coordinate 105,695,265 downwards.
AATTCAGTGTTCCCTGAGAGAGAATATTTTGCTTCTCTACTTGTAAAGATTAGGCATCCCTGGTAGCTCATTATAAACACCCGTAAGTCATGAAAGCAGCATTGAGAGTGGATATTATCCTTGGGCATATGGATGATTAAAGGAAGATGGCAGAGCAAGAGCCTCTGATTTCTGTGAACATGTTTAAAATGCACCCATAGGGCAGTTTTGCAATTCAATTTTTGTATTAGTTGTTTAATGTCAGCTATGACTGATGTATTATCTGGGACACAGCACTAGATAATTTGACATAACGAGCAGAATTATTTTAATTGTGTATGTAGTATTCATTGGACAGAATTAGAAGGTTTCTGTATGTTTTGTTTCAAACTTGTTGAATAATTTTGTCCATTCTTGTGCTGGAACAGAACTGCTCCTACAAGTAATTTTGTTTTGTGTATAATTTTTTCCCAATCTGACTTTCAAAGTACCAGTTGATAAGATTAGTCCTCTTCCCCTTTAGCAAACCAGTCCAGACCTTAATCTAGGTGTCTCTTTTGAAAACTTTACTGACATGTAGCTGCTGTTTTCAATTGTTTTAGTTTCTCTTCATTACCCTGGTTATTAAGCATATGATTTGTGCCAGATTCACCCCTCCTGACTTCCCCTCCACCCTGATCCAAAAATAAGTACTTAAAGTGGTAGACCTTAAAACCTTTCAAGTTCTAATGGTGTTGCTTTTCAGGCCTTAATTATTTATTAGAATGGCTCTATTTTTTTTTTTTTAATTAAACCGACTTCAAAGGCATTTCTGTAATTAGTTTCTGTTGTTACATCCACATTTTCCCTGAATTTCTTATATTCTTGAATTTGAAGCTTACAGAGTGGAATGTTATGTATTTCAGATGCATTGGCAACAGGAACTGACAGTTCCTACCTTTTATGCCATGTTTCTTCTGTACTTTGTTCACCTCAGCTGTGGGGGCAATTCCCTCATTTCCTACTTGTGAATTGGCAGATTCCACGTGTTCCTAGAACTGTACATTCTTATCTCTGAGCTTTTTTTCAGTTTTGTTGTTTTTTTTTTTTTTTTTTTTATGGTAACATCTGGTTTTGCAGTGGATGAAGTTTGACTTTTCATCTCCCCTCCAAATAGAGTATTTAGTTCCTAATCTTTTTGGCATGTTTTATGTATCAATAGAGTTGCAGCTGGTGTATTGCACTGTGACAATAGCCAATGAACAAGTAGCACTGCTGAGATCAAGGATAACAATTCTGATTCTAGTTTCTAGTTACCTGTTCACAGTTTTTCTTCCTCCAGTTAGACTGTCTCCAATGGTAAGCCATCTTTTAAAGTCAAGAGGGCTCAGTGCAATGCTTCTTCTCCTTGTCTTCCTCCCACCTAATCCCTTAGTTTCAGGGTGTGCTCAAAGAACTTCTGTTTGCTAGTGATGACAGTAACACATTATCCATTAAGCCATTCTCCATGCTTCTCTGTTTCACAGTGTCTCAAAATGTCATCTTTAAAGAGACATTTATGCATTCACTTATGTGTGTTTGGCCTTGCTCTGTTCCAGTAATTAATTATATGCCAGAACTTCGTGGAAAAGAAGTGGGAGAGGACTGGTCTGCAAGAATAAAAACTGCATATCGATAGCAATGGGCATGATTCCATTTTGCTTTGTTTACGCACACATGGCTTTTCTTTAGGAAAAAGAAAATAGAAGTTTGACATAGAAACTTGTGGTTCAGTGTGTTGACTGTATGTGAAGTCGTTAGCCCTTTTAAAGAGGATTCTGAAAAAAAAAAAAATTTGAAAAGTAGGCAGTCCATGCTCACAGCATCACACAATGGGGTCTCTGTTTACCAGTGTGAAAAGTAGATTTTGTGCTGTGACTAGCCTTGATATCAAGTTAGCTTTATTTTTAGTAACAATCTATTGTTACAATTTTATATAACGCTTCGAAGCAGTGTTTATTTTGGGGTGCCAGTGTAGCTGCTGGTCATGATTTATGGTTTATATCAGCTGCTCCTTTGTTCCAGTTCTTCTGCCACTGTCAGTACTGCTTGTCCCGTCTGTCTTCTCCAGACCCCATAGGTCATTATTTCTTTCTCTCCGCTCAGTTTAACTTCTGGACTGGTCAGCCCAGAGAAGGTCTGTGGTGTGGGCGAAGAGGAAGAGGCAGTGCAAAACTCAATGCCATTTTAATTCTGGTACATATGAGGATGCATGGTATGCTCCAGAAAATCTGATATCAATTTTTTTTCCCTCTGCAGTTTTAATAAAACACTTCATTACCATTTTTGTTAGCTAATGTCTTGCTGTACTTGCTAGAGTTAGCTCTGATTTCTTGTTCAAGACTGGTTGTTAAAATATCCAAGAGATACCCTGAGTCTTACTGATGCTTGAGCTTTGAGGTGGTTAATCATCTGCTTAAGCTGTCCTAGGCTGTTTTGAAGTTGTTGGCCGTCTTCAGAGTGCACCGTGGCACTTGAACTCAGTTGTGACCAATACGGACGTATCTGCTTGGTTCATGTGGCCTGCAGTTGGCCAGCCGGCTGGCTTTGCATTGTCATCATCAAGAACAGGAACAAGAAGGTGGGCGAGAGTTGTGTAATCAGTTGGGGGTGGAGGATGCAGAAAAACTTACTTGTGAGTTCTCCCTCTCTTCCCCCTCTTTCTCTTCCCCCTTTTTTTAAAACAGAGCTTATGATGAGATAAATTATGGTTTCTGTTAATATTAAAATTGGAATAAATAGCTAGAGAAAAGGGAACTGCAGATTTCTTGGAAGTTAGCAGTAGGCATTTTTATTTGTATCTAGAGTAAGTTCAGCCAAAAGTACTTATGCTCCCTGCTATTCCCAGAGGTTTTTAGGCCTTTTTTCAGTTTTGCAGTCCAGAAAATGTTCTATGTAATAGTATAATATGGTTTGTATATTTTCCAGGAAGACAGTATTCTTTCCAAAGGTTTTGAGATGCGATTATGTGGGCCACTGGCCTAAACCTCATACGGCAACACCATAGAAATCCAAACAACAGAAAATAAAACCATCCAATTTTAGAGTTGTTCTCACAAAATAGTTGCCTTAAGACAAACTGTGGAAACAAGTTCTGACAGTCAGGGAAAAGGTGAAAACTATGGAGTGTATTATTTTTTTGTAAAGGTAACCCTCGACCCATTTCGCATCAGTTCACTTGAAACAAAGCGGGTTCTGAAAACCGTAATGTCAGTAGAACTGGGAGCTCTCTGTGCCAGAGTCAGTGGGATAAGCTCCCTGTTATGACTAGAGGTTTACTGGGACAAGTATGCAGCTGGAGGTAATTTATAGGAAAATGTGGGACTTGCTGTTATCTTGGGGTAGTTTCCTACATATTTATTTATTCTGCTGTAACACCTACATTGCTACTTGTGGATCAGGTCCCTGCTGTCAGGTGTTGCTTTGGCTTCGGATAGTGGGTCAGTGATGTCTGTCCGTAGGACTTCTTGTGGGAAGGAGAAACTTCTCCTTTTAAGACTTCTGTTATTAAAATGAATCTTGCCAGCTTTTCCCACGTGGGGAAGGTGGGATGGTGCTATAAACCAAGCTGGCAGAGTGACTACAACTTTGAAAGATTGCATTACATATGGCCTGCTAGTGGAATCTTGCTCAGATATCGAGAGCAAAAGTGTTATGCAATTCCTCCTCCTTTTTATAAATACCAGAAAGCATGGATAAAATACGCTGCTCTTTTGTATAAGAAGCAAAGGTAAAGTGGGATTTGTATGTCCAAGTAAGAAGCTTGTTGTGTGTGATCCATAAAGCCCTGGAAGTTTACGTGTGAAGCAGAAACTCTCATATCACGAGATCCTGTTGTAAAACTTCCTGCCGATTAAACTCTGTAATTGTGTGGGCTGTCTTTCAAGACAGCTGCCACGCTGCTACACCAGGCTATCTGTCACGGCCACGGTGGTGTGTGCAGTATCCCGCATGCTTTCCATCTTGCCTATAATCTGTAACTTCCCAAAGAGCTGGAAAAGTCAACCCAGAGTGGTGAGGCCTGTAGTAACTTTGGTGGCTTCTCCACTCTTGTGGTGAGTGGAATGGCCTCTTGTGTGGCCTGCCCACATACGGGCAGGGGACACCAGCCGGCGGGTGGCAGCTGAAACTGCGTCCGGCAGCGTAGGAGGAAATGGCGTGGTCAGGGTGATGGTGATCTGGTGGTACCAACAGCAACCCGTTTCTTTTCACAGACATACTAGGAAAAGCGATAAGCAAACCTGTTGTGTTTGGTCTAGTTTGGACTGCTTTTGCACAATCGGCGTTTGCTGTTTTGAGTAGGCCCAGGACTGGAATAGCAGGATTATTGCAACAGGATTGAGTTGTACTTATGGAATTAGCTTGTTTTCTCAATGTCGAGTTAGTCTCTGCTCTGGTACTTCTCTTGTCTTCATCACCCTGAACATGCATTAATTGTTTTAAGGCTATTGAAATACTAATAAAATGTAAACCCCTCCCTTCCTTTATTTGCACATTTGACTGATACAGGAAAAAAGTGTTCTTTTGTTTTTACAGTATTAAGTAAACAGTGAAAAACTTTGTCTCTTCATAGTCTGACATATGAAGTCCGAGTTTGCTGAATACTGCAAATAGCACGGTTGTTTACTTTACATCGCATAACACTGTAGTTGTGGGGTGAAAATGCAGAATAATGGTGGTGACCCCCTCATCCCCAGGTCTTCAAAGTTGTTCTTTTCCGTGAGTCTGTTCTAGTATCCTGAGGTTCTTCATCTTCCACTCATAATCTACTTCAATGTTCCTCCCCTCCTGGCTCCGGCTTTGGCAAAGATAGGAATAACATCTGTGCAGAAAGTAAACAATATGGAACAGCACACTCCCTGCAGGGCTTGCATCTTGCAGTGCTCCTATCTTAAGCTGTCTTGAGGACTCTTAAACTGGATTATTAGAGTTGCTTTGGCCGGCCCGAATATCAATGCAAAGTAGAGTAAGCAGCTTGGAGTGGTATTTATTTTCATGATCCTGAGCAAAATCAGTGTTCTGTCTTTACTTCTAAAGCTTCAAGAACCTGATGGTGGTCATTGGCACTGGTATTGTCTACAGTCTTGTTGTCCAGATAGTGTGGTATAGTCCATGTCCTGTTTTGCTCTGCCTGTTGGTCTCCATGGCAGCTGTTTGATTTCCTGTAGATGTGACCTAGCTTAGAGAGTTGTGTTGTTTGTGAGATTCAGTTTGGGGCTTGGTGTTTGGGGACATCTATTTCACATGAGCATGTTTTGTTGTGTAACCCTTATTGTCTTTGGCTGGAGGGTTGTAAAAAAAAATCTACAGGTGTTGTGCATTTTTTGAAGTCCCTATAAAAAAATTCAGATTTCCAGTTTACCTCTCTTTCATGTTGCGATTTTTGTTTTACTCCCCCACCTCCACCCCCAGTTTTTAAGGGGTAGAGGATCTGCAGCAATTCTTCAGTCTTGTTTCCACTAGGGCTGTGGTGATGGCAAATTGTTTATAATCAGACAGCAGCTGTCCATGCTTATGTGTGTTTTTAGTGGGTGGATGTTTGTAGTGCTAGCAATACTTTTGTGAGGCACCCATTGCTGAATGGCCAATAATCTCATTGGCAGGGAGAAAGTAACGTTGCAGTTACCTGCACTGGATTTACCATCATAATAGCTTCTAGCTTATTGTGCTGTTAGCTCAGCTCCTCTTAAATGCATTGCTATGTTTTTACATGCAAATGCATTTGTAATTAGGGATGGTTTTTCTAAATCTGATGTAAACGGTTTTAACTGCTCTGTAATTCTAAGTAAGTCTTTCCTTTTTTTTTTTCTTATTCCCTGAATAACAGACAAATGTACTGAATTCTAGTAGTTCAGGAGAACTTGGCCACAGTCAGCAGCACAGGGTGAATGAACTTTGGGATCATGGGCATGGGGCATAGGCCAGGCCAAACTTCTGTTCTTCTCCCCTGCATTTTTTCCCTAAGTGCAGTGAAAGCCTTATCCAGAGCACACTCTGCCTGTGATTACATGCATCGGTTGTGTTCTTTATTTCCTTCCTCATAGCATCCTCCACATTTGTTACGATAATGGCACTCGTGTGATCCATCACAAATTCATCAACGGTAGAGAGGAAGGGGGGACAAAGGTACATACAACTGCTTTATTCCAGTGGCTACTGGTGGTGTCTTTGGCAGTAGTGTGAGGGCTTAAGGTGTTACTGTACTTTTCCTTAACTGTATGCCATTAGTCAGGAAATACTCAGCTGTTCTGCACAGGAAGATTTCCAAGGAAGATAGCCAAGGACTTTCCAGTCCCTCTCCTGTTCCTTATTAGTTGACTCATAACAAAAAATACTCTTTGGTGAAATGGCTGTAGTGGAAATGTAGTATTGTGTGAGAGAGTGTGATGGTCAGCCTGGTTAGTTTTTGTGAACATGGATCTCTGCCATGAAAGTAGCCTAATAACATAAGAAATTATGTTTTGCCAGCATACTATAAAACAGGAACTGTCAAGAAAGGGGGCAATGGTTGCCATGCCTGTGAGACTGAGGTCTCCAGAAGCATGATGTGCTCAGAGAATGGCCTTAGTAACTGTGCTGTGAGGAAATTTAGAAAGCCTGTGTGCCTCACAGTGCAGGCTGAAGTAGCTGGGGAGCATAGCAATGTGTTTTTGCCAAATCCCTTTCTCAGCATCTCCATCTTCCAGGCATAAAACCTGGTAGAACTGAGCACAGAGAAGCAGCTTACCATGATGTTCATGCAGCCTTCCTATTGTAAATCTAATATACTTTGAGGACTGCACATGAAAAGCTTCCAGCCTTTATCCCTAATGCACTTATTGAGTGTGTCTGGTGGGGGTTGCTGAGCTTTCATCAAGTAATGCAGGAAGAGGAACTTGGAGCATCACTGGTCTTCACCCACTGAAGGGTCTCATTTTCCTGTGCCAGAACCTTGTGCAATCACATAAAGAGTAAGCTCTTCAGTCAAGACTGGCCACAGTCCAAATTTCACCTCTGTGTTACGTGCAGGAAGGGCTCAGTACTCCCCACCAAGCATCATCTGTGAGCAAGCAGAAATTAAATTGGGGGAAGGGCAGGAGAGGAAAAATTATGTATGTTTGGTTCCCACATCTTTTGGACTTCCTTACTTCCCCCAACTTTGGTCCAAATTAGACACAAATTGATGAATTGATTGTGTGTTTTGCAGACCTGGTCTTTCCACTCAGATGTCTAGAGGCAGAGAAGGCAGAAAAAGCATAATACATCCCCCCTGCCCCATAGGAAGATGTTACATTAAACCTAGCAAGCTAATAGATTTGGGTATTTATTTCTTTAATAGGGCAAGTGCTATTGTTTTTGTGACCTCACTTTCAAAATGAGAAATTGAGAGGTAAGTTTTGCACAGAAGTCCTTGTGAAATCTACAGAGCGTTTATGTGGAGATGTGTATCTGGTCTGGTGTCTCTGTACAGCCTTGACTCTCTACAGCCTTGACCACTCAGTGAATCTGCTTCTCCTTTCCAAATAATAGTTTGCTGCTAGCTTTGGAAACGAAGACTTAGGTTTCTGGTTTCAGAATTTCTAGGATCGGTCCACAGGAACGTTGTAGTAGGGTTTTCAGATACTCCCACAAGAGGATTGTGACTCTGAGCTACTACTGTATGTGCGTTTAGATTTGGCTGGTGACTTTCTCTTCCTCAGCCTTTCATACTTGTTACTGTTAGGATTTCCTTTTTCAGGTGCTTAGATGGATCAAAGAATGAAAATAACTGAGTACAACACTTGTCATGTTTAAGATGTTTCATATATTTTCTTTTCCTTTCTGTTTTTTAGGTTTGGAAGGCGTTTTGAATCCCCTCTTTTGTGGCAAAGCATTATCATGATCATTACTATGTTACTGATGCTGAAACTGTGCACTGAAGTACGTGTGTCCAACGAACTAAACATAAAACGCCGCTCTTTTGCAGGTTAGTGACAGGAAGTGGCTTTTGCAGGATAAATCTTTTTGAAAGCCTGGTGTGCTGTATTTTGGACAAAGGTTCTGTCTGAATTGCAATCCAGTCTCCTTTCTTGATAATTCAGTGTAGTGATTCCTGAACTTCTTTTTTGAAACTTTTTTTCCCGGATAAATATGTAAAGTTGTAGTTTTATTTCAAATGAGTCTTGGTTCCGTGTAGAAATCAGAATTCTCCTTAATATTTCACCTCACACCCTGAATATAGAGCTGGCTGTTATGCTGTTGTGCTAGTCTGGTGGTTTTTTTTTTTTAAAGATCTTGGCCAGATTAAGAAGTTACTTTCTTCAGCTGTGCTTTTTACAAGGTTCTTAGGTATGATTGTACACTGTTACCTGAAATTTTATTTTGCAACTGCAAACACTTTTGTACCTAATTTGTTTTCTAGTTACTGAGTTATTGGCTGTCAAAATAGGAGGTGCTGTCATATCATAGTTGCAAAACTATATCTTTTTGTATACCATTTCCTTGGGCTTTAGTGTGGGATTAGTTGGGATTTATGGGAATTTTCACATACCTTTTATTTTGGTTATTTGTTAACTTTTAGGCATTGATAATTTCAGTCGGGGCCAGAGCATTATCCTTTATTTAATGAAATGTTCAAACTTTCCACAAAGTCCCTGCTTTTTTTCATAGATAAGAAATATGAGAGGGGTAGCTTTTGTGTTTCTCTCTCGACTTTGACTTACACCATTTTATGTTACAGCTTATTACCAACAAGAACTGAATTAATGCTGTCAGCTTTTTGTCAGTTGTTTTGCCAATACGGATGTATAATTTATTCTCTCCATCTGTTCTCTTCCTTCACTCCCTAATAATTGAGGATCTGATCCAGTTCCAGATATCCACAGCCATCATTAGAAGGCAGCAGCTACTGGCTGTGCAGTAGGGTAATTTAGCTAATAGCTGAGGAAGCTACTTCCATTCCCGCTCATTGCGGAGTGTAGTGTGAAGCTATTCAGGTAAGTGAATTCACGTGGAAGAGGAGCTGCACTCCCACTCCCAAACACAAGCTGCTGTGTTCACAAAGGTTGTTAGTCTGGCAGGATGAATGACTTAAAAACTACTTTCAGCCAGATTTAGCAGCAGTTAAAATCAAGGAAGCATTTGTGAGAGGCATGTATGCTTTCTCCCTCCTTTGCTCTCTGTGCTACATTTTGTGAAGTGGCAGAAAGGTTTCTCTGTTTGCCTTTTCTGAGGGGAAGTTACCTTTGTGCACAGTTACACACACACACGCACTCTTGTAAGCTCCTTCAGTGACCTTTGGACGAAAAGGGAGGTTATTCAGTTTAATATATAGCCCTCTTTAAACAACTCTCCCTGAAAGACACAGTCTCCTAAAGGATAATCAGTCTTCTCCTTACGAGGTAATGGAAACTCTTCAAGGCTGTGTTGTGTTATTTGATCCTCCTTCCTGAAACTCAGCTTGTCATGTGTTTAATTAGCTAGGGAGACTGATTTTTACCTATTTGTGGACCTTACTTATTTATTTTCGTCAAAAGGCTTGCATCCTCACACAGACTTTGAGAACAGCTAAAATATTTTTCTTACCTGTGGTTGATTTTTAGTAAGGCCAACTATAATGTGATGGCTCAGAATAAACATACAAATGCATACAAAACTCCTTTCAAGCAAGGCAGAAAGACAGATTTGTATTTCAAGCACCAGATGAGTAGCAGTGAGATCCGTGTTTCTAATCCTACTCCTAATCTTACCTCTTAAGTTTTATGGAGATCCAGGCAAGCTGATAAATCTGTGTACTTACTTTCTTTCCTCATAGCTTATTGGGGCAGTGACAAACTAGGTTTGAAGTCAGTGTTCTTGATTAACGTTGCAGAATCCTGCAGGGAAAGGGCACAATTTCTGTATGATAATATTATTTCTCACATGGCTAGTCTTCAATTTAAACATTTTTCTTTAATTTCTATCCTCCCTCTGAATGTTGCTGCAAAATAATCCAAAATATTTTGAAAGTGAATAGACCAGAATATTTCAGTGGAAGGGATTTTGCTGTTTTCTTGTATTACTATTAAATGTGGTATTTCCCCCGCCACCTCACATTAGTGTATGTTTACCAGTGTGTTTTGAATTATGTGGGAGTTGCCTTTTTTTCCCTTTTGTTTTTATTATCCTCACAGATAAGTGAGTAATATAAGTAATATAAGTAATAACTAGTTCAGAAGGAATATCCTTGAAATTTCTTGAAGCATTGAGGAGCAGTCTCTCCTAATCCTGACAAACTTGTTCTGTATTCTCTAGCCTGTTTTGTGGTGTTACTGGGTTAAAACACATATTAATAGCAATTCAGAACATAGACATAAATCCATCCAGGTGAAATGCTTGTACTTTTCATTTACAGGGTAACAATCATAGTATGAAAAATAGAGTCTTCCTGGACTCTTTCCAGTAATGTTTGATTATTTCTTGCAGGGTCTATATAAAGAACTTAGTAGGAAACTTGTATAATAGAATCACAGAATAGTTTGGGTTGGAAGGGACCTTTTAAAGTTCATATAGTCTAACCCCCCTGCAATGAGCAGGGACATCTTCAACTAGATCAGGTTGCTCAGAGCCCCGTCCAACCTGACCTGGAATGTTTCCAGGGATGGGGCATCTACCACCTCTCTGGGCAACCTGTGCAAGTGTTTCACCACCCTCATTGTGAAAAATTTCTTCCTTACATCTAGTCTAAATCTGCCCTCTTTCAATTTAAAACTGTTACCCCTTGTCCTGTCGCAACAGGTCCTGCTAAAAAGTCTGTCCTCATTTTTCCTATAGGCCCCCTTTAAGTACTGGAAGGCTGCCATAAGGTCTCCCTGGAGACTTCTCTTCTCCAGGCTGAACAACCCCAACTCTCTCAGCCTTTCTTCATAGGAGAGATGTTTCATCCCTCTGGTCAATGTTGTGGCCCTCCTCTAGACCCGCTCCAACATGTCTATGTCTTTCCTGTGCTGAGGGCTCCAGAGCTGGATGCAGGACTCCAGGTGGGGTCTCACCAGGGTGGAGTAGAGGGGCAGAATCATCTCCCTCATCCTGCTGGCCACACTTGTGATGCAGTCCAGGATATGGTTGGCTGCCTGGCCTGCGAGTGCACGTTACTGGTTCATGTCCAGCTTCTCATGCACCAGTACCCCAAGTCTTTCTCGGCAGGCTCGATCCCTTCATCCCTCAGCCTGTCTTGATACCGGGGATTGTCCTGACACAGGCACAGGACCCTGCACTTGGCCTTGTTGAACCTCATGACATTCACATGGGCCCAATCCTTGAGCTTGTCCAGGTCCCTTTGGATGGCATCCTGTCCCTCAGGTCTGTCAACTGCACCACTCAGCTTGGTGTCCTCTGCAAACTTGCTGAGGGTCCACTCGATCCATGTCATTGATGAAGATATTAAACAGTACAGAAGATAGTAAACAGTACTTTTCTCTCAGTTACTTCTCAATTATGGGAGTCTCTTACTCTTGCAAAGTGAAAGTAAGTTGAAAGTGGCAGAGCCTATCTTGTGCTGCTGCTGACTTCTCTGACTTTTTGTTCTGGGTACATAAACTTTATTCTTCAGTTACATGTACTGATTGAAGAAAGGGTAAGTCCTCTTTATATATCCAGTCTTTTTTTTTTTTTTTTTTTTTAAAGTTGGACTGTATAGCCTGTTTTTAACTGTTCTGAATTGGAAAAGAAATCCCCCAGACAAGCAAAGAAAGAAAGCAACAAAAAACCCCGACTTTGTTTTAAAACTTCCAATGATAGGGCACTTCTCTCTCCTGAATATGAACACTTTGAAAGCTATGTGAAGGAATCTTCAGATGAAATCGGCATGCATGAACAATACCTCCTCATCTTTCACTTTAATTGCATCTTGACTGCTTTAATGCAGATCTCCTGGTACTATTGTTGTGGTAACAATAGCTCTCCTTATTCATTGCTCACTTTTAAATTGGTATCTGTGCAGCTGTATGTATGCTGTGTTGTTGGCTCAGTACAGGAAGGCTCAAGGTTCAGTGGTAGTTTCTTTTGTTATAGTTGGTTTTGTTCAAAGCGCTGTATTATTTCTGGGACGTGATGGTGCTACCATGCATGCGTGTGCCATGTCTTGACTTGAGAAGCAAGAGGAGGTGAAGCAAGGTGCTCAGAGATACAGACAGCTAAAAATAATCGGGTTGCTTTTAAAAATGTTGGCAGGCCAGAGCAATCTCTTCATATTCTTGGAGAGATGGACACTCTACAAAGAACCCTCTTTTTCTTTCCCCAAATAAGCTTTCCACCTCTTTCCAACAAAGATTCCATTTCAGTTATGCCCAAGACATTGTGACAGATTTCAAGCACCCTGAATGTATGAACTATACTGAAAACCAGTGGATGGCATTTGTTAAAAACGGGTTCTTAGATGTCTCTTCTTATTGTAGTACAGCCCAGGCTCCTTAAGTAGAACATAGGCTCTTGAGTTCTTACATGAAGATGATTTCCTCTGGTCATTCATCCAGTTTTGTCTTCCTTCCAACTGCTGGTTGTCTTAACCTGCTTTATAACTTGTGTCTTATGATAGCACCCTTGAAGAGCTCTGTTTTTGGCACTGGAAAGTACTCTTGCATAATACATGGTTTTCAACTAGCAGAGGAATGCTAGAGTGAAAAAATTTAGCATGCAGAATGGTTGCAGATGAGGTCTACTCTGCCCTTCTTGATAGGACTGGCTTAAGCTCAGGCTTTTTGAAACTGTTTTAGAACAGTGTTTTCCACAGGAGGCAAGACAACTGTATTGTCTTAGCTGATTATATTTACATATCTAAACACTCAGTGTTGCTGAGGTAACAACTTGTTTTCTCTGATCATGAAAATTATATAAAGTAAGAGTTAAGCTGTCTGTTTCACTGTTTTTAAGCCTTCATTTTCTCCCCCTAGGTTATGCATTGAGACGGTTCTGGGATTTCCTGCTGCTTGACCCTATCTTAACATTACGGGGTGGGAGCCTTACAGAAAGCATGGAGGCTAAAATTTCTGGCATGTTTTGTTTTGGCTATGATTTTTTTTAATATGCAAAATGTACTAACTGACTAAACTGTAACTAAAAGACCCACTGTTGCATTTAATCATAAAAGTCTGTTTGTCTTTCCTTCCTTCTCCCCGCCCCCCCCAACTGTTTTTTATGTAGCTGCAGATAGTAAGGATGAAGAAATCAAAGCACCTCCCAAGAGATCCTATCTGGGTATGTACTGTACAAACCCATTCTGCATGAGGTTGTCTTCTCAACTACATATTTCATGCTTCACTACTTTTTGTAACCATTTTTAGAAATGACTGCATGATCATTTCTATAGAGAATGTTTGCATTACCTTTTCTTGAGAGACTAAAACCTGGTGCATGACTTTTTTTTTTTAATTTTTCTCTCCCCACGTTTAACTTTCATAGAGGAAAAGATGCTTTCATCTCTGTTTCAGAAACCAGTTTTTTGAAGATGGTTGAATTCACCACATTGTGTGTCTCAGTGGTATCTTCCTTTTTCCTTCTCCAAGCTAGAGAAGCAAAATATTGTATGATACATGGATCCATCTCCTCAGAGCCATATTCATCCTCTTCCAGCTCTGACTCTGGAGGAAACTGTGAAAAATAAAGGAGTGTCTTTCAACATTGTTCAGAATGCTAGATAAGAAATTTCCCGCAACACTTGATGTTCAAGTAAAATGCCTTCATCCTTGTGAGATTTCTGTCTTGTTCCTCTCTTTCATTAGAGCAGCCTCAGAATTGTTATTTGTGAATTAGTAACATTTAATGTGAGAGCTTCCAGTCTTCAGTTTCAGAATTGGAATCTATGTTCTTTAGTTTTCCCAAGGAAGAGGAAATATTAGGTGCAAACCAGCTTTGTAGTATTTTCAATTCTTAGTAGTTTGGAAAGACAGTTTTCGTCAAGTAATGGGAATTTTGTTTTAAATTAGTTGGGGTATTACATTAAGGAAGTTACACCAACTAGAGACACAAGTTCTCCAGAGTCAACTTCTAGACTGATATTAATTGAACTGATTCAGAATCTCACATTGATACTAGTTATGAATTCTTGAGTTAGTAAGGGGTCAACTGAAGAAATACAGGGTAAAGAAGAATATTACTGGTGCAAAAGGAGAGTGTCTACTTCTATATTTGTCAACACACACAGTTAATTAAACTACAGTTAGCTCTAAGAAACACTAACAGAGAGTAATATTAACCTGAGTGCTTTCTTGAAGCTGTAAGACCATTCCTGCTAAGGTTAAACAAACTGTCTTTTAATGATTCACCTTCTAGGTCTCCCCTTGCAGATGCAGGGGCAAAATGCACGCTTTGGGAAATTTACCTTTTTTGGTGTGATACCAGTATTTTGCAAAGCACCTTTTCCTTTTATGTTTTAAAAATTTTTTTTTCTGGGCTTGGTAGCAAATTGTTTTGCTTTTCTTTTTGTCTTTAATTCTAGTTTGTAGTTATTCTCACTGGCTTGCAACACTAACCAATGGAGTGTAAACTTCAAGCAGTCCTGCCTTCCTTGTACCAATATTCTTGTTGTATTCAGCAATGCTTTAGTTACGGTGTCGCAGCTAGAAACAGCTGTCTGCGCTGCTAGTTATGATTGAGTGGATTATTCAAAAATGCTTGAAGTAGTTAAAATTAAACAGAAATGAGTAACTTAATGTGACCTTTTACTCATGTCAGATTTTATTTTCTTGTCTTTTTTTGGTTAAAAAGTAATTTGCGTGTTTGAGAAGCATAAGTTTGACCTTAAAAAGTTGAGGTTTGTAGAAAAAAGCACCATACCTCTTAATCCAACTGATTTAAGTCTGAAACATTTGGTTACTAAATGTTACTTGAAGTTCATTTTGGAATTGCTTAGCCAAATGGGATGAATTGACGTATCACTAAGGAACATGACAGTCTTACACTACTGCTCAGAAGTTTAAAGGCTGGGGTGGGCAAGTCTGTTGAAATGTGATAATTCTTACTTGTGTAAACAAATCAGAAATGTTTTGAGGTGCTTGTGTATAGTGTACATGCAGAAATATGTCCTGGTGGTTTAAAGGGTGGGATGCATAGTGCTTTATGTCTCAGCATAAAGTCATACTTCAACTTGGAGAGGGCTTAACTGAGCTATGTCCTGCAGTGCTGTGTTTTGCTGCAGCTCTGGGGAAGCTCTCTTAGAGGTTAGGTAAGAGGAGTATTTGCCATGCTTTCATGTGGCAGTGAATTCTCACAATGTCTTTTAATGAGTTTTGATTAAACTTTTGTTCAAGAGGAACAAATTTGCTATCTAATTTCCCCGTTTATTTCAGTGGTGTAAAAAAAATGTTCTTCAAAATGTTTTTCGGCTTCAGAAACTGTTATATTACTTTCTTTTTCCGGTTACATAGTAAACGCTCTGTATCTTGCATTTGTAATTGAAGACTGACTATCCATGAACACTGTTTTGTTGTAGAACTGTTGAACCATTACTCTGAAAATGTACTGGTCTACCAGTAAATTTCAGGTGAACTTATTAGATAAATACAAAGGCATATGTATTGATGCCTGTCTTTGAATGGGAACTGAGCTCCTGCAGTGCTCCCTGGGATTGCTTTTAAGTATGTTTTATTGTCAGTAATCCAACAAACCACTGAATGCCAGTGTTTTTCCACATGTTATCTGAAAAAGCCCTTATCTGGCATATGACCCTGGAAAACTGACTTTCTAGCAGTCAGTGCTGAGGGGAGTTGAGGGTATGGGAGAAGGTTGCTGCAGTTTCACTGACCTAAGTAAAATAAATATAATTTACAGTGTGGTGTGTAGAGTTACCCGATTTCATAAAGAAATAAAATTGTTCTCTTTTTCTAGGCTAAGGAAAGATTAAAAAGGATTAAGTAGCTCCAGTTCTGAAGGGATCATGCTTTATCCCCTTTGTTCTCTAATGCAAGTTCTACTTAGTGACTGTTAGCATTTGATGGCTACTGCTGAGGCTGAGCAAAGCTGCAGTTGAGTGATGTTTGTGTTTTTTTTAATGAGATGTTTTAGAACAAATGTGGATAAATGTCTTAAACCGTTACACTAAAATAGACGTTTCCTCTCTCTCTATATATATATTCTGAGCCCTGTAAGTGTTTGAGGTGGTTGGGGCAGAAGTAACAAAATGCTAAATGAAGCATCGCTCCAAAGAGGCTGTATCTTTTGAAGCTGTTTAGAGTGGTCTCATTGGTGTGGCAGGCAAGTCTCAAAGTGAATGTGACTTGTTTGATTTTTTCCAAGTAGATGTTTAAACATTTTGAAGGACCCTTGTGGTAGATCACAAGGATTTTCCTTCCTTCTCTGAAGTTGGTTTTAAAACTTGCCGTATTACTGAGCCCCGAACCTTGCTTTTAGCCCAGACAAAAAGTTATCCAAGTAATGTTAAGTTACTTATACCAGTAGTAACAAAATGACAAAAACTTAGATTCAGGAAACACCTGTTGCAAAAATATTTAAAACTGCCTTTTTTTTTTTTTTAGGGGAAAAGATGTAAAATGTCTGTGCAGTTAACTGCACAGAGCTAGCATCTGCGTAATAATGAAGAGAAAATAGTGATGTGAATTAAGCAGATGCATTCATCTGCTACACGGTTTCCACTGGCAGTGTGACAGCCTGGTAAATAACTCACACGTTCACATCTTCTTTTGTCTGCTCTCTCTGCTTAACTCAGGGCATCAGTTGGCTTGTAAAATATTAAGTGTTGGCATACTCTAGAACAGCACTAACACATTACATGTGACACAAAGCATGTAAACTTTATTTAATCAGCTCTCAGGCTACCTCTGTGCAGAGTGTTTGGTCTGTTTGGGTTCAGCAGGGGTGTCCGGCTTGCAAACGTGCAGGTGTGCGCTGTGATTTTCCACATGTTCAGTAAATAACGTGCACAACGTGCTTCTCTGTCCAGCCCCGCTGTCCATCCTGAGCAGAACAGAAGACCGAGCAGAGACACCATTTCCCTTGGCTGGTTGTGGGCAGCACTTTGGTTTCTTTGAAAGTGTGTGACTTTTACACCATGCTCTCTAGTAGTTGAATTCCCTGTACAGCTGCTGTGCAGTTAAATACATAATAAAAGCACAGTTGTTGCTGGGGTGCAGCTGCCCCCACCTCTGTGCATAACAGCACGTGGACTTGAAGGGCTTTAGATCCCTTCTTCCCAGGACTGTATGTGTCCTTGTTAGACTAATGTCACAGTGCTTCTGTTGATCTTCTGGGGAAGGTGTCCAGGAAAGGGGGTTTTAATAGTATCTCTGTGAGAAACTAGGATGCCAGTATATTTTTTTTTCTTTTTGTTTATTATTTTGTTAATTATATATATAACTTAATTAATAAGTTGAGGAATTTGGGTTTAATTTGCCTTAGGAAATGGCACTCTGCTTCATCAGCACTTTGGTTGTACTTCTCTGTACGGTGGGAACGGTTATTTCCCCTCATCTTTCCTCTGCATCAATATTTAGACCTTTTCAGGAGACAAAAGAGAATAAGAAATGGAGGTTCTAAGGATGAAGTGGCAATTTTCAATTTGTTATAAGGGAATACTTAAGTTGAAAACTGTAAAATCTTTGTTGGGTTTTTTATACATAATTTTCATTTCTTCTTAGTTGATGTTACAGATGAAACAAAACAGAAGTCTGGAAAGATAATTTGTCTATCCAGGTATGGGTCTGTGCTGGAGGCCTAAGTTACTATTCAGGTATTTCAGAATAATTCAGTCCAGATAGAACACTATTAATTTTTTTAAAGGAATTTACAAATCTTTTGCATACTGAATGGATAACTTTTTTTTTTTTAAACTACAGATGTGATAGAGAGAGGGAATAGTTTCATTAAAAAGTTGGTGGTTTTGTTTTCATGGGGAATTTATGTTTCCTGACCCATTGCAAAACCAGTACTAAAATACCTTTTCTTTCAGAAAACTTGAGAAAAATGGATGTGGGTCAGTCTGTTTTCTAGGGCCAATGTTAAGTTTCTCAGTAGATACTGTTTTTCAAGCTTCATTGTTCCATTTAGTGTAAATCTTTCTTCAGTTCCTCAAGTTAAGGGGCCTTGAAATGAAAAGTTGTACTGTGGCCTTTTCTGTCCTGTTGAAAAGTGTTGGAAGTCATTCAGTAGGAGGGCATACCTTTTTGCAGGTGTATCTAGTATTATTCAGAAGTTATAAAAGGAAAGAATAAGTTTATCTACTTAAATTCTATATTCCGGAGAGATGTTTTCCTTTTAGAAGAGACAGCTGGGAAGGGAGAAACCCAAATAATAGTTTTGAGGCCTCTGTGCAGCTATGATCCCCCCTCTGGTAGTTTGCCATTTCCTTAACATGGGAGACCCAGAAACACACACACGCACCCCCCAGGGTGAGGTGGTAGGAGGAGGCCAGTATGTTTGCTGCATGCCTGTGTGCTTGTTGCAGGGCGGAACATGGAGCTCTGTGTGAAAGCAGGTTCCTGGCTACAGTGCGATATTGGCTTTTCTTTTATTCCCTGATTTCCCTATACTGGAGGCAGCTGGGCCACGTGGCTGTGTGTGGGAGCAAGGAGGGGAGAGGGATGCTTGCGATAAATCTGTCCGTGGACTTAGAGATGCTGTGGTGAGGGGTCCAGGTGGCAGGTCTCTCTGGGAATGCACGGCATGTAGCAGGTTTGTAAGTGAGAGACAAGTGGTGAGATGCATGAGAGTAAAGCTGATCACCAGCTGTTTCTTTTTGTGGGAGGCATGGACGAACTCGGCAATAGAAGGGGGAGAGACTGATATTACCTGCATGAGTGATACATAAATTATGAGGCAATAGTTTCCAATTTTTAAGCTGATTTCAGATTTATTTCTCCATTTGTGAATTATAGACATAAGGTCAGTAGTTGTAGTAAAGCCACAGTAAAATAACACACCTGTCCTTGTGTTGTGGTTTTACCCTGGTAGGCAGGTAAGCCCCACACAGCTGCTCGCTCAACTCCCCGCAGTGGGATGGAGGGGAGAATCAGAAGGGTAAAAGTGAGAAAACGCATGGGTTGAGGTAAAGACAGTTTAATAGGTAAAGCAAAAGCTGCGTGTACAGTCAAAGCAAAACAAGGAATTAATTCATTGCTTCCCATGGGCAGGCAGGTGTTCAGCCATCTCCAGGAAAGCAGGGCTCCATCACGCATAAGGGTTACTTGGGAAGATAAACTCTATAACTCCAAACATCTTTCCTTTCTCCTCCTGAGCATGCTGCTTCCACTTTTTGTGATCACTTGATGAACATCTGCGTAAAGGCCATTTGTCTAGACTGATTAAATACCAATATTACAGTCATTTTTTGGACATCCACGAATTCTTGCCTCAAATGGTTTGTCTTGAGTTTCCTCTTGGAGAAAGGTAGGGTGATGGAATGTGGTTGATATCCAAAAAAAGGTCAGTTCTTTCCAAAGACCAAGAAATGCCAAGGACTCATGTCTAATCCTGCTTTCTGGTTTATTAGTACGTGTGATCTGTGGAGAGCATGTTACTTCATTGCTAGCACATGGAATCTTCTTTTCAAGTTGCAGTCTGAACTGTGCTGACTAACAGTATCATGCTGACTTCTTACTGGGTCTGACTGTCATGTGAAAGTGGAGTGACATGTATCTGCCAGGTAAGGAGCTCTTTTGACTGCTGACCTGCCATTCTCTTTGTGTAGGTAGCATAATTCAGGGAAGAAGGGGGTCTTGTTTGGGTGGTAGTTCTTGATCCTATTTCCAGAATTTTAGTTAGCACAATGATGGTTGAATGGGTTCCTGCTGAATTCAGGCATTGGATTGGAACTTACATATTTTATCGTCTTTTGAGATGAGACTCAGATCGGTAGGCAGAGAGGTAGTGTCCTTTAAGAGACTACTGCGGGGGGGGGAATGTTTATCAGCCGTGCAAGCTCTTGTGCAGGTCTGAAACAGAAGCAGTGAGCTAACAAGCTCCATTCAGTTTGGAAGCAACTTTTCTCTGAGTTTAAATTGTTTATTTTATCAGTTAGACCTGTTAAGTGAGAAGTATAGTTGCCACCTGTCAGGTCATTGTCCCCTGTGGGACAGAGAATGGGATAAACATCCACCATGGAATGTGGATGGGTGAGTTGCATTTCAGGAAATATTTTTAGCATGCAACAAAGCCAACAGTTCTAGAGTGTCTATAATTTTTGATAACTTAATGAATTTTAGTTTCTAGGCTTGTCATTTGGCAACTGGACAGAAAAAAATTCTTCCTTGAGGCTTTCACTCAGAGATCAGAGATGGCATCTTTGACAATGAAAACTTTATCTGGCTGGTCATGTTTCTCTCCTTTGAGTTTGTATGCGGGAGTTGGTGTATAGTGGTTATTTCATATCGGCCTTGTGGAAAACATGTGGCTATTTAATACACCGAATGAAATATTTTACATTCAGTGACAGGTGTAAGTAGCATCCCTGGACTTTGAGGGCTGTATTAGAAGGGTCATTGTAAAAAGTTGTGTGGGGTTTTTTGTGTTTGGTTTTTGTTTGGTTTTTTTGTGCTTGTTTTTTTTCCAAAAAGTTTGAGAAACTGAAGCTGTCACCCACAACTTCTTTTGGTTCTTAAACTGAAACCTCCAAACCCTTGAGGGCTGAAGGGATTATTCTTCTTACCTCATGCATAATGTGGGCAATAACATTTTGCTTGTATGTTATTGTAGTACACACAGTAACTTGTAGTCAAAATGGTTCATAATCATAGTTTAAAAATCTGTCCATTGTTGATCTGAAAGGTCCAAAGTACCACTTGGTAAAGTGAAATATCCTCTGGTTTTAAATTTTAACAGGTTAGCTTTGAACAGGAGGCTGGAGGAGATGTCCAGGGCTCTTCCAATATAAGCTACTGTGGGATTGTAAGTAAAATATTCTGCCAATGGTTTACTGTAAAACCACCACATGTAATTTGAAAATACAGTCCTTTTGTTGCTTTTACTCACTTCTCCATTTCAGAGTAGGATATATATTTTATTAGCTAATGAAGAATACTTCTACGGTAATCAGAAATACATTATGTTCTTAATTTTGTCAGCTGTATTAGTTTTGTAATATTTTGCATCACACATCTTAATTCATCTGGCTCCTGTCATTGGTGGTAATCAAGCAGTATGCATCTTCTCTATCCCTAAAACGGGGAGTCGAGAAGCAGGTGTTAACATGTGTTTACTAGTGATCAGAGCAAGGAACTTGGAAGACAGTGTTATGTTTTTGGGGCTACCATGTTTTAAAATTATTATTTGGCTCCCTGTAAGTTTCAGTTTACAACCAGTTGGGAAAATAGCCAGCCAGAGACTTGTAAAATCTCAACTGAGTCAGAATGAGTTAAGACATTATTTGGTGGTAGAGCAGTATGTTCAGACCTGAGTTATGGGCCGTCTAACGCTTTCTTTTGTACCAGGCTTGCTACTGCTTTTGAGTGGCTTCAACATGAAAATGGAAGCAGGCCATTCTTTTTATTTACTTCTAATGTGGTTTACAGTGCTTGTGTTCATAGTTTAAAATGATCTGCCAGGTTGAGTGTAGCAACTGAAGGCACCATGCCTATCCTGAAAGCCTACCTTCTACGAGGAGGAAGAGCTGGCGGAAAGGTGGTTGGGTGGGGATGGACAGACAGGGTGTGGATGCACATTAGGTAGAGTGAGCGAGGCTCGTACAGTGGGGAGACCTTTCCTTTGCCGTGCAGCATGAATGGGTGGATGAAGGAATGGATGCTCCATCCCTGGAAGTGTTCAAGGCCAGGCTGGATGGGGCTT
The DNA here is from genome assembly GCF_964289735.1 of Phaethon aethereus. Taxonomy (NCBI): domain Eukaryota; kingdom Metazoa; phylum Chordata; class Aves; order Phaethontiformes; family Phaethontidae; genus Phaethon; species Phaethon aethereus. Next base: position 105,673,542 of record NC_138582.1, on the reverse strand, counting down.
TGAGCAGCCTGGTCTAGTGGAAGGTGTCCCTGCCCATGGCAGGGGTGTTGAAACTAGATGATCTTTATGGTCCCTTCCAACCGAAACTGTTTTACGATTCTCTACCATTCTGTGAAGCACACATGGCAGTGGGTAGGGGAGCTGGGAGGGAGGAGTGCAGCTGTTGTTCTCTCAGCCTCCCTATATTTAAAAAAAAAGAAAAAAAGGTGGGTAGGGAAAAGAAAAGGCCTAATCTGCTACCAAGAAATTCTAATTTTATCTTAAATTGAGGAAAAGCAGTCTTTTAACACTGGGAGAAAGGAGAGAGGTGGTAAAGGTGACTCTCTAGCTTGGCGGGAGCAATAACACCAAGAGGTATCACAGGAAGCAAGGCTCACCACTGTGTTCCTGGAGCGTGCTGCTTGGGGCTCTCGCTGGCCTGTCGCCCAGCTGTAGTCTTGTGGAAAGAAGACCACTTAAACAGGTTCTGTTAGAAGAACTGTGCGGCGGCAGAAGCATTACTTCTGGCACAAGTACCGCTTCTAGTCGGTGGTGTGGTGGGGAAATACACCTGTGAATAAAATGCGAATTTTGCTTGTGCTGCCATGTATTTCAACTGGAGGAAGGAGAGCTCATAGCAATATCTAGCCACATGAGGGTGCTCTTGGGTTTCCAAAGCTGCTGAGCCACTCAACTGGAACCTGGGAGAGGATTCTGATCTTGCTTTTAGGGCTGCGGTAGTACTCGAAGAAGTGGTGAATAAACAGAGATTTTGAAAAAAATCTTTTCCTTTGTGGTGGGAGCCAGAATAATTAGTTGTTTTAATAACATCAGTGATGAAAAATTTAAATGTTCAAATACAGTTCATTTGTCTGCCTATCCTGTAGATCAGGGAACACGTGTGCAGCAAAGCTGCGGCTTCAGTTTGATAAATATGAGAAGCTTTTGCAGTTGCCTACTTCTTGAGCGTGCCACATGCTATTGTATACTTGGTCACGACTAGATCCACGTGCTGAGATTTGTTCTTTAAACAAGGTCACAGAATAATGTGGCTTGCAAGGGACCTCTGAGGTTATTTGGTCTATTTCCCTGCTTGAAGCAGGTCCGATTAGATGAGGTTGCTCAGGGCCATGTCCATGTGAGTTGTGAGTATCTCCAAAGATGGAGATTCCACAACCTCTCTGGCACCTGTGCCAGTGTCTGACCATCCTCAAGGTGATGAAGTTTTTCTTCCATCTAAGTGGAATTTCCCCTGTTGTAACTCATGTCTATTTCCTCCTGTCACCATGTGTGTTCAAGAAGACCTTGCCTCCATCTTCTGTACGCTCTCCCCTTAGACAGCTGTAGGCAGCAAAAAGCCTCCACTTCTTAAATCTGAACAAACTCGGTTCTCTTGATGTACACCATTTACCTCAGCCCTTTAATCATCTTGGTGACCTACCACTGGGCTCATTCCAGTAGGTCAATGTCTGTCTTGTACTTGGGAGCCCAAACCTGAGCACATTACTCCACACACAGCCTTGTGGGTATTGCATAGAGAGGAATAAACACTTCCCTCCATCTGCTTGCCACCCACTTGCTCAACTGTACAGCCCAGGAGGTGATCTGCTGTCTTTGACATGAGGACACACTGCTGACTCATGCTCAAATTGTCTGCCAGGCTACCCCCCACTAGTCTACACAGCTGCTTTTCTAGGGAGTCAGCCCCCTGCACCTGCACTGTGGTGTGGGGTTACTCCTTCCCAGCTCTGTGATAACTCTGAACTTCGTGGTATTCCTGTCAGCATATATGTCCAGACTAAGATCCCTTTGAATAGCAGTACTGTCCCTCAGTTTATTACACGCTTACCCTGATTTGGTATCATTCATGAACTTACCATCATCCGGGTTGTTAATAAAAGATGTTAAAGAGTGTTGGCCCTAGTATTGATCACTGTGGGCTGCCTTGTAACTGGTCATAAATCATATGTTTTTCATTTGAGAGGAAATTCTTTGAGCCAGATGATCCAGCCAATTTTCTACCTTTTTATTGTCCATTTACCAGTTGATATTTTGCTGATAAAGTTACAGTAGGAGACTGTCAACAGCCTTGCTAAAGGCACTGTAAACAATGGTCACTGCTCTCGTTGTTAAAGCCAGTCATCTCAGAATAGAAGGCAATCAGTTTTGGTCAGGTGCAATTTGCCCTTGGTAAATCCACGCTGGGTGTTCCTAGTCACCTTCTTGTCCTTCATGTGCTTTGAAATGGCTTCCACAAGGACTTCGTCCATAACCATCCTAGGGATGAGGTTAGGCTGACTGGCCTGTACTTCCCTGAATCCTCCTCCTTGAAGATAGGTATGATTTTTTTTTTCCTTTTTTTTTTTTCTTCTTTTCTTGCCCTGCCTGGGAACCTCTCTGAATCACCATGACTTTTCAGAGATAATAGAGCAGCCTTGCAAAGACATCAGCCTGTACCCTCGACACCCTCAGATGCTTCCCATCTGTGTCTCATGACTTGCATAAATCCATCAGTCTAGGTGCTCCCGAACTCATACCTTCCCTGTTCTGTGGGTATTGCCTCACTCCCTCAACCTTGCTGGGAGGGCTCAGGAACTGCAGGGGGCAGACCTTACTAGTGAAAGCACATCAAAGCATTACTGATGCAGGAAGGCAACAGGTCAGTTTAAAGCCGTGGTGAAAATTAGTTGTCTAGCTTTCATTGTGATACCCTAATTTGCTGCTTGTCTGATGTCTTTCAGTTCCTGTAAGCAAAACAGGTGAGAAGAGAAACGATGGTTTTCTAGATGATGGCCAAGTTGCCAGTCAGTGCAAAAGGTATAAATAATGAAACATTTAAAGGGTAACTCAACTCCCCCAAACCTCAGAATAAACTTTAAAGCTGAGGTGGTTTTAGTTGTTAGTGCAGATGCATTGATAGTTCACTCCCCACCCTCAAGTGGTTTGTAACACTGGATGGTATGGTACGTGCTTAAAGAAGCACGGTTGCCCAGCGCTGCCTGCTCAGACATAATGGATTGTCTAGACAGCGTGCTAGGGAAAAAAAATTCTGGCTGCAGCACATTTGTAGGAGCTTGTTATAGATCCTGGCACATCCACATTTTGTGGATTTCATGTATTTTTAAAGAATGTTATCTTTGCATTTATGTAAGTGCTGTAGAATCAACAGTTCAACACATGAACACATCATCAGAGTCAATATATCAAAAGTTATGTCCTGTACAGGAGATGGGGGCGTAACTTGCACTCAGTTTCTGCTGCTGACTCTTGTACATGGACTCCGTATGAAAGACAGACATGCTGTCACTGTGGAAAGCTGCTCGTTTCATATGTTGAGGCCCTGTGAGCATCATTTGCTGAGGACTTTTGCCTCTGTTTACAATTTGTCTTAGTCTGTTGGAAATGAGCCTACTGAGATAACCATACCCGCTGCAGTATGTGGAGTGGGAGGAATGTGCAATGCAGTCACCCAAAATCTAATACTTGGAAGTGCTGAGCTGGGTGCTAGCTCTCACTTGGTCCCAATTAAAGTGGTGTTACAAGGGGCTGGTGTGACAGTAGGATGTCTGAGCTGACCTAATATGAACTGTATGTGGAGGTGATGTTCAAGGTACAACCTGATTGCTTCACTCAACCTGATTTATTTTTTCACTACATTTTATGTTCTATATATTTTATTAGCCTCCTTTTATTTAAAGTGCATTGGGAATATGAAGTTACTAGTTTATACTAAGCTAGAAACAGGGAATATATTTAATAAGTCTATGTTTCTGAAGCTCTAATTTATAAAATAATGACATGTTAACAAGACATTTCCTTGTGCTGGATATTGAAAGACATTTATCACTGAAGCATCAATGCTTTGCCATTTTCATTGCTGTATCAAGGGAAACCAAAATAAAACCTTTTCTATTTAGACGCAAATGTCATGCTTTTAACCTATAATGCGCTACACTGACCATCCTTGCCTGAGAACAATTAGAGATAGCTTTATTTTACTGAAAGGTTCCCACCTTCCCCCCACTCCCACTTTGCAAGCAGTGATGCACCGAAGATACATTTGTTGGAAAAGGGTTTTCAAGCCCTTGATGGACGTTTCAAGTGAGAAAGAAGAAGGGTGTTCGCTACACTCCAGTTAGCCAGTCTCCCTGGGCTGTTTGCTTTTGGGAGATGACACAGGAAATTCCATTTTATGTCCCAGCTCTGAAGCAGGAAAACTAAGCAGTGGAACCTAGGTGCTCTGTGTCTGTATCCCATGGGAGTAGTAAGCAAGGATGAATCAGGGCAGGGGCTTACCTGCTCCTGCTTTCCTGTATGTCCTTGATCCCCTGTTGCTGTCACAAGAAGGACGCATGCGGTTGCCTCTGTTTTGCCCTCATCCCTCATTTAGTTCATGCCTACTTCTGCCTCTGAGTGCTTTTACCCTTGTAAAGACTGTAACAGTCCAGTTACACAGGAATTACTCGTCGGTTCTGTTGCTGTGTGTTGGGGAGATGCGAGGTGTTACAGAAAATGGCATAGGCCTTGGCATTTAGTGGGGAGGCTGTTTGGGAATGCTGCAGTAGCACAGACTTGGCCTATGTGTAGAAGATAATAACTAAATACTCCTGCTCTGTTACACTTTTGACAATATAAGAAATTTGGTTCTTCTGAACTTTAAGTATCTTTTTCCTGTGCCCATATTCTATCTCATCTTCACTGAGACATGACAGTCAACTTTCGAAGATAGGCAGTACATCATCTTCTCCCCCCACCCTGCCACCAGGTTGATGCTTTTTACTATTGCATGGACACTAAATAGGTTATTTCAGAAGAGCTGATTACGTTAGCTATTGGGACAAATATTTAGACATTTAGTGGTGTGACAGTGCAGAGTGTTCAGCAGTGCTGGCTTACGGCCATGTTCCAGACCGCAGCCTGGGCTGCTGGAGGGTTATACAGTACATTGCGTCAAGGGAGAGACAGGATTAAGGTGGAAGGATTTTTTTGCAAGCTGTATCAGTTCCTGAATTCATTTCAGAGTCTTGTCCCACAAACAGCAGTTCCTGCTTTAAGGCCCAAGGCATCTTCCTTTGACTTGCAAGGACTCTAGTTCATTGAAGCTGTGATGAGGAAGGCTTATATTGTAAAAGATTTTTTTTTTCCTCCTCTTTGTGAGAGTGGTTGCGTTTGGAGCTGCCTTTGCAAATCATGATTTAAATTAGCAAGCAAGAAATATGGGAATAAAAGAAATTATTTCGTGTCTTTCATTTACTTTACTAAAGAAAGCTTGGTTCACACAGTGATGTGTGCAATACAGTCATCATGCTGTTTTGTTGCTGATGAAGGAAACATAATACCTATATGTTTTAGGACTGATACAGCATATGTGACCCATTCAGGTTACTTTTTTTTATCATTTTAAAAATAGATTAAATGGTCATCTATTAGATTACTTTTACTTGTAACTTATTTCACACTGGTTTTGGTTGAAAATTGATTTCAAATAGAAACATGGAATAACATTTAAATTTGAAAAAATGTAAATAAACTGCAGTGTTTGCACTGAATGTGCATTTTGTGGAAACATGCTTTTTTAAAAAAAACAAAGCAGATATTTTTAGATAGATTTTTAGTAAAATTAATTTACTCTTTTTTTTTTTTTTTCCTGGTCATCTTATCCTTTTATACTTTCAGTCATTAGTCAAAGAGAGAACAAAGCAGGTGTTAACTCAGCTCCCAGTCCGTTTCTTATTGTTTGAATAAATGAGATATTTTTATGAAGCTAAACTGAAAAAGTAAAAAATTGTTCTTGCAGAAGCAGCTCTGGTTCCAGTGCATCAGCCAGTAATTCTTTAGATCTAGTATTTGACTCATTAAAGCTATGCAGTAGATGCTTAGTGATTTAAATGATATTAATAGATTAGCAAATGTAGGCCTCATTAGAAGTGTGCATAATCACATTTTGAAAATCTAATTTGTTTTATTTTTCAGGGTAAATGTTTTTAACTTCAAAATTTTATTTTGTCTTGTTACTAAAATAATTATATACAGTCTCTGTCTGCACAAGGAGATGACATAATACTGAGCGAGGTTGGGGAAGAAAGGATGTAACTTAGCTGTTCCTGAGAAGGTGCTTCCTGTATCCTCTTGAATCAACATCAGAAAAGGTGTAATTTTTCGGTGAATCATGAATTTATGGTGGGGGTCAGGGTGTATGCAGTCTCCCTCCAGACACTCAGATTGCTAGTAATGAGCCATTTTCCTCTCCTTGTGGAGGGAACTATACCACCAGTATTCCTGAAGTTATGAACATCTCCTTTCACATGCACTTATTACTGCCCTCTTTGCTCTGCTCTGTGATCAATATGCATTACCTCTACTGCATTGGGATCCTATGTTCCCTCCCATGGGTAGAGGAAAAAAATCCAAATCCCAGAATTCACTTCTGGCAGATTTGTTTTTACTTGCATTGTACACTTAAAAAAATGGGTCTTGTTCATCTTTGATGATTCGATGGAGGCATAGAAACTGGTGAAAGGAAGACAGATCCTGAGTATTTCAGAGAAACATTTTTTATTTTTAATAGTCGCTTAAAGCTGTCCTTTTTTACTATTACTCATTGCAACTCAAAAGCCTGATGAGAACTTGGGAGATACAACATTTTAAATATTCAGAACATCGCTGTTTCTTTGCTTAAGGTGTAAGAATTTCAGGATGATTTTTCCATGAAAATCATGACCAATACTGTTGTTTCTAAAATACATAGACTGCTTTGGTTTTTATACACACTTCAGTAGCATTTGCAGGCTTGTTCTGGTTTTTGTGTGTGCATAGTTAATCTTTAAAATTTGACATCTACCTTTATATTTGTGATAATAAAAATGTTGACATCCCCTCCTTAATTGACTTTATAATAGCTTGCTTTGTAAATGTCACAAACTGTGCAGTTGTGGCTAGATAATCTTTTTCCCCTCCTTATGCCCAGTTTCTATAGTCTTTGAAAACAAACGGTTGCTGGTCTTGAAATTCTCTGCTTCCTCTCACCTCCCATTTTTTTGTCCGTTTATACAAACCACCAAAAACTTGGAATGACTCTTTGCTTATGCTAAGGTTTTACACTGCTGCGCTTTCTTGTCTTTGCACCCCTTGGCATGTAAAAATCAGGAGCAGTTATTTCAGAAAATTTCTTTTGCCTTAAATTTTTTATTGTGTCTTCAGAGACACTGTTACTCCCTTGTGCCTTTCTTTACCCCCTGTTGGGAGTAGGCTGTAGTAGAAGAACAAGTAACTGTGCACTCAGGGAATAGAGCAAACTTAATATCAAAATGGCTTAAAATAGTCCTATCCACAAGTTCCTCATTAACTTCCTGTGTGCAGTAGATGTCAAAGAACTGCTCAGTCTTTGAAGAATTTTAGTGTTTCTTCACAGAAGAACAGAGAAATGTAATGAGGAATTTGTGGATAGGACTATTGTTTGGGAGCTTGTAGTTTATAGTTCACCTGTCATCATTCTCTGCGTGCCCTGCACTCCTGAGTACGGGATCTGCAAGGGACACAGCAATGGAGGGCAAATCCCTGTATTGCTCAGCCAGGAAAAAAAGGACTGTACCTTGTGGTGGCAAAGTCATCTCACTGGTGAGCACTGCCAGTGCACTGTCTTCTGCCTGTTGTGGTGTGGAGGTTTTTTGTTGTCCTTTTTAAAACTAATTATATTTATAAAGGGGCATAACAGCCTAAGTCTTTTGCCTCCAGCAGGGGCTGGGTGCCAGGATGTTTGGCAGCCAACCTAACATATTCCTGATCCTCTTTTTTTTCTTCTTTCTCCCCACTCATTCTTGCCCCCTCAGCTGTACTGATGGAACAGTTTGTGGGTTTATGTTTTAAACCAAATAAAGAAACAGATCTGGCTTAAAATGCAGGCTTGTTCTTTTTTTTGGGGTGTTAAAATCTTAAAAAAAAAAAAAAAAAGCCCATGTTTTGTGGCTTCGATGAGAAATACTTCAGGGAGCTAAACAGTTGTCCTGCTGCAGCTTAAGGGGAATGAGAGGGGCTTAAACTTCTGCTGGGAAACATGAACAATTTGTGAAGCACACCTGTGTCACTAGCAAACTTTTCATGACGGAACAACTTACTTAAATCTACCACCATTACCTTTCTTTCCAGATCTTGAAGATATGTTGACTGTGGAGCATTAAACTGCAGTCGCAAGGTGTTCATAAACTCTGTGGTATTCAGAAGTGCATCTTGCATAACAATCACTGCTCATGTCAAAGCAGGGATTTATCTGTGGTCAAACTAAACAGCTGGGAAGTTGAAGGGGAAATTCTGTTTCAGAGTAGCTCTGTCTCGCTTGGCTCCTCCAGTTACCAGTGCTGTAATCAGTAAGGCAGTCTGCAAGCACTCAAGTGAAACTCTGTACCGGTCTCCCTCCCTATAAATTCTTCCTGCTAATGCAATGAAGTCATTTGTGTGGAAATTCCTCCTCTTTGGTCACCGTATACAGTAATTTAGATCTGTGCAGACTTGTAAATAGAGTGAGTTTTGGTTTAAAGGTTGTGAGAGAGCACTGCAGGCATATAGGTTCTGGAAAACCTTCTGCTATCAGAAGTTGTTTTTCTTCCCTTTCCCTAGAAAGTCATATGGAGATTGAAATTATTCCCAGTTTTATCTATCTATCTATTTTTTTTTAAAGCAGATGATTTTCCATTGTCAACTTCAAAAATGTCAGTATGCTTAAATGATGTTTATGGTAGCAAATGAGAAATTTTAAATTGAGATTTTTCTGCTACTGCTGGTCAGAAATTTGTGAATTGATTGTTGGGGATGAGAGTTGTCCCTGGTGAGTGGTCACATCTTCACAAACAGAAATTATTTCAATGAAATTGTTTGATCAAAATTGTTTGTCTGGAAAGGGCAGAATTGATACTGAGAGGACATGCTTCCTGATCTGACTAGGCAATAGCCTCACGACTGGATGCTCCTTTAGGATGTGGAAGAACCTAGGTGGAAGGTCCTTAATTCAAATCAGAGCTGTTAAAAATTTGAACCTGTTACACAAATCCCATCTGTGTATTTGCCTTTCTCTTTATCCACCTCCAGATTTTCCAAAGTCTTGCTTTTGTTTCAGCATGGAACAAAAATCCAGAAATACCAATTTCTTTTTTTCAAAACAGGATTCTTGTTCACTTGCCTACCGTATTATTCCTAACCACAACAGATATTTGAAAGGAAGCCCTATGAAACGGAGTAGATTGTGTAGTCATTTTGGGATATTGGCATCTTTGTAATGCAGTTCAGATCATTAAAGGAAACATGTCGGACATTTTCGTGTGTGTAGCAGGGACTGGGCAGAGGAGAGAGGCAAGTGGAAAAAAAAAAAGCCTGAAGCTTCCTACAGTTTCCTACATGCTTGTGATGATTTTGAAGCATTAAACTATCGATACTAAAATAGGTCATTCTGAGGTTAAGTGAGGCAATTGCCAAGAGATGTTTAGAAGGCCACATGACATTATTTTAGCAAAGGAGGCAGCTGCACAAGGCATTATTCTGTTTGGATGCTAAATTAGTAGGGGCAGTTTCTGGGGGCTGGATTTTGTCTTGGCTGGTGGTGGGTTACCTAGGAAACAAGGATTAAACTTTCCCCCAAAAAATCCTAAATGAGGAAAGGAGTTTATATTTTTAGGAAGACTGTTTATCTTTGTTGTATACATACTTACATGTGCATGTATGCATGCCTGACTTCAGTATCTGGGGAAAAAAAAAAAAATCACATAAATGCGCTTTTTTTTTGGTGTCTTCACCATAGAGAAGATAGGGTCTCAAGTACATCAAGCTCAGAGAAGGCTGAAAAAGAGAGACATCATTTATCTTTAGGCAAGTAGCTGCCTATTTAGCATTTCTCCCAGAGATCTGCAGTTCGAAAGTGGCGATGAAGTATTTATTACCTGACAGTTACTTCCAGAATTTCTGTGAGTAACTTGCTGTGTTATACATGCAACCTGGCATTGTAATCCCTGGCATGGTGGTATCTGAGGCAGCCTGCATCTGGGCTAATGCACAGCTTGGTTTTGTAATATTTAGAAGACCTTTAATTGCAGCCTTTGAATGAGAAGCAGTATGATAAGTGCATATTGTCTCTAATATTATAGTAGTCTTGCCGTCTTCTGAGACTTAAACTTCAAAGTTTCAGTACTATTCAAAATAAACTCTCTATGAAAGCAACTGAACTTATAACTCCAACTACAAGAATTTGGAGCCAAGGCTGCCTGCTCTGCAGTGCTTAACTTACTCCATTATAGTCTTTTGTCTGGAGGCCTTTGCGTACTGCCTGGTAGGGCTGTGGGTGATAGCTTAGCTAAACCATGCTGAGGATAGTGTAAAATATTGTTAAAATGACTGTAAAAATAGTAACTTGGAAATACACGTTCTTCTTGCTGTGACATTCTCATCATCCCTGCTTAGCTTGCTGTCAGAAAAAGAAGTTTCTTTCTATAGTTAGTATAGGAAGGCGTATCTAGCCAAAAGAAGAATGAGCTTGGCTCTAATCTGCCACCTCTATCATTAGCACAGTTGGGAGCAAAGGCCTTACTTCAGAGCTGTGCTTGCAGGTGGAGGGTTGGGGGATTTATTTCTTTAGTTTGACTTTGGGATTTTTGGTGGTCTTTGCACAGGAAGTGGGCAGAATCAGGAGTGTTTGTAGTGAAAGCATTGGCTGCCCAGAGTCATCAAAACTCTGCTGTGGCGCTCCCAGGGCTTCCCATTTCACTCCCGTGCTGCTCCTTGAGAGGAAGACTTCCTCCTGAAGTCCGTGCTCTCTCCGTTTCGCCTGGTTTCTAAAGCTGTTTATGCTGCTTTCACTCCACCTTTCAAATACATAGCTTATTTTCTGTGGCACTAATTCCTTTGGGCCACAGCTGCCTCATTCCAGTGGCTTTCCTAGCCCCATGATCTGCCTAATTATTAGGCTGTTCTCCTTCATCAGTCATCTTGTAAGTCAGCTAATAGCTGCTTTTGCCAGCTGTTGAGGCAATCTCATGGGGACAGTGACTAAGAAGAACGGTCAATACATTGGAATAGAAAGAGGAGAGACTTCTGTACTGAACAGGCAAAGGTAACAGTAACACAGGAGATAGTATCCGTAGTGATATTACTGAGGAGGCAAATCTTCACAGAAGAAATAAAGTCCTATAACTATATTGATTTAGATAAACCTAGGCTTAAGTGCCTTGCCCTAGTAGCAATATTAGTATGTATCTGTGGTGGTTGTTGTCTATCTTTTCTTCTCCTAATCGTACTGGCCTGCTCTAGGAGTACGGAAGACATGGTGTTTTCTCTCAGTTGGACTTGGGAAGAAAACAGACTTTGGATGGAGTATGTTGCACAAGGTTAAACTGGTAGGGGGTTGCAAGTGCAACCTGCAAGATTGCCTTGAAAGTGTCTGCTGTCTGGAGAACTCAAGGAAACATCCTTGCTTTGGGAGGGACTAGTCCAGAGTACGCTTCTGCAGGCTTTTGATGAGGGGAGTGGGGAGGGAGTTTGCTTCTGGCTCACCCAAAATTGGTTATGCTTATTCTACAGTAATGTGCAGAGATGGCTGGGCTGAGCTGTGCTGCTCCATGTGGATTTCCCAGCTCAATTGGCGTTTGCTAGCAGTCTCTGAGCCTAACAGTTGGAGCCTTGTTCACAGATACCATACTTGGTAAAACTTCCTCTGTATTAGAACAAAAAAACCTGTGTTCTCCTTGCTTGCTTATATAATTTTGCTTTCTTTTTAATGCTTCTAACATTAGCAATTGTACTGTGAGGAAGAGGTATGTATGTGTATGCAAGCATATTTAGGTGTGTATATAAACACACACACAAATTAGAATTTTGACAGAGGCTGGTAACAGTGCAGCGCAGGTGATGTAAACAATTCTGCATCCTTTTGTAAGACAATGGAAAATGTCAAAGATGAGTTAAAGGTCAACCTAATTTTGTGGGCTTATATAACTGCATTTTTCTCTAAAATGTTTTATTCTCTTTATTGTGAGACTCCCATAAACTGAGGCTGTGTACAAAGCAAATTACACAGCAAAGGCTGTCAGCTGCACAGGATGTGCCCGGGGTATGAAAGTGTTGTTTTCATTCTTACGTGTCCTGTGTGGTGTTAGTAGCAGGGGTAGAACTTTCAGACTAAGTGTAACTTTTTAATTGCTGTTCTTTAAGGTTCATAAAACAGTCAATATAGCTGTTATTGCTAATTATCTCTGGTCAAGACCACTGTGGTACATGGTATTCAAAGATTTCCCTTAAACCAAAGGCTGTAAAATCAAGAAAGTAGCAAATTAACGGGAAAGGCAGGGTGATATGAAATAGAGTGTGTATTGTTTGACTTTTTTATATATAACAGTGCATTTGTGTGTGACTTTTTTTTTTTAAGTAGTTATAACTAACATGTGTCTCTTAACCTTGCAATTACTAATTCCCTTTGGTGAGGAGGTAGAGGACCTGAAGTGGGAGGGCAGAGCAGTTGCTGATGCTTGGGGGTATGTAGTGCTGGGGGACAGTATGGAAGATGAGTGAGAAGCCCTGAAGCGGGGACAGTGCTGGAAAAATTTCAGCCCACTTAAGTATAATTTTTTTTGAGAAGGAGGAAGGAGGGTGGGTAATAACCCTGATGATGGGGAAAACCTGTGAACTTGATGTGACAGAGATCCAGCATAAGAGATTTTAGAAGCTGGTGACACCACACAAAACTGAGGTAAAGAAAACCAAGGCAAGTACTTGCCTTCAGACTAGAGGAGATGACTGAGGGAGACAGGGATGATGTTGATGTAGAGGGGGTTTCATCAGAGTTGAGCTTCTAATCTCAGGTGTTCAACAGTCCTCCACCAAGTACCAAAACCGCCAATGAGCTTTTAAAAACAAAGATTCTTTGTATGAATCTTCAAGGTTTATTTGGGTGATGCTTTCAGCCTTTTTCTCTGCAGTTAAGATTTGACAGCTTTCCCCTCTCACATGAAAATCTACTCATTACTTTTCTTTAAATAAAGGACTTTGTATTGGGGCTCTAACAAGAGTCAAATACTAAGAGGATTGGCTCTATTGGAACTCTGACAACAGTCTCCACGTGGCCTAGGAAAGGCACTGTATGGGCCAAAGGATGTCAAAATTTGATTTCATTAAATGACAGTAATTTTTTTAGTATAGGCTAGAGTGATATTTTTCTGGAATATTTTGCTCCCATCTTAGACATGCTAGAGAGGAAGAAGTGACAGTGTTTGGGTACTACCCAGTGTGAAGCCAGATGACAGTAGCCTGTAGACGGGAGTGTTGTAAGGTAAAGGCACATAGATGCTCAGGTACTGTGGCAGGGCTGTGCAGATACTTAAAAGTACATAGAGATGCAGAAATTCCTAGGTCACAGGCCTGAAGGAATGGGGACTGAGAATGGCAATGTTAGCATCTTTATAGAGACTATGCAAGATGGTGGATTCCTTAATTTTTTTTCAAAAGGAGAGTGGTTTGGATCAGAGCCAGGTGGTTTTGGTGCTAAGCTCTCATTTCTTCTCTTTTGTACCATGAGTGAAACATGACAAGTCCCTTTTCAGTCCCAATGAGTGTAAAAGAAATGCTGGCTTCAGACAGCATCTTGCAGGTTTCTAGCACTTCTTAAAAAAGGAAGAAAGAAAATCTAAATGTATCAATTCTCACTGTCTGTCTGTAATGCTGCTTCCTTCCTTCTTTCTGGGAGGAAAGAAGAAAGTGCCTAGCTGGATATGTAGTTGATGAAAGGGAGAGATGATGTTACGGGTTGCCCAGTAACAGTCATGCAGAGCCTTCCTGCTCTTGTCACCCCAGATGTTTCCTGAGTGCCCTGTGGGGAGCGCAGGGATTTCAGAACAGAGGAGCAGAGAAACCCACCTGTTGCCTGTGAGTTGCTCTGAATGAGCAAGGTGGGGAGTGCTGTAATCCTGCATCTGTCTTGAGATGAGGCATCTGAAATCCTGATTGCCAGGGAGCCAGGTAAATCCTGAGGCAAATGCCTGAGGATTTGCCACCGCTGGAGGACTGCAAGCGTAGAAGTCTCCTTCTCAGAATCCATTGCCTGGGCTCCACCTCCTGTGGCAGGTGCCTCCCAAGTCCTCTTCAGAGGATGTGGCAAAATTTATTTATTTTAAGATGCTACTGCAAAGTGCAGTGCCTGTGTGTAGCTTGGAGCACTTATGGTGTGAAAGGTCTGAGTTAATTTCTTTTGTCAGTCTGGGGATACAAGTCTGTGTCTTCCAACTGTCCAAAGAGTTGTCCTTGTTGCCAGGCTGGGATGAGGAGGGGCATCATATTTCCCTGCTGCTCAGAGCTGAACCCCTTTTACAGCAGAGACCACAAGCTTCTTGAGAGAAGCAAAAGAGCAAGTGAGGGAAGGAGGAGCCTGCCGCACTGTAGCCCAGTGGCTAAGACCTACAGGCATCACAGAGTTGTAGGTTCCAGCTCCTGCATCCTCAAACTGTGTGTACATTTTACAGTAAACAGACCATGTATAATAACCTGAAATAATTCCCAGCCATGACTGCGTTTTGTAACTGTTCCAGGTTGGCTGAAGTACCATTATCAGGCTCTTTCACAGCATTTAAGCCATCAGGTTTGGATTCTAGTGTTGTTGAGGGAGGCGTTGGACATCTGACTGCTCGAGCTGGATTGCTTTGATTGTGTGCAGAAGTAGGTTGTGACAGGAGCTGTCAGATCAGGTGGGCGGGCACTGTGGTCCAGAGTTAGATAATAGAAATTGGAGGTTCTTTGAACAGCAGTCTCCCAAAGCCAAGACTTAGCTGTAACCTGCGGGGAGGAGGATTAACTACCCAGGCATCTGTTTAGAAAGGCACTCAGGAGTAGAGACTGTCCAGCATGCTCTTAGAATGAGCTAGTGAGCAGTGTTTTTCATACATGAGGTCAGGGGTTTGATTATGGGAGGCAGTTTGGGTGAATGGCTATGAATTGATGGTGTTTATAAGGAGTGGGAGGGAACACAGTAAAATAAAACCAGTAGCTTTCATAAGAAGGAAAGAGTTAATGTCCTTGGTGAAGCTATACAAAGGGCTCAAATGCAAACTCTCCCACCTCAAAAAGACGGAATGTAAATTGCAAGCTCTTCATTAAACTGGAATGCAAGAAGCAACCAAACAAAAAGTGGGAACTGGATCAAATGACTAGAGGCAAGTATAAGTGAATGTAGTGCAAGGATGTAGGTACAGAATTAGAAAGGTCAAGGCACAAAATGAGATGCAACTACCAAGAGAAATTGAGAGCTACAGTAAGTAATTTTTAGGATGTCAAAGTCTTTGCTTCACTTTCCCAAAAGGAACAAGGTAGCTGACTTGGTATAAAATACTTCTTGACTAAAAATAATGTAACTGTTTGGAGCTCTTTGTCATCCTTAAGTGAAAACTAGTACTGTGGACGCTGTGTCATTTGGCATCTATCCCACACCAGAATCTTGAATTTTCTACTTGCATTTTGACCTGACTAGGGCTAACCATGGTTATTTGCAATGCTCTCTGCCTGCTTTACATTTTTTGTATCTGACATGCAATGTGCCTTCCAGAGGAGGTCTTGTAATCTCATCTTTCTTCACCCTCAAGCTGTGTAGACTTTTCTCCAGTCAGTGCACAAAGAACCTGCTGAGCCGCTCCTTCCCCCAGCATCAATAGGATTTTCCAACGTAAATCTCTCATCTATCAATGGATTAACATGTTTAAAATGCAACTCACTGAGTGGATTAAAGAGCTCAGGCATGGGTAATAAGATATAGTACCTTTCACTGCAGTAATGCCAGTTCAGATCAACCCAGGATGTTAGTGACCGGGAGTTACCATTTGAACTGCATCAACTGAGTACGGTTATAAACTCATGTCATGAATTTCTCTCTGGGCAGGATGGGGAGCTAGTGGATGGAGCAAGCTGGGCAAACAAGTTCCTGCCCATTTCAGGGAATAGAAAGATATGCATCCAGATTTAATTTGGACAGATTTTAAGATATTTGATAGAAATAAATTGTGCTGCAGTGGGATTTCTTGTTTTGTCCTTTTAAAGAAAAGGGGTGATGTTTGCTGGTGGTGGAGCAAAAATCCCAATATCATCTTTATTAGTCATAATTTTCTTCAAATGTGAATTATGTTTGCAATAATACTTAGAACTTTTTTTAGTTCTGCACCGCAGGTGACATGGCGGAGGGCACTGACTGGTATCCTCTGGCTACCTTCTTGGGACAGTTGTAGCTACATCTACCTCTCCCTTCTACTGCAGATTGCTCTGACTTTTTTTTTTTTTTCTAAGGGACAGCTCCCTTTTGTTTTTAAGCATTTAAAAGCCTTTTTTGCATATACTTGTCACAGTACTTAGCACAACCAACATTTTTTTTCTTTGAAAGTATATAAGCTCCTATTACAGAAGTAATGTGTTTGGACCCCCTTGAGAAGGGAGCCGCTTGGAAAAATGAGTCACAGTCTATTTCCAAACCTTGAAGTGATGAGTATGTGATTTTTTTTAAATTTTTTTTTTCCCTCCTTTGAATTTTTGAAACCATTTGTCAGAGAAGATAATCTGCAGCCTTGGTTAAAAAGAAGCAATCATGTGGCAAAACAGTTTAGGAGTTCAAGTAAGGGCCAGAGAAACTATGACCCATATGAAAGGTCAGGTATGCTGTTCTCCTTTTGTTTTTGTGGGTGTTATAGGTTTTTTTGTATGCTGTTCTCCTTTTGTTTTTGTGGGTGTTATGGGTTTTTTTATTTGTTGGGTTGGTTGGTTTTGTTTTTTTCAGTTCAGTCATTCTTTTACTTCTTCCTGGAAGTAGTTGGTAATGCAGAGTTTGGTGATATGTAGTGTCCTAAAATAGACGTCTGCATTTTGAAAATACATCTGTTAAGTAGAGCAATTAGTGAGTATGCATTGGTTTGTTTTTAAGATAATTCAGATGGGTTTTTTTGTAAGGTTATTACTAAGGCTACAATTGTTCTTATGTCATTTTGTCCTTTTTTTTCAGGAAAATGTTACCAAGCAAAATTTATAGCAGAAACTAGAACTTACTTATAACCTATTATAGTGAAATGGAGACATCATGATAGTTTTGAGCAAAAGAGAATCTCAGCCTCTTTCCTGTGCTAGTAATTAACTTTCCTGCTTCAGCTGAAGTGCTGTTTCACATGATAGTTTTCTCATCTGTGTATGTTACTATAGTAGAAATAATACTTAAGATTTTCAGACAAAAGATGATGAGTAAATTATCATCATTACCACTTTTCTTGGCTGCCTAATACTAGGTTCAGGGATGTTAGTACTTATGTGAATGGAAATGGACTTCAGTGCAGCAGTACTGAATACGCATATGAACAGATGTTGTAGCAGGAGGCAATTGCGTGTTTGAGTTTGCATGGGTCCATGGATTTTGTGACTGGCCTCATGGTAGCTGTGTGAACGTTGACTTTTTTCTTTCATGAACTTCCGAAACTCCTACGCCCCCATGTAGATTTAGTTCTTCCATTTCTATTGTGAAAATGAACTTGGGGAAATAAGGATTTGGTCTACAGGGATGGGTATTTTGAAAGGATCCTTGAGCATGTGGAGAACGCAGGAGGAGACACGGTGTATGCAGGGTAGCTCTGACAGCTGGTGGGAGGGTTTAATGAGTGGTGGGGCCAAGGGTCCAGCATGCCCAAGGCAGCACGGCAACCACATCCAGACCAATGCTGTTGAGTCCAGGATTCAAGGTGTAATGACTATATAGCTATTTTGAGAGCCAAGAGGGTCTCTGCTACGGCTGGAACTGTCTGGAAGAGTGTGCTTAATGTATTCTTGCCTATGGCTGCCACCAGTTGCTATTTTTCAGGTATGGGTCTGAGACAGTATCTGCTGAACGCTGTATCAAAGTTGAATGACCCTTGCAGATTTTCCACCCAGCATCTTTGAATGCGAAAGCTCTGAATTCATTTTAAACACTTGCCTTTTTAAGGGTTGAAAGCCAGTGCTAGGTGTCTGTGAAGAAACTAAAGGCTGTGTGAGAACATCTCAGAATCAAGGTTTAAAGAAATAATCTGGTAAAAGTAGCAGTTATGTCTTACTCAAAAGTTATCAATAGCTCTCAGAATGGAGGTTGCTTTTTTAAATGGCCTGTAACCTCACCAACTTGATCCTTCTCTTCATCCTCTTTTCTTCTGCTGTTTGTTATTCTGTCCCCATTGTAAGCCCAAATGCCTCTGTCCCAGAGAGCATCTCTTGCTAATATAACAGTTGTGTAGTGTCAGATTTGTTGTGTTGGGTCAAGTCACTTGCTTGGCATTGCTCATGAAGTTAGCAAAATTAGTGTGAATCTACTCTGTTACGCTTCTTGCAATTTTATGTTATGCAGATGTAGGTCAGGCAAATGAAAGGAATGGGAGTTTTGGGTGTCTCATACCTTCTATCTTGTCAGAGGTTCTTGTTGACTCTGCTTCTCCCCAGAAAATGCAACAGAGATAAATTGAAATGGACGTTTTTCCTGCCATTGTCGTTGTCTTGTGCCTTCTTTTTTCTGTTTCATTCTGTTTTGTTCTTCCTTCATCTCCATAAAGGAAAGCATTCACAAAGCTCCAGAAATAAGTGATGCTCACATGCTGTGTGGGCTGTGCCAGCACTGAGTCTACTTTGTGTCTAGCCTTGTGTCCCTGAATTCTGAGGCTGAGGAGCCATTGCCATAAAATACTGAAGGTCAATGTTACATTGACATTGGCTTTGCCACAGATTATTTAATTCAGTTCTGGGTGATAGCTGACAAAACTACAGGTTGGGTATGGCTCCTGGCCAGTTTTGCCTTCCTGTTTGTGTGGCAAAGTAAAATGATTCAGCTGGGTGCAGTTAGTAGTTGTCTTGAGGCATGGGTTTGCCAAGTATTAAAAAGAGGAGACTAGTAAATAAAGAGTGAGGGTCAGGCTGATAATGATATGAAAGTGTGAAAAGATGCAGAAGATGAAACTATTGTTTGGCATGTATATGTTTCCTTAGGCAGCTAAGTGCCTGTACAGATTTATTGCCATTTCACTGAATTTGTTGTTAGTGTTAGCAGAGGTCAATGTCTTCCTTGCCTGAGTTAACAGTAGGACTCTCTTGTAGCATTCCATACTTCTGCTGAGGAGGCAGCGACAGATCTGCTAGTGATGTTCCGATGTGTTGCATATATTTGGGCTGTTAGAAAGACAGTTCATTGTCTTGATAATTAACAGATTCCAGTTGGTCTGAGATAGGTATTTTTAACTTCAAGTGCTTCTAAGAAAGGAGGACATGAACAGCACCTGCTAATGAACAGTTATTTCACAGTTCTTATTATTCAAAATTATGTTGTTCATTTGCTATATAGTCAATGGTAATGGGGTTGTATATTTTATTATTCATCAACAAGATAGCTACATATCTTCCAGCGGTATGCTGTTAATATGCCAAGCAAATGGCACAGTTGGTTTGTTCTTTCTCTCATTTTCTCAAGAGAGGATATTGTATTTTGTGGTATAGCGTTTCATTCTGATGGATGTAGAAATGGTTGTGCAACACTGCACTCATTGGTACTGGCAAAGGCAAGAGGGAAGCTCATTTTGTCCTTGGAATGAAAAGTGGTGACATCTGTGGGAGCGGTTGTTCTAGAGGGGATTCTTGTCACAGTCTTGTACCTACCTCAGTAAAGCTGTACCAGCTGCACCTGACAGCTTGCCCTTCACTGCAGGCAGCTGCACTGCACCAGGGAACAGCGCTGTGGACTTCAGGTGACCCTCTAAGCAGCTTGGACTGAGGCAGTCTTGAAGGCAGAGATAATGACCTAAGAGAGAGAGCACTTACACTGATGTGCTTGGGGCCTGTACTTAGTATTGTGAAGTTTTTTGTGAAACACTTCCTATGCCAACTCTGCCAGAGTCATATCCAGGGTTCTTCATGTTTGATACCTGAAGGTCAATGCTTTCTCTTTAATCATCTTTGTAAATATTTTGGTAGTTTGCAAGTCTTTGTTTCATTGTTTCTTTATTGCACACCCCCACCAAAAAATGTTTTCCAAATCAAGACTTCTATTTTTTATTTTTCTTGTTTGTTTTGAGTTTGTTGAGGTTTTTTGTTTGTGTGTGTTCGTTTTGTTTTGTTTTTATTTTTTTTAATCCTCTCCCTTGTTTTCTACCTTCCCCTACCCCCAATGACTGACAGTGGCTCCCTCATACTTCCCAGTTCTCAATTCTACCCTGATTAACTTTGAGTCCAGTTGGGAAAACTTACTCTGTTCTTCCTCCATTCCTATTCTGTTGCAGATTTTGACTTGAACTATTTTTGGCACTGGAGCAAGTTTACAGACTACGTGCAGTGTGTCCTGACCTTCACTGGTGTGACCGGTTACATCACTTACCTCTGGCTTGACTCACCTGTCTTTGTGGAGACGCTGGGCTTCCTTGCAGTGTTCACTGAGGCTATGTTAGGTGTTCCCCAGCTCTACCGTAACTACCAGAACAGGTCTACAGAAGGAATGAGGTATGGTGTTTGTCTTATGTAAAACAAGTAAGTGTGTGCATGTAGGTAAATCTTTGTGTAGCGTGGGAATGCTTTTCTAGGCAGGGTAATGTCATCTTTCTAAATTTTAATTGAAAATACAACAGCTGTCAGAGTAGATTCTCTGTCAGTAGGAGATGGTGCAGAACTGCTGAAGGCAGTGGGAGCTCTGTTACACCTCTGAGTTCTAACCCATTGTCCAAGTCCACCTGGACAGTTCCAAGGTGAAACACATTTTAGTAGAATAGGTGTGTAAAACTACTGTTGTTGCCATTAGCAACATACTGTAGTTCAACTCAGGCTGTGCTATACTGGTCTACACATTAGAAATGGATTAAAGAGCTCTTGCATATCAAAAGTAAGAAGAGAAAGAAAAAATTTTGAGCCTGCCGCAAATAACTGTTAGTCTAACTCACATATTAGCTTATCATTTTTTCTCACATATCTACTCATCACTTTTTCATAATACATTATTATGTATGTAGCAAATGACATTTATTTATGTATAAGAGCTTGTAACTGACATTTTAAAAAGCTCAAACGAGACGTTTACAGTCATGACAGGGAAACCCTCTGTAAACATGTGTGGGACAGAAAACTTTAATCTTGTGCCCACTGTTGGGGCGTTAAACTAGATTATCTTTTCATACTGTTTACTGGATATCTCAATCATAACACTAAGATTTCCAAATTGCAAAGGCAACTTGTAAAGCTTTTTAAGAGAGAAGATGTTCACTGTGGTGCATCAGTGCACTGATCTGTAGAAACAGCATGAAATTTGGTTTACGGAGTGCTGTGATCATTTGTGACTCTAACTCTCTTCTCTTACATTGTTTTGAGATTAATTCTCTTTCATTGCTTTTAAACTTGCTGGAATAATTTTTATTTTGGTCAAAACAAATAACCACTCCCCACCACCCCCAAACCAAAGCAATTCTGTCCTTTGTTGACATTGTTCACTTTACTTGTTTGGCTTGGAGACACTTCTACTAGTTGCTTTAAGTTCTTTTCTAGCTTGAAATGTTGTTGAAGGAATGTTCAGAAATTTGCTTTGATGCTTAAGGCATTTTTTGATAGGGAGCCACTTTGGCACAGAGTGAGTCTTTGCTCACAAGTCAGTGGGGCTCATTGGCAGAGCTTTAAACCAGACTTGAAGGCGAAGGGGAATAACATCAGGCTTGCCCTTGACAAGCTGTGGGGTGACACGCCAAGGTTAGAGGGATGAGGTGCTAGTGAGAGCCCTCAGCCTGTTGCTCTGAGATGTGCTGGCTACAATGCAGCACACTTGAAGTCTTAAGGAGATGAGCCAGGGGCTCCTGAGGTAATAGGAGCCTACAGGGAAACACCAGTGAAATACCTCAAAGGAATTAAGGGGTGTTCCTGTAAGAAGGTGACATGGCCAACAACCCAGCTGAAGTGCTTCTATACCATCGCATGCAGCATGGGCAACAAACAGGAGTCAGAAGCCACTGCGCTGCTAGAAAGCTGTGACCTGGTTACCATTACTGAAACTTGGTGGGACGAATCCCATGACTGGAGTGTGGCTATCGATGGCTACAGGCTGTGAGGAAGGAGGGGTGGAGGCGTTGCCCTCTACATCAAGAAATGAATAGAATGTGAAGAGCTGTCTCTGAAGAATAGCCACGAGCAGGTTGAAAGCTTATGGGTAGGAATCAAAGACTGGAGCAACAGAGGGAACCTTGTGGTTGGAGGCTGCTCCACCAAGAGGAGTCTGTTGGCGAAGTCTTCTTAGTCCAGCTACAGGAAGCATTGCAATTGCAGGCTCTTGTCCTCCTGGGGGAATTCAATCATCACGACATCTGCTGGAAAGGTAGCACGGCGAGCTGTAGGCAATTCCTGAGACTCCTGGAGTGCCTGGAGGATAACTTCTTAAGCCAGGTAGTAGGCAGCCCTACCAGAGGGGATGTGATAGTGGAGCTGTTGGTCACCAACGCAAGTGAGCCAATTGGTGACGTCAAGATTGGAGGCAGCCTGGGCTGCAGTGATCATGCTCTGGCGGAGTTTGCAGTTCTGAAGGTTATGGGGCAGGCAGAGTGAAGTCAGGACCCTGAATTTTAGGAAGGCAAAATTCCATCTCTTCAGGGAGTTACTCAATAGGACCCCCTGGGAAACTGCCCTCAGGGACAAGGGAGCAGAACAGAGCTGACAAATCTTTAGGGATGCTTTATATAGGGCACAAGAGCTCTTGATCCCCGGGTGTAAGAAATCAGGAAGGGAAGGCAAGAGACCAGCATGGCTGAGTCAAGACCTGCTTGTCAGACTAAAGGGCAAGAAGGAAGTGCACAGGCAGTGGAAGCAGGGAGAGGTATCCTGGGAAGAGTACAGGGACACTGCCTGGTTGGGTAGGGATGGGGCTAGGAAGGCCAAGGCGTGGCTGGAGCTGAACTTGGCAAGAGATGTAAAAAATAAGGGCTTCTATAGGTATGTTATCTGGAAACAGAAAGCCAAAGAAAGCGTACCCCCCTTGATGAGCAAGACTGGCAAACTGCTAACAATGGACAAGAAGGCTGAGGTACTCAACAACTTCTTTGCCTCAGCCTTCACTGGCAGTCTGTCTTCCCACACCTCTTGAGTGGATGGACTGCGAGACGGGGACTGAAGGAGCAAAGTTCTTCCCACTGTAAGAGAAGATCAGGTTCCTGACCACCTGAGGAACCTGAATATGCAGAAATCTATGGGACCTGATGAGATGCATCCCAGAGTCCTGAAGAAATTGGCTGACGTAGTTACCAAGCCAGTCTCTATGGTATTTGAAAATTCATGGCAGTCAGGTGAAGTCCCTGGGGACTGGAAAAAGGGAAACATTGCACACATTCTTAAAAAGGATAGCAAGGAGGAACCTGGGAACTACCAACCTGTCAGCCTCATCTCTGCGCCTGGGAAGATCATGGAACAGATCCTCCTAGGAGCTGTGCTAAGGCATATGGAGGACAGGGAGGTGATTCGAGAGAGCCAGCATGCCTTCACCAAGGGCGAGTCCTGCCTGACCAACTTAGTGGCCTTCTATGATGGAGTGACCTCATCAGTGGACAAGGGAAGAGCTAGGGATGTCATCTATCTGGCGTAAGGCCTTTGACACAGTCCTCCACAACATCCTTCTCTCTAAATTGGAGAGGTATGGATTTGATGGGTGGACTGTTGGGTGGATGAGCAATTGGCTGGATGGGCGCTTCCAGATGGTAGTGGTCAATGGCTCAATGTCCAGATGGAGATCAGTGACGAGTGGTGTCCCTCAGGGGTCCATACTGGGACCAGTAGTGTTTAATATCTTTATCAATGACATGGTGGAATTGAGTGCACGCTCAGCAAGTTTGCAGACAACACCGACCTGAGTGATGCGGTTGACAAGTCTGAGGGATGGGATGCCATCGAGAGGAACCTGGACAAGCTCAGGAAGTGGGCCCGTGTGAACCTCGTGAGGTTCAAAAAGGCCAAGTGCAGGGTCCTGCACCTGGATCGGGGCAGCCCCCAGTATCAGTACAAGTTGGGGGATGCAGGGATTGAGAGCAGCCCTGCCGAGAAGGACTTGGGGGTACTGGTGGGTGAGCAGCTGCACATGAGCCGGCAATGTGTGCTTGCAGCCCGGAAGGCCAACTGTATCCTGGGCTGCATCAAAAGGTGGGTGGCCAGCAGGTCAAGGGAAGTGATTCTGCCTCTCTACTCCACTCTGGTGAGACCCCACCTGGAGTCCTGCACCCAGCTCTGGAGCCCTTAGCACAGGAAGAACATGGACCTGTTGCAGTGGGTCTAGAGAAGGGCCACAAAAACAATCATAGGATTGTTCCTGGAGACGAGGAGGCTCCAGGGAGACCTTACTGCAGCCTTCCGGTACTTAAACGGGGCCCATGAGAAAGATGGGGCCAATAGCAGGGCCCGTAGCGCTAGGTCAAGGGGTAATGGTTTTAAACTAGAGGAGGGTAGATTTAGATTTAGACTAGATATAAGGAAGACATTTTGTAAAATGGGGGTGGTGAGAGACTGGAACAAGTTGCCCAGAGAGGTGGTAGATGCCCCATCCCTGGAAACATTCCAGTCAGATTTGACTGGGCTCCGAGCAACATGATGTAGTTGAAGATGTGTCTGCTTATTGCAGCAGGGTTGGACTAGATGGCCTTTGAAGATCCCTTCCAACCCAAACTATTCTGTGATTCTATTCTATGATTCTGTGGGTCAGGATTTACTTCCAAAATACTGGGGTATTTTTCAAGGACGCACACACTGCCTTGGAAAACTCTGTGCCTGTGATACCCAGAAGGCAGTTTACCTACTAGACCTCCTTTATGTTCTGGTTTGACTTTTCCGTTTATGTTTTTTATCTGTGAATCATAATGCCATAATCCCACATTATGATAGCCGTTGCCAGATAGTGTTTTGCTTTTCCTTAGCTCCTCTCTGGGGACCCAAGTTTCAGTTTTCCAATTTCCTGTATATACTATTTAGCAAAAGGAGAAAAAAACCCCTTTGTGCTTCACAACAACACTTTCTTTGTAGAGCATTAATCACAGAATTGCAGAATTCTCATCTAAAACTGTTTGGCAAGAGAGTGCTCTGTTTAGTCAAAAGAAGATAGCATAAAAGCTCTCGTTCCCCTGCCATCACACAGAACCGGCTCCAGTGATAGCCACCCTCCTTATTGGCTATGCCCACAGGTTTTCCAGAATGCATTCCCCTCTCTGGTTCTACTCTTGAAGCAGTACTTTACGTCACATTGGACATTGATGGGTCTGGGGTCTGATGAGACGATACACAGCTTATGCTGCCTTATTGCAGTTGGGCTATGTTCATGCAAATGCGTATGTCAGTACTCTTTCTTTTTTCAGGTTATACTGCGGTTTTATATATGCTGCAGGTACCAAGTATACTTTCTAGCACCATGCAATCCTGAGTTGATGACTTGATGCTCTACACATTACTGGCCTGTTCCTACTGTGAGAATGACTTCCGCTAGTGTATTCTTGAAGGAGCTGATGGAATTACTTCCTCTGACCTTCCCTTCCTGTGCCTGCTTCTCTGTCTAAAAGCATGTCAGAGAAGAGACCCCAGTCCTGGAAGCACTGAAGGGAGCATGTAACAGTCCAGCCAGGCTGCTCATAGGACTAAGTTTATGAACTTACATGGGTATTTACCAGATAGGGGCTAGTTGATGCCCACTGCTCTGTGCAGTTATTTACTGCTCAGTGCAGAAGTAATGTGCGTGTGGATGGTTACACTGTCAGAAGCAATTGAACTGGTGAACCTCTGCCCATCAGCTGGGCCATAATGGCTGGTTGCCAGACATGCTCTCAGTGGCGAAGTA
Source organism: Phaethon aethereus (assembly GCF_964289735.1). Classification (NCBI taxonomy): domain Eukaryota; kingdom Metazoa; phylum Chordata; class Aves; order Phaethontiformes; family Phaethontidae; genus Phaethon; species Phaethon aethereus. The sequence continues at coordinate 105,647,732 of NC_138582.1, read as the reverse complement.
AAAATGAGGTAAATTTCAAGTGTCTTTGTGGCTTTAAGCTTAATAGGGAGAGCAATGTGAATTAAGCTGTTCTATTTAGTGACCTTTTGGACAATTATCCTGGTTGGAGGCAGTAGCTTCTTAAACCACAACTGTCACCTGTTATTGACAGAACTTGGAGACTAGAGACCATGAGAGAGGTAGATGGGACAGAGGTGGCTAGGTGGCTGTGGTGGCAGGCAGGACACCCTTTGGGAGTCTGTTGTGAACAGGGTCCCATCGTCTTGCCTCTGTATGTCAATCAGCTACGGCCTGAAAAGTTCCCTGCTGAAAATGTGATCAGTGTCTGAGGTAAACATCCAGAGGACCTCTGCAGCTGAGTCAGTTACGTTTACTGTAACAGGGCATGGCTGGAGTCAAAGAATCACATGTGCATTGTGGTACTCCTGAGAACAAGTCTAACAGTTTTTTGATATCTCTATTCTGCTGGATAGAGCTCCTCGCTTCTTATTTTTATTTATGTCTTAGTTTCTCCCTATTTCTCCTAATTTTCCTTCTTTTTGTAGCAATATCACTACTAGGTCCTGTAATTTCCTCTTCTGTTCTCTGAGAGCAGAGACCAAAGGAGAAGTTGGAAAGAGATGGAAACAATAAAAGCAGAAAGGAGAAGCATGCTGAGTAACAGCTTTTGTGGAGGGAGGGTAGTGTAGTATGTCCTGGTGGGCTGATGGTTGAAGGGTGGAAATTTTTCCATGATTAAGTAAACAGAACTAAGCCAGTCAAAGGAACAGAAATTTTCATTATGTTCTCTTTGACAGTTCATTTGATTATTTTTGAAATTCATACTTCATAGAAACTTACAGCTCTGTTCAAGTGTTTGAGTACTTCTGAGTGGTTGCAAACCTAAGTAAGTACAGTCATAGTTCTGTTAATTACGGTACTAACCTTGACAGAAGTGCTTTTTTAATGAACTGTGGTACAAGTTAATACCTATCAAGGAAATAATCACTTAATTTAATCTCCGTTCAGTTCAAGAACTAAACTAGTTCTGTCCTGTCACCTAATAAAAGAGTAATTTAATGACATTAATTGTTATTGGAATGGATTAGAATCATGAGTATGATTATGTTTGCATTGGTTAGAAAAAGGAGGAAAGCAACCTCAAAACTTAAGAGCTTTGGAATATAGGAAGCATCCTGTTATATAGGGAGGAAAAAGGCATTATGAGTTTAAAACACTGCTCATCACTTGTAAATTTTTTTTATATTATGTGGTAAAATATTTCAAGATCTTGATATCAAAACACACTTCCCCCTCATCTTCAGGAGGCAGAGGTGCTGACTCTGCTACGGTTGGGATCTGATGCTCCCCATATTACTAACTGCTTTTGCTTTGTGACAAAAACCATACAGACAAGAACTTCTGCCGTCATTTATCTTTGTGTTTCCACTCCTTCTAAGATACTTGCTTCCCAGTCGCTTTCCCCTTCTGATAAACTGTAGTCATGAGAAAAAGTAGTGTTCAACATGAGGCAGTAGAGACTGGGGAGAAGGTTGGCTCTCGATCTGACAGCAGTGCTGCTGCACCCAGAGGTAGGGAACTGCTGGTCAGTGCCTTGGGAGAATCACATCCTTGTGGGGACAACAGCTTTTGTGGAGGTCCTGCAGGGGGGATGCGTGTGCTTTTGCACAGGGGTAGGAAGAACCTTATCTCTGTGGGAGGCATGGGCTCATACAGGCACTGATGTTATTATGCACCCTTGATAATCCCATCAGACCTCCCTCCACCAGAGGAGGGTGTTCCTCTGTATGTCTGTGACAAAGCTGTAGCTGTGCTGTCCTACACAGGGATGTGTTAACCCGGGGACTGCACAAGGGTGGATTTACTCTAGGGCTGTCTGTTGTATTGCATTCCTGTCTGCTGCCCTGCCCTGGAATAAATAACTGCCCTTTGTTGAAAGTTTTTCACAAAAACTCATCAAAATCACCTGGCAGTGACCATTTTTGACTGTCAGCTGGTGCTCCAACCCCATGGAGCAATGGTTTCTTTTCAGTTAGTGCTTGGACTTCAGAGCTGTGGGATGGCGGAATCTCCCCAGGTCCAAGAAGGAGGTCTGGTAGTAGGACTGAGCTGGGCTGCGTATCTTGAAGTATCAGAAGCCACGCTTCAGGTGATACACAGATGTGCCCATCAGTGGTTAGCTTGGAAGCACGTGGGTCCAAGAGGCAAGGTCCCCTTGCAGCAGTTGCTGAGTGCCTGGTGAGCACTGTTGTCTTTTCCCCGGCGGCACGCCGGGCGCAAGGCAGCACGTGCTGCGCCTGGCTCAGGGCTGCGCGCCGCTGCCGGGGTCGGAGGGACAGAACCAGGGAAGGGCTGTGTTGTCCCTCTGCGAGCAGTTTCTCAGGTCTCTCTTCTAGCCTATGGCCAGTTTTCAGTCTGCTAGAAAGGAACCTCCTTTCTGCACATCCTCTGTTGCGTTTGGCTGACATTGGGTCAAAGGCTCAAAACTGCCACCCAGAGATGGCTGGCGCCATCAGTCACCCTGCTTATGTGTTGTTGATAGGAGCCTGACTTCAGAAATCTGGCCTGAAAAGGCTGAATGAGGAAAACCTCAGTATTGCAATCAATCAGATTATTGTGTGATGAAATAAAGAAAATATTTACTCTCTCCTATGGCAGTACTGGGTTGATCACTGTGATTATCCTGTTTTAAAAACCACAAGTCACTGAAGGAGAAACAGTCAGCATTTATTGTCTCGGAAGTTGCTGGAACCAAGAGTTGCAAATTTTAAGAATGCTTTTCCATTCAGGAGTGTTTTATGACGTGTGCTGCTGTTGTGAGCTAGTTACGAGCAGGCTTTTATCTGAAATCTATCCAGTGAAGTGCGTGCAGTGTAGAGAGGTATGAAAGAAAGCAATTATATTAAATGTATATCCTGAAATATTATTTTTTCTTTTTTCCTATAGATAATATTAAAAATACTAGAATACAGTAGTTCTTAAGGAGATAAAATTTTGTTGTGGGGTGCTTTTATTTAGTACTGCTCTATAGCTTTTTCCTTTATGACACATGCAGCTCTTTATATAATTTTTTTTAAGAGAAGATTTTGACTTTGGAGGACAGTGTTTGTACCAGAGACAAGTCCTGGCTTTATTCAAACTCTGTGAAGATTAATGTGAGCTGCTAGATTTTTCTGCCTGTATTGGATTAGCCAGGTGCTGTGATGAACAGATGTAGAAGGCTTTATTCAGGACTGGCTAACCAATGTCTGGCCACCTCCTCTAGTGAGATTTTAGATTTAAGGAGATTAGGCAAGTGGTCTAAAAATGCCACTGCTCTGGTTTCTTGGAATTTTTTAGCATGAGGGAATTTGTGAAGAGTGAATAGATAAAACAGCTCCAGTGAGTTACTTCCTTTGGAGTTCTGCTGTTTAAAAGAAAACAAAACCTGGAGCTAGAGAGAAGTAGCAAGAGTTGTGGATGTTTCTGCTCAGGCACCTACTATGTGTTAACTTCTTAACTGAAGAATATATTTAGTTCAACTGAAAAGAAATGTTAGATGCAATCGACATCTGTTACAGTGACTTTGTTACATATCTATGCTTCTTTGCGGAGGTTCAGTAAAGGAGAAAGAGAAATTAACTGGAAAAGGACTTACCTTTCCTTCTTTTTAGCACTTTTTTAAGAGGATGATGCAGGCAATGTCAGTACTGATATTTTTTTTTTTCCCCCCCAGACAGAAATTGCATGGATGAGAGCAAAATCAAGGAAATAGGAGTAGGGATAATGAATGCCTACCTGAGAGATTTCCTTTTCTGAGTATGCCATATACAAAAAGCAGACACTGACCAGTACAGTGGTGACCTGAGTCATGCATTGTGTCCAGTTTGGGACTAACATGAAGGAAGCTGCTGAAGAGAGAGAACTGTTTCTCTCAGGCTTTGCAATTGTAGCCTCCAGGTGCTGATATAAGTGTCTACTCTATTCTTAAAATAGTAGCTGCTTTATATATAAAATAGTCAAAATAGAGAAGGTAGAAGAGGGGTACTGGAAGTGGGGGTCATTTAGTTTAAAAACAAAACAAAAACCCAGAATGGCTTTTTGGGTTTAAATCATCTGACCCAGCTAAGAAGGTTTTCATTACAGAAAGCATTGTATAGATGATCATAAGGGACTAAGTTATAAAAGAGAAAGTAGTTTTTAAGAGAATAATTAGGAACTAAAAGGTGAATCTGGGACCCTGGCAAATGGAGAATCAAGGTCTTAAGTGTGAGCCAGAAGTACATTGGGGAAATGCAAAATTATTAACACTACTTACAAGTGGTTTGTACTTACATTTAATGTTGTATAGAGCATTCCTTAGTTTCACTGCCTTTCCTATTGCACTTAGTCAAAACTGTCAGTGTGCTTACAAATAGCCTATTTTAAACTATTCTTATCATATACTGTAGTTCCATGATTGTATTAATTTGTTTTCCTAAATGTTCTTTTTTTCTACTCAGATCTTTAGTTTTCTCCATGGGCCTGCAAAAATCATTGTCATTGCTTCTGAGGCTCCAGCCAGCATTCGTACAGTTTTCTGGGGAAGTTTTACTTGTGTCATTGTTTTGCTTTGGTGACATTTCTTCTTTCACTACTGTGGCACTGATCAGCTGGTTACTATTGTCCTTTATAGTAGCCTTTATATAAAATAGCCTGGGGTTTCTTATTTCTGGACTCTGCATACACATCCAGGTTTGCAGGAGTTTGGGAAGTAGTCAATAAACAATTCTCATGACTGGATGGACCAGGCTTTTGTACAACTGTAAGGCTTACCACTTAGAGCTTCTGTTCTCTCTTCCCCTCTTCATTTGTGGTTCTAATACATACCAGGAACATCAGGTTCCCTTCCTGAATCTGGCTGTTTTAAAGGTAAGAGGTTGAAGAAAGTGGTCTCTAGTCCTTGGAAGATTTCTAGTTTCTCCTTCTTTTGAGGTGTTACTACATCAGGAAAGTAGGAGACAAACAACACTCTTGGTCTCTCTTCAGTGCACTCAAGATGAGGGCAGAGTTCTGCCAGCATGTGAACAGACAGACTGAAACCATTTTGTTCTGATCTCAGGAAGCAAACAGATTCCCTCATCTTCTTCACACCCTCTTTTTGGTTACAGCAGACCTGTGATTGCTGCTCCAGGTTCAAGGACCTGCACTTTCTGCTTGACTGTCTGTGGACGTGTGGCCTGCGGGTTGCTGTGCCGGCGTCAGCACCGCGTTCACCTCTGTGCTTGCCTGCTGTGTCTCCCCAGAGCTCTTCTCTCAAGGCCTGCAGCAGCACAATATGAGGCTCCAAAGACAGTCCTCTGTGCCCTGTGCACTGAACACATCTGAGAATTTCAGGAACTGAAGGAAGAGGCAGGTGGAAAAACACAGGAGGGAATGGGAGACCTTCCCTCACCCTCCCAGCACTTCTGACGGTGTGAGCAGCAGTATCCACTTCCTTTAAGCATCGTCCAGATTGTAGCACAGTGTGGACTGCTAAAGCTCTTGCAAATATTGAACTGCTTTCTCATTTCTCTTCCCCTGGCACCTCATCCCATCAGTTCAAAAAGTAAATTCAAAGCAAATCACTTCAAACCAAAAGGATTCATCTTTTACAAATAGTTCAAGGATTCTTTACAGTAATAGGAATAAAGCACTGCTGGATTGTCTAATCAGTGCGCTCTTCAGTTGGTGCTTTTCTCTGTGCCCTGAAAATTTGAAATACAGGAGAAAATTTATTGTACTCCTGTTATTAAAACTTTCTGTTAAGTTTGGGCACTCCATTTTTTGCTGGCAAGGAAATGTCATGCATGCATTTTGCATAGTTAAGGTCAAGTCTTGCCAAGTCACAAAAGGTTAGAGTCGAGCTTATCATGAAGGCACCTGAGAGATAAAAGTTTTCTAAAAATGTCTTTTTCCTCTATTACCTAACAAATTTGGGAACAAAAGTACCTCAGTTCTTGAAATGCCAGCACCTGGATTGTTTTGCCAGAGTTCACTGCAGCCAATTGTGTAAGTGGGATAAGTTATCTACTCACGTAGTTGCAGAATTGTCTCCCTCAGTACAGCAGGACTGAGTGGGATTAGAAATATGGAATGGAAGTAAAATGAGATTTTGGGTTGCAGAAATACAGGTTGAGATGCAAGGATGCAAATATCCATAGTGATAATACTGACTGTGATGAAGCTCTGTGAAGTGAGCAGAATGGTGAGTAATTTAAGTGGTTAATAGTTGAGCTAGAACAGCAGGAAAAAGAGGTTGGTGGAACTTATGCCAGGAAGTGACTTTGCAGAGTCGTCCAGAAAGACGAGAGATTTCCTCTTACAAGTTGACATGTCCATTTGGTTCCCTGCTCCTCAGACACAGAGGGGTGAGGAAACACAAAAAGAAGAGTGGGAAGTGCAGTGACTGACATGTTGGATTATCTGCCTGAAAACTGAGACAGGGGTGGAAGTGCTTGTAGCATCCTTAAGTGGGCTGTAGAAAGAAACAAAACTTGGTGTCAGAAAAAGCTGTTTCAACAAGGCTGAAAGATAGGGTTTTAAATTTGTTCCAGGGAGGATCACTGGGAATGATACGTGTTCACATGAGGGAATGGAATTGTATGCCAGGCAAGATGTCCTTGCATTGTCAGATAAGCTTTCAGGGTAGTGGTGGAAGCCTTGTCCCTTCAAATACTAAATCTTAGAGAATTTCCTAAAACAGGATTCATAGTGTGCAAAGAGGCAGATGGCAAGAGTTTGGGAATGAAGGTAGGCTAAGGGATGTCTGTCCTTTTTGAACTGCAAAGACCCTACTTGGGCTGAAATTTTAAGACTTGTGTCATGCTACTGTGTGTGGGATGTGATTGTGACGCTTTTATTTTCTCCCCACAGCATGCAGTTCTGTCCAAGCAGGGCTTTAAAGCACCGCTCTGCAGCCACTGTGAGTAATGCTGCACATGGGAAGTGGCTCAGAAAATGTTGGTTTGTGGTGGCACCTTCCGACAAAGCACAGCCTTCCCACTTGGCTTTGCTTTGAGAAACAGCACAAGTCTGTGTCACCGTGAACTTTACTTCTGTACCTCTGTGCACGCACATGCATGTGGAAGGAAAGGGGAAAAAGTGGCATTTCATATGAAGACTTAGGTGCTGACATACCTTCCTACAGAGCTTGCAAGGGGTTATTTCCTTGTAACAGTAAAGCATTTTTGAGAAGAACATGAGCTTTGTTTCTTGCAAAAATCTTACCTTATTTCCAGGCAGTAAGCTGACTGGAAGACAGGACTTTGTCCCTGAGTGATCGCTCTTATTTTGCACACTAGTGTGTTGGGCATTTTAATTTCTCCCGTGTTTTCTTAGCATGTGAGAAGCATTTTACTAGCTGAAGGATATGATTAATTCATGAAAAGTAATGACTGTAGTATCATTAGATTTTGTCCTTGGGGGTGCTGACTTTGGAGACCTACTGAATGCTAGTCGTCTAGAACAAGGTGAGCACTAGAGCTAGCACTGTTATCTTGTGTATGTTGACCGAAGTGATAATTGCAGTTACTGAATTGGAATACTAAAAGCGCGCTCAGGTTATGTACTGGTTTCCATATGAAGATGAAGGGAAGAATGTGCTCAAATTACCTCAAGTAAAATTGGATGAAGAGGCTGATGATTTCTTTGTTGCCTAGGGCAGGAAGAAAGGAAGATGTAAAAGCATTATGATTTGACCCTTGGATACACAGCTGTGCTGAAGCAAAGCTCCATTCCCTCCCGTCTTTTTATTACCTTTCAAGCTGAATGTGTCCCAAGTTATTTAGAACTAGAGAAGGAAATACACTGGGTGCTGTTACACAGGGACATTATTTTGCCACCTTTTAGACCTGGCCCTGTGGGGCGTAGCAGCGGTGTCCCTCCTGGCCGCGGGCAGGCTACAAGCAGCTGGGCGGTGGGGGGCCAATTCGCCCCAGGAGGGCAAAAGGGAGGTGAGCCATGGGAAGCAGTGCTGCTTCCTGGGATTTGCTGCCGGCCGGCTGCATGGCAGCAGGGGTGTGGGAACGGCCCTTTCACCACCCACCTTTCAGTGGGTGGTGTGGGGGCCCGGGGGTGGCGAGGTGAGTGGTTCAGCTAGCTGTGCCAAGCGGCTGGAGAGTGGATGGGCAGCACGAGAGCGCCTAGAGCAGCGTTAGCCTAGAGCAGCGTTAGCCTAGAGCAGCGTTAGCCTAGAGCAGCGTTAGCCTAGAGCAGCAGCTGTGCCGACAGCTCCATTGACTGTAATGGCCTGAGCCTTGAGCTGGAGGCGGGAGGCAGGGAAAGGGGGGCAGATACTCTAGAACAACTGAGTGAGATGCTGAAGGGTGGTGTAATTTAGATGTGCTCTGCACCATTTAAATTAAGCTGATGCTACCCTGTGTGTTGGCAGCTGACTGTATTACTGTGAGCAGTGCAGGATCTTTCCTCTGATCCACAGAAGACATTCTTTTACACCTGCTGCACAGACTTAGGGTGTCTGAGGCTGTTAAGACCTGCTGCCTCCCTTTCTGCCGCACAAGTTGTAGAGTGCTGGAAATACTTTGTAGCTGTTAAGGGTTACCAGTTTCTGGACCCTTACAGACTAAACTTTAGGTATAGCTGCTTGAAATAGCCAGAGGCCATACCAGTGATCCTGGACTATCCACCAGCCCCAGCCCTGTGTGGCGTGTCTTGTAGTTTACCCTTGATGCACCTTTGACAGATATGTTCTAACATACTGGCTTTTGGGTGGGTGTGCTAAGCAGGGTCAAAATACCTGATATCCTGACACTCTTGTGAGTTTAGAAAACAGATGTTCATGAGGAAAACTAATTGACAAATATCTGCGTACCCTATTTTTCCATTAAACTTTGTTGTTTATTTGTGAGTCTGCATAAAATGCATGTATTACAAAAGAAGCAACCAACAATCAGTCACTTTACACTGCATCTTTTTGCGTTTGTTTGCCTGATGATGTTCCAGAGTGAAATCCTCCATTTCATCTTTCCTCAGTGACATGTATGGTCCTTGAAAATCCCAGGGGCTTTCAGATAGTTTGTTGTTGTGTGGCAGCCCTCTGTGGGGGCCATTACTCATGGGTGCGGCTTTAACCAAACTGTTTTATCTTGATTCCAGAGATGCAAAATAAATGGTGGACCTCTGTTGCTGCATGCTCTTCTTAACTCCTGCTAGGATTGTGGGGCTGGACAAATGGCACCATCTGGAGATGGTCAGTGCTGCTCCAGCCTCAGAGGAGTTGTTGAGAAGTGAGATAAGGGGCTCTCCCCACGACAGAGCATGTAGGACTGGTGAACAGTTTCATGCTTGGATTCCCAGTTGGCTGTGCAGTATTTAAAAACAAGATCTATGCTTGCTTATACAGAAGAACCTGTCTTAGGGTATGCATGTTTAATTTCCAGATTTTCAATCATCAGACACTTTGGATATCTGATACCAATGTTTTCGTCTTCTCTTTTTTTTTTTTTTCTTTTCCCTTTTAATAATTTTTGGCAGGCTAAACAATTTGGTTAGCATTAGGAGAACTCCTTTTTTGTTGAGCTGTATGGCTTTTTGTTAGGAACAAATGCTCTATTTATTAATTTTTGTTTGTTTTGTGCAGTGTTAAAAATACTGTGGCATTCTGGTTTCATGTTTTCTGGTCTGTGTTTCACTGATTGAAGTGCAGTGTTACGGATGCTTGCTGTCTTCTCTAAGTAGACTATTTTGGAGCTGCAAATGGGAGCTGAAAGTTTTCCAAAGTCAGGATGTTATAACTGAATCTGCTTTCTCTTCCAGACATTTCCATGCAAACGACTTGTGGGAGGAAACAGCTTAAAAGGTTGCAGGAGAGATACCTTCTGTACCTTCTTCCTCGCCTCCCAAAACCAAATGCAGTGTTCAAAATACTCATTGAGAGGGTGTTTTGATGTGGACCTTATTCCTGAAAGAAATACTAGCTTGCCAACTCTTAAATAATTGTATTCTGCTTTTATATCCCCAGTCATTTAAAGAACTGTTACCAATTTTTAACATATATGAACGTCAAGTGCTACTATATGAATAAATCCCTGAAACTGTGGCAATCTGAAAAGTCAGATTTTTTTTAATGTGGCATCACCTGTGTCTGGTCTAGCACTTGGCCATACCACTGATTCTTGAACAAAAAGAGTCCAGGCTAATTCTCCTCTTTTTAGTCCCAGTTGCATGGGATAGAAAGAAAGGAAAAAAAAAAAAAGCAGCTTTCAAAGTAGATAAAGGTCAATAGATTATGCTAATTTTTCTGTTATCGAAAATAACTTAGGATTTTTTGAGTTCATTGACTGTCCAGACACAATTCACACTAACTTTGTGACTGTAGCAGGATGTAATTACATCAGGGCAACACGTACCTCCTGTTGCTATTTGTGCTGAAATGTCTGGACAAACCACTACAGAATTTCTCAACGGAAGTCACTCTCTAATCTTTTGGTGTCTTCCAGCTTGCAGGGTATTTTTGGGTTTGTGTGTTAAGCTACAAACATGCAGAGTCATAACATTGATGTGAGAAAATCTACAGTGCAAACGGGAAGCGAGTACTGCCGTGTCTGTCTGATTGTGTAGGTTTTGTGATAAATACCAGCCCGTGGTCTGCAGACTGCTGGTCTGCAACTCTGCTAATGTGCTACTGTTTCTAAGTTATTTTGATGGATGGTTGCAACTAGTCTTAAGACAGTCTGGTTTACCAGGGAGGAGGAAGAGGAGGCTTCACATCTCAGATTTTTTTTATAAGATCCTTTTTTTGGTAGTTTTTGCTCTTTCAGATGAAGAAAGAAGAAAGGTATGATGACCAAGAAGTGACTAATGTTGAGCAGAGTGTGCAAAGACTCCAGTGGAAAATCAGAGACTTGAGACTGTCGCAGACAGGTTTTGAGCAGAAGGAATGAGGATGCTGAAAAGCTTTGATTCGAGTAGCGTTAGTCCTGGATAAGGGGAGTTGAGCCTAAATATCTGGCTAATCTCATTGTTCTGTAAATTACTCAATCTCTAGTACAGTTCCTCAAAGAGAAGCAACAGAAAGTTTGGGTTATTTTCCTTTTGAATGCATTTTACAAGCTTTTTCTACATCTGAATTATTTCAGGAGTATTCTGTGTTAATTACAGTTCGTTGGCTGACTGCAGATATAGTGTATTTTAATAGGTGTTTTTTACCTCTAGTTGCTGTCACTTCAGAATGAATACACAATATATAAGGAACCTGAATGAAGCGTAGTTGTTCCTTGAGAAAAGTGAATGGTGTTTTCCAGCATGCCATTTATTTATTTAGCAAATGAAGATTGGTACAGTGTCTTTATGAAATACACTGTCAGTGGTAGAGAACAGCAGTGCTGTAGGTCAGTTTTACATTACCATATTAAAAAAAGGCATTTAGCAACACACTTGTAGTTTAGTGTCTGATCAGAAGTGATGGTGTCTTTCTGAGAATTAATTCCAACAGCAGAATAAACAAGTGCTTTTTCAGATTTTAAGAGCAGTTGGAAAATACCAACTTTCCCTCTTTGTGGTCAGTCACAATTCACACAGGCTTGACATCGACTGTTGCTACATTAGCAGCTCCTTGTAACGAGCTCAGCTGTAAGTAAGGCGCTTGCTTTTAGGAGGTTTGTTGTCATTGGATACTGCAGTACTGATTTACATTACTGGGAAGTGCTATTTTTACCGCAAATCTGCTTCAGCCTCTGGCAATACCAGCTATTTCAGCGCAGCTCCTGCCTCCTGCCCCTCCAGTTGGCATCTCTGTTATCACACAGCCAAATGCTGCCATTTGTTTATTTCTGCCTGCCCAAACTGCACTGTGGCACTTGCTCACCCCTAACCCACTCACTCATTTGTGCTTAGGTCCTACTAGACTGTATCCTCCATATCAACAAGGTGAGCATTTCCTGCCTCCCACATCTCCCCAGCTTAGCTCTGTGCCATTTCAGGAAAGATACCAATTTATTTACTCCTAAATCCTGCTTTGCTGTATAGCCAGTGCTGCACAAAACAGCTTCGCTCACGCGGCGCTGCGGATATCGGTAAGATGGAGCGTGAAGTTGGTCTTTGTGAGATAAGTTGGGAAATTTTTGCTGCATGCAGCCTCCTTGTGCTGTGCTGTCCACTCGCAGGCAGTGTTGATGGTGGGCCCTGACTGCCTCTTGCAGCAAAGCCTCACCTATGTCAACAGCGCAGCGTTTTCTCTTGCGCCGTGAAGCCAAGGGCCAGACGTATGCCAGCGGTCTGCGATCTGCCAGCCGGCGGCACCTGGCACCTGGCATTGCAAAGGAGCAGAGCCATGCAGAGGGCTTGTTCTCCACCGCTGGCGGCCTGCATTGGACCCGCTGCTGTGTCGTGTGGGGCTCCCTGAGAGACTCGTGCTGTTGCTGTGATCCTGTCCGTTTTCTGTCACGTGGCATGCAGGGTCCTGCAGGGGAAGAAAGCTGAGACTTGTGGATTGCCCCCTTCAATGTATCGGGGTAGCTTATTAAAAATGAGCCTCTCGTCTTACAGGAAAGGACTGGAGCTTTATTTGGTAAGTGGAGGTTACAGCAGAGCAGTGGGGAGAAGGGCTCAGATGTACTCTCCCCTTTTTCCTCTTCCTTCCCCACAACCAACTGAAAACTCCATTTCTTTTGGGCAATAAAGCCCTCCCTTTCTGCACAGACACTGCTCTTTTCTCCTCTGGGGCAGAGAAGAGGCAGCTATCTGCCCAAGATTGGTTGATGTCTTTCTTTTCTACCCCAAAAATAAGAATAAATACAAGAATTAAGTCTCTTCCCCAAGTGAGTGGGTAAAGTTGAGAAGCCGTGGACAAAAACTGTCTTTTTTATCCCGTGTGGCATCCTGAAGTGACACGTTAGCTGGAAGTGAGAGCAGTGATGGTGTATCCATGCGATCAGTCACGCATAGTCACGCACGTGCCGCTGCATTATTGCGAATGGCATCTGCCTATGCAGCAAGAACAAGGCAATTGCACAGCCCAAATAAAGGGGGAGGACTATTACTATTGTACCCAAGTGTCTGGAAATTAGGACATGACAGAAGCCATGTTGATGGTGTAAACTTCATTCAGCCCCTCTCCCAGCCTCCTGAAGCATGGGCCTGCGATGTGGTGGTGGGGGCAGGGGCATCTCTATTCCCCCCTGAGTTGCCACGCAGACACTCGATGGGTTTCTCAGCAAATTGAAACTTTCAGGCTGTGTGTGCAAACGGGTGCTGGTTAAGATGGGGGACAGCCAGCAGCAGTTGTAGCTTTTCCCTTCCCCGGGGCAGGCACTGGGGGAGTGAGACACATACTTAATCGGAGAGGGTGCTGGGGGCATTTGTGGATGCTTGCAGACATTACAATGATGAGGTGGGGATCCTGGGCCAGTGCACACTTCTGCTCATTCCCTAGCTGCACCCTTGTGGTGGGTTGACCTTGGGTGCATGCCAGGTGCCCACCAAGCTGCCCTATCACTCCCCCTGGTCAACTGGACGGGGGGAGAGAAAAATACTATAAAAGGCTCGCGAGTCGAGATAAGGCAAGGGAGATCACTGGCAAAACAGACTCAACTCGGGGAAATTAATTTATTGCCAGTCAAAATCAGAGTAGGATAACAAGAAATAAAACCAAATCTTAAAACATCTTCCCTGCACCCCTCCCTTCTTCCCAGGCTCATCTTCACTCCCAACTTCTCTACCTCTCCCCCCAAGGCAGCACAGGGGGACTAAGAATGGCAGTTGTGGTCAGTTCATCACATGTTGTCTCTTCTGCTCCTTCCTCCTCATTCTCTTCCCCTGCTCCAGTGTGGGGTCCCTCCCACAGGAGAGGGTCCTTCATGAACTTCTCCAATGGGGGTCCTTTCCACAGGCTGCAGTTCTTCACAAACTGCTCCAGCCTGGGTCCTTTTCATGTGTTCTTTCCACAGGCTGCCATCCTTCAGGAACAGACTGCTCCATTGTGGGTCCCCTGTGGGGTCACAAGTCCTGCCAGCAAACCTGCTCCAATGTGGGCTCCGCTCTCTCCACCGGTCCTGCCAGGACCTTGCTCAGGTGCAGGCTTCCCATGGGGTCACAGCCTCCTTTGGGCATCCACCTGCTCCAGCATGGGGTCCTCCACAGGCTGCAGGTGGATATCTGCTCCACTGTGGAGCTGCAGGGAGACAGCCAGCCTCACCATGGTCTTCACCAGGGGCTGCAGGGGAATCTCTGCTCCAGTGCCTGGAGCACCTCCTCCTCCTTCTTCACTGACCTTTGTGTCTGCAGAGTTTTTTCTCTCACATATTCCCCACTCCTTTCTCCACCTGCAATTGCTGTTGCTGGGTTTTTTTCCACCTTCTTAAATACGTTATCCCAGAGGCACTACCACCATTGCTGATGAGCTTGGCCATGGCTACTGGCAGGTCCGTCTTGGAGCCGGCTGGCATTTGCTCCATCGGACACAGGTGAAGCTTCTAGCAGTGTCTTACAGAAGCCACCCCTGTAGCCCCCATGTTACCAAAACCTTGCCACGCAAACCCAATACAACCCTGAACGCCCTTGTCCCAGGCTGTATTCCTTTGTCTGTCCACCCCAAATTCAGGTAATTTCCAAGGACTTGCATCCCAGGTTCCCAATTCTCTTCTGTTCCTGTCATTCCCTGTCCTGCTCCAGCCTCTTTTTCCTAGCCCCTTCTCATCTGACTGACCTCTCTGCTCTTCTGATGTCTCCTCATCTTTCCTCTCAGCTCCAGCTTTCCTCTGGGGCTCGTCATTGCCTCTTCTCACTTCTTGCATGACACTGTCCCCGTTTCCTTGACAAGCTGTTTGCGGTTACACTACACACCTTTAGGTCTGTGCTGGACATGCTCTTTTTGTCTAGTCCCAGCCTCTCCTCTGGAGAGCAGCCAGCACTCCCACAGTCACTGCTTTGCATTAACCCTGGGCTCTGAGAACCTTGGTGCAGCTGCAGTACTACGGTCTTGTGGAACATCAAGTGTTTTGTGTGTTTTTACAGTACCTTGGTGATTTGCAGGTTTTCTCTCTGAAAAAAATAACTGACAGACCGGTGGTGTTGGCTCTTTAGACTATCTGTTAAACATTTAAAAACCATTTTTTCCAAGGACAAGTTGAGATTTTCCTGTGTATAGAGCATTGTCATGTCCTAGTGAGAACATCAGGCATGATAGTGATTTCCTTGAGTATCTGATGCACAGGCTCAAGAGCAGGACTCTGGAACATGCAAAGGCTATTGGAAGCATGCACCAAGTTACCCAGTTGGTATTGCAGGCTGTTGAGTTCACAGGTGGCTTCCTAGCAAAACCTGTAATTGCTTTGGCAAACTCGGCACAGCATGTGACGCAGCTAGAGATGTGCTTCTAGTGCTTGGCTCCTTCGGCGCTGCTGAGCTGCATGTGTCCGTAAGGTTTCCCCCAGTGATTATTCTTTTGGGGAGTAAACTCTTTTGCAGACTGTACATCTTCTGCCAGTGGTGTATTTTCTCCTCATCTTCACTGCACTGTGGAGACACTTTTAAAACCCAGCTAGCTTTCTCCATGGGGAATATGTGACAAATATCCTTTGCACGTTAAATTCCTATTCAAGTATTTTGTGACATCCCTGAATTGCCTTTCTGTCAACAGCGAGCAGTTAGTTTGACCTGCCACGTTTAGCATGTGTGTTTTTGGGGGGTCCCCAACCATGCAAGGACAGATTCACAATTCAGTTGTGATCAGTTGCCCAGCAAACACTGATAAGCTTAAAATCGGAGGAGGAGGAATGTTGTCTGCCTGCAAGTAAAGTGCCAGTTTTATTACCCTCAGAGTTTATCGCCCTTCCTAATTAGAATTCCAAACTATCCTTACCACTGCCTGCATCTGTAAACCTTCAGTAAGTGTGACGTAAGATGACTTAGCGTGACTGGCAGGTGGTGCAGGCTGTTTGCACTGAGCACAAATAACACTGTGGCTTCAGCAGTTGTTTTCCTTCTCTGATTATTTATTTACATTTTTAGAATGACCTTGGGTGGGGAATGACTGCTCACTCAACCCCGTGTCCTTGCTTGCACTTCCACCTGGAGACTCTCTTTGGAAGGTCCATAGGATTGTAGACCTGTTTTAGGCTCTCAGCCACATGACACGAGTTCCAAAAAGGCTTGTTTCCATAGTGTGATGGGGAAGTATGAACTGATGCTCTTGGCCACCCTTCCCGTATGGGGAGAGAGTGGGCTGCAGCATTTGGCTTGCAATAACATTGTGTACTTGTGTCCAAAATACAAATTGTGCTAGCTCCCTGCCTGAATGATTGAGAAATGAACATTAAGTCCTACCCTGCTGCATGGGCCTGACTGCATATGATGAACTGGAGTCAGTGCTGGCAAAATATAACTGCTCATAATTATGACAAATCGTGCACAATGCTCATACTGTGAACTACAAAGCTTTTGACCACTACTGCTTATCTAGCTGCTTCAAAAGTCCTCCTGTTAAAGTGCACGAAGCTCAGAAAGCTTCAGGATCTGGTAGTTCACATTTTGTTGAGGGCATTGAAAAAAAATTTGGTCTGTTTGAAGAAACTTGCTTCTATTCCCCAGAGTTTCTCCTGATGTGGGGGAGCAGGAGCTGGACTGCAGGATGGGATGGCTCAGCGGTACAGCAAGATGAAAGCACGGATGGCTATTAAAAGGAAGCCTGAGCATTGCTCTTGATCTGTGTCCTTGATAAAAATCCCTAGTGATGTTCATCCTTCCAGTAACAGCTGCAGACATGTCGTTTCCCCTCTTTCTGTATTACCTGACAATCTGTCTTTCTGTTTTTTGGCTTTGCATTTTCTGCAATAAGAAATGGTTTCATGTATCTATCGGAAGTGTTTGTTTCAGCAGATGCTAAAAAAGTGTGCACGCATGAGAGAGCAGTCTACGTGTTACTTCACCTCGTGTGAGCACAGAATTGCACGCACTGCTGGGATGAATTGCCTTTGTTTTCCATGCACTTTGCTCATGGTCAGTGCTGTCAGCATGTGGCAGTCATGTTTGCAGAGCGCTGCTGAGTCAAATATCCTAGCTGGATATCTTAAAATGTTGGATACCTTCGTAGCCACAGGCATTTGGAGCTGTAATTGCTGAGATAAGAGAGCTACAGTTTGTGGGGTAGACAATTTGATCGTCCCTTCCAAGTACAGTGCTCCACGACTTGGCTAGGCACGCTGTCTGACCTTCTTGAGGGGAGTCCCACCCCACTGTTGAGCATAAACCCTTGCTGAAGTAGGTGGGATATTTTAGCATGGCAGGTCTAATCACAAGTTCTTCTCAAGTAATACTCTTCCCTTCTTTTCTATCTTTTAGTGTTAAGATGGTGCTGATGTGGACCAGCGGGGACACGTTCAAGACAGTTTACTTCATTCTGAATCAGGCCCCTTTCCAGTTCTCCATCTGCGGACTCCTGCAGGTTTTTGTGGACATCACTATCCTGTTGCAGGTTTACTTGTACAGCTACTACCCTCAGAAGCCCGTGTCCCACACTGCACACCCAGCCAGCACCAAGGCCCTGTGAGGCACTTAGCTGGGCAGGTTGCAGGTCAACGGCGCTGCGGAGTCAGCCATGGCAGCTCCTCTTCCGCTTGTAAATACTCCTGCGTTGCCGAGTTGAGAGCAGAAATGAGAACAAGGATTGACAATCTGGCTGCACTTCCAGTTTGGGAGGTTTTATTTCAAAGAACTTGCTCTCTCTGTTTCCAGACTTAGCTGTACAGAACTGTTTCCTGGTGGGGGGGAGGGGCACTTTATTTTTGCATAGGTACCTATGAGCCTTATCGATTCACAAACGTTTGTATATTTAATCACAAGGGCTGGCTGGTTTGTGTTTTTAATGCTATTTAAAAATGTTACACCACAGAAATTATAGGATATTTTGTCTGAAACTTTTACCTATTTATATAATATGAAGTCTGTATATTGGCAGGAATTTTGTGGCATATGCTAGCGTTCAGTATCTCCGTAGGAAGGAGTATTGAAGAGCAAATGCAGGAGCTTTCTCTTCTCTTTAAGAAGGGTGTCTGGTGAGCAGAGAAGGTGAGGGCAGGAGGCTCTGCAAAGAGGTGAGCAGCCAGAAATGAACCAGTCATCCACAGTGGAAAGCATCAGTGTGCTGCAGAGTGAATGACCGGTGTCCACCCCTGCTGCGGGATCAGTGTGGCGGGTGGACACGTCAAGGAGATGATGCAGGGGCTCTGAGTATGGACAGTGCTGGAGCCACATTTAGAGCAGGCACAGCCAGTCAAGTGGTCGGCCAAAAGGAGGAGCTAATGGGAGACTGCTGGTAACTTAGGTAGTTTTGCCTCTGAAACGATGGGGTTTGGGAAGGGCCCGCCCTGCACTCAGGGGGCAGCACGACTCATGCAGCCATGCACAGGACAGAGCTGGGCTGTAGGACATCTTTCACAAACCAAGGTGCCAGCAGACACGTGTTGCCAGGGCTGCCAGGCAAGTATTTCTAGATGGTGATTGAGCCACAAAGGCAGAAGCAGCTCCACTTCCGTTGCCTCAGAAGGGGACGTGAAGAAGTTTGAGACAGAGAAAAAGCCATATCCTATGGAATAGGACTAGCATCTTACAGCTTGATTTGTTGAGGCTGAGATTCACGTTCATGTTGTTTTATGCCATACAAGAACCAGTTTATGTTTTGGGGTGTTTCTTGCATTCACCCAACAAGGAAGAAGTCCACGTTTTCCTTTTTCTGTCACTTTAAGATCTTCTAGGCTTTTAGAAGAATCAGCAGCCTGTAGTTAGACAGAGGGACTGAGGAAGCTGAAAGAGCAGAGTTTATTTATAAATGTAGATGTTGTCTATAATGGCTGTTTGCCAGCATAGGTCACCATGCCCTTTCTGAGAACTGCACATGTCTAGCAGCTGCAGGTGGTGTGGACCCACAGGGGGCTGTGAGCAAGCCCCTGGGCTTTTGCCAGTTGCCATCATGAAACTGCACAGGCTGCTATGAGGCAGCCATAGCGAGGTGTGTAGTCCCAGGAACAGCTATGCCTGCGCTGCTCGCTGCTTCATGAGGCTTCCTCCCTGCTGCCGGGTGAATCCCGTCTGACCACAGGCACGGTGTTAGAGCTGGGACAGATTTTTGAGAACAATTTTTTCTCCAAGATTAGCCCAAGAGCTTATGTTTTCTCACTGATGGTAGCAAGTCTGAGGTTTAGTAACTTCAGTGGGTAAATCAGATGCTTCTCCTACCCTCTTTATTTGAGAACCTCGTGATTTGAGTCAGGACTGTCTTCATCAGTGGCAAACTGTCCCCTGGAGGGGAAGCGTCAGCAGGCTGCAGCAGTGGTTGCCTGGCGCTCGTTTGGGAATGTCTGTCATAAGACAGGGAAGAGTGGGCTGTCCCTGTGTTGCTTTACAGATCTGTGCCCCTCACGCCTCAGGCAACCCCAGGCTGACATCAGGGCTCCCACTGCACGTGCCGTTTGGTTTTGGAGCTGATGTGTTGGTGGTGGAGGGCTGAGGCCCAAATCTGTGGGCAGAAGTCCTGCCCTGGGGCCAAGCTGACCTGCCCTTTGGTGGGGACACTGCTGGAGGTGGAAGGAAGGGTGTCCTCGGGATGTCCCTCCTGCCCTGGCAGATCCAGTTGGATCTGCGTGAGTGAAGCAGAGCCGAGGAGAGCTGCTGTTTCCAAGGGCTGGGCACAGAATGCTCTGCCCGGGTACTGACTCCACGTTCTTTGCTCGATACCGTACTCTTTTAGGCCTGAAGTGACCTTACAAAGACGATGTACCCGGCACGGTAGACTATGAATGTTTTGTTCCTCTCTTTTCTCCAATGTTCTGGTTGTGTTACAGGAATGCCTGGGCTTTTGTCTTTTTTAACTGAAAACTTACTTAACAACTGGCTTCTCTGGTACGCTGCTTTAAGTGAGGATTGTATTTCTACTGTATGCAAACACTTTCTTGTGTGTTTTAATGGTCTGAAGTTTTGGATTTTTTTAATAACTTGTAGAGTTATTATACAGATTTTTGTATATGGTGGTCTTTTTCTAATATTCTATGAAACGGGGATATAAGAAATAAATGGCTCTTAAGAAATACACTTCTGTATGTTATAGCTTTGCCTGGGAATGCACACTTTTGGCCACCTCTTTGGCTTTGAACTACAGGTATTACTGAGGATAAAACATCTGTTGTTTTTTCCTTTTGGGACTCTTCCCTGGGCAGATTCTTGAGTCTGTCATCCAGTACCCAAACCAGCAAGCTCTGCAGACCAGTCTCATTCACACCAGAGCTGCAAATGCTGGAAGAGAAGCCAGTGAAACCATGTCTAAAGTCATCTTCTGTATGTGGCATTTAGCAAGGTAGGACTCTTGGCCAGGAACTCTTGAGCTTCATCTTGCAAGATACTTTAGGGGCAAAATGTTACAGGACTTTGGTTTTGTTCTTTAATTGTCAGGAAGTTGTCAGGAAGTATCTGTATCAATGATCACCTCAGAGAATGAGAAATCAATTGCTTTAAATACATCTCTTTGAATGTATGGCACATTTCATGAAGTTTATTTTCTCTGTCAGTTGCAATGTTTTTTTAAATAAAAATTACCTATTATATATAAATTTCAGTGTTGCTTTGTTTTGTTCAGATAAGATGCGTGCTGCTTAACTCTTTATTATAACTCATCTTGCCTACAGTGTTGTCTGTTGGAATAATTGGCATGCTTTTTCCTCCTGATGGATGGGTAAACAGAGGGCATAAATTGTCCTGAGGTCATGATGCACAACAGGGATTCTGGATTTCTGTCCCCTGCTCCTCCATACATCCTGGGGTAAACTTACCCTCATGACCACTTAACTCTTTTATGCTTGTGGTGCTCACAGTAAAAACAAATTGCTAACAGATTATTCTGTAGCCTTAAACACCCCAGTATTATGCAAACTGCATAATGAGGTCAAAAACGGGTCACAGCTGAGGGACATGTTCTTTGCAGCCATGGAAGATGAGGATACTGAGTGTGTCATCTCATGGCCAACCGCTGTGCCAAGAGGAGTCTTGACCTCCCTCCCTGTTGATTCAGGATGTGAAAACAAGCCCAGGCAGTCAGGACCAGCCTTGCGGCCCACATGTGGCTCCTGCGCCCTGCCGGGCTGCCATTGCAGGCTGCTCCGACGTGGGGAGAGGGTTCGCTGTTGCTGTCTGCAGTGGCTGCAGAAGCTGGAGAAAGAATCGGTGAGGAGAGGGGGCTGGGGCACAGGAGAGAGGGTTGGGAAGGGCAGGAGGAGAGAGGTGGGAGAAACTGAGCTTGCTGAAATAAGGGCCTGAAGGGAGAGACTCCTGGAGGGGAGGGAATGAATGAAGGAAAACCTGGTAGGTAAATCAATGAGGTGGGGGTAAGGGGGCGGGAAATGAGAAGGTGGGGAGTAAAACCTGCCTGCTCTGTTACAGCCTGCAGGCACTGGAGACACAGAGGGCAACGGCCCAAGCAGTTCCCACAACAGCCGAGCCTGATCATTACTCATAGTGGTTGCGCCGTCTACCCCAACTAGAACTGGTGTTACGAGCCGCTGGCACTCACTGAGGGGAAGCTGATGGTGGGACTGGCCCACTCAGCGAACGGGAGCTCCTGCAGCCACCTCTGGAGGCTGCAGCAGCCGGGGAAGCAGCAGGGCCCTTGTCCCGCTGGCTGGTGCAGGGCTGGCCCTGGCCTCAGGGCAACTCTCTCCCTTGGCCGTGCAGGGCAGGCACTGCCCTGCGCCGCGGCTTCACGGGGACAGAGATTTCATGGTTAGATGCTCGGGTCCGTGTATCTACATACATAGATGCAATTAAAAACATTTTAAGACAAAAGACAAGGCTTAAATTTGGCGATGGGTAATAAAGCAAAAGTTGGCCCATGGGTGCTACTTATTAAATTTGGTTGTGATCCTTGGCTTAGGCTGGAGTGCCGAGAAGGCTTTGAGGACCTGACTGACAGCTGTAGCTTTGTTCGTGGCTTTCTGTAACAGAAAGAAGACATTAATGTGTAAGTCAACGATATGCCAATAAATAAACGCACTGCCTGGATACCTGTGCCAACAGCAGTAAATAAGAGACGTGGACTAGAACAAAACGTAGGTGCACCCTGGAGCAGGGGCACATCTCCCCATGAACAGCCCTGTAAAGCAGCCAGGTCCCAAGGAGACGTCAGCATCTGGAAACACCCCAACAGCAAACACCGACTTAGGACTTCAGACCCCCATCCTGCCCCTTCTGTGTCCCGGTTTACGTGGGTTTGGCTCTCGCAGGTGCTGGCTTAGCTGTGCTGGGAGACCGAGGGGCTTTGCAGAAGTTGTGTTTGACTTTGTGCCGTTCCCTTTAATTCTGTCCCTTTACCAGTTACCGCATCCTTAGTTCTCAAACATAGCTACAGTTTTCAGATTATTATTGTTGCCAACTGCCAGAATTTGGATGTCCAGGCCCATGCATGCTGCCACCGAGACAGCCGTGTAGAAGAGGTGGCTTTGCTCACGTGTGCTGTGGCTTTCTGTCCCAGAGGAGAGAGTAATTTCCTTTTCTTTGGGGCAAATCCAAGGAAACGGGTATAACTGCCTGCTGGCACCAGCATGCCTGCAGACAGCTGTGTAGCATTTATTATAGTTAGAGATAAATCGCCCTAAATCATGTGTGTGCTGTGTGAAAGAAAAAAACCCCACAACAACCATACACAACAAAACCAACACTTCTCCAGCGGCTGATCAAAAGTAATAAGCATCACCCATAACAACATTACGCTGGGTGAAACTTGCTCTCCTCTGGGCATCTTTTATGTCTGGCAATGTGTGCATCACAACTTTGCACAGCTTCCAAAAATAATTTGTTTAAAAGGTTCCTGGTTTATATTTGTTTCCTCATCTGTCATCTCAATAGATAAAGTGAGACTTTATTAAAAGCCAGGCCCTGACTAACAGACATAATGAGTGGGTTTTGTCACTTCATTAAAACTCCGTGCGTGCTGGAATTAATTATGTGCCTTTTGAAAATATAAAGAACTCACTATTGTAGGACAATAGCAACTCGATGGAGCACAGCAGTAATATGGTGTGTGTCATCGGGGTGTTTTTCTGCACAGCTGCCGAGCTGCAGTTAGCTGTCCTGCTGCTGGGTTTTCATGCTGCAGGGCCAAAAGCGGCATTCAGTCATGCTTATTTGCTAGCACTGCAAGTGTGGAACTCCTCGTTCTGCCAGGGTGCCTGCTCCGGCAGGGCTCTTCTAAGAGTGAGCGGATGCTGCTGGTCCCTCGTGGGCCTCACCACCTTGAGCAGCCGTATTCTGCACCCTCTGTGCGCGCTAGCCCTCACCACTGCCCTCACGCCCGAGGTGAGGTGCCAGACAGCACCCGCTGTGCATGGAACAAAGTCCTGTGAGAGCTGAACTTGTGGGTTCGCCCAGTGAATCTGCCGGGCCCTGTCTGAAGACCGAGTGCCCCAACGCCGCCGTAAAACACACTGCTGCCCCTCAGCACCGCGCCAGGCCTCGCCCCCACGCACCGCTCGCTTTGCTGGTTTGTGTTCCGCCGCCTGCAAAGCCGTATCCCTGCTGCCAAGCCTTAATAAGCCCTAATGCAAAGAAATGCCTGCATCAGGATTAAAAAAAAAAACAAAATTAAAATCTCTCATGACTCACAGCAACCCAGCGCTCGTACAGCTTTGCCAGGAGCCTGAGTCAGCCCAGGCGCCGTCCAGCAGCCCTTGGCCCTCCTCGCCTGGCAGCGGAGCGGACACGCTGCTGGCGGCGGGCCGCGCGTGACGGGCAGGGCCCTGGCGTGCGCGCAGCTGCCTTCGGTTTGCTTGTAGGGGGTCTGGAGACCCAGAGGCAGCCCGCAGGGCAGGGGGGCCCGGTTCCGCTGCCTCCGTCTCTGGCGGCACTCGCCGGCGAGCCATGTGTGTAACACACCCATTGCTCTGAGCTGTCTAACCCGGCCCGGCACGCCCGCCGTGCTGCTCGCGACGTCTGGCCTAGATGTGGCTGCAAAGGAGCAGCATCAGGGCTGCTGTGGGCCAGAGAGGGCCTGTGCCATGGGACCCTGGCTGGAGCTCCAGCGCGCATGGCTTCACAGCAGCATGGCAAAACACAGCCTCCCACCCTGCACCCAAACCATCAGAGGCGAGCATTCAGCAGCAAAGCTTCTAATTTTTATTAAAATAAAGTGTGACCTGTTATTTCCCCTTGCTCCGTTCCTATAAGGAATGGCTTAATATGGAAGTTTGCTAATGCAGAGTTGGTGTTATGCCATATGCTGAGGCAAAAACACCCAAACCAGATAAATCCCACCTTTAATTCATCAGCTTTTGTTCCTTTCCTGGCAGGAGGAGAATATGGAGTGCGACACTGCGTGGCTTTAATACAAATGGGGATTTAGGTACAAGAAGCAGCTGTGCTCTATTTCCCTGCATCCCCGGACCATCTCCCACCCACAGCAGCACTGGAAGACCCACGCAGCGCGCCGACTTGGACCAGCTACATGGCTCCTCCAGGCAGGGGGCTGGAGCCCTCACGGGCTGCTATCAGTAAACAAACATGCAGGTGCCACCATAGGATTCATTTTCCCTTTAAATTGACTTAACGCTTTTGAGAATTAGGAAGAAGAGTCAGAACAACAATTCTCATTTTTAGATGACAGGACTGTCTTTTTCTAAGTAGGAAAAAAAAGAAGACTCCTAACGTAGAGCACAGCTGCTACGCTGCAGCCCGGGCCAGAGCCCGCTGAAGGCGCCTCATTGACTTCACAGGGTTTGGACGACTCCTGTTTGCACGTGGCTGCGGTCACCGCAGCCACCACTGCTGAGGAAGAGTATGCAGAGCTGGGAGTCACTGCTGGTTTAACACCGCTCTCTCCTTCTTGGGCTGCGTGTAGTTCGGGCTTAGTCATCTGTTAAACACATTTTTTGATACATGAGAGATGGAAATAGTTAACAGAAAGTGGAGAAATGGCGCGGTTTGTAAAAGTATTTGTTATATTCAACTGTTAGCAAAGGAAAAAAAAAAACAAGTTACCATTCAGTATCATAGTTGGGAAGATTGTCTATGTATATTTCTGTCATGAGGCTAAGATACAAAGCTTAGGGTGGTAAATAAGCGTACTTACTAAATAACGCATACTGCACTAGCGCCCAAGTCGGAGTGCCTCATCCATAAAAGAGACAAAACCAAGCCCCTGGGAAAGGTGAAGGGATCTTTCTGCCCTTCTCCTGCCCTCACCCCTCGGCTTGTCCGAGGTTTGTGTTCCTCAGTGGAGCTGCCGGAGCAGACCTGCTGGGCACTGGACGTCACAGCACGGGGAGCCCCCTTGTTCAGCCCTCGCAGGGGGAGCGGCACTGGGCAGGGAGGAGGCGGCACGCTGGCTGCTCCGCCGCACAGCACCCCGGCACCGCCTGGGCTTCTCGCTACATTCTCCTGGCTGGCTACGTTCAATGGCTGCTCCTTGCAGGTTGCCAGAAATGCTTGTTCAATAGAAAAGCAAAGCCCTATGAAGAAGGAAAAGAAAAGAAAAGAAAAGACAAAGCCCCTAAAAGCAATGGAGCAGAGCTGTACTTGGTAGAGTTTCTAGGGGCACTTTTCAGCAGGCCCTTAAGATCAAAAGTTGGTCTTTAGAGACAACCTCGTGTGTGCCTGCCCCTCATTTATGCAGTTCAGGAGGTTCTTCTTGCAGAACTGACCCCCCTTGTCTACTGCTGCTTGTGCTGCCAATGCATGTCTTCAGCTGTTCAGTCAACAACTTCTCTTGGCTTCCTGGTCCACTGTGGCCTGACCCTCCTGCCTGGCAGCATCCAGAGGGAATGTGACACCGAGCCCCTGTGTACTGTCACCACCTGGGAGTTTGGTGCTCTCTTCTAGCTGGCGCATCTGCCTGCTTGCTGCTCGTTGCTGCTGCTCCTTCAGCTCACTGTATGAACGGGAAAAGGTGTGAAAGATGGACGTGACTGGGAAAGCCATCAGCAAAATCCCACTCAAGATACTGCTCAGGGCCACCACCTGTCCGGGGATGCTACGAGGCACCATGTCCCCGTAGCCAACAGTTGTCATGGAGATGACAGCCCACCAGTAACTGGTGGGGACGCTTGTGAATTCTTGCTTGGCTCCCAGTTCGCTCTCAGCCAAGTACACCAGTGGCGAGAAGAGGGCCATGGCGACGCAAAGGAAGAGCAGGAGGAGGCCGAACTCCCTGGTGCACCGGCGCACGGTGAGCCCCAGCGTCTGCAGCCCCAGCGAGTGCCGTGCCAATCTCATCACGTACAGGATGCGCAGAGCCCGCAGGAAGCGCAGCACCAGACCCACTCGTTCCAGGTACTTGTTCCCAGCTCCCCCACCGGGCTTGCTGCTGTTTTTCGTGGAGACCATATCCACAATGAGAGAGATATAGAAAGGCAAGATGGCCAGGATGTCGATGATGTTGAGCGGGGTTTTCAGGAAAGCACACTTGTTCTCCGCCTGGATGGATCGCAGCAGGAACTCAAATGAAAACCACGCCACGCACACTGTCTCCAGCACAAAGATGTCATAGCACTTCCGTGAGCATTCGCCCTGGGGACAGGAGGAGTGGGAAACACAGAAAAGGGAGAAGAAAAAGGATTAGCCAGGGAGCTAACCAAAGAAACAGAGAGTGGCAATTCTTAAAGGAAAATGCCACATGAAAGCTGTATGAATTGTGAGCTACCAAGGTAAAATCATCGCTGCTAAGAGCAGCTGGAATGGATGACTAAAACCAGAGCTACTAGCTACATGTTTGGCTGCAGGACAGGTCAACAGTGCTCAGGAGTAACCCGAAGCTGCCAAGAATTTGGTGTGATGGTATTAGCTGTCAGCCAGACAGCCCACTGCTGAAAGGCCAGTGGCAACATCTCATTTCTAACCAAGTCTTTAACACCCTTTAGAAAGGATTAGTATAGGATTCATGGATCTTAATAAATGGGTGATCCCTCCCTCCCTTCCTGATCAATAATAAATTGCTTATAAATGGCTCATAAATACCTACAGCATTTTATGTTATGCACTTTATGCTTGGAGCCATCTATAATCTATTATTCACAGAATATAGAATATTTTTTTATATTCCAGTGAACATTTATTAATACACTAGCCCTGTGGCAAAAAAGCTTATATAAAGTACTGATAAATGTAAGTATTTCTAAAAGAAAAAGTAGCACAAGACTAGAGGGAGGGTCCAGAGAGATAAGCATTTTCAATTACCTCACCTGTAACAACTAATCACCACGATGCCCTCCCCAAGCTTTCTAAGGCACTGGAAGAGGTGCTCTTCCCTGCAGGCTCACTTAGTGGAAAATATAGAGAACTCCAGTTCTTCATTACGATGCCTGCAAACAGGCCAGCCTTGGCACATTGGAGCAACAATAATGCTGGTGAAGGCTGCTCTTTGATTGTCAATTCAACGGCACAAATACGATGGCAATTCTCTGCTACATCACTGTTAGTAACTCCAGCTGAATAATAATCAGCTTTAAATAAAAAGATTTTGATGTGGACAATTATAGGGCTAGTGCTGTTTCCTCTGTAAATGCTTATATAAAAGTGTTAATGCTCTAGGGGCTTTGAGTGGAAGGCAAGTGTATATTTATTTGAGGGAAGTGTATATTCGGTGAACCAGTTTTACTCTGAACAGTTCATGAAAACTCGTGTAAGCATGTAGGAGTCCACCCCATGGTAGTGGGGTCTGTGACTCCCACTGGATGCAACAGGTATTAGGTACCAATGTAAAACCTTGTTTTGCTCTCCTATGCTAAATTATAGCAATAAAATATCACTCGAGTGGTGAGGCTGTGTCAAACTGGCCCCCGTATCACCACTGGAGAAGTGGAGAACCTGGCACATCTATAAACAGTTCTGCCCACACGCTCACCACAGGTGTCTTTTGCTAGGCAGAGATGAGGAAATTTTTACTGCACAGCACCATATCCTAACTTCATCCCTCTCTCAGTGTTCATGCACAGTTTTTCCCTGTTGTGAAAGAAAACAGCAAAGGAGTGATAACACTTTTGCCCTCTTCATAACAACAGTGTTCCCCAAAATGTGGGGGAGTAACTGGATACACTTTTCAAGGGCTGCTGCCTTGCCGGCACCAAAAGCAGTGTCGTCAGATTGAGTATAAAGCCTTGTCTTACCTCAATATGGCAACCAAAATGCTGAGGCACTCTCCCCATTTCACACTTCAGAAGAGATTGATCCAATGATGAAAGAGATTTCAATAGGAAAAAAAAGTGTGAAAATGAATCCTCAGAGCTGGTGTTTATGGTCCTTGTATTAAACATGGTGAAAGGTTGTAGTGCCTTCTATTTGTAGATTTCTTTTGTATTACACTTTCAGTTGGCATATGTTATACCTCCCGTTGTTTCCCAGGGGTCATGCTGGTATGGGGAGAAAAATTACTTGTCCCATTGAAATTGCTGTCAAGATCTTAAGCGTATTGCAGAGAGGAAGGATAACCTTGTTTTACTAGTGCAGTAGCTCAGATAGATAGCCTGTCTTTAACTTCCTAATTTTGATAGGTGTGAAGACTAGAAGGAGCTTAATTTATAACTGCCTCACCAAACTAATTTGGTCATAAATAAATATTTTTGTCATAATCATGGAATCATAGAATCATAGAATGGTTTGGGTTGGACAGGACCATAAAGATCATCTAGTTCCAACCCCCATGCCATGGGCAGGGACAGCTTCCACTAGACCAGGTTGTTCAAAGTCCCATCCAAAGCCTTGAACACTTCCAGGGATGGGGCATGCACAAGTTCTCTGGGCAACCTGTTCCACCCTCATAGTGAAGAATTTCTTCCTCATATCTAGTCAAAATCTACTATCTTTTAGTTTAAAGCCATTACCCCTTGTCCTACTGCAACAGGCGCTGCTAAAACGTCTGTCTCCTTCTTTCTTATATAAGCTCCCTTTAAGTACAGAAAGACTGCAATAAGGTCTCCCCAGAGCCTTCTCTTCTCCAGGCTGAACAACCCCAACTCTCTCAGCCTGTCTTCATAGGAGAGGTACTCCAGCCCTTTGATCACCTTCATGGCCCTCCTCTGAACCTGCTCCAACAGGTCCATGTCCCTCTTATGTTGGGGGCCCCAAAGCTGAATGCAGGACTGCAGGTGGGGTTTCATGAGAGTGGAGTAGAGGAGGAGAATCACCTCCCTTGCCTGCTGGCCACACTGCTTTTGATGTAGCCCAGGACACAGTTGGCCTTCTGGGCTGCCAAATACACATTGCTGGGTCACGTTGAGCTTCTCTCCAGCCAACATCCCCACGTCCTTCTCCACAGGGCTGCTCTTGATCCATTCTCTGCCCAGCCTATATTTGTGCTTGGGATTGCCCCAAGCCATGTGCAGGACCTTGCACTTGGCCTTGTTGAACTTCATGAGGTTTGCACCAGCCCATCTCTCAAGCCTGTCAAGGTTCCTCTGGATGGCATCTTTTCCCTCCAGTGTGTCTTGTTTATTCCCCATGCTACATGTGTTTGCATAGAGGCATTTAAGTTGGGCCCCCAGCAAAGGTGACTTACTGGTTGGAGTGGCTGGAATTCCTTTGTGGTGCTCTTCAGGTGCTCTCCTGCTGGCTCGTGATGCTTCTCCAGGTTCTGGGCATCTATTGCTGGCACAGGCAATAGAGTGCCTGAGTCAAAGTGGGATGGATTGAGGTTCCCCTCCCCTGGCAACTTTAGTTTAAAGCCCTTTTCACCAGCTTGGCAAGCATGTGACTGAAGATGCTCTTCCCCTTCTCTGACAGATGGACCCCATCAGCCCCCAGTAGACCAGGTTTCTCAAAGCAAGTCTCATGGTCTAAGTAGCCGAACCCTTGGCTGTGGCACCAGTCCTGTAACCATTTGTTGATTTGACAGATTTGATTGGCCCTTTCAGTCATAACACATGGGAAAAACATATTGTTTTTAGGGGCTTGGTTCCTATCACAGAACAATTAAGCTGTCAGGCTCTCTCATAAGATACAGAACCAAGATGCTTTCGTACCAGGGCATAAATCTGGCTCTGTTGGCTCACAAAGTCAGTGGAAGGACTGTCTGTGCCACTGCAACTTCTCACCTTATTACCAAGAAACTAGCCATCAGACTGATACTGTCCCAAAGCCCTGCTGCCTGGGAATCTCTCATCAGGATATGCTCAATCTCACACCTAAGGGCAATGGTTGCAGGTGATTTGCAGCTCCTGATACCTTGTATGTGCAGGAAAGGATCAGGATGAGACGTCAGGAAGACAACCCATAGATGAATAGCTATGGCTTGAGCAAAGCAGCTGCGATGGCAAGAAGGAAAAAACGCCAATGTGCAAATTTGCTGTCCCTGAAAGGAGACAGGAGACTGCCTGGACCACCACATATAGAAACCAAGATGTAGCTTGCCTTAAGAGACCTACCTGGCAGGAAGCATTCTGGATTCTGATGTGCATGTATATAATTTTCATGCCATTAAAAGTTTAAGGAAAGTCATTGAAGCCTATGGAGAATTTAGCCTTGGAATAGACCTACAAAGACATTAAGGCATTTAATAGCTAATTTGGCACTTAATTCCCCCAGCGCACTTCATTTAGTGCATAAGGAAAGGAAACTCTCCAAAGTCCTTCTGCGTATGAGTTTTGGTGCGGGAGCAAACAGGAGTGAAAATTGTTCCTCAATAACGGACTACCAGTGGAGATGACTTTTGGAAGACTCTATCTGCCCTCCCACACTCTCATATGTTTATCCTGTGTAGGTTCACAAACCTACAGCTTTGCTATTTATGTCTCAAATCTTCCCGCAGAACTGCATCAAAAACGCAAGCGCAGGAGGAACTTGGCAACCTTTGCTCAGCTGCGCACGAGAGGGTTGGCAGTATCTGAAGCTCGGGTCGTCCAACACAGCAGAATCAAGCCGGCACCTTTGCCCATCACTGTCACGGACAGCTGAAATGTACTCCATCCGGAGCTGATGGTGGGCTCTGGCTTTTCTCTGCTCTTCCTGCTACCGTAGCTGACAGCTAACATCGTGAATGCTGAAATGTTTACTTTCAGTAGAGTGGAGTGATAATGCTCTGCTAGACGGAGTTTGTTTTAATGAGATGAAACAATCCCCTCTTTTAGCTAATGCGTAATTACCTTCAGCGAAGTGCTAGTCTTTCTCAGTATCGTTATTAACTTATTGCAATCTGAACAGGCCAGGCTCTGTCTGAAGGCTGTCCTGAGAATAAGAGGGTCTGAACAGCCTTTTAGAAAACAGACTTGTGTGTCAATTAACCTGCCAGAGGCCTTTTTTTCACTAATTAAATGTCTTCCTGTCTCCTGGACCATGTTTCGATATCATCTAGGTATGACCTATTATTATCCTCACACGAAATCAAAAACGGTAATAGCAAAAACATGCTTCATGCTCTTTGCGCTTTGCTTCTTTCAGCTGCAGCTGCTTTTCCTTGCAGTTTTTTCCCCTTGATTACAGCATTGTAAAAAAAAAAAGGCAATTTTTCTCTTTCTAAAACTTTTAACTATGTATTTGAGTCCAACCGGATGCTGTAACACTGCTTAGCATTTTGAGGGTTTTTTTCCATTCAAGAAAACAAAACAAGAATGTGCAGAAAGACACACACACTGATGGAAAAAAGCGACCAAGCATTAATCAGCCATTGGAATAAGAGAAAGAGCAAGTCCTAACAGAATAGGATAACATCGTGCCTAAAATAGGTCTGTATCAAATCCGTACGTTCTCAAAAAAGATCAAGTTATGCCAACTCATGGCCATAAACAACTACATACGCTTTTTACTTTTTGTAAGCGAAACAGCAGCTCTCATACTAACTAACCAGATTTCTTCATCTTGTAATCTAACGAATACATTTTTATGATTACATTTTCACATCTAGTTTTATGAAACTGGGCCGTAGGAAAACATTTTTTAAATTTTCATAACCATTTGATTTCTTTTTGTCTTTTAGATGTCTAAACAAAAAACAGCATGAATGGCAATCACAGAGGACATCCCCATTGCACTTTTCCAGTATTAAAAAAATGACGTTCTTTTTTTTTTTAATGTGCATATAACCACGCCATTAAATAAACAATTCCTTAGGCTTTTCATTACAAAAAGCAGTGGTATAATAAAAATATATGGAAACAGTTGCCTTTACAAGATGTATATGTTTATTTATCTGTGTACATGTGTTTCTTTCAAACAGCAAGTAGATTTTTTTTTCCTGTGCAGAAATTACTTGAGTACGGGGAAATACCCGCAGTTGCACAGAATTTCCGGGGCATATACTAATGCCAACTCAGGGCACAGGCAAAGAAAAGAAGGTCTCAGTGGGTAATGCTATGCAGTCAAATTAAAGTGAATCTCCTTCACTGGGGTTTATAGAAATTTGCTGTCAAAACGCCAACTGCAGTATCTTTCTTCTGGAGAAACATTTTCTTTGCCAAAGGTTCCTTTGGCAAAAGGAAAATTACAGAAAGAAAAGCCCGTGTCACTGGAGTTCAAATCCATCTGTCCTCATTGCTCTGTATAGTCTGTCTAAAAATTGCGGGCATCTTTCAGAAACGCTTTTGTTTGGCTTGCAGGGTCTCTTTCAGTGGTACTTCCCTGTACCGTGCCTCAGAAAAATTCTCCACTGTGTGTGTTGTGCGACATCTTGACCCTGCCTTTGTCCTCTGGTCTCCTGAGAAGAAATTCTGACTCTCCTCTAGATTCTTGCAGGCTTTGACGCCATCACCCCCCGCCGGCATTAGAAGATGTCAAAAGCCAGATCACCTCTGACCACCTCAGTTCTTGTGTTGCTTTGCACACACGTTTTTGTATGGTCAGCAGCTCTGCAGCACTTTCAAGAGGAAGTTTCAACTCTGCCCGCTTCACCCCTATAGTGAAGATTTCCCTCTTTGTTAAATGCATTAAGGAAAAAAACAAAACCCAAACATGAGAGGCATTGCATACAAAAATCCTTACATAAGCTTTAAAATCATGACATTTCTAAAATGACATTTTGGTTCTCTTCCACTTGTCCCTTGTTACTTGAACCTTTTGGGTCATGTATTTCAAGTGTTTCTCCGTGCACATTAGATGAAACTCTTTCTTAACAAAAATGTGGAACTTGAAATTCTGACGTAACCAAGGTCTCAGCACCAGAGATCAGCATTAAGGGACCTGCAGACAAAGTCCCTGAGGCTGCTGCCCTCAGCCTGGATGCAGTGCTGCACAGAGCGAGACAGTCCCCAGCCCGGTGGCTTAGGGTGCACCCCTCGGATTTGGCTGTGAGGCTGAGCCCCTTGTTCCAGTGAACGTCTGCAGTGAGATTGAGAGGAGAGACCCCCCACTTCCAATTATTCAGCACCCAGACACTTGGAGCACTTGCCTGGCTGGGGAGGGACCCAGCTCCTGCTCCAAAGCAAGCAGGGTGGAAGCCTGCACCTGGCTCTGTCCCAGCCTGCGGGAGCACCTGGAGCACCGGCTGCTGGGCCACCGCCCTCTCTCGTCCCAGGCATCACTGTGAAATGAAGAAGCCTGCGCTGAGAAAAATTCCAGCAAAACAGCAACATTCCCAGAAACGTGCCTCCCCAACAAAACCCGAGGATTTTGCTCACACTGGCACTTTCCGATGAAAAGCAATTTTCTGAAAAAAAGTGATTTTCTGATGAAAGCATCCAGTGAATTTTCACGTTAACGATGAGGGCATGACTCTTGCAATGTGACCTGCTGTTGGAAGGGCAGCATCACACCCTGCCCTCGCGCGCAGGCACGCTCCCCTCGCCACTGACCACCTACAGACTTGGTGATTGTGATTCAGTACATCATCTGCCATCAAAGCTAGGGTCAGGCTGAACTTGCAGCCAGCCTGCTCTGAGCATTTCTTGTGCTCCTGAGCAAAGATGATTCAGTTGCTGCACACTCTGTCCTCAAAGCTGGCTGGCTGTGAATTCAAAGTAATGGTTTCTGTTTTTAAAGCTGCCAAGGGGCCATGAAAGAGCCCGCTGCTTCTTGCTGTACTCACTTCGATCTCCAACTACAGCTTAGTTCATGTTTCATCTTCAGCCCAGCTGCTAGAAAAGGTAATCAGAGCCTTGCCTTCCCTGGGTAGGGTTGTCACTAACGGTTTGCAGTCATATTATGAACACAAGATAGCTCTTGTACAATTGTTCCTGTACAACAAAGAGAAAGGACAAGGAGGTGGGCAGGAGCTAGACCTACTTTAGACTTATCTCGCTGGATTTCCTTTGATGCCAAGACAGCACAGTCCCAAATCACCTTTCAAAACGTCTCAGCCTGCCATTTTTATTCTGACAGTGAAGCTTCAACTAAACATGGAACACCAACAGGAACAAGGGAGATGCCAAAAGACTATGGTGACTGCTAGGGAAGGTAACTTCAGGGTGTGCTAAAACCCACAGCCAGCATCTAATGAGCTTGTAAAATTACACGTCCTGCTATTCAGTTGCAGTCACGTAGCCGAGGGGTTACTGAGGTACAGCTACCTGCACATGCTTTGCATTTCTGTCTCAAAGTGCTCTTCTGACATGCAACTATGAAGCCAAATGGCTATGTTCATGAAAAGCTCAGAAGAGGGTCTGGGAGTCAATGGGAGGGAAGAGAAGACCATGTGCATGAGGAGTTTACCGGTGCACCGTGGTAGCCTATGACCATCCTCGCAGAATTAAACAGGCGGGAGGCACCGATGGCACTCGTGATCCAGGAGAGTGCAGAGGGAACCGCCTGTTTCCTCCAGTTACCCTGCCCAGTCCACAAGCAGCTTGCTGCTTTGGGCCATCTCAGCCCCAAACTGCATGACGAAAATTAGATACTGTAGGTAGTACTTGGGTTTCTAAGCCATAAATACTAAGCCTTCAGATCTGTTTTAACTGTCGCCTTTTTTCCTGCAAATGCCGTAGATGTCTTAACAGCTGTACTCTGACTGCGTGGATTTGGCGTATATATCTGCATTGTGGAGAAAGACACAGACACAGGGGATTTGATCATCTACCTACCAGGCAAGACTATTGTGGCAAGACTATTGTTGCAATCCTAAGGCCGTCCTCCATTTCCCTGCCTCCTTCATTTACTGTCTCTGCCGCATGCAGATACATTCTTCAGTCCACTGTCCTGCTTTTTTTTGCCCCAGTAGAGTTGCTGGGAAGAATGGAAAGCAGGTAAGTAGTACTACAGATGCACAAAATGCCCTCTCATTAACACTGTCTTCTCAACCAGCTTTTCTCACACCTGCATCCACTTTTAGCACACACTTCTCCAAAAGCAACAGTATTTGTTAGAGAGAAACAAATGTTATCCGGCTCTACTTTATGGAAAGCAACGAAAAGCTAGAATCTTCAAGAAGCAAGAAACATATAAAGAATAAAAAAGACCATAAATACCTATGAAACAGAACACCATCAACTTGCCTGATTTTCAGATGACTATCAGGAACAGTACAGTGCCTCACCCGGAGAGGCTGGGGGGGATGTAAAGACATCTAACATCTTAAAACTCCTCAGACTCTGTGACTGCAGCTGGGACTAACTTGAGGGAACAGTATGCTCTCCAGCAGCCATCTGCTGCTATCTCCCAGTCTGATCATACCACACACCAGGAGAGAGGGACTACTGTAACTTGAGGAGTGATGTACCCTGGGTAACATTTTCTTTGAGGATACTTCTTAAGGCTCTGCTGCATTCTCACTGTCTAGTGACCTCCTCATGGGCTAGTATTCCCTTCACTTTGTATTTCTTTGGTTTTCTTGTGTTTGTAATCTGCTTCACTACAGTGAGTACACACAGCTTCTCACAGCTTGCGATTTTCATCCTTGAAAGAAGCCTTGACGTCAATTCCTTCTTGCCTACCAAATACACACATGCAAAACAACCAACACTTGGATTTGGAGCTCGCTGATAGGTCCCAATATATAAGCGAAGGACTCGATTCATTCAAGAACCCGTGTTCAATAAGGATGATTCAAACTGGAACGATTTGGGAGAAGAACCCAAGGTTACTGGGATGGCTAGTGCAATAGAAAACCTATCTTAAAAGCCGTCAATTAAATGCACTTAACTTGTTTACCATGATCAAATGAAGGCAGAGAAGAGACATGTTTGCTGTCTATAAATAAACCAAGGGGATGAAGAGAAGCACTATTTAATGGTGTGGTCAGATGTTCTCATTCAGGTCTGTCTGGAGGTGCTGAAAGTACTGCTATCTCCATCTACTACCTTGCTGTTTACAATCCCCAGATCATCCCACTGAATGGGACATAACAATCGTTCCTTAATCCTCTTCAGTGCAAAGTCAAACAGGGTTACGCACTGGTTGGTTATGCTACAACAGCTGACTTCTTTGTTCAGTAGTGGCTGGGAAGGGCAACACCGTCGGCTAAGTTAACGGCAATCAGCAGGTGAGGTCGGAGTGGGAAGGAGAGGGACCTAACATGCTCAGCTTGCACTAGCTGTTTGCAAAGTCAACCCATGACTAATTGAAAGGACGGCGTTGGCAGGAGAAGAAATAGCTACACTAGCTTTCAGATCTGGACCTTAAAAGACACATGAGGTTCCAAAAGAGCCCCCTTGAAAGAACAGGGAAGGCCAGAGACCTTTTAAGATTAAGCTTCTCAGTTTCTGGAAGTGGTGGTGTGATGTGGTACCCATGACAATGGGGGACTGCACTCACCTCAGAGGACCCCACCAAATCCTACCTTCCTGTAATGTTCAACTAGCAAAGGAAATGGTGCGCTTGATGCTATTGGAGCTGGGCCTCGGGGGGTCTGAGATCCCTACCTGGCTTGTCCACAGCTTTTGTCCAGGTATGTCCATAAGGTGCAAATAGGCTCTAAATAATAGATAATTAGAACCTGTATGTACAAGAATCGGTTCACTGCCATTTGTTTGAACAAATATTCTGACTCAAAACACTGGTTAGTTGTATCTGGGGCCTGCTTTGGCAATTTTACAATATCTCAGTGCCATTTGGAAATTGTCTGAAGACAAACAGCTACACAAGAAGACACAGGTCCACGAGAACCTATATATGAAACTCATGAACTCCCACAGCATTTGAGGCAGAATTTCACAGGCCACTGCCCATATGGCTTGCTTGCTAGCAGATTTGCTCTGCTGCAGACCCCCTTCTGTGCAAAAAATGCATGGGCGACACGGCAGTCTAGGTGTGTCCACGGCTCCCACACAGCCTGCTGTGCCTGGGCCAGGCACGACGCACAGAGCCTGACCTCAGGGGGCTGCTCAGCGCACAGCATTTGTCCATCAGAGTCACTGCCATGGGCAGAGGCAGTAACACAGGAAAAAGAATGACAATTTCACCAAGCAATGGTGTCCTCCAAAGATCAGCTTCACTTTGGAAACACTGATGTTCTTAGTGTTTCTGAGTAAAAATTACCTTGGAATTGTCTATTTCCAGAATGTTTTTCTTGGTTTTGGCCCACTTTTTCACTGAAATTCAAAGCAAAAAAAGCCCAACAGAATAATTAAACACCAGAATCCTCCTTGCTGACAAGTGTCCCCCTCTCCCCCTGCTTTCACATGAACTAGAAATCTTCCTCTTCAGCCCAGTCTCTTCTAGCTCTGATAGAGGCATCGTATCCCCCGAGGCTTAGAAACTACAATGCTTTTTTAAAAAATCCATTCTCTGTAAACCTAAGCAAATGCTTGATCCTGAGCTTTTACGTGAAGAAGCCCAGTTACCTTGCAAATTAGCAAATCTCTTGATTTCTGGAGAATAATCCTAGCTTGTAATTTCTATCCTAGTGCTCTGAAAACAAGACATACTCAGCTATTGCTTGAGAAAACTTGAGCAATGGCACTTGGCACTTAAAACACACCTGCTTCTCATAAACATGGCAGGACTGCAAAAATAAAGATGGGGGTTATCTCCCGTAAGTGGCAGCATAAATCAAAACACTGCAGAACCAGAGAGGGGCTGAGTCCTCGCCAAGGGCGCTTATGTGCAGTTGGAACAGTTTCCCCACGGAATGACGACATGTAGACACAACATTTTCCGCTGAAAGGATGAGCCCAAGACAGACAGGGCTGTGTTACAAAGCGGTGGCATTCCCAACGCTTTCACACCTACCCAACACCTGGGAAAAGATGATGCTGTGGTGGCAGCTGGCTGTGCTCACAGATACATGCAGATGCACAGGGTCTAGAGCTGTGGTCTTCCTAAACCCAGCGTCCTCTTGTCTTCTTCTTTGCCTCAAGCTTGTCTCACATGAAAAAAGAATCTCAGTCTTGTTCTCTTTCTCTCTCATTGTATTAAAAAGAAAACTGATTCTTAATAGCATTTTAAAGCATATTTTCCCTCTTATTTCCCGCAGTTTTCCCCTTCTTTCAATCCCTGTTGTAGAGGCTCTTCTCCTCTTGCCTCACTGCTGGTTCTATTTTACTGACCCACATTAGTTTTACTGGTTCCTGCAACACTTTGACCTGATATAAAAGTTGGGACTGTCTGTTTTTTCGCTTGGAGGAAAGGAGGACAGAGTCAAACTTACTCTTTTCCTCCTATATTTTTTTCCAAACCTATTTTTTACCCCCCTTCCTTTATCCTATTATCTGAAAGCAAGTGAAGGATTTGCCTGTGTTGCCTGTGGGTAGATTTGCTCTCCTGCTGGTAGCGGCTCCGTCGCAGCTGGCAGTCTGCTACTGCACTGCCCTCGCACTAAAATGCTGTAAGCGGTACTGCTGCACTTGCAAAGTGGATGAATCTTTGCAGGGTGGATCTGACCACTGCGAAACCCTGCACTCTCCCATATTCCCTCTTTCTGCTCAAGGCAACAGTAACAGTGTTTTCTGTGACAGCAGAGCAGCATATAAGAACTGTGCGACTTGACTTACCTTAAATTAGCCAATATTTCTACTGCGTACAAAGGCAGCTAGCTGTGGGAGAAAATATCCACAGCTTCTGCCTACAGACATTCAGTGCGTGGACCTTTCAGGAGGGTGCTGCAATATCTGTTCTGCCATCATCTCTACCCAGTGCAGCGTGTGCCAAGTTTCCAACACAGCTCAGGATGTATTGGATGGCTGGGACCTTCACGCTATTCTCTTGTATTTCCAGGCTTCGAAAACGAGCTGGAACAGAGGGGAAGCGGGGGGGGGAGGAAGGGGGGTGTCCGTATGTCTCTCTGTGTGTGCCTCCCTGGGACGGTGAGGGTACGAGGGCCCTGCTGGTGGATGGCCAGAGGGCTGGGCTGGCATATACCCTGGTTAACAGCCCGTTCTGGCTGAGGCATCCGGCTCGTGAGTGACCTGCAAGCTCGACTCTGAACGGCAGCGAACACTGGGGCTAAGCCCTGCCGATAACGTGTCTTGGCCCCTGGAGCACCCCCACAACACAGCCAGCCCTGGACAAGATACCTTGGTCAGGATGCTGCCTTGACGGGGCCAGACTCATCCCACGTCGCTGCTCTTCAGAAAGCTTCCAGGCTTCTGGGCTTTTCTGGCTTACCCTTAGAAAATCCAACAACCTTGTAGTTTTCTCCCAGTCCTTTCCTAAGCCTTTGTTAAAAACCTATTGCAAAATTTTTTTAAACTTTTTTTTTTCATTTATATATACCACTCCTCTAATTTGTCTTGAATCTAAATGTCTCCATGGACACTGCAAAGTCCTCAATTTCAAACATGTCTATATTTCATCTCAATCACCACATTTTAAGCAATGAAAATATAAGCATTTATAAAGTTAAATGATTTAATGCAATTTTTCTAAGTGCTGTACACATGAATCATCTCATTACCTCAGCCTAGCTATACGAGGTCTAGCCAAATGTAAATCTGGTTGCTTTCTTTCATTCCAAACCTCCAGAATTGGTAGCGACATAACCTAGAGCTCTGAAATGAAATTTCCAGATGATATTTTTATTACAAATAAATGAAAGATTTCTCTCTTTCAGAACACTAGGACAGTACTCAATAAGCCATACAGCACAAGCTCTCTTGCAAAAGGCAGTGGAGCAATCGATGGAGTAAAGAAGCTACGCTGTACCCTCAGGATATTACAAAGCAGGCTATACCGAGTAGCTGTAGTAATTTTACAAACATGACTGGAGGCCAAGCAACTATTATTGTTAGATTGCTTCAGAGACCCCCTGGATGATCTACCTGGAATTTAGGAGAATAAACTCACTGGTGATTATAAATAGTTATGGTGGTGGAACCAGAGAAATGTTAAAAGAAACCAGGCATGGAGCATGTTTTGCCAGGTGAGACACATTGCACCAAACATAAACCAGTTAACAACGTGACAAAGTTACCATTGCTTTTATGGAAGAGTCTTAGCTGTTAATTATTTATCACTAATGTTATATTGCAGCATATTTATACAATATTTAAAAGAAGACCTGAGCCTGCTATTTATTCATGAGAAGATATTCTGTAGACTGAAAGAGTTCATTAGCACAGCACAAGGTTATTAACAAGTCAACAGGAATTTTATCTTACCAACTCTTGCCTCATCCCCAAGCTAACAGTGCAGAGAAATACCCTCTCTCTTTTATGACTTCTAAGCCTAAAACACTGCAGAGATTCTCAGGTGGTTCCCAAAGTTTATCCTGTAACCTACTATCCTCAGAATCTTCCAGGGCAGCTCCTTGTCCCTTAAGGATTTACCTCTTTACTTGGGAAAAGCGACTTGGGAAAAGACGCTGCAGTGGGACCCAAAGGTGGTAAGAGCCGTGGCATGCACAGCTCAGGTGGTAACTTTGCTGAGATGGGGAATTTTGGGCAGAGGGTCTGCAGGCTCGCTGTGGGACTCTTGTGCAAACTTGTTCCACAGTGCTGTGTCCCCACTCCTCAATCTAAAGGCAACTCTTAGTGAAAGAAAATACAACGTTCCTCCTAACCCTCCTGATAAAACAGAGAAAGATTTTCTTACTGGGACCATGTTTCCTTTACCATCTCTTGAAGGAGCTGACACGACAGAACAACTAGGTATGTCTGCTAAAGTTTAAATAGCTTCAATCAAGCAGGAAGGCTGGATTATTTTTTTTTCCAGAGGAGGAAGGACTGCAGAAAGTAATTTTTTTCTTTTTCTTTTTTTTTTCTCAAGACGAGCAAGCAAGCCAAGGAGAAGAAACGGTCAGAGCTCTCCAAAAGTAGCCATGACAACATGTTATCCAGCACTCTGTCCACACAACTGATATCAAGAATAACCAATTATTCCTTCAAACATTTTCTATTCATTAGCAGCTTAAAGTAGCCTTGGAAAGGGGAAGGGCTGCCTCTGAAAAGAGTTGGCAGAGCTGGCACACGGTGTGCTGTGTGGGCAGGGGGTCTCCAGGCAGCTGGAGTCCTGGGCAGTGGTGGGCAGAGCAGGTGCAGTGGGCAGCGTGTTGTGCAGCAGCGATGCCGAGGACTCACAGCACCAAACGCGTTTCCCTAGCAGGTGAATACAAGAATCCTGAACTCGGTAAACTAAACCGATAGAGAGATGCTCTAACGCTAACAGCTGGATTTGGACAACCAGTAAAGGAAAGACTTAGATTCAGATACACAAAAGAAAGATTAATACATGTATTTCTTTTACATTAAGGACTATAACATTCAGAACGTTCAGAGACAAGCACAGTTCCCAGCAAAATGATCACAGGACACGATCACCACTTCTTGATATTTGCAAAGAACATTTTGCCATAAATCTTACATTTGCAAATTCCATGGGAGTCAGATAAAAGATGCACACCACTCAAAAAACCCACGCAACTCAACATTTAAGGTTTAGATGAGCGGTGCAGAGGTTCTCGACTCTTGATTTTGAAGTTCTATGTATGACCCACAGAAGTTACATCGCTTTTATCTTTCAAACCTCACCACTTTCAACTGGTTTCAGACAAACCTGAGCTGTCTGTAAGGCAACATGCAAATTTCTCTGACCATCAGATAGGAACCGGGCGAGAACACTATGAGGACTCAAACTTGCACTGCAGAACTTTGCAGTTACTCCTCAGTTTTGGACTCTAAGGATATCATACAATAATTGCACTTTGCATGAGCTAAGTTGGTCTCACTTATGAAAAAAAATAATTCCTTGTGCATTGGGTCTGGCTGAAATGGAGCTAATTTTCCCCACAGCAGTTCTCATAGTGCTATGCTTTGTATCGGTAGCTAGAAAGGTGTTGGTACCACAGCAGTGCTTTGGCTACTGCTGAGCAGTGCTCCCACAGCATCAAGCACTCCCCCCTCACCAGTACGCTGGGGATGGGCAAGATCTTGGGATCTAGATGGTGGGACATAGACAGGACGGCTGACCCAAACTGCCCACAGGGATATTCCATACCATATGACATCTGCTCAGCAATGAAAGCTAACAGAAAGGAGGAGGGAGTGGCATTTGTTATTACATTTGTCTTCTGGAGCAACCTCTACGTGTACTGAAGCCCTCCTTCTCAGGAAGTGGTTGGACATCGTCTCCTGATGGGAAGTAGAAAATAAATCTTTTGGGTTTTTTTGCTTCCACGCACGGCCTTTGCTTTTGCTTTATTAAACTGCCTTTACCTTGACCCACATTTTTTTCCCATCTTATTTTCTACACCCTGTCCTGCTGAGGAGGGGAGTG
This sequence comes from Phaethon aethereus, assembly GCF_964289735.1. Classification (NCBI taxonomy): domain Eukaryota; kingdom Metazoa; phylum Chordata; class Aves; order Phaethontiformes; family Phaethontidae; genus Phaethon; species Phaethon aethereus. The sequence continues at coordinate 105,605,243 of NC_138582.1, read as the reverse complement.
ATAGAGTGGCTTGGTGGGCAGCTGGCATCCAGCCAGGGTCAACCCACTGCACCTTGCTTAGAAACCTAAGTTGCAGCCTAAGGAATGAGGAATGTGCCCTGAAGAGCAGGGTAGATGTAATTTTTATTTCTGTTATGATGATGGTCATAGACATTGTGTTTAAGACATTCTGTCCCAAAGCATTCACAGTCTAAGTGTGGGACAACACAGAACAGGTGATGAAAGTCCATAAGGCCAATTGAGCACATAAACAACAAAGCAAAATTTTGCTTGTTGCTGATGACTAAAGCTGTTCTCAAAGCTTGTAATTTGGTGTGTGTGTTACCATTTTGATCTAAGTACCATCTAAGCAGAAAACCCTTCTTTAAGCTTATGAAAGAAAACCTCACTTTTAGTTAAAAAACAGCTCTGCGGTGCTGCAAGTCCTACATCTCTTAGGCAAGGGCATGTGAATGTGAAAGTGAATGTGAATCTCATGTGTCTACAGGAACTTCCTTGTGCACAACGTTGTAGAAAAGGCACGTGACAATTGTTACGGAGTGATTTGGTCCTTCCCTGGCCTGAACTGCCCAGAGCAAACACAAAATGCAAACTAGCAATGCAGGGGACAAATACATCAGTAGATAGTTCAGATGCCATAACTGGTGATGTTGCTACAGCTCATGGTTTTTGCATTCAAACAGCAGAGCTGAGAGAATGGTATAACGAATTCTCAAATGATCCCCAGGGAAATTAGTTAGTCAAATTCCCCAAGATTCTTTTTATAAAAAGTCACCCTCGGTGCCTGTATACTATAAATAGTTATCTGTAATATCAGGAGGGAGATTTTTTTAAATACATGTTTTATGTTGACTGTGTTGTAATTTCTAGAACAGTTTATTCCACAAAGAAAGGAAAAACACAAGCTGCAATTTTATTAAGACTTTCATTCATGAAAACAAATCATCTATGCATCACATAAACACGTGGCTCTAAGTTAAAATCAAGAAGGTCTCAGTATCACATACAGAAAAACTGATGAACAGTCACAAAAGAGAGAAAGCGCTAAAAACAAGCTCTCTAGGAATGAAAAGCTTCATTCCACAATCTCAAGCAGGGTGACATCTTAGGGCAGAAAGCACCAACAATAACTACTGTTTTACTCCTTTACATTACTTTTCACTGAAATAAGTAAATTATTTAATGTAAAAATAACAGTTTCCCCACCCAGAAGTACCTCAAACTGCAAGAGTTCTGAGACAAGATGGTATCATTCATTCAACAAAATGTTTAGTGTTTCTGACACTCTGAGGCCCTGAATACCTATATTTCTTTCTGTTTAGCTACCTAAAAAATTAGGTAGTTTGGAGTAGGTAATTAGTATTACAAACCTAAACAAATCAATAGTTATAACCACAGAATCACAGAATGGTTGAGGTTGGATGGGACCTCTGGAGGTCATCTGGTCTAACCCCCTCCACACACTCAAACCCGGTCACTCGGTTGCCCAGGACTGTGTCAAGACAGCTTTTGAATATCCCCAAGGGTGGACACACCACAACCACCCTGGCCAACCTATGCCAGTGCTCAGTCACCCTCACAGTGAAAAAGTGTTTCCTGATGTTCAGAGGGAACCTCCTGTGCACACTCCCTCTGGTCCTGTCACTGGGGCACCACTGAGAAGAGCCTGGCTCTGTCCTCTTTCCACTCTCCCTTCAGATATTTATACACACTGATGAGATCCCCCCAGAGCCTTCTCTTCTCCAGGCTAAACAGTCCCAGCTTTCTCAGACTTTCCTCATACACGAGATGCTCCAGCCTCTTCATCATCTTCATGGCCCTTCGTTGGATTTTCTCCAGTATGCTCATATCTTTCTTGTACTGGGGAGCCCAGAACTGGACACAGGACTCCAGGTGAGGCCTCACCAGTGCTGAGCAGAGGGGAAGGAGCACCTCCATCAACCTGCTAGCCATATGTTGCCTAACACAGCCCAGAATACCAGTAGACTTCTTTGCTGCAAAGGCACATTGCTGGCTTATTTTCAACTTGGTGTCTACCAGGACCCTCAGGTCCTTTTCTACCAAGCTGCTTTTCAGCTGGGTGGCCCCCAGCATATACTTACACATGGGGTTGTTCCTTGCCATGTGCAAGACTCTGCATTTCTCTTTGCCGAACTTCTTGAGGTTCCTGTCAGCCCATTTCTCCAGGCTGTCAAGGTCATTCTGGATGGCAGCACACCCTTCTGGCCTATCAGTCACTTGCCCAAAGTTTGTGTCATCAGCAAACTTGCTGACAGTACATGCTGCCCCATCCTCTGCATCAGTAATAAAGATGTTGAACAGGACTGGACCAAGTATGGACCACTGGAGTATACCACTAGTTACTGGCCTCCAGCTAGACTTTGTGTCACTGACCACCACCCTCTGGGCCTGGCCGTTCAGCCAGTTTTCAACCAACCTCACTGCTCATCTAGCCCCTACATCAAAAGCTTGTCTATGATCATTACACAAGACTTTCTTAACCTTGTCTGAAATTACCTTTGTGTGTACCTTTGTGAAATGAAATCTTCAGTCACAAGATTGTTTAAAACGCACGTTCACAGTTTATCTATTCCCCATCCTCACCTATATGAAAGTTGAAGCACAGTGTGTAAATTAAGCTTAGAAGGTTAAATAGTTTTGGGCTTCTTTATGAGCTATTATTAACTTCATTATTTATGAGTCCCTCTCTTTGTTGTAACGTTCTTCAGCTGAAGGTTATTGAACTGTAACTTCCTATCACAGCATCTTTAATTAGACTAGCTTTTCCCAATACATTAGAAAGCACGGTGAAGAAGGAAGTACTTTCTGATCTTCTCCTGTTTTACACTGTGGTACTACAAATGACTGAGCTCCGTGGGACTCAGGCCGATAAATGCCTTTGTGAATCAGGACAAAATGCTTGATGTTAATCTCCAAGTTCACCTTTTTTCTGCGATGAGGAAGACTGTCTAACAAAAGCAAGAAGCCTTCTTCTTCAGATAGAAATGGTTGACATTTCTCTTTTCACCAAGAAAAAAATGAAGAGTCTAGTATGATGACCATCTGGCTTTCAGTTGAATTTCTCAATGCCTTTTGGTTGTTCAGTTCTTACCATGTTGTTAACGCTGTTGCTATAAGTATCCCCAACTGGTTTAAGCCTGCTATGATGTATTAGCAGCTTTCCTCAAGTCACTCGACGCCTGCCATTTGTTTAGAGAGCTGAGAAGCCCACTCAAAGTTATCATATGCCTAAAATGCTTTAAGGATACTCTATGCCTCTGGCTATTTTTATGTCTTGGAGACCATTTTTGTGGTGGTCTTGAAAGAACTCAATGATTTTGTCTCAGCAGTATTTTGCTTTAAGAGGGGACTTTTCACCATTAAATCTAGAACTTGCATAGAAATCTCCCATTCTGCAAATTTTGGAATTAAAAATTAATTATTGCTTTGTTACTTTACATGGAAGAACCTCACTCTCTTCTCAGGTTTGTTTTCTTTACACATTTGAAGTGTCCCTTTCCTGAAATTTCCAAAACCAGCTATTATGTCCATTATTGGATTGGTAGTTTTTATTTAATTTAATCAGTAAATAAAAAGCTTAATGAGAAAAAAAATCACAAGATAAAATATCTGTCCTAGTTTGGTAAGTAAAAAGTCATTTAGGACCTGATTCTGTTAGCTTTATTGATAGTTGTACAGCATCTGAAATACATGATACTACTTCCCAAAAGGAGTAACGTTCAGGATGAAGCAGGGTGACCATTAGCAAGAACAAGACAGCTACTGTACACGGGAACGCAATCCTTCCCACTCCTGCTAAAGCACTAGGGACTGCCAGTGTCATCCAGGACATCTGCAGCAGTTAATAAAGTTAGCAAAATGTATGATTGATTATTCTTCTGTATTTTGAAAGCGATAGACAAGGCACCTAAAGTAATTTCCTCACCCACTTGGTAATTACTTCTAACGTTTACGGTCCCACGCTTACATCTGCGTGAGGTCACTTACACCTCTGCAGGACATCACTGGGTGTAACGCTGGACCATTCAGATGACATCAAAGGCTTGGGGTATGAAAAATTGCTCTCCAGCATGGGCTTTTTTTTCATGATTGGTTCCTCTCTCTTTCCCTGAAGCAGTAACAGGACAGATAGGCAGCACATAAAACTTTTGTTTTCTGGAAAACGCCAGCTCAAGGAAAAGACCACTGCTTGTTAGCCAGAGTATCTACGACAGCTCCGACACAGAACCCTAATAGCAGTAATGCCAGCCAGTGAGCCTGGAAAAGGTACACGCTGAGTACGGTGCGTCCTTGAAATAATATTTACTGTTTATTTGTTCCTCAGCCAGGAGAGATGCACATACATTTTCTGTTGTTAGGAGACTGCAAAACCAAAGAGCTATCCCTGGGGACGAATCTTAAACTCAGTGCTAGGGATACAGCTCAGGATGATTAACATGACTTTGAATTCACATGAGCTCTCTTCTCTCCACACCTGTTATTTGATGAGCTGCATACATCGCTAAGCCACGTACAGGCGACACGCGAGGAGTTTGCAACCTAGGTCTCTGGTCCTACAAGGAATTCCATGTAGGCAGATGCCCGACTCCGTGCCCTGCCTCACTGAGCCGAAAAGGTCGGCGAGGGTATTCACATCCATTTGTGCAGGACCAAAACCAGTCAATGTGTGCGGCTCCCGGCATGACTAACTACGGCTCAGAGCGCTGACCTGCGTTGCTTCAGTAGCAGGCCAGGAACGTTGGGGAGAAACCGCGCTATGTAAGAAGTGACCCTTCCCCTGTCCCCTGTGCTAGAGAATCACCTTTACCTCAAACAAAATAACCAGTTCCACCCTGTCCACAGACCTCCCCTGTGCAAAGGGCAGAACAAAGCCTATTTGCAAGAGCTCTGTGCTTTTAGAATTTAAGGGCACAGAAAAACATCAGATCATTTATTATGCTCTCTGCTGTACTGCAAGCATTTCACCTTTGTAACTTGAACTGAAATCAGTAATTTACTTTTGATTGAAGTAGAGTGTGTTTAGCTGAAGACCACCTTCCAGAGCGGCACTGAGCCTTGAACTGAAAACAAAAAATACAAAATCCACTAATTCTCTTCCTAGTTTGCCCCAGTAATTAATCACCACTGGTACTAAATACTGGCACCTAGTTTCCCACACGAATTTATCAGGATTCAGCTTTTAAGCATGCATCCTTTCCCTGCTTTATTTAAAGGTCTTTTTAGATTATACAGTTCTCCTCCCCCCATAAAAACCACTTATTTGCTTAATCCACTCACCTTCCTTTTAATAATCTAAATAAACTGGAATGTTCAAATTTCTTACTGTAAGGCATTTTCTCCAGGTGTCTAATATTTATAGATTTTTTTACACCCTCTCCAATTTTTCAAAACAACATTTAAAAATATGAACGTGAGAACTGACTGCAGTATTCTAGTGTCAGTCTCACCAATGCTGCATACAGGCACAAAATCATCTTCCAGCTTCCAATCACTCCTCCCCAGCTTAGATATTCAAGGATCACATTAACCCTTCTGACTTTATGCTGCAATAGGAACTTACATGCAGTTGCTTGTACCCTAAACACCATTTAGAGTCCCATTTTGGGAATCAGACTCTCTGCTCTTGCAAGAGCGAGTCTGCGTTCATCTTTATTGTACAATTTTGCATTTGACTATGAAAATGTGCTCTTTTTAATGGCCCCAGCGTACCAAGAAATCCAGGCTTCTCTCATATCCTTCATTATCAATCTTCATTATCACCCTGCTCCACCCAGCAAATATTGTTAGCCTACTATTACGAGTCCCTATTTATGTTCAGATCACTAGTAAAAATATAAGGTGCCTAAACTCTGGTAATTCTAAAAGCAATTGTTCAGCTCTTATTTAAACCCAGGAACATCTAAATACTACATACATCTCAGTTTCTAACAGTAAAATATCACTTGTGCTTAAAATTCCTGCATACTGGAGCACTGTTGGTTAATTACACTAAAAGGCATATGTTTTGGAAATTATCTTTTTTTTTTTCATTATTAAGACAATACAGTTTTAACTAGTACCCAGTGCTACTATCCTCAAATTTTAGACCATAAAAAGCCTTTAAAACAAAGATTTTCTAATAAATCAAATATCAAACAACATACCAAATGTTTTCTCTTTTTCTCCTGGCTGCTACTGCAAGATTCTGGTTCCAAATCAAACACAGCTCAGCTGATACCTAACCCGAGAATGCCTCGCAAGCACAGGGTGGGTTTAACCGCACATGAGGCACTCAGTGAAACGCAGGGGTCTCGCTGGAGTTGCCGGACCCATTTTCCATCAGCATGCTTTTTGCTTTCAACGCTACAAAACAGCAAATGCCTCCTGTCAGGTAATGACCGCTCTCTTCCGCAAGTGGCAGTGAGCGATGAGCCGTTCAGCACCCAGGTGGTGGCACACAGGAAGGGTTCTGCTTCCAGGTGCTGAGCCTTCAGCTGAGAAGCAGAACTTGACAGGCTGAAGTAGTAGCTTCAGCCTTAGTAGCTGAAGTTCACAATCGCATTTAATGACCACGGGGCTGGAAAATAAGCCCAAACATTTAGTGTCAATCTTAGGTTTGAATTAAAATAAAAAGGCCATGAACTCTTCTAAAAGCCCACCACTCAAGCCCCCTAAATTGCATTTCAGCACCTATTTAATGAAAATGTGAATGTCCTCCTCTGTTGATCTTCAGATGAGTTCTCATTGGCCTACATACAGCTAATCCTAGGAAACTGAACTGCTTGCACAAACAAGGGACTAGACCCTTAGGAAATTTGTTAAATTAAAGAATAAACAAAATATCCATAAGACTTGATTTTCAAGGGCATGAAGCATCCACAGCTTACACATGAGAATACTAAGCATGTCTGAAAATTGGGGCATTTGCTTTGTTTCTGCTGTTAAATTGCTGCCTCAGCTTCCCTGCCCTTTATCTCACCTATAGCATAAAAATATTTCAGGTGTTTTTTTACAGTGGGGTACTGAGAGTTCATTCAAAACAGTATGTTGAAGGACCTTTAAGGAAAACCGATCTGTTAGCTCTTAACCTAACTTCAAAACATTAAGCCTCAAGCAAGGCTGATTTTTATACCCACAATAGCTAGTTTGTCATCTGGTTAGAGGTGTCAGAAAACAAATCTGTTGGGCAAAGATGTCCGCTGGCGTGAACTGGCAAAGCTGTGCTGGCAAGGCAGAGTTTGGCCCAATCTTCCCTCAGTATGAAGTGACATAACGCTTCCTGTGCTCTACCCGGCCAGCCCTCCACATCATAAACACTGAATGCAAAACCTGCATGATTGCTGGAGTGACTTTGCCCACCACCTTCCCTGAGGAGACAACAATGCAAAACACACTTTACTCTGAGAAAAGCTGCACTCACCCGATCTTCTTCTTCTCTGACATCTGGCATGGTGCTGATGCAGAGGCTGACTGCAGTGATGGCAACAAAAGAGACTGAAATACAAGCAAAGATCTTGCCGGGGATCCCTGAGTGGGGGTTCTCCACCATATCCCTGAGCTTTCGCATGTACAAACTCAATCGGCTATTGTCCTGGAAGGCACATTGCGTAGTTTCACTAAATACCATGTCCCCTTCATACAGCCTGGCCTCAGCTGCCTCCTCCTCTTTCTGTCGCAATCTCTTTTTACAGCACCACTCCAGGTGGTCCTCTTCTATCCCCCAGTACACAAGCTCCTCCTGAAAAGAAAGAGCGCACATCTCCCTGAGAAGCCTCAGTTTCCCAGCTGCCAGGAAAGTCATGATTGTCCTGAAGGCACTAGGATTACGGTCAAAAAAAAATTCATTGCAGCTAACATCATAATCATCGCAGACGTTCATGATCTCATCATAATTGTTGCAAGATTTTAGCCTCCCAAGCCTGGTCAAAGGGCAGTTCTCCAAGGTGGTCCATGGAACTTTGTATTTAATACCACCTACGTTGATGATCACAAATCTGGTCTGGTCATCCAGGCGGGCTAAGCAGCACAAGTCTTCCCCAGGGTGCAGAAGTTTGGCCTTTGTGTAGAAGAATCCTTTCTTAGTTTGCACTTCACACAAGTTTTCCAAGTTATTGAAGGAGTACGAGCTGAACTCAGGATCTGCATTCCCAGTGAGCAATGCCATTTTGTGATACATTTATTGAGTCCGTAGGGAGGTCAAGGTTACTCGAACGCCTGCATCTGGAGCTTGTCTGGATAGTCAGTCTGTAAAACAGGATTTTAAAATTACCATAAAAGTAGGGCATTGCTAGATGAAAAACAATCCTATCCTCTCAATCCCAAGAAACTTTTCTCCATGGCATTATTTTTTCCCCTATTGTAGGACTATATTTGCTTCATAGTTGCTTGGGGAAAGAACTTAAACTGCAGTAAGGTCAGAAGCCATGTTGGTACTTCTAGAGGGTTTAGTCAGTGAATGAATGGAAAAAACCCCAATGTATTATCATTTTCAGAAATTTATTTTCTAGAGGTTTGAGCTATATCCTGGACATCAATGGATACTGGAAAGGAAAATGGGTCTTCTGGATAAATGTCAATTTACATTTTAGCAACTTAATAAAGAAACTTAGTTGCAAATGGTTTTCTGATTATTTTGGCCCATCTATGTAATGTATCTATTACAAAAATGCCTATAGTGTGAGGATGAAATGCATACCTACACTACAGTCAGAAATGTGATTGCAGCAATGCTGGTCATTCCCAATTTAAATTCACCAAGCTTAGGTACCAGTAGCGATAAATATGCGGGGAGCTGAGAATCCACTCTGCATCAGCTCTGATCAGAGGTGGCAGAAAGCAAGAAGCTTGGAACAGGACTTTACCCCGCTTTCCCAGTCAGGCTACAAGAGGAGGGGGTAAGTTTGCAGCCTCATCTGAGGTAAATGATTCTTGTTGCAAGGAGTGTTGCTCAGATGGCTAAGTAGGCTAATCTGCTGTTGCACTGTGCCCTACTAGATCAAGCACTATGCATAATTCCGGGATTTAATTTGTGCTGCCTTCTTAGTCCCCATTTACCCCACCACAGTTCACAGATCTCCTGAACATACCTTTTCACCTGCCACATTACTTCCTCGCTTTCTCTAGAGCTCTCCACCCAGGTTCTCCAAAGCTGTCTCTCCAAAACAGTACTACGATGCCTTGAAGTGCAACTATGTAATTGCAATAGTCAATCACCTAGAACTTCCTAAGTTACTCAAATATGAAGTAAGTAAGAAACAAGAAATTGGCGTGGGAGTGTTGGGACTCCACACAAAAGCCTTGTACTGGGAATGGATGCAGTGAGTGCAGGGAACAATCTTAAGCGGAGAATGTAGAAACCTCACAAGACAGTAAGACAGGAGAAAAAGTTGAGGTGTGAAATACAGTCTGACGTTATTGATGACAGGACGGTAACCACGAGGAGGTAACTCCATAATTTATAAGCACCATTCTCCAATTCCCTTTGAATCTCATGCCTCAACCTGGACAGAATACCAAACAAGTGACTGCTAGGAGAAACTGGAGAGCACACGCATTCAAAAACACATTCCCAGAGCAGCATCTTCCTTTACCCCTAATCAACTCACTAACTCTTAACTCGTTAGACTTGGTCAAAACAACCTCCAGCAGGAAGATGTTGAACGCTTGTTGGGCATGTGTCACCCTCAAGCTGATCTCACCAACTACAGTCAAACAACCACATCACAGCAATAGCAGTGGTACTCCTACATTTCTGTGAGGATCCAGCCACTGACTTTTAGAAAGGCATTTGCATTGGGTATTTGTAAAAAGTCGGAGAAAGGCTGGTTTACATTAAAAAAAAAAGGTGTGTTCAGTCATCTGAAGGTACTTTTTGACACTGTGAAAATTTCAGAAGAACTAATGATGCCAAAACCTCTCCAGTTTCACTTTGGGAAGAAAATTGTTTAAACATCCATTTATACAGGGCAACATGATCCACAGAGAAAAGCTCCTTTGCTTGGCTAAGGGCCAGTAAAGGGCAAGAGGCAACAACATGCATCCTGAGAAATGGGTGCTGCTACAGCACAGGCTTGAGTGCAGCTGGGACTGCAAATACCATTACTGTCACAACGAGAGCGCGCCGTCAGCACGGCATATGCTTTAGTCTCTTACTGCTTTTTGTTGGCAAGATAAAATATTCACTGCCACTACTCAGGGCACTGCGCTTTTGTTTTCATGCCTCACTTGTTACACAAGTCAACATATAAAAAAGTTTATGTTGTTTTGACAGCAAGGCCAGGATTTGCTTTTCTCCTCTGCTCCACGTAGCATGTTGTTCCATAAACAGGCCAGGTACATTTCACAGAATTATTTGGAATCTAGTCTTACATGCACTTCTTCCTTCCTCCAAGCAGCAGCTTACTCAATGTAAAAATCTGTAAGCATGTTGTTTATTACAAAAATCTCTGAATTACAGAGCATTAACTTTTTTTTTTTTATATAAGATGACACTGATTAATGTAAAGCTTAAAGAAACAGCTATTAATTTTTTTTTATATCACCACTGGATAAATAGCAAGTGATAACAGAAGTAGTTACAGAGAGTGTTGCCTTTGGTTTAACAGGTTGATTCTGGACAGAACTGGTAGCATCAGCTGCTGGAGTTTAGTTACTAAAGTGAATTTTCTGACCTCAGTCTTGTTTGCAGGCAAACACTCCAAGGTCCCAGAATCCATAATAGTATACATTGTTAGCTGGCAGCATTTGTTTTGGCAATCTCAAGTAAAAGGTAAGCATGTGAAAAGAGTAGTATGTATTATTCTCCTTGGCACCTCTGAGGTGGTTGCCTTAGATCAGGGCTCAGATGTCAGCAGAACAGCATGGAAAAGCTTGTTGTGCCACTTTAGCTGTCCTACAGAAAAAGAGAATACATCACTGCGGGCTCCCAATTTGGCACCTATCCTGAGAAGCAAAAATAAGCCTGGAAGGTCTGTTTCTTATCTTATGTGCATGGAATGTATCATGCCTTCCCTGAATATTAAAGGGTGTTTCAAAATTATGTGGGTCTTAAAATACTCTGCATACTAAGGTTATCTAATGTATGTACATCCCTACAGTAAAGCATCCTATTGAAGGTTAACTTGAAAAGCCAATACTTCCAGAAATGATACTACATTATCATCCAGTTGGCATTTCTATCATTTAATGTGACACATGGGTGCAAGACTTTCTTATTAAAACACAGTCTGTAATAAGCTGCCCCTTGTAGGGACACAGGACAGAATTTGACTCTATATTTGTTGTTCATTATTTTAAAATGTTGTGGGAGAATTGCTGTACAAAAGTTTCAGTTTGATGATCATACACAGGGTGGGTCATACATATTGTATATTCTTTTTTTTTTTAAAGTAGAGTCAAACAACTTTTATTCACTAAGAAGCACTTTCTTTGGCCATCTATGTATGCAGGTATGTGCGTACACACACACACACAAGTTCAAGCAAATTCTGTCAACAGCAGACAGTTGAGATCTTTAAAAACCCTCAAAATACAGGTATTTCTCATCAATGATTTTAAAGATTAAATGAATGTGAGAAGCATACAACTGCTTCCTAGTCTCCTTTTTGTTGAATTATTTTCTCAATGGTGAAGGGACCATTTCCCTGCCTTTTCACCTTGCCTGCTCTCATCACTCTTCTTCCCCAAAACATTCTTCATCATCCTGTTTTATCAGTATTCTTGCACCTAAGTCATATGATTTTGCATGTGGCTCCACTGGTCTCAAGTTGCCTTGAATAAGAATGAAAAATGGGGCAAAAGCATCCCTGCCAACAGGCTGGCCAGCCTGGTGAGGAGAGCTGGGAAGGAAGCGGTAGAGCAAAGGGTTCAGGGTGACATGGCCAGGAGAGACCTTGTGAGCAGCAGTAGAGAGCTGAAGGGTGACTCCCATCAAGCAGATGCACCTAAATGAGGGTATGCCTACAGGCAAGTCTCACAGGCACATTTTCTGGGAAATCATCGCGGCTAGGTGCCTCTGAAGTGCCTGCACGCTAATGCACGCAGCCTGGGAAGCAAACTGGAGGAATTAAGAGGTCTGTGTGCAGTTGCACAGAAGAAACTGGTACTAGGAGGGTGGTCAAACAGTGGAACAGGATGGCAAGGGAAGTCGTGGAGTCTGCAGCCTTGGGGATATTCAAAACCCATTTGGACACAGTCCTGAGTAACCTGCTCTGGCTGATACCACTTTGAGCAGTGGAGGTTAAACTAGATGAACTTCAGACATCCCTTCCTACCTCAACTACTCCATGATTTTGTGAATAGTCTCTTTTTAACTGCTGCTGTAAGTTACAAAGTACTGAAGGTGTACACTTGTACTACAGTAGCAAGAGGAAGCCATGAAGCTTTTTAGTAATTAATGTTTTAAGATTTTCTTTGTGAAATGAAACATATTTTGACAGAGCAGGGGTGACTGTGTCATAATTTAAAGCCACAGACATGAAACATAGATGAGGCTGACCACAAGACGTTTTCTCTCAAGTCCAAAGAGAGTTGAGTCACTGAATCCATTCTGCAGTGCTCATCCATTTCAAGTCAGAGACATGCTGGAACCTGGCATTGCTGCTTAGGACCAAAGCAATTCCCATTTCTTACTGTGACATGATTTATAATTTACAACACACACAATTATTTTAATAGTAAAGCTTACACATGCAATTGACCACACATTTGGTGGTATTACAGCTAATGCTTTGGGCGAAGAGGTTCAGGAGATCTAGGTTACTCTTGTACTTGCTACATTCCAGTAGAACCTGGACTCCCAGAAGAGAGGAGAGCACCCACCCATGAGGCTTACAAAATACAGAACAGAAGGGGTGCAATCAATGTTGGGATCACCCTGCATGGCTCGACATTAAGGAGAAGGAGCTGTGGCGTTGATCTGCATGGCTCGACCTTAAGGAGAAGGAGCTGTGGCACTGAGAAGCTGGTAAACAGCTGGATATCTGCACGGCTCGGCCTTGAGGAGAAGGAGCTGTGGTAAACAACTAAGAGGAAGCGAGGAAAACAGGAACACCTGCAAGCAGCGAATCCTGACTGTGTGAGGGGCGCGTGGACAGCGCGTGCTATTTTGTATATAGCCAATTGCAATAGTGTGTGTAACAAGTTGTAACCAATCATGAGTGTGTGCGCAGTGACTAAGCGAAAATTATGATATATATTGGAGTCAGACAAGACAATAAACGGCTTCGGAATATAACTCTCATAGAGTTGTGAAGTCCATCCTTCTCCCGCAACTGGTGACCCCGACGTGATACGATCTCTGGGATCTCATCGTTGAACACCGGGCGAGCGCAGAGGACGCCGCGGGAGAAGCCCGCTTGGAAGAATTGCAGTCAGCGGGACTGACGCAAGGAAAAAGAAAAAGGAATACGTTGCAATGGAGAAGCACCCAGCGAGGTGAGGTGAGCAACCGGGGCGGCATGGGGCAGAACACATCGCGTGAAGAAGGGGCGATAGTCAGACTCCTGCTGCATATGCTCTCTAAGAGAGGACTGAAATATGATGAATATACACTTAGAAGGCTTCTAATTTGGAGCCGAAAGAAAGGGTACCCCCCCGATCTGTCTGTGGCGTTTAGGGCAGAGACGTGGGAGGAGATAGGAAAAATGTTATGGGAGCATATTGAGAAAACTGCCGCAGAGTTAGTGACGGTGTGGAAGTTGATATTAACCACATTAAAAGCCTTAAAGGCAGAGAGAAAAGCTGCAGCTGATGTGGAGGAGGCTGTTAAACTGCTTTCAACCAATCCCTTCTTAACCGAGTCAGAGGGTCCGGGACCTTCAGCGACTCCGAATGCACCGCCTGAGGTGCCAGATGCACCGGGTGAACTGGCCGCATTAGATAAGTCAGAGAAACAGATCTACGATGATATATGTGAGGGCAAGACGGGACAAAGCTGCCCAGAACAATGTACTCAATGTTCCTCTGTGTGCCCATGTGAAAGATTGATGGGGCGGGCTTCACCACCCCCGAAACCACCCAGACTTAACCGATCGAAAGCCGTAGTTTTGAAGCCCTCAGCCGAGCCCCTGCCACCTTTACGGCCCCCGTTGCCTGATAGCAGCGACGAAGAAGAGCCTGTTGCAGAGACTATAGGGAGGCAAGAGCCTAGAATGAAAGGCGACCCTAGAGAGCGGTGGAAAGACGTTTTTTTAGGAGCGATGAAAGATGAGGAAACAGAGTTACTGATGGCATTTCCTGTTAGTGTACAGCCTCACGGGCCCAATCGCTGGGACCCATTTCACTGGGACTTGATTAAGAAAGTGCGGAAGGCAGTACAAAATTATGGCTTGCAATCACCTTTCACACAAGCTCTATATAACATATTCACGGGAATGATTCTTACACCATGGGATTGTCGGCAGATGATAGATATGTTGTTGACACCAACCCAAAGGTTATTGTGGGCAGACAGATGGTATAAACTCTGTATGCAAGAAGCCCTGAGAAACCTGGAGCGTCAAGACGGCGATCCACTCCAGAACATTACTATGGAACAAATGACAGGCCAGGGACTATTTGTGGATGTTAGATTGCAAGCTCAGCTGCCCTTAGAAGCCTTGCAATTAGTTGGGCGACTAGCATTGAATGCGTCGCGAACAGTCCCTGAGGAGGGAAAGAGGCAACCATCTTACACTCAAATTAGACAAGGGAGAGATGAACCATATATGTCTTTTGTTGATCGTCTGAGAGACACTTTGAATAAAGTGTATACCAATGAAGAGGCAAAACTAGCAGTGTTGTTGAATTTAGCAGTAGAAAATGCCAATGTAGATTGTAAAAGAATTTTGTTAACTTTGCCAAAAGAAGCAACGTTAGTACAAATGGTAGAAGCCTGCAACAGAGTAGGCTCTGCCACACATCAGGCAGAAACACTCGCAAGTGCCTTTGCAGCAGCAATTAAGCCATTTATAAATGGAAAAGGGGAGAAAAAATGTTTTAATTGTGGAAAAACAGGCCATTTTAGAGCTCAGTGCAAGGCCACAAGGAAAGGACCTAGGCAGATTGAGACAGGTCATAAATCCTTCCAACAAGGACCCTTTCAGCAAGGAATAGGCCCAGCAGGAGCACCATGTGGTCAAAAATTTGGTCATCAAGCCTCAGAATGTAGTTCAAAGTATCATCGGGATGGTATGAAATTGGGAAACGGGTGACCGAGCACGAAGGCACCCCACACGACGACACAAATGGGGAAGCACCACCAGGCTGCCTGGCAAGCCTCAGCGCCCAAACCAGAGGGAGCGCCGGAATGGACATGGAAACAACAGTAGAAGTTACCTTATGGGACATGTCGGTTTATGATGTCCCGACTAACGCAAATGGACCATTAGGATATGGATTGAGTGCTTTGTTATTAGGACGATCTTCAGCAACAAAGTAGGGACTTTTTGTTCTACCTGGAGTCATTGACAAAAAAGGCCATATTGTGCCAACCACTAGTCCTTGGAACACACCTGTTTTTGTGATTCCAAAGAAAAGTGGAAAATGGAGACTATTACATGACTTGTGAGAAGTCAATAAGGTATAGTGGACATGGGAGCCTTGCAACCAGGGCTACCATCTCCCTGTATGATACTGAAGTATTGGAAGCTTTTGATCATAGGTCTCAAAGATTGCTTTTTTACAATCCCTCTGCATGAAGATGATGCCAAACATTTTGCATTCTCAGTCCCAAGTACAAACAAGGCGCAACCCATGCAAAGATATCATTGGACAGTATTGCCACAAGGCATGAAAAATTCGCCCACGATGTGTCAAATTTATGTAAATTGGGCTTTACAGCCAATCAGAAAAAGGTGGCCTCAATATCTCATCTATCATTATATGGATGACATATTGTTGGCCGGTGATCAATTAAATCCAGAAGAAATGATCAGGGAGCTCGTTGAGCTTTTAAGACAAAGTGGGCTGCAAGTGGCGCCAGAAAAGATACAAGCTGAAGCGCCTTGGAGGTACTTGGGGTGGATGATCACTGAAACGTCGGTAACCCCCCAGAAGGTTGAATTAAGAATTCAGATTAAAACATTAAATGATGTACAAAAATTGGTAGGAGATGTTAACTGGATTCGACCTATTTGTGGGATCACAAACCAAGATATGGAGCCCTTGGTTCAGCTCTTGCAAGGGGATAGCAGGTTAAACTCTCCTCAGCAATTGGCCAAGGAAGCCTGGGAAGCAGTAGCAAACATTTCTGAAAAGGTAACTCAAGCATTTAGTTCTAGGATAGACCCCTCGATAGGGATCACTTTGGCAGTAGTCAATCATGAGCGACATCCCTATGCGCTTATAATACAGTAGATAACAAAGCTGGAATCAAAAGCTGAGAATTTTAGAGTGGGTCTTTTTGCCTCAGCAGCACAGAAAAACCATCACCACGAAAGTAGAGTGTTTTGCAAATTTGATTATGAAAGGGCGCAACAGAATTATTGATATATCGGCAAAGGACCTGAAAACGATTTTAATACCATTACAACAAGAATATTTGACTTGGGCTTTGCAGCACTCGGTTCCCTTCCAAACTGCATTAGCAGAATTTGAGGGTGACATTTAGATTCATTATCCATCACACAAAATGTTTACCTTTAAAAAAACCAAAAAAACTCCCAAAAAAAACCCCCCAAAAAACAACCCAAACATGAAGTAGAAGAAAAATCAAAGTGTAGTCAATATCCAGTTCAAGGTGCTACAGTATTTATGGATGGTGGTGGGAAAACACGCAAGGCAGCAATAGTACGGCGAGAGCATGGCGAATGGAAAGAACGGGTACTTGTCGTGCCAGGATCAGTTCAAAAGGTAGAACTACAGGCAGTAATTGAAGCCTTTAAATTATGGTCTGAAGAACCTGTGAATATAATTACTGATTCTTTATATGTAGTTGGAGTACTCCAAAGATTGGAAGGTTCAGGTACAGGTACAGCAGGAACAGCTATATCAACAATTTAGAACACTTTGGTTTTTATTGCAGAAAAGACGACATCCTTATTACGTTATGCATATACGCAGCCATACCAACCTTCCAGGGGAATTGGTGGAAGGAAATGCAAGAGCTGATCGGCTGACTGCCGCAGTATGGGCTGAACCTGCTCCGGACCGTTTAGGTCAAGCACAAGCCTCTCATGCCTTTTTCCATCAATCTGCCAAAGTTTTAGCGAGACAATTTAATCTAAGTGCAGGTGACGCTAGAGCTATTATACAGACTTGTGCTGATTGTCAACAAATAGGCCCAGGAATCGCAATTACAGTTAGTCCCCGACGATTGCATTCGCTACAACTATGGCAGATGGATGTGACACATGTTGCTGACTTTGGAAGATTTAAATATGTTCGTGTTTCAATTGATTTCTATTCTGCAATAGTTTGGGCCACTGCACAAACAGGAGAAACTAGTAGGCATGTACAAAAGCATTTGCGAGCTGCATTCGCAGCCCATGGTATACCCCTACAAATTAAAACCGATAATGGTCCTTGTTATGTAGCCCAGTCAACCCAAAGTTTTTTTGCTCAATGGGGAGTGACACATTACTGGAATACCGCATTCCCCAACTGGACAAGCTATTGTTGAACGAATGAATCATTTCCTGAAGTGTTTATTGCAAAAACAAAAAGGGGGAGAGGCTACCATACCACCCCAAGAACATTTGAATAAAGCCTTATATGTGTTAAATTATTTCCGTCTAGCAGAAGGAGAAACATGTAAAAGGAATGACAGGAAGTCTGTTTGAGTTAACACAAAATGTGCAAGTAAAAGTTAAAAATTTGGAAAAGAATATGTGGGAAGGACCTTTTCAACTGCTAACCTGGGGACGAGGTTATGCTTGTGTCATTACAGATTCTGGAACTTGTTTGGTACCCGCAAAATGGGTAAAACCATGGGTGAAACAGTCATCGTCATCGTCGGACACATCTTGACACTATCAGGTGTCATCGCAATCTGGATGCCACCTCAGCCAAAAGAAAATGTATGGGTAAATCACACTGAAATTAGCAGTATCATGAGAGGAACATGGAAAGCTTTTAGGGCAAACCGCTCTATAACTACAAATCCTTTGGTAAGATATAATATTGGTTTTCATAGCTTTATACAAGCACTTTTTCCATCACTAGAAGTAGCTTCTATCGCTAGGAGTAGTACAGCTAGAATTGTTTGCCTTGTAACATTCTGCTATTAATTTAAGCATAGTTGATATGTGACTGCTGGATTATGGTAAGATGCTGTGTGAACAAAGCCTACGAACCAATAGACGGGGTGGCTGTGGCGCGTGCAGCACGTCTGGCCAGCGGGCGCATACGCCATAGGTTCCCTGTGTTGAAAGGTGACAACTGAGGCGAGTTCCGACACTCGCTGGCCACGTGCGTCGAAACTCGTTCCTTGGCGAATGTATAAATACCGGGATTTCCCGAAGAGCAGGGGGATCGGTGTACGGCAAGGCCACCGTTGCCTCTGTGGGGATGCCCACGTAAAGCTGGCACCTACCGACTGCTGGGCTGAGTTTGCGGCACAGGACGGTACAAGAATGTACAGATGGTCCATCTTCCTCACAGTCCTTGGGTTGCAAATGATCCATCAGGTTTTGTTTATACATAAACAAAAAGGGGGAGATGTTGGGATCACCCTGCATGGCTCGACCTTAAGGAGAAGGAGCTGTGGCACTGACAAGCTGGTAAACAGCTGGATATCTGCACGGCTCGGCCTTGAGGAGAAGGAGCTGTGGTAAACAACTAAGAGGAAGCGAGGAAAACAGGAACACCTGCAAGCAACAATCCTGACTGTGTGAGGGGCGCGTGGACAGCGCGTGCTATTTTGTATATAGCCAATTGCAATAGTGTGTGTAACAAGTTGTAACCAATCATGAGTGTGTGCGCAGTGACTAAGCGAAAATTATGATATATATTGGAGTCAGACAAGACAATAAACGGCTTCGGAATATAACTCTCATAGAGTTGTGAAGTCCATCCTTCTCCCGCAAATCAATACACAGATTTAAAAAAAAAAAAAAAAAAAGAAAATGAGATTGGGAGGACATGGAAACAATAAAACAGACACAGCTTAGCAAGAAGGCAAACTCTTCACCTGATTTGGGGGAATTAGCTTCTGAGTTTCTCCATAGTGAACATGAATACGGCTCCCTACATACTCATTATCATAGAATCACAGAATCATTTAGATTGGAAAAGACCTTTAAGATCATTGAGTCCAACCATAAACCTAGTACTGCCAAGTCCACCACTAAACCATGTCCCTGCCACATCTACACATCTTCAGGGTTGGTGACTCAACCACTTCCCTGGGCAGCCCGTTCCAATGCTTGATAATCCTTTCAGTGAAGAAATTTTTCCAATCTAAACCTCCCCTGGTGCAACTTGAGGCCGCTTCCTCTCATCCTATCACGTTACTTGGGAAAAAGAGACTGATACCCACTTCTGTACAACCCCCTCTCAGGTAGTTGTAGAGAGTGATGAGGTCTCTCCTCAGCCTCCTCTTCTCCAGACTGAACAACCCCAGTTCCCTCTGTCGCTCCTCATCAGACTTGTGCTCTAGACCCCTCACCAGTTTCGTTGCTCTTCTTTGGACCTGCTCCAGCACCTCAATGTCTTTCTTGTAATGGGGGGCCCAAAACTGAACACAGGATTTGAGGTACGGCCTCATCAGTGCCAAGTACAGGGGAATGATCACTTCCCTACTCCTGCTGGCCACACAAAAAAGCAGGCTGTGCTAGTCCAGTCAGGGCACCACAGTATCCGACCCTACTGCTTCTTGCCCTCGAGTTAACGCATTTAGACCTGAGCATGGGCATCATTCCATGGCCTGATGCTTTTCCATGCAGACAGAGCACTCATAACTTTAAAGACTGCATTAGACTACTGTGTCATGTCTATATTCAAATTCTCTTGTAAATGAACCATTCAACACGTGTCCAAGTAGAACCAAAGTACACGCCAAGATGTATGCAGTGAGGTTGACAGGGGACTACAACTTGGACACAAAATCGGGAAGAGGTCAACCACAGCTATACAGATCCAAGACTTTCTACCTGAGCACTCCAATCTGTGTTAAAGCATCATTATACAAAGATATGGACAGTAGTCCTCTCACACTTTGCTTCAAATTTTTGTTTCAAGTTTTCTAAGCATATTTGTACCCCACCAAGCACAACAGGGATCTGAATTCTGCCTGTTACTTTGCTACTTCTATGTCATGAAAGTGGAACAGGCTGCCCAGGGAGGTAGGTGGTGGAGTCACCATCACTAGAAGCGTTCAACAAATGTGTAGACGTGGCACTTTGGGACATGGTTTAGTGGGCATGGTGGTGTTGGGTTAATGGTTGAACTTCATGATCTTAAAGGTCTCTTCCAACCTTAATGATTCTGTGATTCTGTTGTTTCATAAGAATTAAAGTGAGACTAAGTAACATTGGTTAAACCAGAAGCATCAAAGCATTCTTCTGCAAGCTTTCTGAGGTAAAGGAATCAGTGCTGAAAGCAATTTTGCAGAGTCTAGATTTTAAAAATCATGAAGACATGTAAATACAACTTGTTTGCTAAATATGTTGCCACCCTCAAAATGTTCAAGAAAAAAACAACAAACAACAAACAAAAATTAGAAAATAGTAAAACTGCTATAATCTATAAAAAGATACACTGCAAAGCACAAAGAGGAGTCAGGTTGATTTTACACAGACTATTTTCTATGTAATCCCCAGAAGTTGAATTTTACATATTTCTGTATTTATTATCAGTAAACTTTAATATCCCTAACCTCTCAAGCCACCATCATTCCCGCTTAAAAAAGGCAGTAAGTTGAAGAAGTTCAACTTAGAAGTTGAAAAGGTACTAGAATTTTGAGCAGTCCTTCATTTTGTCCATTTCTTCATCTGAGTTACAGGAGGCAGGGATGCAATCTTACGCACCTAGCTGAGACTAGACACCTCATCTAACAGAGAAAGGCAGGCTCCTCGTGTAGTAGTGGAGCAGAATAGCCAAGATGGGCTTCTCCAGAGAGTAGTTTGGGGCTACAAGGAGGACACTGCATCGGTCAGGCCAACAAGAAGCCCAGGAAGAGTCATGTCGTAATGGAGGTTGCAAAACTCAGCACGTGAAGCTGGACATTATTTGCATACTCTGAGTGTACATTTTCCTTAATAGTTTCATTAATTTAGTGGAAGAAAAAAGGAATAGTTTTCTTCTCTGAACATCCCTCATTGCATTTAAGCCACACTGTGTAATTAGCTGAAACAATTCAATTTGTTAAATGAACAAATCAAATTAACTTGACTCAACGCTAATTATTCTGACATGCGTCCATAGCTATTTGTCTCCATTAGACAGATTATGAGTTATCTAGTGTTACTGCACTTGCCAGAGCTGTATAGTGAAAGCATTAGCACTGTGACATCTTTAAGGAATCAGAGATTTGGTCCAACTAACTACCTGAAGGTATGGGAACCTTACCTCTATCTTCATAGCACAAAACAACCTTTTTCTGCACTTCCACAAGCTTTCAGTGCCCATTTATCTTTGTGTCCTAAACAAAATTTAACAATTATTTCTCTGAAGCTCTTTGTGTGCTTCAGTTGCGCAGCAGATGAAGGCAGCTGTGCTAGACACAGGACAGACAGAGGAAGCACCACTTGTTTTTGTATTCTCCCCAGAATTACAGAGTTCTGTTCAGGCTAGTGAGCTTCACGATTTCACAAATTGTCCTAAAATACAGAGTGCTTTCACAGTGTATTTCACTAAACGGAACTATCTGCAACCTAAGCAATAAAAACAAACCAGCGAAGCCTGCAAGGTTTAGGCAGATCCTACAAGGATCAAGCAAAAAAGTTTTTCCCCACAGAATTATTATTACTTACAATAGAAACAAAGCACCATGTTCAAACCATGCTTTATTTGTTTAGGTGTATTAACCTTCATTTGGTTACAAGAAAAACACACATTTCTAAAATGTGCTTTCATCCTCAGTTCATATCTCCTGAATAGGTGAACAGAGACACCGGATGTGCACAAACCGAGTGATGGGCTGAAGTGAACAGCCTTTAGACCAGGAGCTACACTTTAACCAGAGTCTGAGGAGATTAGATTGCACGTGGAGATTTGTTTGATCCAGTTCCTGTTAACTGCAAACCGTGGATTAAATATACAGTGTCAAGAGCATAAAATTAAAATGTGTTTTGTCTGCACTTGCTTGGTCAATGCTTGAACTCTACTAACAGGGTACCTTTGACCCCTAACACTGACAGCCACTAGACGGTGAAGTTTCTGTCCTTCCATGAATCATAACTAAGTTTATTTTTAGGAACCTTAACAATTAATCCTTTTAATATCCTGTTTAATCAAGCAGTCTAAGAGACTCAGATATGGTATTAAACTTCATTACTCATTAGTGTTAGTTGCCAATCTGAAATATTTCTTTCCCTGTCCTTAGATTGTTGTATTTCAGAATAATCAGTAATCAAAATCCAGTTTTTAAGTTACCTGCTCCGGTCATGATTATGTGCCCACAGCTCGCCAATACTCAATACATGAGTACAATATGAATGGCACTACCAATGCAAAAGTGACAGACTGTGTAGTATGTTAAAAGAGCATTGTTTATTCCTCTCACCCAGGAAATTAAACAGATTGTTTCATTTCTGTTGCCAAAATTCTGGAAGCGTGAAAAACCAAACAAGTTATGGTGTCTTGCAAATCACAGAACTATCATTCAGGTGTTCCAATGGATCTGCAGATCACTGCAGGGGGGAAAAAAGCTGTTTTTAGCATGAGCTCTGCTCCCTCTCTAACACTGATACCAGTATCTTTTATTTCTGATCTATCCTACTAATTTTTGCAATTCTATACTTAGCAGCTTCCCACCCAGATGATTAATATGCTTGATTTAGTACAAAAAGTAGCAACTAGATTTCTGACTGTCATTTGACTGTGTGATGCCACTCCTGGCCCAGTTTCACATTCAGATGTTCGTGATGATTTGCTGGGGCACTTTTCCTAATAAATGGATGGGTGTACCTGTCCTTCTGTCTTTATCAGGGCCATTCACAGGTTTGGATGAATGGTTGTTAGAGATATATGTTTAAATATGATAAGACAAAAGGAAATGGCCTCAAGTTGCACCAGGGGAGGTTTAGATTGGCTATTAGGAAAAAATTCTTCACTGAAAGGGTTATAAAGCATTGGAACAAGGAAATCCCTGGAGGTCTGGTAGATGTGGTGCTTAGGGGCACGGTTTAGAGGTGGACTTGTCAGTGTCAGGTTTACAGTTGGACTCAATGATCTTAAACGTCTTTTCCAACCTAAATGATTCTATATTTTTTTCAAATGCACATAGGTTTTAGATGTTGAGCGAGGCTTTTTGACTTCTACATGAAATCCTTTGCAGAGAAGATAAATTGTATACAGGTGCATCTTGCTCCTTTTGTTAGCTGTAATTAGTTAATGCTAGATTTTATGCACCTTCGTTGTTTTTTTAAAGATGACTTTCCTGCTTTCATGTGTGTTTCATAAGTCAATTGTGCATTGACCTCAAAATAGACTCTGTTTAAACACATGTCTACCTTTGAACACAACATGATTTTAGTTAATCATTAACATGATTGCATAGAATATCTTTTAATTTTAGACTCTTAAGAGTGTTAATCCATGGTTGCAGTTAACAGGAACTGGATCAAACAAATCTCCACGTGCAATCTAATCTCCTCAGACTCTGGTTAAAGTGTAGCTCCTGGTCTAAAGACTGTTCACTTCAGCCCATCACTTGGTTTGTGCACATCTGGTGTCTCTGTTCACCTATTCAGGAAATATGAACTGAGGATGAAAGCACATTTTACAAACATATGAGGGTTAATACAGCTAAACAAAACATGGTGCTCTGTTTTTTATTGTAAGTAGTAATAATTCTGTGAGGAAAAACTTTTCTGCCTGTTCTTTGCAGGCTCTGCTAGTTTTTTATTCCTTAGGATACAGTCAGTTCCCTTCATTGAAATACACTGTAAAAGCACTCCAAAACTTTTAGACATTGTGAACTCTTCAAATTCAGCCATTTGAGCAGGGTGTCAAATCAGCACAGAGACAAAATGGGCAAGACAGGGATGACACACAGCTGTTTCAGAATGAACCCATCCCATGATAATCCATCTCACGTCTACTCTTCCTATTGTCTCAAGGCCCCCTCCAATGAAGAGAAGAGGGAAGAGAAGTGGAGATTCATGAGGCAAAGGGACTGCAATCCTACCACTCTCATTTCTGACCAGTACGAATGCAGAGAAGCACAGAAAAAACAGAACACAGGCTAGAGAAAAGACAGTGAAAAGAGCGGGAAGGAAGAGAAATATCATATGCCATTCAAGCATAGGTGAGATGGAAAAGAAATAGAGAAAGTAAAACAAAACCAAAGTTGATTATGGTAAGTCTTCCTTTTGATGTCAAAACATTACAATATACAAATGGCTTCTACTGTCACATGAAGATATACACACCTTCTGATTTCAGACATGTTATTTCAGTAGCCTAATATTAGAGTGGTCAGTTTGTATGTAGTCAGTGAGAAGCAAACTCTCAGCTTACATGTTCAGAAACTTGATTTTGGGGAAGTCACCGTCCAACCATTGCCTCTATGGCTTGGCCTGCATTCTTAATTCTAATTGACTCCTAAATTAAATGCCTACAGCTATACAGCATAAGGATCCCACTGAAAACTTGTCCTATTAGCCTCAGCTTTTCATTCAAGCCCAGGTACAGACAACTTCTATAATGGACACCACAAAAAGGACCATGGTAGTCAAGACATCTAGTCCTGCAGTGGAAATCATTCAGCCTCAGAGGACCAAATGTTACCACCAAAATAGTTCCCATTCTTCCAGCTATAGTTGCTAGGTTCAAGAGAAGAGGCAGGCTCTGTCAGAGGGGAAGAGAAAGCAGAAACAGGGGAAGAAAAAAGGTAACCTGAAGCCTTGGGATGACACCTGACATTTGACATATCTGCCACTGGGGTCCTACTGAAGCAGCCCATTCAACTCAGTGCTCTGTTTTGCTGAATGATGACTCACTATGGAAATGATCACATCTGTCTGACAGACACAGACCCAAGGGACTTTCCATCCACTCTCCTGTGCCAGCACCCCAGCACCTCTGACATAGACATCACGCATGCTTGGTCTCAGCACTTGTTCTAGCCTCTGCACTGTGTGTTTGGATGCATGCTTACAAAATGCTGGGTCTCGATTCCCTATCCAGACGCCCTAGGTTTGCACTGACTCATGTCACGGCTGGGAAGAAGTCAGGACTGGAAGAAGGTTCCCAGATCCAAATATGCTTAGGTAGAAGGATGAAATGCTGTGAAATGGTAAGCCCTTCCCTCCTCCAAATCCTGGCTGAAAGAGCAGGGAACCTTAGAAGACATTTTTAAGAAAGGGAAGAAGGGAGAAAGGAACAGATAAACTCCCCAGAAAGTACGTATGCTTGAAATTTTATGCTGTTTGGGGAGCTGGAAGGGAATTCAAACAGCTTCAGGTGCACAGGACCTGCCAGATGCAGTCCACAAGGAAAAAGAGAAGCTGGAGTTGACAGTGAGCTCTGCCACTTGCCCTAACTCATCCACATGTTGACCTGGTCTTATGTCCTTGACCTGAATGAAGCTTTCTCAGTTTTTCTCCGTCTTCCCCTTCATCCCATCTCCGTTTATGCTCTTCACTGTACCAACCCCTTCCCCCCAACATCATTCCTTTCTCATCGAACATTCTCAAGTGGCTTGTGAGAATATGAATATTTTCTACATTTTCTGCTGTGCACAGATTATACCTCCTCGCGCTCCAAGAAAAAGCATCAACAAATGAAGACCAGAGTTAGATGCTGACCAACCACTCAACATCTGATGAAGTCAAAACCAACACCCACAGAATGTATGGCAGGTACAAGTTCTACTAAACACCACTTTAATGAAGCCAGTTCAGCAGAAAAAAAGCTAGGTGGAAGCCCTTGCAGCTTCGCAGACTGTACATGCGGCAGTTAAGCCACCTATGCGAGGCACACACCTGTAACAGAAGCAAACTTGCTTTTAAAGGTCAGCACTGCCCTTTGAGGTGATGGACCCCGTGTATTAGGCGAGTAATGTTTCAAGCAGTTGAAACCATCGGTACACTACCAATCATTATTTTAACCTTGAGACTTGTGTGCTCATATGCTGCACATGCACGCTAGCCAAATCTCGTCAACATGAAAAAAATGTGGGATTAGACTCCTCTGTCTCCAGAGCTCACTGCTAGTTCTGCCTTGTTCATCCCAAAAAACCTCCCCATACTCACAGGGACACACACATATTTTAGCATGAGATAAGTCAGGCTGCAGTTTCAGAGCCCTTGCGTGAGGTGACCTTTAAACAGACGGGGGTTCTTAACTATGGCATGATGCCACTCACTGAGCACTGGGAATAATGACAAATGGCTAATAACTGCTGCTTGATGCAGTGAGCACTGCCTGTCCTACCCTCTGTGGGCAGAATTCAAGAATCCTGTCCTCCAGACATGTTTTCAAATGAGGAGGTGCTCCAGGTCTCAACCTGTACAGAAGTTGCATTTCCACAACGAACAAGCTTCCCTGCCTGGAGCAGGACACTCCCAGAGACCTTCACTTCTATTCTGCAGTCTTTACCCAGGAACATCTATATTTTGCAGCTTTCAGGTGTGGCGAACTAGAAATATTGCAGCAGCTTGAAGTAAATTAAAAAAAAAAAATTTTTGCTGAATTAAATATGAAAATGAATAACGTAAATAGCAAAGTACCCCTCATGTATTTACATTAATTTTAACACAAAATTCTGTTTTTAATATCAATTTCATAACGTTTTTATTCTGAATTCCTCCTAGACAGATGCCTGTGGTGGCAACACCAGCCTTCCCAACAAAAGCTGACAGGACAAAGCCAGAGCTTCTGGGTGGGAGCATTGATGTTTTTGGCTCCTGGAAAGGCAGGACATGGTTTGGATTTTTTCCCCCAAACAGGTGACAGCAGAGGCCTTTCGCAGTTTGGAGTTACTTGCTCTGCTATTGCAGAGGATGAAAATGATCTAAAATAGTCTTAGATATCTCTGTAATTTCCCTCACCAGCAACCCATACCCCCGTACACTGAACTGCCACTGCTGTATTCCGTAGAGAAACACTTAAATTCACTAAACACACTTGCTCACTTAAAGAATCATCTGATAACGTTATCAGAATTCAGTTCTAATGTTTAGTAATGAATCGAAAGCATTAGAAAACTTTGCACTTTCTCTAATGCAATTATTTCAGTCAGCTTACAGAGCAAGTGTGTTAGCATTTTTAAGACCTTGTTCTCCATAAATTTGTACTTTCAATGGACTTATCTATGCAATGCAGTGGCAATGAATGGATTCCACTGTGAAGATGATGGCTTTAAAATTAAATAAAATACGACTGACCCAGTTATGTGCAGTATCTTCAACAATCATGCTGAATCCTTCAAAAATCACCTCCCCTTTCAAAAACACTGGAACAGATACGAGAGAGAGGCTGACAGGCTAATTAATCATGTGTGCAATGAAAATATTTCACTGACATCTTGCTGGAGAACACTGGTAGGCCAGAGGTCATGAACACACACTCTTATATAATGTTTCCAACGAACTGCTTCAGTGACAGACATGTGAGAAGCTCAATTTTAACAACAGTCCCTCCTGTCCAGAGGTTTTGGACCCAATAGGTTTATAAGAAACACTGAATGAAGTGAGCTCTCAGGACAATGAAAGTGGGTAAGAACATAATTAAAACATTAAGAAAACAATCCAGGCCTTTGGGCGATGCTCAGGGGGGGTATTTATTTATGATTGTTTTTACAATTGGGCTAGCAAATATTCATGCTCTCCAGGAGAAAGCTCTCCTCTGTTCAGTGCTCCTTCAGCTTCTGACAGATTGCTTACCATCGTTCCACTTGCAACACCAGCAGATGGACAGAAACATTGAGATAAAATACAGCTATGGAGTTCATTTTACAGCATCACTACTACTGACAGGGTTTTGTTTCTAAGCAGTTATTTTCATACTGCAAAAAGACATGTTGTTACTCATACATCATTCTGCAAGCGCTGCAAACAATGAATCACTCTGCCAGATCCCCATATCTCTGGCACACACCAAACCTGCTGGTTTCTTCCCCTACGTTGTCACGCTTTAAATCTTATTACCATAAGAAGGCCAACAGCGTCCTGGCCTGTATCAGCAATAGTGTGGCCAGCAGGAGTAGGGGAGTGATTGTGCCCCTGTACTCGGCACTGGTTCAGTTTTGGGTCCCTCACTACAAGAAGGACATTGAGGTGCTTAAGCATGTCCAAAGAAAGGCAACAAAGCTGGTGAGGGGTCTGGAGCACAAGTCTGATGAGGAGCAGATGAGGGAACTGGGGTTGTTCAGTCTGAAAAGAGGAGGCTGAGGGGAGATCTCATCGCTTTCTACAAATACCTGAAAGGGGGTTGTGGTGACGTGGGTGTTGGTCTCTTCTCCCACCTAACTAGTGATAGGATGAGAGGAAATGGCCTCAAGTTGTGCCAAGGGAAGTTTAAAATCAATATTAGGAAAAATTTCTTCACCGAAAGGGTGATCAAACATTGGAACAGGCTGCCCAGGGAGGTGGTAGAGTCACCATCACTGGAAGTATTCAAAAAACATGTAGATGTGGCAGTTCAGGACATGGTTTAGGGGGCATGGTGGTGTTGGGTTGATGGTTGGACTCGACGATCTTAAAAATCTTTTCCAACCTTAATGATTCTGTGAGTTTCAAGTTACTTCAAGTTCACTGCTACCCAGCCTTCCCCTTCCATGAGGGAGGCTCTAAGAGCTGCACTGTCTGTGGTGCTCATGAGTTAAAAATGGAAAATTAGGAGGTAATTAACCCAAGGACTTTGTTCAGGAGGTGTTTAAGACTTCACTACAGCATCCAGGGCTCAGTCAGTGTTGCCACTGGAGTGGCTTTTTCAATTGGCTCTAACTTCCCACTGCAACATTCATACCACATAGATCTCAAGAGGTAGACTTATTATGTGGTTGCTGTGTAGACACACAAACAGGCTTTACATCAGCAAAAGCAGTATAACCACACAAACCAATTTACACTGCATCTGGATTACGCTGAGTATCTATGCAGAACCGTCACTCCAAATGCCTTGATGACTTTGCCCACAACTAAATCTACAGAGGCTAACAACTCCATCATGAGTGGAAAAGAGGAAGGTGGCCAAGACAGAGATCTGGGTCAGTGGATTTGAGGAAGCTGCTTCTATAAATTTCCTCTTCCCATTCTACAACGCCGGGATGCTTGCTACTTCGTTATGCCACCTTCACCTGATGGGCCATCATAGTAGCTAGCCAGTTCATTATGTAGCTAAGAGGATATGTATGACTATTTCACTTCCAGCAATGGAAAGTTGCTCTAATTTTCTTGTGTTGCCAGAAGCTCCAACAGGCTTAC
Source organism: Phaethon aethereus (assembly GCF_964289735.1). Taxonomy (NCBI): domain Eukaryota; kingdom Metazoa; phylum Chordata; class Aves; order Phaethontiformes; family Phaethontidae; genus Phaethon; species Phaethon aethereus. Next base: position 105,575,733 of record NC_138582.1, on the reverse strand, counting down.
AAAGAAGCCGGAGACTGCCAAGTGTAGGAATGATTTTGCACCTCTTTCTTCTTCCAGGCTATGCTTCCTGACTGCCAAAGGAGGCTCCCTAGAAGGTGCTCTGCAGCTGAATAAGCTGGTCTAACTCATCAGGTCACAGTTGCTGGAGCACTGCATTACCAGCATTGTCAGGAAAGTAAAGCTTGATGTTTAGCTAAAGGAGAAAGACAGTGGAGTTTCATAGGTACGAACAAAAAGCTAGGCTCCATCTCAGTTTCAAATCTGTACTTCGGTAAATATTTGGTATGTCTTGTCCACTAAAGAATCTAGAGCCTGGTCTCTACACAGACCCTTTCCTCTTCCTCCAGCACTGAGTACAAGTGTTTCTAAGGCACAAGGCTTATGTACTCAACAGCTCTGTGATATTTGTGTCATGCAACACAACAGAACACCCCAGATTTTGCTACCTCAATTTTACTTATCCTACGGCATTACTTCCAAACAAAACTTCATTATTTTATTATTGTTTTCTTGCTAACAACCAACCTCTATTGTTAACACAAAAGAGACATTGAAGAAACATGAACAAAAATAACTTTCAGACTCCTCCTGAAAATTGTCAATAAATAACACCTCATAAAATATGAATTCATAACCCATTTGCTTTCTCATCAAGTAAAAAGTAAACATGGATATCAGCATCTAAAAATCTGAATAAAGATCAGTAAATTAGCTAACAGCTACTTAATGAGGATGCTTGAAAGGAAAGCATGTAATCTGATTTGTACTGCATAATTCTTTTTGTATTATTTATTTTACACTTTAAATGACCTCATTCTATTTAATGCATTCAGCAGTCTCAGTAGCTCACTCTGACACAGAACCATTTAACTTAAGGTCTGATCAAGCAGCTGCTCTCCAGTTCATTCAGTCCCCTTCCCAATGAGAAAATTTGCTCTCCAAATTCAATTCCATACAACTGTATGAAATAAGTATTTGGCTGCTGAATACTTCTATACCCTGACAGAAACTTGCAGCCCCATCTGGTCTCAGAAATGCTGTGCTGAAGCGTATTGTCATGCTCCACAAGCCCTAGCTTCACCTGAGTCAGTAGGAATTGAAGGGGCTATGGAAACTGGCTCCTAGAGAAGTCAACCATCAGGCTTTTGAGGGGCTGGAGCAGAGGGGACACCTGGGAAGGGCTGTTGGACAGAACTAGTCAGCAGGAAAGATCCTACCAATGCTATACAGTGAGTCCAGTTCATAATGTAAATTTCTGTGTCTCTGTAGTCATTATAGGGATGCTTTTGTGGCTGTAAAGGATAGCTTCATGATCTAGAAGGGAAACAAAGCGTGAAATAAATGAGACATGAGCAAACACAGATGGCTTTATAGAAAGAGAGTGGGAGAGAGAAAGCACTTAGCTAAACCTCTTGTGGTCAGCTAAGAAATGTAAACTGTACTGTTTTCAGATAAAATATGATAATGAACTAAGATCACTTGGTGGTTTTATGCTTACAACAACTAATAAGTCAGAAAGAAATATGGAATTTTCTGAAACACTGTGAAGGAAGAGGAGTGAAGGATAAAAGGCTTTGAATAGAGACAAATATGTTATAAAGCAGAGACTTCATTATTTTAGAGCCTAATCCAAGCATATGCTGAATCCCTGCACTTGTCACCTAAGTTAGCAAGTGCCAAGCAGCTTGTAAGAAGTTCTCTGCCTCTCTCAAATTCAGGACCCTAGTCTACACTATTACCTAAGAAAACCATTACCAGGTAAACGTAGAACTGGTACTAAACCCATGCTTAAATATATATAAACACTCCCCTATAAAATTTTGTATTTTCCCCTCTATATACACAACATATATATATATATAAGTATGCGTGTGTGTATACACACACACATATACAGGCAGGGAAATGACAGACATGAGATCTGAGACATGAAATGTTTGTGGGTCTCCAAGCACAGCCCTCAGGAGTGTAAGGCCAGGCAGCATCAAGGGTCAAATCAGCCATCAGCTCTCACTGGCTTCCAGTGGAAACGAAGAGCTTGAATGTGGTGCCTGCAGACAGGCACCTAGTGCAATCTGAGACGCCCCGGGATATCTGAGAATGGCAGATGTGACACAATGGCAACAGCTGGATGCCAAGCAAGATGTGCTAGTATAGCTAAAAGTGCACTGGATGCCCATCTTCAGGCAACCAAAATTGTCCTAGGTAAGCAGGGTCCTTTAGGACCCTTGAAAACCTCTGCACACAAAGCCTTTGGGGATTTAATTTCTTGGCAGCAACAAAGGATCCTCCATATTCATAACTTCTAAAGTATAGCAATCTTACATCAAAAGTCAGCACTGCACATCAACTGATCTCTCCATGGAGATAAGATCCTCACTGAAACAGCAAAAGTGCTGTTAAAAAAAAAAACAATGGATTTCTACTGTGTTGTGGTGCATGTGAATCTGAAACATTCCATAACTGATGTTAAGCGCTATTCTGGAAGAAGCTTTCGATAATATTCACATTAGGCAGCTATATTTATTACTAAATTCTTCCTGTTTTATCCAAGCTGAACAGAAATTGTTCAACAATTTGTATTACGGAGCATAACTCCTTAATTCTCAAGTTAAATGTGATCACTGCAGATACTGGTTTTGCATGTACCCGGTCTGTGCATGCAAATTTCCGACGTTCGCAGCTTGATCAGGTGTCTGCTTGTACTTGTGATGGGAACCAGCTGCAAATATGTATGTGCATATTTACAACTGTGAGTGTGTATCCAAGTTGAAAAACACAGCATATTACTCCTTATTTTTGGAGGGGAGATACTTTGGTCACACAATGGCATTATGGAAAACCTGACAGTCCTCTCGTAACAAAAGGGCTGTGGTTTTCCTTTCAGAGTACTCACGCGTCCCTTCTAAGGCACATACATACACGGGAGAGCCAAAAGGTAAAAGAGAAGCCAGTGAAAGGGTCAAACGACGTCAGGCGGTGTTACCTCTCCTGCTGCCGGATAAACGTTGCTATCTAAAAACAGTAAATAGCCTTCTTCATCCCAGACTGGCAAAGTGAGGCAGAAGGATTTTAAACAAAACTGCGTTCTCCCGGAATCACAACACAAAACCACCAGTTTCCTCCAAACCCTAGAAATACTACTATTCATTATATTTATACAGAACCCGAGCCCAGCTATAAAAAATAAGGAAAGCTAATCACCTAGATATCCCTTTCTGCAAGACATATGCTAGGATCTCATGCTTTTGGCCTTTTGCCTCTGTTTTAAGCATACTCTGCGTTCCTAGTGACTTAAGACAACTGGGAGTTTGTTACAGTGAAAGGAAAATCAGGGTCATTGAATGCACCAGTCCACCACAGTAAAGCAAGCTACTTTTCATAATGTATGTACAGGCATCATATGAGCATTAATTGGTAGCTATTTCAGAATGCCTGGATATTGTGTGTTTGTCACACTGTCCTAAAAATGTTATAAATACACAGCTAATAAAGATGCCCAAACCGTAGATGCAGTCTTGCAGTATGGACAGCCTACTTCCATCTAAATTAAGAAGGCTCATTTTAATTTTGGATACAGAATGGCGTAGAACGTCCTCGCTCTTTTTGCATGTAAACCTGTTAAGATTTTCAGACTGATGGTTATTTTGCACACAGAGAAGCAGCGCTTCCTCAGCTACAGCAGACCTAGTGGATCCAGTGTCGTTCCATCGCATGAGAGGAAGAAGAAGCAGCAAAGAATTAGAAACCACTACGAAGGAGCCTTCCTGAACACCAAGTCCAAAATTGTAGGGACAGGATGGGGACAAGGTGAATGAACAGACAACATGTATCCTCATTTCAACCCCACCTCACACTCCTAAACGCCTTTATTTCCACCCAAGAAAGAAAGGAGCAGTGAAAGCTCCACTACTCCCAGCTAAGCCATCCCAGACAGACAGCAGGGAGGAATTTTACAGATTTTACAGACATTTTCATTCCAAATTCTCCTGGATGTGTCATAGTTGTTGCTGAGCACCTCCCTTACGGACATCCGCTCTTACACCCCTGCCAGTGTTCAATGCTCGCTGCCCTCAAGCAAATCTTGAGCTCCACTTTTACTAAAGCATGAATAAAACACCTTCATCTATTAGCCACCTTCCTGCTATTTTCCTAATAATGAAAAAGCAAAGAAGTTGCTTGTGGCATCTTCTTTTACTTCTCATAATCTGGAAAATCTCCTTTTAAGTAGTTTTTTTGTTGTCTCTCTGTTATTCTCCAGTAGAGCAACATACTCTTCCTCTTTTTATGGACCCTTTCACCCCAAATAAATGTCTCTCAGTATCAACTCACCATGCATCAGATCCAGCTCCTCATTACCAGGCCCATTTTCTCATCCACAGAGACACACATAATTACATTTATGTGATGCAGCATACATAAATCACCTATCATGTGGTCATATGTTCAAAAAAAAAAAAAAAATCGACCCGCAATTGTGGGTAACAACACAGAACTTCATCCCAATTATTTCTAGCTATCAAACCTAAGCCACAAAGTCAAAAGTTGACTGACTATTGATTATTGAAGCTGCGGTTTGGAAACGGTAATATGTCATTTATTTACCTAACTCCTACTTTCAAAGCTGTCGTGATCTCATCCCCACAGGCCTTGAAATTGATTTTTGAAACAATGCTTAAATCACCTTTTCATCCAGCAAACTTTTCTTTAGTACTTGGCAGAAGTTGAGGTTCACCATGCCTTTTCATGTACTGCTCTGTGCACTGGTGTCATCCGCTCTCCATCCTCACTGCTGCATGCTCTAACGCAACAGGGCTGGTGGGTTACCATCACAACACAGGGAACACATGGACAACAAATGAAATTTTCCTAGCGCTTTCAATCAGCAATGACTAATAGCTTTAATTATCAAAACAGTGACAAAAATAAATTATATTTAAGGTTACATTTTCACTGCCTCCTTTATTTGTATGTACAAAATATGCCCACATAATTGTATCAGTTAATTAGCTATGCAGCTATTCAAATGCCTTTCCAAGTGCAGCTGTATATGCTCAAATGTAGATCTTTCATACCTGAATGACCATAAACACACAAACCAGAAGCCCGATGAAGATTTCGCTATTTACTCTAGAGGATATTGCGTATTAAGTAACACATTCTAAGTCTTAATACTGTAAATTATTGCTATGGTATTCCTTTATACATTTGCAGTTCCTGCATGAAAAGAATCACACCTAATTCATTGAGAATAAATCTAGTCAGAGGCTATTGTAAAATTCAGAATGTGCAAAGGCTCCCACAAACAGAACAAGCAAACCTGTATTATTGGTGCATTCACTGCTTATTTCAGAGTCATTCTGTTTTACTGACTTATATTCCTGTTGTTCTGAAAACCTTTTTCTATGAGTTATTTTATGCTCTAATAAATGCTACTTTAAATCCTCCCATTTCTTTTTGCTTAATTCTGCAAGTTTTATTGTTTGAAACTTCCAGTAAGTATCTGCAACAGTTACATTTAACCTTCCCTATGCCCCTCTTTCTCATATAATCATTTACCTTCTAGGACAAAGGCTGGTATCAAATTTTCTTTCTTTTTATTAGGCTTCTTTCTTACTGCTACGTGGCATGTGTAACCCTTAGGCTTACAGTTTACTAAGTTAACTAACTGCCAGCACTTTTCATCTTCCCTCAACAACTTCTCTCTCCACAGATTTATCTCAATTGATTACCCTTGGCACTTCAAAAAACCTTCAAAATTTGGTCTGCTGAAATTCAGTACCGGTGCAAGATGACATAAAGACAGTCTATAACCTTGACAAGAGATAATGACAAATTTTGAGCGCACTTCTCTAGTTAGCCTTGACGAGTCTTATTTCATCTGCCATTTCATGCCTGGAAGTATAACTGGGGCATACTATACAAACCATAAAATGAAAAGTACGTATTTTTCTAGAAAAAGAATGCATTTTCTTCCTTTTCGTAGTCGATGAACAAACAAACGTTTCTAAGTTTTCCTTCTCCTCATCACTTTTACAATACTCCAACTACTTTGAGTGAAATCACACCACCTGACTGCTTTCCCCAAGGTAGATGGATACAGATTATTTTAACATCTCTTATTTTCTTTTTTTCTTCAGGAGAGCGAGGCCAGCAAATTTTATACCAGACTACCAACATGCTGGAAAGTAAAAATTTAACCAAACACTCTGTATACTTCCCGCTCCAATTTTTGCTCTGAAAATGAGTATTTCTTATGCCGATTTGAAACATGAGAAATAATCGTGTGTGGCCATAAAAGGGCCACGTATATAGGAAAACAAAATCTAATCTGTCAGTTACACTGAGCTGTTTTTGTCATATCTGGCCTTCTGGCTCTACTCCAACCACATCGCTTTACTTATGATAGTGACTGACTACCATTTACTCACCAACTCATGGCAGTGCTCCATGACTTCAAGGTGATTCACAGAGCACAAGACTGAGCTTAAGATAGCTTCAAATGATAATAAAATGTGCAACTTGCCAGACCAAACACAACTTCCCTTTCTACTAAGCCCCAGACTGCTCCTACCTGTGCTTCCCCTCCCAGCCTGCAGATCCTTCAGAAAAGAAGGAAGGAGGTTATTTGAAGCATCAGCCTGCAGATGCTTCCAAGATGTATCCATGGTTAAGTGAAGACTTTCCTTTGATTTTATCCAGCTTGGGAGCTGGTGAAAGTAAATGGACATTTTTTTTTTTTTCCCCCTCCATGATTTTTTCTTCTGCATTTAGTTACTTCTGAAATGCATTCCAAATGTTTTCTCAGGGTTTGGCCTAAAATCGTGGTATGCCACTTCCTAAAATTCTCCTACAACATATGTTATTTGCCTTGAAGTTGATAGTGTCTTTCCACTTTGGAAAAAACTTCAGTCAGAGGAACCGTAAGATTCTCTATTTCCAGACCAAACCCATTCAGTTCTCAAGGAAAGAATTAAGTCCTCTACAAAGTCAAGTTAAAGCACCCAAAGAGGAAGCTGATCCACTAAATAAGGAGGTGCCATTTTGCACAGAGCCTTTTCAGAGCCGAACTACCATATGCTGCTGTCTACCCCTCCCTCACTCGCATCTCCTCTGGAGGAAACCAGCTCTGTGTACTTCAGTCCACTAGCTCAGTCTTCCCCAAAATTGTGTATACTTTACAACTGGTATCTAGCTGCCAGCTAATGTCTTCTCACCCTACCCCAAGGTGCTGAAATATCCCCTCACTACAAGAAGGATGCTGAGGTGCTTGAGCGTGTCCAGAGAAGGGCAACGAAGCTGGTGAGGGGTCTGGAGCACAAGTCTTATGAGGAGCAGATGAGGGAACTGGGGTTGTTCAGTCTGGACAAGAGAAGGCTGAGGGAAGACCTTATCGCTCTCTACAACTACCTGAAAGGAGGTTGTGGTGACATGGGTGTCGGGTCTCCTCTCCCAAGTAACCAGCGATAGGACGAGAGGAAATGGCCTCAAGTTGCGCCAGGGGAGGTTTAGATAGGATATTAGGAAAAATTTCTCCACTGAGAGGGTGGTCAAGCATTGGAACAGGCTGCCCAGGGAGGTGGTAGAGTCACCATCTCTGGAAGTGTTCAAAAAATGTGTGGATGTGGCGCTTCAGGACATGGTTTAGGGGACATGGTGGCACTGGATTAATGGTTGGACTTGATGATCTTGAAGGTCCTTTCCAGCCTTAGTGATTCTGTGAATATGTTTTCAGCACTTTAAGCGCCCTTGAAAGGGGCAGATGCATCTCTTCCACACACATCGCACCAGGTGATGCACCAGGGAGACAGGCTCCTGTGAGGGTCCATGGCAGGCTGAGTCACAGACACAAAGCAGCTGATGGGGAGAAGTGACAGTCTCTCACTCTGTGTGTGACACTGTCTTTTTGTTTCTGATTCCTTGCGAGTAGCACATGGGGTTGAGGAGGTGGAGGGAAGCCACAGTGTTGTTCCGATTCCCTCGCACTGCATCAAGGGAGTGAGGCAGTGGGGGAAGAGCTAAAGCTCTGCTAGGCTCAGCCTATATCTATCCTTGTGGCATGTGTTGTAACAAAACAACAGCTTCACCACACGTCATTAAGGCTGAGCAGTACCTTCTGTGTAAAGACAGGCTCGTCAAAGTGCTCTACACCAACAATGCTCACAAGGAGCTGGGACTGCCTAGTGCAACAATACTCAAAGCTCTTATAGCTTGGTCCTTTTCTTCTCTAGCCATGCATGCACCCAACCACTAGCTTCCCAGTCCTTTCTGAATGCAAGAAACCTACTGCCCTCAAAAAGCTTTGAAACAGAAGCTCCAGCCAAGACCTCCCTCTTGCAACCTCACCTAAGCCTTCCCTCCTGCCATGTCCTCCATGCCAGGTCACAGAAGGCACTCCTAACACCACATCCCTGGCTGCCTGCCTCATCCTCCCCTCCAAAGGGACTATGGCATCACTTCACACACATCTTGCCTCCACAAAGCTCCAAGGGACCTGCCTCTCCCACACCCATGCCTGCCACTCCACTTTTTTTGAAAAGGATGGAAGTCAGGGGTCAGGTCTCATACTTCTTCCCTCTCCTCCCCCAAGAAGCAGAGAGGCCGTCCCGCTGGGAAAGGCGGGCACTGGCAGCAGCCAGAACTGTATCAGAGTCGGTAGGTGCCACTACAAGGTAGAAAGCAGCCAGTCTGACACACAAGCACACATTTCATTAATGAGCTTTGTCTCGTTTTCTGTTAAAAATGTTCAGTTTCCTTTAGGGCTATGGATTTAACACCCTCTGTTGCTACCATGTTGTTTGTTTCAGAGACACCTTTCACTTTAAGGCATCTCAGAACACAAAATAAAAAATGCAGGTGGGAAATAAAAATTGATGACTGAAACTGCTTTTACATAATTACAAAAACCTAACTGTAACTGTACTAATATAGTACTTATTGCTGTGCTGTTGAGAACCCACTGGTGTAGCAGAAATGTAGCATGGGTGAGTAAGCAAGCAACATAAAAATGTTTTTACATCCATCCTCAGATCCCTGGAAACCCACGTGTTGTTTCCCGGCACTGCAACACTTATCAGTTGGCTCAGGCAAAATTACAGAAGCGGCAGCAGGATACCCGCTCCATCACCACATTCATTCACTACCTTTCATCCTCTCTCGCTGGAAGAGAGGCAAGCTACATACCACCACCAATACAGGGCACAGCAGCATGCTCTCTCTCGCCTCTGCCGCCTCAGTCCAGCCCCAAGAGCTTCTGGCACGAGTGGCACAGCTTCAGCATGGGAGCTGAAGGGAACGCCCAGCCAAGAAGTCAGAGCTCTGCCCTGGATGATCGGAACCAGAGGGCTTCATTCCAGAGCGCAACTGAGTTCCCGGCCTCCTGGCTCCAGCTCAAGGGCACGGCTGTCCCACCTCACTGCCTTCCAAAGGAAATGTCAGGCTCAGCCCTGTCCTTTCGAAGGGTTGAAGGCAACTACCCCTTAAGGTCACCCCATTTTAATGGGACTGAGGAGGTACCTGCTCACAGCTTTGACTCAGCCTTGGCTATGCGGCAGGGGTTCAGAAACACTCCTGCGGAGAAAAAAAAACCACCACCAAATGATAATGACGATGTCTAGTCTGGAGCGCTTTCTGCCTTTTGCAGACAGGTACAAAACCTGGTCCTATCCTGAATCTACGCTAAAGATATCTAGATATCCGAACACTGTTGCTCTACTTTGACCTTGTACCGTTTTAAGTCAAAATACCAGTCTGTGCAATTTTACACTAACTTACTTTAAGTGCAAGTGGAACATTACACTTATATTATGACTACTTGAATACCTTTAATGGCCAGCTGAAATTCCAGCAATGAATGGCTCAAAGTCAGACTACCTCTACTAGCTTTCATAAATGGATATAGGATGGAAAAATCAGTGGCCAATATCATACAATTCACCTGAAGGTTCAAGGAACCTCATAATGTGCAATCATGACGTATCTTGCTCTTAGGAGCAGTTTGCTCCTAAACCCAAACACTGCATTTTCATTTGCATTGTGAAAATAAAGGGTCTGATTTCTTTTATACCTTTCTATGCTATTTAATATAACTGCAGCTGTGTCTCTTGCTTCATTATTTTGCACCGAAATCTCCAGTGATGCATAGAATAACTTAAAAATTGTAGAGTAGGATCTTTCTGTGGTACAATTACTTTTTCTTTTTTCTTTTTAATAATGGTCCACTTTTGAGAATGCCAAGAGTGGTATAAACCAACATACTCCAGTGGATTCTCGAGATTCGTGGAAAAAGATAATTAAGAAAATATTGCTCTCTGTCAGACTTGCAAATTATTTCTGTGAATTCCTCCGAGATCTGTACTCTGTCTCCTCAACAGTTCTGCCTGCAATTGAGGTTGGTTGAGCTAAGGAAGGTACACAGGTAATAACTAGGTTATGGAGCAGGAAAGCACTATCAAAATCCTGTTAAGTAGGTCATTATGGGCCTCATATAGCTCTTGTGACAAAGTCCAAGGCAAGGACTGCAGCACACGATGCCAGGACCCTGCAGAGATCTCTGAAGTGATGGTGGCGAAGAGTACTGGAAAGAAAGATGAAATCTATCCTGTCTAAGCTACTGCTAACACCATGAAGGCCAGGACAGTGGTAATTGGTTTCTTCCTTCCTTCCTTCCAGGGAGATGCAAACAGAATTTAAACAGGTATTAATCTGCACAGCTCACCAGCTACACACGCCACCATTGCGCCTTCTGTTTCTCTCACTCCTTGTGCTTGTTAGCCTTCTACAATAAACAGTGCCCTTAGCTTACAGTTATAACTGGTTAATCTACCCATACTTCCAGGGGTAAAAGAAGAACAGACAGACACTGTCCTTTTTGCAAGAATATTCAAGCATGAATAATCAGAACAAAGGATGCCAAGGAAGGAAAAAGCGGGGGGAAGAAAATCATGTCACCAACTCTCTTTGATCTTTAGATCATGCTTGAAAAATATTCTCAACCAAGGAGGAGGCAAGAAAAGCCCAGGGAAACGCAGACTCCAGAGGCTTCAGAAAAGAATCAGGCTGCTGCCATTATACATGGCAAATCCTCATCTGACTTTGTTTTTTCACACTGATACAAGCATATAGCAACATGCCCCCCCTTACAACAATTTTTTATAAGCAGTTCAATTAATCCAGTTCATTAAAACATATTGAAGTATGAGTCCTGGATCATACACCGGTCTTCTCTCACTTAAACTAAAGACAGATCCCTTCATTTGGGGAATAAATTAATCCCAGACAATCTTAAAAAAAAAGAGAGAAAAAAAATCATGCATTTAGAATTGTAGTAGGTTGTTGCGTAAGGGGCCATGTTTGATATGAAACAGCGTATTTCTGAGAAGCGTGCACATACACATGTACCGCATTTGAACAGGTGTTATTTGTCACAGTCTACCACAGATGCTATCAGAGTTTACAGAGAAACACAACTGCTATTAAAAATGATTCACCACACTTATTAACATGCGAAAGCATATGAACTGTGAACTAGTAATTAGAATGTATGAGATTTGATAAATAAAAGGTTTTTAAATGTTCCATAAGGACTCACTCTTGAAAACCCCTACTTACATGAGTATCAGCTGCAGGACACCAATGTATTCAGCAGGATTGTTTTTGTGTGAACAAGAATTACTCATGAAGGGTAAAGTCTGGCAGGATTAGGCACTGAATGCAAGCTCTTTTCACACATTTTTATTTTAGAGAATTAAAAAAAATCAGAAGTTTTACTCTTGCTTAGCCCAAGGGCAATATATTATTAATCCATAACTCTGAGGGTTTTAACTTTAGACCACAGTGCAAGTACAAATACAAGAACAAACATCTAGGACTCAGATGTGCTCTCATTTATACCAAGGTAGATTCTGGACAGGCTCCTCTGATTTACCTCAGCGTGTCAAGAACAACATTTCCCTGCCATCTAGCCAGGAATTGCTCCCATTGCAGAGCCCCTAACAGCAGTCTGCAGAACAAATTCACGTACTTCTGCAGCCAGAGGAAGCCTTCACAGCATGAAGCCTCATAAAAACACCAGGAGAGGCTGAACTCAGAAGAAGGGGCTTTAGGGGAAACACTAAATGTATTACTAAACCGAGAAATATTTTAGTGACATTTACATTGAAGAATATACACACAAAAGAGGAGATTTGCAATCTACAGTTATCAAAAGCGTGGAGGATATGCTGCTTCTATTCTTGGTGGATAAAGAACAGGTTGTGCATACCGTGCATTTCCGTGTCCCAAAGGACCCAACCTTTTGTTTCTAAATCAGTAGGTATAAAATGGAGCCTTATACCTGCTTCAAGACTACTTCAACATGTCATGAAAAGTCTTTTTAAATTTCTCTTACTTACCTTTCATACGTAACCCTGATCAGCTTCCCTAAACCATACATATTTTTGAAGGTTTTCACAGGTTTTAGTGTCATTCTCAGAAAAGCCCTTCCTGAAACACCTTTGATGACTTTACAGACATCTAACAACATTAAAAACTACAGCTCAAAGGCAAACCTGAATAAACGACCTTGAAAAACATGAGAGACAAGAACACTGCAAGAAAATTATTCTAGGTACAGAACTTACAGCAAATCTACTGTAGCTGAAGTAGAAATGGTAGGACTGGGGTTGTTCTTCCTGCCTTATAGGCTGAAGAGTGGAAATGTCTCTAAGGCACTGATGTGGTAGCATGACTTTCCCTTAATCAACGAACGCAAGTTCAACTAAATGACAAGCTGGAAAAGATACGTAAAACTTAGCTGGGAATTAAGACTGAATATATTAACGCGAGTACTGCCACAGGAACTTGTCTCCACAATTAAACATAACAGGGTCAAGATTTTACTGTGTGCTTCTGGATGTTGACAGACATCATATGAATGATATTGTTCAAAGTGAGCATACCCATACACATCAATGGAAACCACAAACAAACCCCTTGCTGCTTCACTGATTGCTTAAGTCTGGCAGGTAAGACCAGCTGTTATCCCAAGCAGGGGGGTAAGCTCAGAACTAGGTCAACGTGCGTTACTGCAAACGAATTTAACAGCTCAGCTGAACAACAGTGCCTTGCAGCCTGAAAAGAGGGCGAAAAGGTCCAGTAACAGCAACAAAGTGGTACTAGCCTGTCTTGCTATAGACACATAGCAAGTCAATGCATCAAAACATAACTGCAAATTCACTACAAGAAAAAAATAAAAGAAGAAAGGAAGCATGAAACAAGAAAGATGGTATCAATCTTGGTGGTCTATCGTAATCCTCACTAACCAGAAGCATGTTAGCGTAATCTCCAAAAGCAACTATTTCTGATGTCAGAATTAGAAACTAAAATTTCTGAGGATGTGCTCCACGTCCTGGGAAATACCTGCTTTATAAAGTATTTCCTCCTTAACTTAATAAGATTATCAAAGGCGGTTTGTGAGGAAAGAGAATTCATTCTTGAGAACTAAGTAAAAATTTCATCCTGACAGGTCAGAATAAAGTAGAGTTCTAACCCATACAGACTTTAGCCTTGGAATAATATTTGAAAAGCTCTAAACTAAAGACACTTGGGTGTCACTCAAGAGTTTTGTCGAATGAATTTATATTGTGATTGCAGAGGCTCCACGGAGGCTCCAGCTTCCAGGCTTTACCAGTTGAAAAAAACTGTACTGATAGTCTGAGGGAAAATAACTGTTTCTCCTGCTGTCCATCACAATCTGTTCAGCACGGAGTACCTAGGATTCTGGCACCTCACTCTGAGAAGTTCAAAAACCCTTCATCTTGCCTCAAGCTCAGTCTATCGTTTATCCTATTATTTTGACTGTTCAATGACCTACAGTGTTGACAGCGCACTTTCTAGCAATAGTTTGTTTCCATCTCATTTCCAAAGCAGGACATTACTCTTTTTTAAAGTATTAAAAAAAAAAAACCCAGAACATTTTTCTACACACTGCAAAATCCATCCATCAGTGTGAGAGAGAACCAACTCAGACAGTGGGCTGGGCTTCTGGCTGACACTTCTTCACACCACCCATGCAAGCAACATGACCTCAACTCATTAATAGGAAACACCTATCATTTCCTTCATTAATCTACATCACTTGTGTAGCTAAACCAGCACATTCCTGTTGGTGATGATGAATATGGTGTTCTTGTATTGTTGCTCACCAATTCAATGTCGCTTCAGGTGTAACCAAATTTTGAGTTTAGGTCTGAATGAAATAATTTCAGATCAGGCCTGCAGCAGCAGCGGTATAATGCATAGAAACCTGGGCTCATGATCTGTGTGCTGCTGAGCCCCATGGTAAGGGAGGGACCGAGCGGGAGGAGGAGGTGAAAAGGAGAGACTGTGAGATGATGCAAATTTTCACACCTCCAAAGTCACCATAGTTAGCAGATCTGCCCTAACAGATACCTGTTTTCAGTCAAATGAGTAACCAAGCAGTACTTTCCTTGATTCAAAGCTGGTTTGTTATGACAAAGATTTAATAATAGCTTAGGTCCAGTTCTAAGTGGAGAAATTAAAAAGTGTGTGGAAATGAGCTTCCCACTCAGGATCCAGCTCTGTTCAACAACCTGGATAGATAAAATCCCAAAGTCTCAGAAATGATCTAGACTTGAAGAAGTTAGGTATATTTTTCAGGAGTACAAGGCTTGGCACATAAAATTATTCTTAGAGCTGTGCCAAATCCCTGGAGGATGGTTTATCCTAAATCTGACTGGTTTACTTCTCTTTTTTCCTTCATCTGTCCAGTCTTTCATTAAACATTTTAAAATTGCAGGTGTCCTGCAATTCAGGCAGTGGGGTAAATATGCATAAAATAACAACACATGTGAGGAATTTGCTTCACAGCCAACACACAACGCCTGCTTTACAGTACATCTGAGAAATCTCATTTTCAACACACCCCAATAATGTGTCCGACCAGAAACATTAAAAAAAAACCAAAATAACAGGATGGCAAGAGATACACACATTCAGAATGGCTCTTCTCAGAAAATAAACACATTTATCATTCCTCGCCCAAGCTCCCAGCGGACCGTGCTCAAATCCCAGGTGTACCAAGCAAAGCCAACGTAGTGGTGGACTTGGTAGCGTTCGGTTAACACTTGGACTCAATCTTAAGGGTCTTTTCCAACATAAATGATTATGCGTCAGCACCCCCTTCCACCCAGGCAGTGACAGAGTTCAGATGGAGAAGGCTATCACCAGCCATTCCCACGGAGCTCTTATTCCCTGAAGGGTAAGCAGTGGGCATCCTGGCACAAGACAACCCTGCACACAGACAATGCTGGATCTTACCCATTATTCCCTGCCCAGTTGATAGCAGCCTATTTATTCTGCTAATGGAGCCATTTATAGAAGGCTGAGACAAATGGTTCTAACTCAATTGTCAAAAAAACCCACACCGTTAATATTTACAAAGTGCTTCTTGCGGGTACCATCTCAGTCTAAATGCTATTTGTTTCTTCAAGAAACACAAAGCTCTGAAAAAGACAATGAGAATAATCTCCATAATCACCAGCATGTGTAATTCTTCACCTTTTGAAACAACACTGAAAGGATACATTTTTAATGCTTCATTTCTGTTTCGTCTCGGTTGCTTTAATATTGCTAGAATCTTGAGCACAACATTTTTCCTTTTAAATGCTCATGTTCTCTCCCATTTGTCTAATATTGATTTACCTCCTGCCAGTTGTGCAGAACTCTAATTTAACACGCTTTAGTTGGATCCCTTGTTTTCAACAAACTTCATGAATGCTACCAAGAGAGCTCAGAAAACGAACGACACTCGTTAAGCAAGTAGCACAGAGCATGGAGAACCATCATTTGTGCAGATATCCTGTAAACACAGTGGTTTTACATTTATTTTTACCAATAGCTGGCACCACAGTTAACAGTCTTAATTATCCTTATTTTTAATGTGGTTATTTAGAAACCTGAAAGACAACGAGAAAGAGATCATTTGGGACCTTTTCTACTCAGGAGTAGGAACACATTAAAAGTGACTCGATTCAATTACAGTGATTTAAACTCTTCCTTTAGTTTTCTGTCATTTGGAAAAAATACCACAAACCTCTGATTTGCTTTAAAGGTTTGGATTTTATCACCAAATAGTTGTGAAATGGCAAATCTGTTGGTATAACCTGAATTATTATCAGAGATGCCAGTTCACATTAAGAAGCTGGGAGACTCTAATACTTCTCATCTTTCTCCAGGGTGAAAAAACATGGATTAAAATATTGAGGTTTAAAATATTGAATAATAATAATGCTCCAGAAATTGCTCTTCAGTAGAATACATGCACCTAAGGTTAGTGGAAGCACTGAAAGCTTTAAAATGTAAAGCACTCATCCTAAAGCACAGCAGCTTAGTAAGACATCACAGATGATTTTTGAGTTGGTAAGTGCAGAAGGACAATATTAAGAAAGCAGAGGGACTCTGGGCCTGCCTCTCATCCCGAGTAGCACGGGGAGCATCCACCCATGCTGCTGGGAAGTCAGGGGAAAGCCATTTGTCTTGCATCAGCCAATATGAACAGCACTAGAGTCTTCAAAAATGTTATTCTTTTTTTATTCTGCTCACCATTTACCCACACTGCACAGAACCTTAATTTGCCTTGGTATCTCAGTCCCATTGAAAAAGAAAAAAGCAAGGAGCAAGGAAAAGGTCTTCCACAGCAAGACGCTACACAAGAGGAACAGAAGCAACAGAGTCTGACTTTACGTATGGCTAAACTGCCTCCTGAAACGGGACGTCGGTTCAGCTGCGATGCAGAATAAGAATACGCCGGGAAAGCAGTAGAAAGCAACTCAAAGTTGTCAGGTTTAATTAATAGATCCTTAAAAATGCCTGACTGATGCAAACAAAGCATTAAGGTCCATTGATTATAAAAGGTGTCATAATCAATCTGATGAAGACATTAATTTGAGTGGGTAAACAAGCAAGTCACATAGCTTAAAACTGATGTCTTAAGTAAATACACTACTTGATGCAATGCAAGGCACACTGAGTATTTTAAAGAGGTACCTGGCCAGAGCTGATATGGCTTCTTCATCTTTTTTTAGTAGAGCTACAAAAAATTTGAAAATAAACAATCACTTATAAACATCTAACAAAGTTTTTGAACCCCCTACGGAGACCCATCTGTATCACAGATTTAACACTCTGGTCCTTGATGGCCTATGTAATTTTTAAAATAGGAGAAAGGCTCCTCAATCACTTAGACCTTTAGAAAATGTTTAAGAGTTTTCACGACCTCTAGTTTTCTGTTTCTTCCCTTAATACCATTCAAACTGAGCATTTACTTTTATCACTTGTTCAGTCTTACAGTGCTGCCGCTCTTCCTGCCTTGCAAACAGTCTGAGGACACAGTGATCACATCCAGTTCAGTCTTTCCCCCAGCTGCTCAAAACAAGCAATCAAACAGCTGTCTACATGCAGGTTCAAAAGCTAAAAGCTGTGCTGAGCATTCAGAAGACAATACTCTGGAGTAATTCACCACCTGGGTACTCTTACCCCGTTAGCTACAGCACGCCCAGTTACCACTAGTTTTTCTGGCTCCAGCTTCTCCAATTAGACAGGTCTTGTGCTACAGAAGTACGAGGGTTTCCACAGTGTATAAAAATCCATGCAAGACCAGCTTGATTACTGATCCTGTCTGATTGCAGACAGCACTGGCTTCAGTGCAAGGCACAATCCGATTACCTAGGAGCAATTTCTTAGGCTGTCCTGAAATGGTAGTCAGGCATTTAAAAGGATTTCTCCCAGAATCAAACATTTGATTTGAAGTGTCCAAAGACCATCACAATCCTGCCTAAGCATCCTGTTCAGCAAGGAAATGCAACTCTTCTCTCATGTTTTATCAACCTGGAGCTGCTAAAAGGAAATTAAAAAAATGAACTCACACGTTTTAGGGCTCCAAAACTAAAGCCACCTAAACAAAGCAGGGCTGTATTAATGGGGACACTGCCGACAGATCCAGGCACCACGAGAGGTATTCATACACAGGGTTGTATCCCATTTAAAAGCTGAGCTGAAACTTTTCTATGTGTGCTGTTTTAAAACCATTCCATAATTAAGCCCAAAGAGATGACAGACATTTATTGACAGTTAATGCAGCGCTCCCACAATGTATTATTAGGCACAAGACCAGAGGCGCAAGGCCATGTGCTGTTAATCTCCTAGCGAGTGCAGTAGCATCTCAGATACGTACTGCCTGAAAATACCTGGTGATATTGCTAGTATTTTTTAAAAGGCTGAAGTCTTGAGTTTTCACAGAAACTGATACACTGATTAACCCACCAACATAAAAGTGTCATGGAAAAAAAACCCTGAAATGATTCGCCTAGTTTTTAACCCCTTTTCCCCACATAAGGAGTGATGTATAAAAAAGGACTACTCTCCTTTGCCTTACCTCATGTTTTACTTTAGCAGTGTCAAATCTGATATTTCGTGCTTGGCTAGAAACCTTTCCAAAACAAGCGGGAACATCTATCGGCGTTTACCCAAGGGAAAGGAAGTGCTGAATATTCAGTCATAGGTTTCCTTCCAAAAGCTCTGCTTATTTGTTTTAGAGAAGCCTTAAGAAGAGCAAATACAAGAGGTTTGAAATCCTCTGCGCAGAGCTGACTTCTTTCTCTGAAGGTCATCCTCAACTTATTTCGGAACCATGGAAATAGCCGCGGGGGGGGATAAGCAGACTCAAAAGACACACTTGCCTTCTGCAATAACTTTTGTGCTGTAGGCTGAACTAAAAGCATGCCCTCAGGTGGAGGTTTGCCACTTTTCATGGACCCAGCCGATCTTCCCCCCGGGGAGAAAGATGCGGTAAGAAGTTCTTCTTGTAAAAGTAACTCCGGCACAAGCCCTGCACAGAAAGAAGAGTTTGCGTCTTCGGAAAAGACTCCATCAGAAGTGATCAGGGTCGTCAAGGATCTCCGGGACAAGAACCTTCTTCCTCGGGACAAATCTTAACCCGTTTTCCGGGCCAGTGCTGAAGCCGGTATATTAAAAATCGTACGGTACCGTTCCGAATCAAGACAGACCCTTGATATTCTTTTGCAATTTACGGTACGATCTTACTGAGAATATGCACCCAAATTTTTATTAATGCATTTAGCAAACATTAACTATGGCTGACATACATATTCAGAGCAAGTTTTGCTTAGGAGCCGAATTGAAATTCATAATCGCGTCCGCTATACATACTATTCAGCAGATGTTGCAACCTGACTAAAGACTTAATTCTGTGTAAATCCTGAGAAAGACCTAGGAACCCCGCGGGAGCTCTGCCTAAGCAAAAACTACGGGACGTGGGGCTCCTGTACAGTTACATGCCGGGGCGCACCATCGTCGTTTCAGTGAGAGCTCAGCACACCTCGCTTCTGTAAGCGAAACGAAACGCCACCCCCAAAAACCAAGCAAGCAAGCAAACAAAAAAGTACTCTCCGGCAGCTCGGCACAAGCAGGCACCCCGACACCCCCCCCCCCCCAACTCCGATACCCCCCCACCGGCGCCAGCCCCGTTACCTCCGGCTGCGGCTAGGGGCGGGAGGGCGGCCGGCCGGGCTGCCCGGTCAGGGCGCGGGGAGAGGCGGCCCAGAGCGGCCACCGCACCGCCCAGGGCTGACGCCCACCCGCGGGTCGCGCCGCCGGGGCCGGGAGAGGCGGGCAGCGGGGTCCCGCCGCGCCCCGGCGGGAGGGAAGGGCCGGGGCGGCCGCGCTTCGCCCCGGGTCTGGCAGCGCCCCTCGCTCGGCGCACGGCCTCGGGTGCGGCCCCGGTAAGTTATCGGCCGCCGCCGCCTGCGAGCGGCAAAGTTGCCGCCACCCCCAGCCCCCGGCCCGCAGCCCCCTCTCACCTCAGCCACTGCCCCCTCCCGGCCGGGACCGGCTGTGCCCCGCTCCATCGCGGCGCTACACCGCACTCCCGGTTCCCCAGCTCGCTCGGGATCGGCGCGGCGCGGCTCCGCTGCCGCCACACCACCCAGTGCCGGCCGCGGAGCGCCGCCTGCCGCCGGGGGCACGGTGGAGGAAACGCCGTTAAAGTCGTTATTAGTGTATTTAACACCCCCCCACCCACCCCCGCCGGGGCAACGCGCGCCCTGGCGTCCCGGGGCTTGCCGCTCCCGCCCGTCCGCGCGCTGCCGGCCCGAGTTGCCCAAAAACGAAGCCCGAGCCGGAATTTAACGCGCTTTCGAAAGGGGAACGCGCTCTCCCGGCCATGCCCTGGTCGCACCCTTAGTCTCAGGTAAGTTTACCCGTTCAAAACCCTCTCGCAGGCTCGGTGCAGCGGGCACAGCCTGGCTTCGGCAGGTGAGTGCTGCCGGCGAGCCCACGCCGCGAGTGAAAGGCTTCTCGCGGTTGGGGAGAGCTGCGTGGCGGCGTTTGCTGCCGACCTCCGGTGCGGCCGCTGCCTGACGGCGTCCCGGGAGCCCGGCTGGGAAGCGCGAGGCAAAGCAGCGCCCAGCACCCCCAGCCAGGCAGCGGCCCTGCCCGTGTGGGGTGGGGGTTTTGCGTGGACCCTGTCCCAGGCGTTGGTGGGTTTTGCGTGTGCCGGGACCCCTCGGTAGGCAAAGTATGGACGGGCGTTCGGGCACACCCGTTTCCCTGCCTGACGCCTCCCACCCGCCAGCCGGCCCGCGGGGAGCAGGTAGGGCCCTTCGATGCCGGTGGGCGCTCAGGGCCCCCCCGGGTGTCGGCCACTGCAGGCCGCCGCCGCGCCACCCAAACAGGAAACATCACGCTTGTAACTTCTATGGGGTTTAGTACAGGACATCTTGCTGGATTTTGCCCCTCCTGTGCTACGTCGAGTTGCAATTTATTTCATAGAGTCATAGAATCTTCGCATTGGAAGGGGCCTTTAAAGGCCATCTAGTCCAACCCCCCTGCCGTAAGCAGGGACATTTTCAACTAGATGAGGTTGCTCAGAGCCCCGTCCAACCTGACCTGGAATGTTTCCAGGGATGGGGCATCTACCACCTCTCTGGGCAACCTGTGCCAGTGCCTCACCACCCTCATTGTATTTGCAAGGATTGAAATACATTTCCTGAGGTGCCTCCTTTTATCTCTTGCCAGTTTCTTTAAAAGGTCTCTGTGGCTAGTATCTGGCTCCAGATTTTTGTCAGTCTTTACATCTTTTAATTTATTTACCGTGTATTCTGGCGTTCATTCCAATTTCTTTTAGTATTTCCTTCCCCCACCTTGGGGAAGCTTCTGGCTAGTTCTGGCATCTGTCATGATTTTTGCCTCTTAAGGCTGAAGCAAAGAATATGTATGTATTAATTAGTGTCTTTTCTCAGTTAGTGGATCAGCTGCAAGAATATGTGAGGTCACTCAGTAAAAACTGCCAATCCCAGGCAGCCCCTTGCCTCTGCAAGGAGCCAACTCTGCGTGCCTCAGGGAAAGCAGCAAACCTTACCTGCAGTAACCAGGTACGAGGTGCCCAGTTACAGAAACCCGGCAGAAGAAGCCAGTGGGTTGTACATCTGCTGCAAGATGTTCTCTATCCCCATGTAGTTTTGTTGACACTATCTGTAGACATTAGGGAGGTTATCTTTGTACATGCATACGCATTTCGTGCGTTTACTGATGATGGCTTATATTCATTACCAAATCTATAAAGTTTCAAGGGAACACTTCGTTGCTCTTCAACTGTTTGATTTTCAAGGTAACACTGAAGAAGTAATTGTCCATTTAAATACATTGCCTTCTAATTGCATGTCATATTCTGTTGTTGTTGCATTACGAAAAGGCAAACAAACGGAACCACCCATTCAACCTTGCTTATGCCCTTCTCAGCTTCTTGGCACTGCTTCTTGCATGCCATCACTCCCCTCAGCTCTCCCACTAAAGTCAGTGGAACTGAGACAGGCACTATCTAACCTTGGTTTTGCCAATACTGTTTGAAAGCACTTGCCTTTCTCATACAGCAGGATCTTTTTATTTTAATTTGTTTGTTGCTTGACAGCATACGTAGCCTGGGACATATTTCCACTGGCATGGGATTTTCATGCATTTACTTGTCTGTGTGTGTTTCGTTTACTTAACCATTT
Source organism: Phaethon aethereus (assembly GCF_964289735.1). Lineage (NCBI taxonomy): Eukaryota > Metazoa > Chordata > Aves > Phaethontiformes > Phaethontidae > Phaethon > Phaethon aethereus. The sequence continues at coordinate 105,553,663 of NC_138582.1, read as the reverse complement.
AGCTTCACTTGTGTACAGCTTGCATTTCCTCAAAATGTTCTGTGTTAACATACACCAAGGCATACCTTTATTATTTCTCTTTTTTACCCTCTAATTCCTAACCGGTAATTTGACAAGGCTATGGACATTAGGAGCCCAATTCTATTCACAAACTGATGTGGTACCAGAGGTTACCTTTCAGCTTGCATGGGATCAAGCCCTGCTGTGTGTGGTTAGTTGCATGTCCCCAGAAGTGAATAGTGAGCATGACTGCACAGGTGTAATTCCAATTTTGAGTATGTCTGAAGTATTAAACAATGTTTTCCCCCAAAAAAATTCCACTGAGTTGCAAATTCTTTGCTAGATGCAATAATTCTAATGATAGTGAAGAGTGACTGTGAAGATCACTAGCAGAATGCCATTTATGGGGCCCATACCACTTACCCTCAAAAATAATACAATTCCGCTTTTTTGAACAGATGGAGTAAAGGTTACATGGAGCAGTTGACTGGTTTGGACAGGATCATACTTGTACATTCTTGGCATAACTGATGTTGAAAGTCAGGTCTCTGGCTCCAGCCTTCTTCACACATTGCCTTTCTGCTGCTTTGTACTCGTGTTCCTTGTAGGCCATCTCACGTGTGCTGTTCCACACCTCACACAGCACCCACAGCGGCAGTGGTGAGGCTAGAGGCTCCTTTCCAGGCCTTCTGAAGACCATGGCAGCAAAGCTGGGCCACAAAAGGCAAAATGGGAGCTTTGTTTCATGGCCATGCCTGTAGAAGAGTGGGATAGTTACTGTTCCTTCTTACTCTTGTTCCTGGGCTTGCCTGGTATAAATGCAATGAAGTTTCACTTACAATGGAGCCTTCCTACTGCAATTAAAAAGACATTTCTATGGTTTTCTGTGAGGGGCTGTCTTTATAAGGGTGTGTGGGTACAGCCTCATCAGTCTTCCAGTTTAAAAATGCCAGTTTCTAGTTGGATCTGGTCCTGCTCCAAATGAAATCACCACCTGAAGTCCCCATTATGTCAAAGGGAGTACAATTAAACCCTTTGCAGATGTGTTTATACCCATTTCTTCCTGATCCATCCCACTAGTGTTGCCATGGCATATGTTCCGCAGATGGCACCTACAATCGCAGCAACAGGGCAAACACAGAAGCTGCGGTGCACCTCAGTTTAACTTGTTCAATTAGTTTACAATTTGTTAAATATGTTTAATTTTTTTTTTAAATGTAATAAACTTAAAAGCACTTACACTTTATATGCTTGCAGTGCTCACCGAGAGGTGCTTTCATAACGCAAAAAATACAGCTTTAAGTGCAATAATTAAAGGGTTTTTTACCTGAAAGCTCATAAAAGCTGGACTGTTATCGCAGAGTTGTGGAGACTTACAATAGGATGGCTCTTAGCGTTGCTTTTTTGTTGATTTCTTTGGATTATTTTATCATCTCTGTTGTTATTACGGCCATGATGAATTTGGTTTAGGATTTGTAATGTCTAAGGAATTAGAAGGAAGGAATTTTACAGGTGAATAAGATGTTTCAGCTTAGTGTCAAGAAACACTCTTCAAATATATTCAGTTTCTCGGGACTCTTTCAGGATAAGTAGTACTAGGGGTTAGGGTTTATGTATGTATTAATACCTGTGTTTTACAGATGGAGAAATCGAGCTACCATGGTTAAATTACTTCACTGGTGACCAAAGAAACAGGATATGGCTGTAGGCAGTAAGAACCTGTACTAAAGCTGTAATTTTGTACTTTCACCCTGGTTTCCCAGTCAGCCAAGTTGTTTTAGCTGCAAACCGGGTTATAAAAGAATTGTCTCCATCTGTCTGCAAGGGACTGAGTGGTGAATTGGAAGCCTTTGCAGGGGACGTGCCTAGAAACATTGGCATCGGGCAGAAGCTGAGGTTTATGTGTTATTCCCGTGTAAAAAGAGGAATCGCAAAAAGGGAGTGAAGGTGATGGTGACAGTGAATTTTGGGCATTTGGGGTTTGTGTTGACTGTGGAGACGGGTATAGAAACTCACTTCTTGGAACTGGTGGCAGGGATAAAAGGAAGCCCCTGGAAGCCTCACTCCCCCTCCTCAGCTCTAATAGCAGTCAGAAATCCCAGAGATGGGTAAGTGAATGTGTCTGTGAAGACGTGTGTTGAAAACTATTATTGTAATATTTTTGATCAATTGTCACAAAGTATTGCTGAGTGTGCTTTTGAAGGGAGAGAGAGGCAGATGCAAAATTTTGGTACCTGTCATGGAGATAATTGTTTTTTGTAGCTATAGGGAGGGAAAAGGATGGGGGAAAAACAAGAAAGGGAATTGAAGCATCGCTTGCTTCAGGTAAGGGTGATTTTTCAAACAGGAAAATAGGTAAGCTGAACTTCTATTTACGTGACTGCAACTGATTCCATTCAGGGCAGCTGATGCAAACAAAGTTCTCAGAGCTAAGAAATTATACTGCAGCTAGCAATGCAGTGGGGAAGGATAATATAATTGTATCAGTGACAGCTGTGGAGAAAATACAGTATTTTTCCACTCATGTTATTTGTGAGTAAAGTGGTCATGTGCAAATGTAAAATATTAATGGTCTATTGTAACAGTGGGCATGTGTATGTATTACATAAATATAACATTTAATGTGTATTTGTGTTCTTTTGTATAAGAAGGAGGAGAGTTTAGAGTTTTCTGCAAACTATACACAGAAATTATATAACCTGCTGCAAGCAGGATGTACTTTTTTTATTAAAGCCAATTTTTCAAATTATTTCAGGGAAAATTACCCAGGTGGGAAAATCACAAGAGTTAAATAAACAAAGGAAATTAAGAAAGTCACAGAAGACATCACAGAGCTACTGTGGTGATGGCTTATAAACATTCCATATCCTTTTTGTGTGGAAATAATATTGCTGTGAGTTACAGCTCTGGTATTTCCTCTTTTATTATACATCAGGTTATGTTACTGCAGCTTTGCTGTGAGTCACGGCAATGAATTTGCGTCTCTATAATCTCTCGTATCCAGTTGCAAGAGAACAGTTGTAACAAACAGCATACAAGCCACCTTCCAATTAAAGCTAAACTCAATTTTAAGGTGGTATATGCAAATCTGACCTGAAACAGAAACCTCATTAAACTCGTTATGTATGAAGGTGTTTATCTCCAGCATCATGGGGGTGGTGGAGGGGAGAGTAACTCTGCCAAGCAAGAAACTGTTGGCTCTTCGATTTGAAAATGAGACCCAGCTATACATATTAACAGCATTTATCAAAACAGGAACCTTTTGAGAACAACACGTATAGTTAGATTTCGACTACTTTTTCCAGAGCAGGTGCAAACTTACACTGTAAACTGTCCCCGAGTAGAGGTCTGACCAAGCTGCCAAACCCAGGTCGCGGGCAGCGTACCTCCCACCCAGGCAGCGGCAATACTGTCCTGATTGCAGACCACACCACATCTACAGAAATTGTTTGTCTGCGAACGGTTTGGATGTAAAAATCAACGTATGTCCGCCTCCATGTTGATATAACAAATCCCAGCAGCCGTGCTCAGGCTGAGAAGATATTTTGCTGGTGTCGGGATTTGCCCACTCAAAATACCGAGGCAGAAAACATTCTATAAATGGGAAGAAATACAGAGCCCAAACGGCAAGTGATTTGGAAATTAAGTTTTGTCTCTCAAACCAAACATAAACACTGAAGGTTCTGAGATGAAACCATACTTACTGAATAAAGAGATGGTCAGGCAGCCAAACAAATGGTAAAAGAATCCAGCAGTGTTAAGCTTGATCCTCTTCTGCTTTGGGCACAATTTCAACCTCAAGGGTTAATGCTTCTTAAATACAGTTCATTGTGTAAATTCAGCATTGCATGTAAAAGTATTATATTTGTTGTATTACAGGCTTTGGGTCTGAAGGGTTCTCCTAAGCTATTTGGCTGAAAATCAAGGACAATGAGAGAAGAATAATATCAGGATGATCTCTGTGGGGTTTATCTACACTGTGGTTCTCAGAAAAAAAAAATCCAAATTAACTAGTTTCAGATCTTTAAAATGGATCATTAAACCAAGCTAAGCTCCCGTGTTGACTCTGTTATTGTGCTGGTTTTGGCTGGGATAGAGTTAATTTTCTTCACAGTAGCTAGCATGGAGCTATGTTTTGGATTTGTGCTGAAAACAGTGTTGATTGATTATACAGGGATGTTTTCGTTATTGCTGAGCAGTGCTTACACAGAGTCAAGGCCTTCTCTGCTCCTCACACCGCCCCACCAGTGAGTAGGCTGGGGGTGCACAAGAAGTTGGGAGGGGACACAGCTGGGACAGCTGACCCCAACTGACCAAAGGGATATCCCATACCATATGGCGTTGTGCTCAGTATATAAAGCTGGGGGGAGAAGGAGGAAGGCGGGGGGACATTCAGAGTGATGGTGTTTGTCTTCCCAAGTAACCTTTACGTGTGATGGAGCCCTGCTTTCCTGGAGATGGCTGAACACCTGCCTGCTGATGGGAAATGGTGAAAGAATTCCTTGTTTTGCTTTGCTTGTGTGCTTGGCTTTTGCTTTACCTATTAAACTGTCTTTATCTCAACACACAAGTTTTCTCCCTTTTACTCTTGTGATTCTCTCCCCCATCCCACTGTGGGGGAGTGAGTGAGTGGCTGTGTGGTGCTTAGTGGCTGGGGTTAAACTATGACACTTAGTCAGAGCTGAGTTTTTCTCAGAAATTGTAGTTAATTTGGAAAAAAAACCTGAAGTACATCCCCTTTAATTCTAAATATCAATACACACAAATTTAATACAGTTTAACAAAACCACTCTGAAAGCTGATTCAAATTAATGTTTAATCATTCAGCATTCCTGTTGACTGGAGGCTTATGAACACAGGAACTTAATGTGCTGCAAAGTAGCTTTAAAATTCTCATTGAAGGAGAATATGCCATTTTCAGGGAAGAGTAAACTGCCACTAGGAGTGGTCTACAGGAGGAGTTAGTGTACAGTAAGCTTACAGTCCCACTCACTAACTTGACAGTAACTTCCTCTATAGACATGCATCCAGACAGGTAGAATTTCTGTATTACTCAGCTTGCTTTGCACACCTTTGTTCAGAGCATAAACAGTGAATGATGGCTATGTCTACATTAGGAGCAAAATGGTGCTGAGGTCCCAACATCTGCACTCTGTGTGTTTCCTTCAGAGTTTTTCCTTCGGAGTAGCTGTAGTGTGCTCCCAGGGTCTCGATGCCTGTTAGTAGCTGAAGCACATCTTTCAGTTTAGCTCCTGCAGAAGGACCCTGGGTTGGGCGTTGTGAACCCGAGTACAGTAAATGGGGAGAACCAAGAAACTATTCTCAAAAGCACAGTCCTAATCTGAACTGCAGTGCTAGCGTAGACATACCCATGCAGAGCACAGCTTCCACAGAAGGGCTAGTTTGATGCCAGCCTGGGTGCACTGAGAGTCTGGGGTGACCAGTGTCCTGGAGATCTGCTTAGAGGATGGCTGGGGGACGCCCTGGGTTAGCAGAGTGGTATTTTCCATAATATGGAAAAAAGGATGCAAAAAAGCACTCTTCATCTTGATGCCTGTAGCACCAGACTGTCACAGCACTTGATGCAGAAGTAAGAGAGACTTTGTTCAGAACATGCACAGCACTCCATTATGAAAACCACATTATAAAGACTACATTGAGAACTGGCCCCGAAGCTTTTCTTCCCCCAGCCTGTCTGCCATGAGAAACAATAAATTAAATAGCATCGGAAACACCAGACTCCTATATGTAATGAGCATGCAGCCCACAGAATTCACTAAGCAAGAGGTCAGTGGGCTTAATGAATCTGACTGGGTATTTTCAAAGACTTTATATTAGTTATAACATTTTCAATTTCTTTGTGTGAGCTGAAGGTACTGCAGAGCTTTTGAAACAAATGACAGGGTTCGGTAAGGGATGCGCTTTTCTTGATTTCAGTGTTGCATTTGTTAGCTGTGTACATTGCTGTGAGTATCATCTTCTGGCCTTGAATCCACTTACCACCAAACAGAAAAAAATCAGGTACATGATTTGCTCATGTTGTGATTAATGTCATGTTGCTGGTATGTGTGGCATCTTTTTCACAACAACAGACCTACCGTCCCAGCAGCTTGCAACATAAGTTAGAGAAAACTGTGAGGTTCATCAAGTGTGCTTTTGCTCTTTACATAGCAATTAAGATTGAGAGGAAAACAGATGGCCACAGGAGGGTCCCAAGTAGCTGTGCACAGATCTCAAATGTCCACCTTCTATGATTCAGGTGGCTTTTGAACCACCAGTGGGCTGTTCATAAATTATTCACGTGGATACTGGCCTATTCCTACAAATGGCAATAGCACATGAGAGAGGTGGGAATGGCTGCCGGAAAAGGAGGATTAAGGGCAGCAAGGTGCATGTTGTGTCATCTGTGAACCCTGTCATTTATAGATTTAAAAAAAGAAGGGAGAGTTAGAATTTCCGGATGACAGTGCAGATGCCGACATCCAAAGGAGGGTGGGGTGGAGGAGAGTGAAGGGATGCGGTTGCCCCATTAATTCCAGCGTGGCTCACATTAACAGTGTGTCTTTAAAAACAAAGTAAGATGCTGCTAAGACTTGTAAAGGAAGGTCTGCTGTATGTTACATCAGTGGTTAAGTTGAATGATGTTTAAATTTTTCTTTTTGCAAGTGCCGATGGCTGAGCTATTGCACAAAGCAGAACAAAGCCACTGCAGTGAAGAACATGAGTAATTTCAGCGATGGTACCTGCAGAATTATTTAAGCAGATTTGTGTGATAACTGGGGCTTTTCTCACAGTGTTTAGTCTTGATGAGAACAAGACTGATGTCCTATCTATCTACACTGCTTATCACATTTACTGCTTAACAGCAACGGAGCTGCTGAAAACAAACAAAGAAAAAATTGTCAGGAAAATGGAGTGATTACATTACCACATAATGAACACCCAGAGTCGCCAGTGGTATTTTTGGGAAAAAAAAAAAAAAATTCAGAATTCGCAGGACTGAGGTGATCACTCACTCATGGGGGCTGCATCAGTGGGAGGTGTCACAAAAGAGCCGTTTGCCTTCGGGTCTTTCTCCCTCATTGTGATGAAGGAACCCTCTCCTTCCACATTGGGGGAACTGTTGCAGAGCAGAAGGATGGACAAGCAAGGGGAGAGAGGGAGGCAGTTTGTCAAGGAGCCATCTTGGCTGCCTTCAGCTCATTTTCTGAAGTGCAGCCAGTTTCAGAGGAAGGTATCCTGGGAGAAAGTGGGTGCTAGGTTGCTTGGGGGCTGGCAGGCTGCCCCTCCTCGACCAGTAGGTAACCTGAGCCAGAAGATGAAGCTGCTGCTTTGTGAAACGCTTATTGCCACATAATGGTCACGCTGGAGATGAAATTGCTGGGGAGTGCAAAATTTACTCACTTATACAAGTTACAACCTGACCGATAGCATTCACAGCAGCCTGATCAAACCGTGCTTTGTGCTGGGACATTTTTGAGCTGAATCACTGCAGGCAAAAGATTCCGCTCATTTTCCATTGCCCTCTTTCAGATACTTTGGAGGTGTGGTTCTATTAATTTAAACATAACTCAACAATCTTTTTGTATTGTTTTTTGAGCTTTTTTTTTTAGAAAGACCCATCCCATCAGCCTTTTTTTTTTTTGATGGTGCACATAGAGAAGGCATCTTTGCTGAGCTGTTCACAATGATCTTGCCAGTTTTGGGGGGTTTTTTGTTTGTTTGTTTGCTTTTTAATGGGAAAGTGGCAGCTCATTTAGAGGCCAAGAGCATGCCTGAAACATTCAAAGGAGTTCCAGCTCTGGGTACAATGTGAAAACAGAGTTTTCCTGGCTGAAGAAGGTCATCCTATAGCAGGACATTTCTCCTTCTCCTAGCTATCTGTCTTCAGTAAAACCAATGTGACAGATTAAATGTCAGCAACAACCTTTGCACTTTTCCTTTTAATTAATTGTTCTTTGAGTGAATCAGCAGACACGTAACTCTCATCTTTATTATGAGTAATTTGCTATTAAATCCTATTTCACTATTTTAATTCAATGGTGCGATTGCTTCCTTACAGCACAGGTTGCAAAACACCCTTTCAAAGCCCAAACAGAAAATAAAATTGATTAAACAACCAGTACATTGCCAAAAGCTACATGAAACCTGAGCATGAGTAGCTTGAAAAGCTAGAAACTTTATTCTAAAAAATTTTCTTCTAATGACAAGTTCTCTACCCCTAGGAGAGTCCAGATAAGAATGTTCTTGTTTACAAAGATGCTGACTGGGAAGTCTAAGTAGGCTTCACGCCCACATTATACATGAAACTGGATGGCTAGATCTCTCAGGTCAAAGCCCTAGAGAGAATGATTGCCTAGCTGGTGGGCTGCAGGCTCTGTTGGGATGGCAGACCTGTCCCTGGTGATTTTGAGAGGGTGTTAGTCTTGTCCCAGTGCAGAATAGAAAGCCATATAAAGTATTGAAAACTTTTTCTATGTTGCTAGGGAAGTCAGTACAGTGGGAAAAAGACAGTGTTTTTCTTTCTTCATCCATCCTCCAAATACTTGTAATTTCTGTGACCGCTCCCTCGGTACATTCTTCATTAGCATTTTTATCAAAAGTATTAATCTAACACTTTCTGGATAACCGTAACATTTCAAAAAAACCTGAACAATAATTCTGTTATTTTCTCAAGGCAGTACTAGTCAAACACCCTTATCTTATTCTCCATGGGACTTCCTAAACTGTGAGCAAAGCAGGTTGTAGTTTGATTAGATCCATCTTCTTTTTTCTTCCCCAGTTTACTTTTTTGCAGAATTTTTTTTTTTACAGCAAACAATTGCATTGTAACCTCTTGGTACCCACTAACTTTGAAGCTGAAATACTATGAAAACAAGGCATTTAAGTTTTACTATCAGAAAAAGCCCCCCTGATGGAGCCCAGAAAAAAAGGCACTTTGGCCATCATGTGCCCCACAGAATCCTTGAGCTGCACGGGAGGTGGAGGTGCTCAGGAAGTTACTGCAAAGACCTGAGGGTCAGACCTTAAAAGGGCTGGAAATAGCTACAGTACCTGGCCTTCTCTTGGTCATCAGGTGACAACCTCCACACAGTTGCCTTCCAGTGCTACCATTTTTCCTCCTACCTCTCTTCTCTAGGTTTATTCCAAGAAAAGCCACAGTTAATTATAATTTCCATTTAAGAGAAATAGGTTTACTTTTTTTTTTCATTTATGATATTACCAAAGGTGCTATTCCTCATCTAATTCTCTATTTTTGAGAACAATGCCACACTCTGCTATAATCTCATTGAGGTCAACAGGTTTTTCTGAGCTTACACCAAGGAATTACACCAATTCTGTGTGTGTTTCTCATTGTGCTGCTCCCCTTACTGCTAAAACCTTCCTATTTCTCTGCACTCTGCATAACTTTCAAACACCAAATTAATCAATCCCGCATGACCAGCTCTTACCCCTGCCTCCCCCGCAGTTCATTTACGGGTGCCTGGGACACTATTGTGGGGGAAAAGAAGACCTCCCACAGCTGGGGCTGAGGGTCCCAGTTGTCTGACTGAGAATTCGTGCCACTGTCAGTCTGCTGGCTGTTAATCTGCTCCCTGACCCGAACCTCTAGAGAGAAACCACCTTGGTGAATTGAGGGAACCATGTACCAGAGCTCCATCACTGGACAGGCTTAACTCTTGCACTACTACAGCATCTAGCAGCTAGCTTGTCAGTGGGAAAAAGAAGCCATTCAGCTGGGATGTCAATTAAAACAATGCAGCATAATAAAGCTCAAGATTGTTATATGTTCTGCACATATAAGCAACATCCATCCAAATGCTTTTTTCATCCTATTACTTAATTCAATTCAGAATATGTAACAATTGAGCATGAATATGTTCATGTGCAGGAGGCAAATTAATTCAGTAAATTACTGGCAAAAACAAAGAAACCAAATGTTTTTTTCCTCAGAATAATATCCTCTCAACCATTACCAAAGAAAGATACCTGTGTCAAAAGCTTACACTTAGGGCACCGTCCCTGGCACTGCACTCTTTGTGATACAAACCCATGCAGTTTATTACAGCATACAATAAAATTATTTTTACCTGCAAATACTTTGTAGTAGCGCTTTCTTGCATATGAATTATGCATCATTAGCTACCACATCAGAAACACCTGCTCACATGCACGGCATGTAGCCACCTTAAAAGGGACAGTGGAAGTGTGTGCCTAATGAGGTCACCCTGGGAAATTCACATAGAGTCAGGCAAGTCTGATTAACAAGTTTACAGGAACAGGGACTGCAAGAAGATCTTTCTCCTTCACTTCTCAGGCTAGGCTGTACAGATGGCACTTACTCCAAACTGTTCCACTTTGCGTTAGAAAGTGTTTAATATGCGAGTTCAACCTATTCTATTCCAGGCTGAACATATTAAAGAACCTGGATCAAACTAGTCTCAGGGAAAGTGTTAGAACACTTGCAGCTTAACTTTTCACCACAGACTCTGGAAGTCATCTTCAGACTAGCTTCTTGCAGGAAGAGTTTCAGTGAGGGCTAAATTAAGGATTAAAGCTGATGGGTTTCATGCCAGGATTTAGACACCTAAACATATAGGTTTCTTCTTTTCTTTATCATAAGTAAGTGGCCTGCTTGTGGTGACACAAGATGCTTGTGCTCTAACAGGCACTGAGTCAAGCCCCAGCATAACCTAAGTCATATTCAATCCATTGGATTAGCCATAATAAGACAGTAGCAAGTCACCAACACATTGACTCAAATGGCTGGATATGAAAGAAATCAGTAGTCTATGTCCAGAGGCTAAAGGCATGTACAAAAATAATAAAAATCACCAAAACAAATGCCATTAAGTGGCCATTTGGCTTGACCCCTCAGCACAATGTATCAAGAAGCTGGAGAGAGTTTGGAGCAACAGTGACTGGGAGAGTGCAAGAAAAGAGGAGCTTCATCCCAAGGAGAAATAGTGTTGACACATTCAGTGGTGCAGAATGAAAGGAAGGAGTTAAGTGCCAAGTTTTCAGTGGAGTGAGAGAATGGGTTATGTAATCTCTGAATATTGCAAACTTGACCATAAAATAGCATTCTTCTGCAAAAGACTGAATACCAAGTTATTAGTTAAACAGGAAACTACAGTTTCTGTTTACAGAAGAATGTATGGTCTGAAACAGTTAATCAAAAGAAAGATCAAAATATCCAAAGAGTGAGCTGGATATTACAGAAAATCTCGGACTGCCAGTGAAAAATAGGGAAAATACTTTATTTCTAAAATGGAAGACACCATTTTCCAAATGGAACCTAAACCACTTGCAATTTCATTATGCATCACACGTTAGTCACATTATTGAGCCATGGTGGAGAGGACATTAGGTGACCCAGGTAAAGTCTCAAAAAGAGCCATCACAGACCTTTAAATGGTGGTGAACTGGAAAAAAAAAAAAGATAAAACACATCTGCAATTAAATTGTAACTCAGCTATAACCAAGTATGCACAAAGTAAAATGAATTCTGTCTCAGTTTCTCAGAGAAAATGTGATAGTTCTGCTTAAAAAAAATAAGTGGGAGAAAAATGTATCCTTTTGCAAATGCATTTTTCTGCATTATGCTTTTAACTACCAGCTCTTAAATCATGTCTGAAGAGACCAGGGAAAACACATTAGCACCTTTCCACAAGCACTGTGTTTGAACATGGTTGGCTTGGGGAGAGGGGAAAGAAAGATTTCTGGACTCAGTATACAGAGCCTGAGGGCTCTTGGCATAAGCATAAAGCCAGAGCAGTGATTCAAGAAAATGCCTTTAAAGCAGAAGTCACCAAAAAGACCCTAAAGGTGGCGGAGACAGCGCCTTCAAGAGCAGTGTTTAATAATTAGGTCACTGCTGAGCTGCAGAGCTCTTTTGTGAATGATGGAGGTGTTCTACAAGAGGAGTCGGGAACCTGCCGGAAGCCAAGGTGCCTGCCTGTTTCAGAAACCCTCCTGGATTCCCTGGTTCAGTTTTCACTGCCGTAATTATCAGACGGCCAGGGCGACTGGTACAGCAAACTGGCTGTTCGCTTCCCAAGCTCCTCACTGCTTAAAGAGTCTTGAAAATAGTTAATGGAGCAGCTCTGGGAGGCTGCAGCCGCTGGCAGCGTGCCTCTGAGCCGCTCACAGCACCGTTGGGGGGAATGGTGGACCTACCAGCAACTTCTGTGTGCGGAGGGACACGGTGCAACGCAAAGTTACCTACTGCATCTAAAAAGTCTCGCTTTTGGTGGTCGTCACTCTCCTTTCCCTGCCTCCAGGTCAGCAAAGCACCTGCACTGGCGCTGTATTTTAAAGCACGAGCCGAGGTCCTACGTGTGTTTCTGACGTGGCGTTTGTAGGGCCCGGCAGCCAGCTCTGTCAGAAAATGCCATCCAAGTGAATATTAGCCAGTAGTTGCACCCTGCATCCGGAAGAGGATTTCACATTTGAAAGAGAAAAAGATGAGGGTGCTGCGTGCTACCCGAGAGCTACCGCAGTAGAGGTAAGCAGAGAAATGCAATCCGCCGACGTACAAGACGAAGCATGCCAGCCCCTGGAGCTTTCATGAATGCATTTCTATTTATTTCCTTTCTTCTAGCTTAAATATTTTATTATTTTCAAAAAGGAGAGCATGTGAGCAATAAAAAAACCTGTGCACGACGGAGAGCACTTGCCTTCTCACGGCAGCCTCTGGATGGGTGAGATGGCACCTCAGAGGCAGATGGACACAGATTTCCAATCAAATCAGGCATTAAGCTGTGTGGAGCTGGGAGCGAAGCTCGGCACAGGTTCAGGCAGGTCTGTGTGCAGCATGGCTGCTTTTCTAGCCAGTGCTTCAATGTACCGTGTCATTTTGCTTCCCCAGCAACATCTGAGCGCTCCAGGGGTATGGAGTGCGGGGCTGAGCAGGCCTGGGCTGTTCATGGAGCCGCAGGCAGGACCCCGCACAGAGGAAGGCCTCGGCCTGCAGGCCTGCCTTGTGCCTGCGCTCTCGGGCTTCGGAGGGGCTCCTGCCACCAGAGCAGGGAGTGGAGATGGGACTGGGCTGAGGATCTGGGGAGCTGTGGCGGGCTTGCAGGAAGGCAAATGGAAGCTGGGAGCTGAGGGCAAGGTCCGTCTGTGAGCCAGAGCGGGCAAGGGCTCAGCCAGAAGTCAGAGTAGCACTAGCCCCGGAGTAGAAACACGTTGAGCAAAAGCATCGACAGATCAGGACAAGACTAGATTTGCAGCCAGAAGCTCAGGCAGCCCTTAATCAAGAGCTGGTCCAGCCAGAGCAGAGGCACGGCAAGGCTGTGGTCAGCTTCGTGTACCCCGGAGGGTGCACCAGCCCGTTCAGGGCATCACCACAGCCTTTGCGATGGACTCAGGGCTCCAAGGCTGCGAAGCAGCAGAGCACAGACCTAACAATTTGCAGTCACAACTCTACTGCACGCTAACATGCTTTAGTCGAAGTGACACACAGGGAGGTGTTTTTTCAATCTAGTGCCAACAATGCTGTTCTCTGATCTTCCTTTAGTGCGGTTAAAATTTTGCTTCTGTTTTATGGTAAGGGAAATAGGAGAAAGTGTCAATAAACCTCAGAAACTTCCTAAGAAAATATGTTATATGTATAGGTGCTTGTGATTTTTATAGTACATATTTTTTTCCAGTTACAATGTGAAACAATTTCAAGGGTTCTGTGTTATAAAATGTAACTTACATAATTTAAAACCAATTTTCAAGGATAAGACGAAGCTTTCTTTTACATTTTTGCACTAGTGCTGTATAATCATTAGATTTAATTGTAGATTTAATTGATGGAGTAGGCTTCAGTTTTTCTTGTTTAGTCTTACCTTCCTGTGTAAGGTCTTTTAAACCATCTGAAAGTAGCGAATGTGGAGCTTACTGAACAACAAAATTCAGTAAACTGTCATTGGTCTCTCTACAATTAATAAAGATTAAGAAAGTGCTGGCATATGTACTGGCATATGACATCATTGTTCCTAAAAGGAACCGTTACTCATCAGCTCAACATTTGGGATTAATTGGCTTTGCTTATTACTAGGGGGAAACGAACAAAAAGTTCAAGTTCCACTAGCAAAATCACGCACTATCACTTAGTAATCTCTCTTCAGGAAATATTCACTGAATTGAGTGAGAACAGTTTTGGGTTTTTTTGTTTTGTTTTTGTCAGACCAATCCATTTAGTCTATGTGATTACAGGCTAAAACAAATGTATGTACACTGACAGCCACTCACTGCCTGTGGACCCCTTCAGTTGTATAATGCCAGTCATATGCCACTGTAATATTTTTTCAGTGTCATTGTTTATTTTAGATTAATTCAAGGCACTTCTGACCCTGTGTTTTTGCTGTGAGTTTGATGTTGCAGAAATATATCAGGTCTGCTTATTTGATGCTGTTTTAGGGCCTAAAAAGCTACCATCGGCACAGGCATTCAGTTTGACATTATTCAGTTGAGACCTTTATGTACCTTAAACATCTTTTTTACAGTGTTTGTGTGAGCAATTCTACAATGTCATTTACAAACTATGAAGGATCTGAAATTAATGACGAATGGAGAATGGCTGAGGTGCTGAATAGCTGCATAGAAAAGTCTTCCATCACAAAGGACAGGTGGGGTATATGTACGCGGCTTACACAAATTGCAGGTGTGATCTCTAAATAAGCAAACTATGATAATGTGAGATGTGTGGGCTATTTTAGGCTGTTTCTATGTGAGCAGAAATATTGATAAGGAATTGATTTGCAAAGACCTAGAGGTTTTGCAGAAGTCCTTCAGTGTTTGGGGGAGTGTCTTAGAGGTCTGAGAGCACCCTTCTCCCACTAAACAGTGAGAGTCAGTGAAACCCGACTGGGCTCTAGTAGTATTGGCCAATAAACTCTTTATATCATTGATGTAAACATTAAAAATTTTACATAGCCCAAGGCTTTCTAGAAGGTTAAAGATCGGTAAAAGCTGTACAGGACTGTCAGAAGAGGTCTGATCTCCTGCTCTGGCCAAGTTATGGTATGAACACCAAGAGAGGAACAGCCACTCCCCATGCAAACGTGCAGATCTTGAAAGCCTTGGAGAGCATTGCTGGGATGTCATATGCAGGGAGTGCCACAAAAACACAAGGAGAGAAATTAGAGACAAGTAAGAATAACTGCTTATCCACCAGTTAGGAAAATACAAAGGTAGATGGGGAAACAGGGATAATTTGTTCCTCTTGAAGCACTTGGAACTAATGACACTTTTTTGCAGTTCTGGGCACTTACAGTGCATTGCAAATTTTTTTAAAAATTCTTGTACATCAGATTTGAAACAGGGAAAAATATACAGGGAAGCAATCATTTCCTGAGTTTTTGGAAGAACTGAATTATGCTTCGAAAAACAGGACTCTGATTTGTGCTGTAAAAACCAGCATTTTACCTTTCATGAGGGTGCTTTCCATATGCAGTCAGCATTGGGCCAGATTTTTTACTAATTTCACTGGAAACACAAATAATCATGGAAGGGCTTTGCTGAACTTCTGAAGCCAGGAAAAAGTAATTTCTAGTTTCCATTAGTCTGGTATAGTTTTGTCTCAGAAGAAAGACAATCTATTTTTTTTCTTTGAAAGGTAATGTCCTTTCAGAGCCATGGAATTTAATTAAAAATAATAAAAAAAGAGTCAATAATGCAAAGCACAGAAATCTTATGTCTTTCTGAGCAGTCTTTTTTGTTACGATTAATAGGTAACAGCAAAATTACAAAACAAACAGCTCTGGGAAAACAACATATGTAATACAGACTGCAGACAAAAGAAACTGCAATGGTCATCTCATCTGATCTCGTCCTACTGTTATATTTGGATTTATTTGTAGAATATTTTATGAAAGTGTCCACTGAATCTTCATCTCAGCATAATTTACTAGGTTAAGAGGTGATCACATGTCTTTTAAAAATAAAATTAAACTCTATAAACAAATGGTTGAAGTAACGACTTATAGGTCAGCAGGGACACTAGCAGAGACATTTGTTAAATAACTTGCATCTGCTCTTTTATGCTTTTATTAATTATCTAAAGTAGAGGATAAAGAACATATTAATGAAGTCTCAGATATATTAAATTGAAGGAAATTACTAATATGAAGAAGACATGAAAAAAATAGGAAAGAACTGAACCAGATAAAAAAATACAGGGAGAAAGTGAGAAAAGGGGATACCATTTATGGAATAAAACCCAATCAAAATGAAAAGCTATTCTAATTCACAAGGAGAAAGAACAATCTAAGACAGGCACAATCATATAAACCTGCAAAGAAATGACATGGAAAGAATTCTGGGGGACTGTATTTGCAATGCAGGGTAGCAAGTTAAAATAGCCAGAGCAACATATAATGAGGCTGGAATAGATAGATATAATCTTTTCATAGTCACACCTGGAATAGCATGTTCATTTCTGTATCAGATGAAGAAGATCCGATAAATGGGAGAGAATTCAGATCAGCGCAGCAAACGGATTCATCAAGGTCCAAAGTCTGATTTACGAGGAAGAATGAAAAGCCTTCAAAACATATTAGAATAGTTAGATTAAGAGACAAGTACAGCCTGGGAAGAAAGGAATGATCTTGAAATACATAAACCCTATAAATAATTTAAATAAAGGGACTTCCCTAGCAAATTCAAAGCAAACAAATAAATAGGTGAAACTAAGAAAGGAGGAGTTCAGCCTGGATGACAACAGTCACTTTCCTACAGCACATCCTGTTGGCTTGCACAGCGATCTTGCAAGGGACATGATGATATAAACTTCACTTGGCCCATTTGAAACCTGAGAAAAAATGTGCAAGGGAAGACAGCCAGGAGCGGGCAGATTCGGCTGCCCAGCTAGAAGTGACTGATGTTCCCCTGCCCTCCCTTGGCCACTCAGTTCTCGCCAGAGATGTGTCACAGGGTGGTACCAAGGCAGTTGGATGCGGGGACACTTGCCAGTGCTACCCCTATGCCCCTGCCCAACTGCTTCTCACTCTCTGCGAGACTCTTTCTGTCATGAATTGGCCTCCATCCCACCAGAAGTAGGTCTTCGCCTTCCTCGGTTCAAGTGTTTCTTGGTCACGCAATGAGTCTGCGCTGGAAGAACGGCAGTTGTTTGTTTTTGCAAATCCAGCTGTGCCAAAGATGGACTGCCCAGGCGATGCTAGCGGGATTTCCCAGCCTGGCAAGTACAAGAACATGAGTGGGAAAGGATGCCCTAACTGGGCAGCTGCAAGGCTGACCCTCTCTTCAGGAAGAAGTGCAGCTTTCTGCCCTGTTTCACAAAGCAGAGGAGAGCAGCAGGTAAGATTTCAATGGCAAATTTAGGGAGCAGAGTGACTCTATGGCTCAGCAATCTGGCAGTGCTGAAACCGGAAAAATGCTTGTTGAATTTCTTGGCATTAATGTCCTGCTCAGCAGTTAAGCCGTATAGCATCAAAGCAAGTTGCTGGGAGGTAGTATTTGCTCTGTCCACCTCTATCATCTAAGGGGATAGTTCCCTCAAGCTCAGTTTTCTCTCTGGGACGGCATTTCAGCACCAGCCCTGTGATAAAGGAGTATTTGCTTATTAGCGCAGACAACCCTACTTCATGTACAATGTGCCCCAACACACAGTCCCTGTCTCCCTAAAACAACTTTTCTGTAGCTATTGGTAAGAATATCATGTTATTTATTAAACCTTTTATTAGCATGCTGCTGGCTTTCATTGTCTAACAGCACCCACTGTGTTAATGATCATAGAGTGTAATGTTGAATATGTACGGTGGGAAATAACGCACATAATACAGGCAGGGGGGCAATTGATTGGACAGTTTAATCTACTGGTTTATTCCCCTGCTGCCATGAGGAAGTCAATATCATTGAGTGAAAATGCCAAGACACTATCCTGTGAGAAAACTTGCCTTCGGTGGGATTTAAAGAAGTGATGAAAAGTAGAGAGAACATTAAAAGTAAATACTACTTACTTAAAAATACTTAAAAATGTTAAAAAATACTTACATAAAACTCTTTCAGACCCAAATTAGTCACACTGTATTTGCAGGTAGATATTGGTTTAAGGCAGCACATTCATAGAGTAGCACTGAACAGCTTTCAGCTTCATTTGCTGGATGAAGTAAAATGCAGTGACCTTTCAATGTTTTCTCTAGATAAGCCTGAATCAGAATCCCAAACCCAAACACCCCCAAATGTTCGGGACATTTGGATCTGATAGACAGATTAACTAGGTAGCTGGGGATAAGTTTAGATATTTGTGGAGGAGGGAAAAGAAATCTTCCAGTGTGTTACAGCCTGCGTAATCGTAGTATCTGCATGGAAAGAGCATGCATGTGAAAAGGGGAGCATGACTAACTGGGACAGAGGAGGATGAAGAGGAATAAACCGGAGAGGGATACAGTGTTCCAGGCACTGGGAAAGGCACTGTGATGGACACAAGCAACTTGACTTACTGTTAGGTGCCTGCGCCCAGCCGAGGACATGCCGCAGGAAGAAACCACCAGATGAAATGTGGCCCGACTGAATGCAGGATCAAAAAAAAGCAACAGCCAAGGTTAGGCTGGATGCTTGAAACTTAAACTTTTTTCAGCAAGGGAAGGAGAAAAATCATCTCACTTAGTGATTTACATCAACCCCTTTCCAGTTCTGCCTTGGCAAACAGGTGGCATGAGTGTGGCTGAGCCACATGAGCTACTTGGCAGAGGAGTTATGGAAGGGGTGCTGTGTGAGCCCAGTGGTATTGCTTCTGGAGTCCCCCTTTCTCTTCTTGGCTTTATGGTACCAGGGAGAAGCTGGAAAGCTGGGAGCTAAACCCAAAAGGCAAGTGATTAAAGGTGATCACAGGGGCGTACCTCCTACCAAAGCCTGAGAGCTGAGGAGCCACAAAAAGACTGAAGTGTTTGTGACTGTGACTTTCTTGGCATTTGAAGGGTGCAAGCAGCAAGGTTAGCAAAAAGCTGGCAAAGGTGACTCCTAAAAACTACCGTTCAGATATTGGGAGGAAAAGTTTCCTGGACATCAGTTTGCTGGAGGCAACTCCAGCAAGACATTACTCCAAGGAAATGGCTAACGTTATTGTTTTGGATTCTTTCCGCTAACTCAACAAACCATTAAGATATTTATTACAGAAGAATACTGAGCAGGAGAAGGGGTAGGTAAAAACTATTATGTGCCTCATAGCAACTATGTTTTTATGACGATCTACAATGATCCTGGCCTTTATGTGCTAAAGGACGTGAACTCTACCTGCAATTGCACATACACAGTTTGGCGTGGAAAAACACTAGTTTTTCTGTCTTGTGGCAGTTGCAGGCAACAGTGCAGGCAGGGTGCCTGCGCCCTGAGGCAGATCCCTGCAGCAGGAGCTACTGACCGCTGAGTGGCCAACTTTTCAAGGGAATGCCCTGCATCGCTGGGCGGTGGGGGGTGACTTGTCTCCATCCCTGCTGTCTGTGATGCATTTGGAAATAGGATGACAAGTTGCTAGCAGGCCCAGAAGTCGGTGGCTCTCAGGGGACTGGATTTTAGACCTTTATGTTGGGCAGCATCACTCCTCTTTGCCAAAACAATAACAAGGACAAGGGCCTGAAGCCCTCAGCACCAACACAGCTTCTAGCCCTGTTGTTTCTTGGCACTAGAGTGGGAAGCGGTAACACAGCTGTACCCCTTTCCCCTTCCTTTCCCGTTTTGAGAGGGAACGATGGGGTGCGATCACAGCAGCGCGCTGCCACGCACAAACACGAGAGCCAGGCACACAGAGGACGTCTGCGTGTGCAGGAAGGTTTGTGAGCACGTGTCTGTGGGTGCGGGTAGCCCCATGGCACCGGTGTGGCGCTGGCACAGCTCGTGCTGGCCACCGCCAGGCTTTCAGGGCACGAGCAGTGCCCAGAGCTGTGGTGCTGATGCCACTTGGGCTGGGGCTGGGGGAGAAGCTCCCGCGGGTGGCCGGGGAGGGCTGAAGCGCTGGCTGGGAAGGAGGGGATGCTGCACCCGGGGGTCTTGTGCTGCAAGTGGCACATGCGGGAGGTTTCCTGTAATGGGTGCAAAGCTTGTCAGACTGCGAGTACTGGTATTTAACTCCAAAGAGATGTCAGGGACAGCCCAGCTTTGCTGAAATTAGTGGGATGGCAGCCTTGGGCTTGGTGGGAATTCAGAAGACCCATCCACTGTGCGTGTGTTGTGACAGGTAATAGCTACAAGCCTGAGTGACTCATGCTAGGATCCTACTTAGTACTGGGCAGGTCTGTCTTTGAGGTGACCGCTGCCCGAACAGCAGGAGTGCCTCTGCAAACCCCTGCAGTTACCTGGGAGGAGCTGGAAAGGCACTGGAGGGTCAGAGCTACCCCGGAGGATGGGCTGCAGCCATGCTGCTTGGCTGGTATTTTCGTAATTATTCTACTTTATCATTAAAACCCCAAATCTTTTAGTTCTCTAACAACCGGTGAAGATGTGTGATAAAAATCAAGAGCAGATGTTGTACATGGAAAAAGAAAGCTTCGGGAGTGAACCGGGAAGCTTGTTTTGGGGATCCCCGGTGCACACGTGCTGCTTCAGGGACCTGACGAGGCACCCGTGGGGCCCGCAGCAGCGACCGCAGGGCGCTTCCTGCCCTGCACCTGTGTCTGGGAGATGGAGGGAATCAAAACTCAGTGAGAAATAATGACAAAATGCAACATTTCCTGCACTGGGTGCTGCAGCAACACAGCTAAATGCCTGGAAATGCTGCCGTGATGTTAGAGCCAAGCCTGCTGCGGAGCATCGCCGAAGCAGGCTCCCCGCGGTGAAGCCGAGGCAGGCTGCTCCCCGGGCGCAGCAGCACCCATGCCCCATGTCTCAGCAACGACCTCGATGTGCCGGAGAACAAAACCTTCATGCAGTGTGAGGTACCTCTGAGCCCCACAGGCTGCTGCCTTGGGTCAGTTCTCACCTCAGTCCCACCAGCTTCCAAGACATGTATGCACATGGTGGTATTTATCACCAGACAAAAAAATAACGTGTTTCTTTACAATTCTGTGGCCTTCCTCCCGTTGTGAATACTACCATTTACGTTACTGATGGCACCTACCCCTTGGGGCTTCGTAGAGCCCTCACGGATCCTGGGGACGGGGGGAAGACCTGTAGATGTGGCACTTCGGGACATGGTTTAGTGGGCGTGGTGGTGTTGGGTTGATGGTTGGACTTGATGATCTTAAAGGTTGTTTCCAACCTTAATGATACTGTGATTCTGTGAACTGATGAGCAGAAGCAGGCACCAAAGCCAATGCTGTGAAGGGCAGTGCTTGGGCAGGCACGGTGAGGGTGGTGCTGGTGCAGGGGCCTTTGACATGTTCCCGCTAACGGGGCTGCTCCCTCTTGTTCTTAACAGGTCCCTGCCTAATGCTCCAAGAGCCAGGGACTTGGTGTCACACCATGGCCACCCTGGCCCTGGCTCTCGCTTCCTCTGCAGTTTGTTTTCTCCTCTACAAGCAACAATAAACCCAATCCACGCAGTGATGTTTGAGAAGCAAGTTGGTTTGTGATTTTTCTGGCACCTGAAGGCCTGCAAAGGGTGGCAGAAGGACGGAATGTGGAGCCCAGCAGGGACCCCTCCTCAGAGGTGGCATGCATGGAACATGGGTAAAGGTACCCACTTAGCAAGGGGGTGCTCCCACTCCCGAGGGCTTTGCCTGTGGAAGACTTGAGCCAGTGCCTGGGCTCACCGGCCTTACCACTTTGTGATTTTTAGTGAAAGAAGTGGCTAGAGAAAATGGAATAAAATTCAAATCAATTATGCTGTTCAAAGTCAGTCTCTAAATTAATCCAATTATGCTGCAGCAATCTTTGCTTAATGCCTAGAAGCTAGGAAATGATTGTTAAAGCAGTGGTTGGGGAAATTAGTTGATAATGACAATAACCAACAATGGAAGATGCTATTCTGAAAGTGAAGTGGCAGGGGTCTTGGGGGAGAGAAAACACACTATTATTCATCCTCCAAGTGAAGTATACTGCTTAGCTATTAAAGGATAATGCACCAGAGCTAACCAAACACAGTGCTGCCTCCGGGTCTCAGCTAGGAAGAAGTTGAAACTTGCTTATCATTCTTCACTAAGGAAACCTCCCAGCACTGTTATTATGGAAGTATAGCTCTTAATAACCATCGCACAGCCGTCTTCTGGAACAGCTTGCCCACACAATCTCTCTGCCTCTGTCAGGCAGGCTGCTAAAAGCCTATTTTTATATTTCCATAATTTGGGCTTCAAATTAACTTGCTACAGCAGCTCAGCTTCAGGGCCTTGATGTTTTTAACACAGTTGGCCACAATGGACTTCCAGTGGACTTCCTGAAAAGACCAAGGAGCAGCAGGTGCAAACAAAATATACTGTTGCTTTAATTAGTTGGTTTGTGTGCACAACAGCTAGCCAGCTGAACTTGGACCACTTGAAAGAACTGATGAAGAATTGCCTATTGACAATTTCAAGATGGGCTATTAAAAATATTGTAAAACATTTGGCCCAAAATGCTGAATGGAAATTTGGCTCATTGCCCTAGACAAATTTTGCTCAGAGCCTGTATCTCAGGTAGTATTTACAGAGGAAAGTCTGACCGAAACAAGAAGGGTGCTCATGAATTTTTTGAGGGACGCATATTCATGCCATTACATCATCAGTATCTGGGGTGGTTTGCATGCCTCTCACCCCAAATTTCTCTGAATCTTGGTCTAGCTTTCTTGTTTTGTAGGATACTTCATAGTGAAACGTTATTTTTGAACTCTTCTCTTCGAACTACATTGTTCAGATCCTCTCTGCTGGAAAACAGATGCATCCTCCAAGTGCCCGATCTCACATATCAGAAGATAAAGAATATATTTATAAGATCCTCTGCTCTGAAAATGCTTGAATGTAATTTCTGAGGTAGGATTCTTGCTTGTTAACACTGGAAGAACCTGTTCTAAATATTGCAGCCCACATGCTGCTCAGAAATAATTTCTTTGGGCTGCGTTGAAATTTCACAAAAGACTTCAAAGAGTCTTGTTTCAACCCAGTGGGGAAATCTCACACTGTTTACACCTTTACACCTCATTGCCTCAAGACCACTATTATTATTCATAACCCCTCACATTCAAAATTGCACCTAAAACCTCACAAAGCTGTGAGCTTATCTTAGGAATCATGAGGTATACTTGCTGGTGCTGTGCTTTTCTACAGTGCAGCCAAGACATGCTTTCAAACTTTGCTTCACAACCTGAAGGAGCACAGAAAAAATTCACATTTTCTTAAAGTGCAAATTGAAATTCTTGTAGTTAGCAGACTCCAGAAACTACAGTTTTAAGTGGAAAGAGGGCCGGCAACAGTAGTCTTTGTAGCAGAAGTGTGTCACAAGAATTTTGCAGCTCTATTTACAGATACAAAGGTATTAAATTATACTGATTAGCTAAATATCTTCCAAGAAAGCCAAACGAACATCACAGCAAGAGCTACAAGCATCAAGCCTTCAATGTCACACTAAGAAACTGAGCAATGAAGGTATTTTCTCCTTTGTGCTCTCCGTGCTTCCACAATGGCCCAGAAGAGGATCCTGAATTGGTTCTGAATTCCTACTTCTCATCCAGAAAAGTGGTCTATAACAGCTTCCAGAGGTGCCAGAGAGCACCTCCTCAGCCAGCGTGAACCCGCTGGGGTGCTTCAGGGTTCACATCATGGGAGCCAGTGCAGTTTCTACTGGGCAGGATCTGCCCCTTTGGGAGCCCTGTGGTGCTCTGCAGCCCTTTGCAGCACCAGCGTCATGCACAAAGACAACGAGCAACGGGGGACCTAAAGGAGCCACACATTTTGTGCCCCTAATACCAAGCCCTGGATTCCAGATGAGGGCACAGGGTGATGACGTGCGCAGCTGCTGCTGATAGCAGGGCCCGGCTTCACCCAAACCCCGCCAGAGACCAGCGTGCCGGGGCTGTTTGCATGCCCCTGCTCTGGGATTACTCCACGTTAGCTGCAGCCCACGGTAACCGAAGCGCAGCCCGGTCGCGGTCCGGTCCTCTCCTGCACAGGCAGCATTTTCGGTACTTGCTCTCTGAAGGCAGCGGTTGTTTCTGCGTTGCCGCTCGTGTCATGGTGTGTGCTGTATCCTGGCAAAGCACTGTGGCCAGTGGTTGCCCTTTGAGCACCTCAGGTTTTCAGCACGGGGCTGCTGTGTCCCGGTTACGGAGTGCTTGGGTTGTCTTCACGCTAACCCACCAGCAGTGGGGGAAGTTATTTGGACAGTGAGTTTGGCTAAGAGAGGGACGTGGCACAGAGGCCTGCGAAGCCTATTAACTCCAAGTAAGCAAGGAGCAGCTGAAGGCTGCAGGCAGCACCGTAATGAGGTAAATTATATAAGCTGGGGAGAAAAGAGGAATTACTTACAGGCCTGGTTCCTCAGTGCTTCTGCTGTGGCCGTTAGTGCCTTAGCCGCACAGATGTCAAACGCAGGCAACTAAAATAAATCACAGAATCACAGAATCATTGGGGTTGGAAAGGACCTTCGCGATGTAAGGCCGCAGCTGAAGCGAACCCCTGCCAAGCCGCAGCTGGCACCCGTCGCAGGTGAGCAGAGCCACCCTCCTGGGATGAAGCCCGCGCGCGGGCCTCCGCTCGATGGCGTCTGCTCGGGCTTCGGTTCACGTTGCAAGGACGGTGATAGCTGCTGGGCTGACACAGTCCCGCTGCGCTGCAGGTGGCCCCGGGCACATGCTGCAGGGGACAGGTTCCAATCCGATGAACGGCTGTTTTGCCACCCTCTGTCCCCTTATAGGCCAATGACTCTCTCATGTAGGGAAACAGTGCCCAGCCCTTGTTCACCGCGCCAGATTTCTCCTCCTCCTCTTGTCCTTAAAAACATCCCAGGGTTGTAACATGCAGGCATCCGTGTTGCGGTGTCACACCAATGCGGGTGGGTACAGTGTGGCGGAGCGGGGAGCGGGATCCCTATTTCCCCAGAAAAACACAGTTTGTGCCGACAGGCTGTTTCAGACCCCAAGCTTGCCGCCTTGCAGAATAACACCAGCGTCACAAAATTGCAGTGCTAAATCCAATGCGCACCTCAGGGCCATCAGGAATAGCTGTAGGTTGTACCATGAGCTGGAAAAATGCCTGAATGATACCTTTTCTTGCCTGATGGGTATGTTCAGATTAAAGGCAAGCCAAGCGCAGCTTCTGTCACGAGAGATGAGTTCTTCTGGCAATGCACAACTTTTAGACTGTTGAATTTCTTTTCTTTTTCTGTCCCACAGGCCACCTGGGGCCTGCTTTCACCTCCTTATCTGCTGCCTGAATTTGAAAAAGAAAGAGAGATTTTTAAGCGCAATGCAAAAACAAAGTGCTAGAAAGTGGCTTGAATTACTGACAGGAGGAGCCGGCTATGGGGGAAGCTGTGAGTGTTTCACATAAGCAAGCTGAAAGGGCATTTCCACCACTGAAGGAAAGGTGATGGTCAGCGAAGCAGACAGATGCTGGAAGACACACAGCCGTCGCTCTGAGATGTGCTCAGAGGTGGCACCGCTTCCTTGGGCAGCCCCTGGAGGGAGAGCCAAGGAGGATGCCAGCTGATGGCCGTGTCCTGTGGAGTCGGCACAGGGCTGCTGCTCACGTGGGTCCCGCGGTGGGGCTCCCCTGTGGTCTCAGAGGATGGCTGAGAACTTGGATCCAAGGACAGAAAGGAAAAAACCAGAGAAATAAAATGGAGCATTCTTCATTTGGTATTCAGTGTCAAGGAAAAGAAAGCTTTTCTGTGGGTTGCAGCTATAAGATTAGGAGAGACAAAGTTGAATTATTAAAACATTTATTCACCCAAGTACGTGTTGAGCTCTCTGAGGACCAAACACATCCACTTAATTAAAACAAGAACTTCCCAAGGACCATTTATATTGGCACTAAGTGACACATTTAATACTTGTGTCCTGAAAGGGTCATACATATCCATAGTGGTAGATCTGAAAAGATAAAAAGCTTTCCGACTTCTTGCTGTACTACCTGCCAAAAAGCACCGGCGCTTGGTCTGAAGTCAGTGTGATGAGGAGGCGGCTGTTGCCTTCAGGCGTCGCTGATGACAGTTGATCAATAGCAATGGTAGGTTGTGCTTTAGCGAGAACAGCTTGCCTGTTGTGAAAGAGTGACAACATCCAAAATCTGTCAGACAAGGCCGGGAAACATTCTTGGGGACTTAGAGAGGTTGGTCTCATGTAGAGGAGGGAAAGCGAGAAGGACACAGCCCTTCTGAGGGTCCTTGGCCAGGCTTTCTCCCTTATAGTCCTTGTGAGCACAGACCTGTCACTGCGATTCACTTTTTCAAGACTACTGTGGCAGATGTGGAAGGGGAAGAGGAGAAACATCTGCATCGCTCATATCCCACAGCAAACTTAAGGAAGGACGGACATTTTGTCATCGCCTGTTAAGCCTACACGGCTTTGCTATACAGCTACCGTCTGCCAGCTCTGGCGAGAGGTTGGCTCAGGAAGAGAGCAGTGGGAAGGCTGGAGAAGGGTGACTCAGGAGGAAAAGCCTGGCTTCTCTCCCCTTCCCAGCCTCCTGGTGAGGCACACCGACT
Organism: Phaethon aethereus; assembly: GCF_964289735.1. Classification (NCBI taxonomy): domain Eukaryota; kingdom Metazoa; phylum Chordata; class Aves; order Phaethontiformes; family Phaethontidae; genus Phaethon; species Phaethon aethereus. The sequence goes on along the minus strand of NC_138582.1, from coordinate 105,527,101 downwards.
CCCAGAGGACAGCACGTAGCAAGCTGCGGACACAGCTGTCCATCCCACAAGTGTGGCAGAAAAATGCACTTTTCTTACCTCTGGTGTTACAGGTTAGCATCTGCTTGACCTTTAAAGTGTCTCTAAACCTACCCAATGGCTAAATCAGTCTAGCTGTTTCTTGGGACAGAGATATTTAGAAGTGCCATACATGCTTATATCTACCAGGTGAGGTTCCCTGTCAGGAAACAAAATTAGGAGAGAATGGAAAGACCAAAGAATTCATCACAGGAGAAACATCTGCTGCCAAGGGAGCTTTGTCTCACACAGGCAGCTTGATTTCCTTAAGGTGGTAGCATAGGTTCTGTAGGCATGAGACCTGCAGAGATGAGAGAACTCCAGGGGGTTTAAAAAGTGCCAGTGCATGCCAGCAACATAGAGTAATACAAACACACCAAACCCATCCTCTGCTCAGCACACACTGTACAGAATCTCTGTCAAAATCAGCCCCTGCCTTGCCAGCTAAATGATCGTAGTGCTCTGGGGTTAGTGTAGTTGGGGTATATGAACAACCCCATCATGCCCTGGGATCAAATCACAGGCCATCTCTGCTCCTCCAGCAAAATGAGAAAGTAACGAAGAATGAAGAAGTGTGAAAGGGATAATTGGATGTACCAGAAACAGAGGTTGTGCAAGACAGGGCCTTGGCTTTTAGCTCATCTCTGTTTCTCCACCGTTCTAGCTATCCTGCATTCCAAGTGCTTGGCATCCTTCTCAAACCTTGATCCCATATGAAAATCTCAAGTGGCTCAAAAACCCCCATCGCATATCTATTAAAATCCACACTCTCCTTAACACATGGTAGGGAATTCTCCAGTACAGTGGCTAGTACTGGACTTGGAAGACAATAGGTTTCTGGCAATCATTCACCCAAAAGCTTTAGCTCTTGGAGAAACCCAAGAGCAATGACCACACCTGCCTTATGCCTCCTCTGTCTCAGCATGGAATAGTTAAGGAGCTTGTATGACATACACAACAGCAGTCATGCTCCTTGTGCTCATTCTTTTTTCCTTTGCACATCCCCTCAAAAAAAAAAAAAAATCTTGTTACTGCGAGGGTGACCGAGCACAGGCTGTGGTGCCTCCATCCTTGGAGACATCCAAAACCTGACTGGACATGGTCCTGGGCGACCAGTTGTAGGTGGCACTCCCTGCTTGAACAGGGGTTGGACTAAATGACCTCCAGAGGTCCCTTCCTACCTCACCCATTCTGTGATTTGGTGAATTTCTCTGTTTATATGCATATATTGATGACAACAGATGCAGTGTTTTTCCTTGGAGGAGAAAGATCACAAGGGGACACGTGGGCCCAGTGGAGATCCAGGAAAGCAGCTCACCTAGCTCTTGGGGAAAATGACCTTGCAGCTGCTGGGAATGAGCCAGCTGAGAGATTTACATGCAAGCCCAGACCAGAAGCAAAGGTGAGTTTCTCCATTTACAGTTATGAGAGATTTTCCTCCCTCCACATGGAAGCACTCACAGCCAGCCTAAAAAAAGGCAGTGGTTTCACTCGTCCCTACTATTTGTTACCACTCTGTTACTATAGCTCATATATATAAAATAAAGCCAGTCAAAGACTCTTAATTAAAACAACTGTGGTAGCTGCTTTCCCACCTGGAAGAAACTGAGACTTGCCTCGATGGGCTTTGTGAAGCCTCTGGCAGCTCAGGTAATAACTGTGTGTGCAACAGGTGGAGCACCAGTTCCTTCATCCTCCTGCTGCTCCTGAGCAGGACTAAGTTTCAATACTTAAAGGAGGCTTGTAAGAAAGATGGAGACAGACTTTTTAGCAGGGCTTGCACGATAGGACAAGGGGTAATGGTATTAAACTAAAAGAGGGTACATTCAGACCAGATATAAGGGAGAAATTTTTCACAATGAGGGTGGTGAGAGACTGGCACAGGTTGCCCAGAGAGGTGGTAGCTGCCCCATCCCTGGAAACATTCAAGGTCAGGTTGGACGGGGCTCTGAGCAACCTGATCTAGTTGAAGATGTCCCTGCTCACTGCAGGGGTGTGGACTAGATGACCTTTAAATGTCCCTTCTAACCCAAATTATTCTATGATTGTGTGGCCATGCCCGAGAGCTGCCTTTGTATCTACTGGGTTCACGGTTGGGGAACACGAGGCTTTTGCTGGGCTGGCAGCTGGGGGAGCAGCAGCATGCCAGCATGAGGAGGACCCTGTTGATGGAGCTGCACTGCGGGAGGAAACCTTACATCTAGTGCTGGTTTTGGAATTTTTACGGGAAGATCAGATAGGGGATCTGATTGCAAGATGCAGCACTGCATAAGCTGCATGTTCTTTCAGGGTGCTTTAGCTGGGGAGGGGAAAGGCTGGTATCATCAGAATAGTATGATAAAGTAACAACTGTTAATGATGTGTCAGTAGGAAGGAAGATCTCATTAGAAAGAGAGTGCAGAAAAAAACAAGCCAGGTCAACAGGAAGAGCCTAGGGTATGCAACTGCAGCAAAGCAGCCTGCTGTAGGAGGTGCTACTTGGGGGTCAGATACTGCTGCCTCCTGTCCCTCAGAGAGGGAGGGAAGAGGAGGCTGTGCTGGGCGCAGTGACCCAAACACTTCTGAAACTGGATAGGAAAAACAATGTGTAAAAAGCTTGCGTGCAGTTAGTGAGAACTGGAGCCTACTGGAGAAAGACAGTGATGGGAAAATGTTACTTCAGTGATAGAATTGGGCACACAATGGCTAGGGTTCAGTGAAGAAGGAGACAAGCCCAGCCAAGGCGTGGAGTGGCCCACGCGGTGCACGTGAACTTGAATTGGACAAGTAAAAAAAAGGGGATTGTGAAGCTCTGTTGAGGAGAGAAGCAAAAGAAATAATGCACAGTTTTCCTCCTATTTTAAATTTTGTATCACATAAACACCTTTTTTTTGCGGTATCAATTTGACTTGAAGGCTTAGCTACCAGGGAACATTTCTACTTAAAAATAATAACTCTGTTTTTAGGAACTTCTATGTGTGCTTTTGTGTTTTAATTAAAAATGATCCAGGAATGTTTTCCTTTTGGCTAAGCTTGATTTCATAATTTATGGGAGACTTCTTGTGCTGAATATTCAGCTACATGAAAAGATACACTTTCTTAACAGGACCACTATATAGTCATCCTCCAATTTGTCATCTACTGCAGTGTTCACTGTAGTAAAAATAGGCAGAGCTGAGAAATCTTTAGGTACAGCTCCAGGTTTGTGTGTGTGGATTTTCACGCTTGTAAGACAGTCACCTATTCTGCAAGCAGTAGTGCCAAGAAGGAAACTTGAGACTTCCCACCCTCCGCAGAGGATGTTACTATCTAACACTGAGAAGACTCGAGGGCCCACTCCACATATGCACAAAACCTGACAGCAGAAGTACTTGCATGCTTGGAGTTCTTCACATCTCAGCGCTAAGCAACACTGTTCCCTCGTCTCCGCTCCTCTCCAGCACATGCACAAAGAGGAAAGCTTGACCGAAGCTCATAGGTCCCACTACATCCCTTACACAGAGCTGTGATGTCTTCCCATTCTCTTAAGAACTGCTGAGGGCAGGTTGAGATGGAAAAAGTGAAACTGCTGGTCTTGAAACTGAAATAAACTGCTCTTACCTGTCCTTAAACAACCGTCAGACCTTAAGAGTTGTCTTTCCTGGATAGCAGCAATAGCACACACTCAGAAGACTGAGTGAAACAAGGTGTGCTGTATGCCCCTTGTGCACTCACATCCATGCCTGGTATTCCTTCAGAAACCAGCACTGCCCAGTAAGTTCAACAGCCTCAGTGGGAGTGCGGTCTTTGCTTCTGCTCTGAGAGAGCGTTTCCTGGCAGCAGGCCCTTGCGTACGGAAGTAGGTCAAGAAGACAGGATAAAATCTAGTAGTAAAATCTAGTACCCTATCTAGGATAAACTAGTCAAGAGACGTGGGCCATTTAATAAAGAGTTAAAAGCCATTTCACAAAGCACATTTGTTGCCTTTCCGAGGATGCTCCTGCATCTTGAAAAAAGCCCAAGTTAGTGAGAGCAAGTGACAACTTCCTACATCAGAAGACTTCTTGCTGGCAGATTAGCCAGGGCACTTAACTTATCGTCTATGACATTTTCAGTTTCCATTTCTCTCTCCGCCCATGCAGAGAGAGAGGCTGGTGACCACTTTACTAGATACAGATACCTGGGCTGAGCAGGAGTCTACTGCTAGACAGAAAGCAGGCTCATGTCTCCTGCGTTGCTCTGGCAGTGAGCAACTCCAACCCAAAGAGGGCTGGAGCCTCTCAAAACCCCCCATACTAGGTACCCACCCACCCTGAGGATTGGAGAGAAGGGGTTATGAAAGCTATCAGAATAATTAATGTTAAAATAAGAATTGTCTGTGCAGTAAGAGTCATCAGGGAACTCTGGCAGCATGCTGCTGGCTCCCTGGGCCCCTCTGTGCAGCACTAACTGCAGGCTTTTGCAGCTCCTGTAGAGACAGAGGAGTCTTCATTGGCACCAGACCCCTGGATAGATGCAGCGCTCAGTATGGTGGAGAGCCCTCACTCGGTGTTTACACAGGGGTCCAGATGATATTGGGTCTAGTGGAGCGCCGATTGCTTTTAGGACTCCTGCCCAGACACACCCACCACCAGCTAAACCGAAAGTGGCAGCCATAAAATAAAACTGGGAAGAGGATACCGCCTTTCACACCAAAAAGCTTCTCAAACTTCACATGTATGGCATCACTCCATGCAGTGCTACGAGACAGCTGCCGCACCAGGAACGTGGCATCCGACAAGCAGCTTGAACCAAGGCAGAACGTGGCTGAGCTAACAGTAACCTACCCAGTTTTGCTCGCTGGCTGTGTTTACATTCAGAGCTTGAATGCTGCCACAGAGCTGCGTGACTGGCAGAGATCACCAGCCAGAAGGGGCCTCTGCTGAAATCTGTGCCGTAAAGTCATTTGCAGCATCACAGTGACCTGAAAAGTTGGTATTATTTCAAATTATTTCAACTGTGTTTAATTTAAGAAAACACAAATCGTACCCCACAACCCCCGATGTTTTAACATTTATTTGCAAGGAGTCATCCTCTGATAGCTGGGGAGGCTGCTGAAAAAAAAGTTGCTGAAAAAAAGTATTTTAACTTCCCCTTTACAAGCACTGGTCTTTTTCTTCTGTTATACAATGCAACTCACTTGGAGACATCCTGCTTGTTTTCATGGAGAGCTACAGCTGGCAGGTCACTGTAGACTTCAGCTATGTGGTACCTGTATAAATGTCCAGGAAGTTTAACATTTTTCCAGAGAAAACGCTATTGTTGTCTTGTGGATGCTGACCTTGTATTCTGGAGTGGAAAAGCAGTATTAACCTGAAAAGATTCTCCTGTTTTCTCAGCCTTCCTTTTATTGCCATTATGAAGCCTTGAGTATGTCTGTTCTTTGTAAACCAGCTGAGATTCTATTGAAATATTCTCTCTGTTTTACTGCTAGCTGGCAAAATTCAGTATTTCTGCACCAGAAAGTACTTTCTTTTAACCATGACATCTGAATTAATGAGTCTACTTTTGCTAACATATTTTAAAAGGATTTGTCTCTCCAGTTGCTAACAATTGAAAATAAGCCATGGTTCTTGCCTCCTAAATTCAATACCAGAGCAATAACTCTTATGGTATCTTCAGAGCCCAGTCAGAGACACCTGAGAAATCTCAGAATATAAGCTCACAAACCAATGAAAAGGGAATCTTCTGTGCCAGTTTTGTCTCCTCTGCCTCAGCTACCTGCCTGAATCTACAAATTTGCAGTTGCTTTCAGTTTTTTTCACTATTTTCATGCAGAGTAAAGGAAAGATAATACGGAATGGTGCCTTGTATTTGATGTAAGCAAATGAATAGGAAATGGAAACAAGGCGTACAAAATGAATTTTTATTAAATGAAAGAAAATCTGTTTTGTGGGTCAAATATGAAATAGAATATACAAAAACTTTACATCAGATCTCTTGTCAAAGAAATTAAATCCTATCTAGACTGAAGTAGCACTCATTCTTTCCAAGACAACACAAATGGGTGAATATGCTTCTTATGGCAGTACAGGATCACACAGTACGGTGTGCTAAATTTCTGGTTACAGAGAAGAAAAGTTAAAAATCTAAACAATGTCCCTAAAGAACCCAACTATTCCACAAAGTAACTTAAAAACATGAGTTTTGATCATTATGTATTCTCTTAGAAGCAAATGACAGGTGGGTCAAGTGCAGAGTTCACAAAGCTTGCATATCACATTCTCTGTTTCTATACAAATATAAGTCGTTCTTTTTTATTTTAAAAATCCTTTAATATTTGATAGCATTTATTTGTGGAAAATCAGGTTCCTGCTGTACTATCCAGACAATTCCCTCTCCTTTTTCTCCTCCTGTTTTTTTGAAGACTGTTACCCATAAACCACAGGCTGCAATATTTTTAAAAAGTTGCTGTATGTTTAATCACGAATCTTTGCATCAGTGTCCTGTATATGAAGGTTCTGCAGAGCTCCTAACATGTCTTTGGCATAGCACACCAAGTCCCATTTAATACTTTTTTTTGTTTAAAAAAGTATATTTTCCTATAGTAAAACACCTTAAAAACATCTATTTCTGATTTTGTAAAATAATGTGTCACCTCTTGTGTTGCTTTGCAAAATATACACACACATTTTGGAAAAAACATTGAGTACTGACATAAGGGACTCAGCTCAAGTCCAATCTGTTTATGAGAAGTAAAATATAATTACAAATTCCGTCTTCTACATGAATGTCACATGAAGTCGTTCAGTTCAGCTTCAAGTGCTGCTGCCATTTCATCTGCTTCAGAACTGCTTCCTTCCTCATCTTCATTGCTAGATTCTTTACTGGATTCACTGGCAGCATCATCTTCATCCAGTTTGCGCTTGTGTCCCCTGGAAGGGCAGACAGAGATAATGTCCATGAATCAAGGTATCTCATTGCTTATTACCACAGACTGCTAGTTAAGAGGAGGAAAAAAATGGGGCTCAAGGACTCAACTTTTTTTCAGATCTAGACAAAAAGCACAGCGCTTGCTTTTAAATGAACGAAGAGTAGTTAGGTCACACAAGTGATTTTTTTAATTACTGTTATTTACTGTCAGCTGTAGGTGCTAAGAACAAAGTACTGTTAATTTTATTTCTCCCGTTCTTCCAAACAAGGAATAAAAACGAAGTATATGACTGTTTGAAAATGGTGAGTTAATTTACTTTCTTCTCTATCCCAAAAGAAAGAAGAAATCCATTGTGTGAATGAGAGATTACAAAAATAAATTATATGTTGCTATATGATTTTGAAAGATCCAAGTTCCTGCTTTTTTATAAAAATAAAACCTTAACTAATTAACCAAATCTCACTGCACCAGCTTCTACACTTTCATACTTCCAAACGTAGGGGTCTTGTTCTTCCCTTTTACGTCTCTTTGGATTAATACTGCCAGGTTGAACAACACATTTCTCAGCATCTCTGGAGAATTAACAAGTTTAAACAGGAAGCTGATGTGCACCATACCCTGACGAAAGAGTCATGTTCCTGGTTGTGAAAGATCTCCAAGGAAAATCTAATGCTTCAACTGGGACACAGCCATAAGCAAAAGCATTTGGATTTGTGGAATCCTAAAATCTCTTTTCCTTGCCAAAAGGGAATTTTTTATCAGACGTACTTCTGAGACAAAAATAAAACTGAGACTTCGCATTGCATAGAATTCTTAACGAGCTGTAGAAACACCTTCAAAATCCTTCCTTGATCATATGATCAAATTTTAAGCAAAGAAATATATGCAAAGGGGGTATCTCTTAAATAACTGACCTTTTCATTGCTAGATGGGGTTACATTAAGAACAGAATGCATCCACTTGCAATCAGGAAAAATTAGTAAAATGATCTTTTATCTTTAGAAAAAGCAGTAATTTAACAATGGTCCCTTTACTTCTGAGAATATAGAGAAGTAGCATATAGCAAGAAAGACCTTTGATAAATACTAACTTGAACGATGTGTATCCAAAAGAAATAAATACAAAGATTAACAGTCAAACTTGTGAGCAACACCGAAGTACAAAGCAATTTTTATTTAAACAGACATTCTTATTGGCATTTTCCCAGAAACAGTAATTCTCAGGAGCCCAGACTACTTGATGTGTAGGCTGGCTGAGTGACACCTGACCTCCTCTTTCTCAGCTTTTCAGGGAGACGGACAAGACAGGGCGTGAAGTCAAGGAGAGGAGTCTGAAGCAAAATGGGAAGCGAGCAGTACTATGTCACCATCTTTCCTTTCTGCTGCACCAGTGGGACCAAAAGGTATGCTGCTGCTGCTGCTTTACCAAGTGCTTCCTCACAGTGACGTTACGTGGGTTTTTCTGTTCACCATATAGAAACCACCATATAGAAACCACCATATAGAAACCACCATATAGGTGGTTCTACCACCCTATAGACAGATAGGGTGGTAGGAGTAATACTCCAGGGAGGTAAGGCTGAAGCCCTGGAATTCAGTCAGGGCTCTAAAACCCTAGCAAGGAAAAATGGGATGAGGTGAAATAATTTCCTGAATATTTTGCTATTAAAATCTGAATGTGGCCTGCTGAGGGAGTTACAGGGCACTAAATGCAGCCTAATACACAATAAAAAGCAGTTTCTCAGGCATAACACTGATTTCCATGCAGCCTACATTAGCATGCAGTTTGGACGAGGAAGCACTCAGACTGAAAATGCCCAGTTGGAAAAAATCTTAGCACGTTTCCATTAAAAGCTATACAAATGTATGGAGCTTGGATTTTACTTCATGATGATTTCAGCCTTCAGAGATACAGCACTACTTTAGCTGCTAATGATACTATCAGCTGGAGAAAAGCTAATTGGGAATTAAAGAAAGCTGAAAGAATCCTACTCAGCAAAAGAAGAAAAAAGTTGTGAGTATTTAACAAGCAGTGGGTAGGAAGTATACATGTAGTGCTAACCGAGAAATAAAGACAAGACATGGTGGGAATCCATAGCACAATGTTCACAGCTGTGAAAACTTTTGTATTCATGGGCTTGTAACACTGCATCTATGAAAACTGATGGTATCTACCAACTGAAAAATAAAATTAACAGTCTGACAGCTATAATTTACACATATGAAACACATACGCACAGCCACAGATGATGCATTAAAGAAGGTGGCAGGACAAGCAGGTTTGTAGAGCCAGCCCAGATTCTGTGAGTTTGCTGGGACCTAAATCAATAGCAAAGATCCCACAGAAAAAAGGTCTATGAAGAAACAATACCTCACTGCCAGCTGATTATTTCATAAAAGTGAGGAATAGTTCACCTACAAAATAATTAAAGCAAAGACTAGCAAAATTACTAATTTATACAACAAAGCCACCTTTTTATTTGAATCTACTCCACAGCACCTCGATTTCAGTGAGGACAATCAAGAAAATACAGGGACATGAAATACTAAGTGTAACTAGTTAATTAAAGAATGGAGTTCTAGTCTACAAAAAGACTTTCCAGAAAACTTTAAGGGACATATTTTCTTGACATATTTCCATCCCTCATTTGGTTGCATTAAACAGCACCTTTGGAAATGCAAAAGACTGAATGGGATCTATTTCATCAGTTCTTGTTCTTTCAGCAAGGCTAGAATGACAGCTCTATTCAATCTAGATATGAAAAACTCCTCACTCACGGGGAGGAAAAAACCCCATCAAAACCAAAAAACAAAACACAGCTAAGTATTAGTCCTCTGCTAGAAGAAACAAAAAAATCTCTTGAGAATGTGACTATCGTTCTTATTAAGATATAAATACCTTTCAATATTTGTGTATGGTAAACTGCAGCTTCATAGTTATTCCAAAAACATTTAAATGAGTATTATGAAATCAAATGCCAAGCTAACTCTGATGGAAATATGGAGGAAGAACATCAGTAACATAGTGCTGCATTTTTTATTTTCAAATTCAGAAAAGAGAGATAACATCCCATTAATCATTTCTATCTTCAGAGAAAAGCAGTATATCCCCATGGCAGCATATCTAGTAACATAACAAATAATTAAAAATGTATATTTTCCTCATTATTTTGTGCCTACTCCTTGTCATTTCCAGTTTCAGAGCCATAGTGCATAACACTTTTGAGTGGAAGTTAAGCAGATACAGGATTCCTTCTCAACATTTAGAGAAAATGATTCAGCAGTATGTTACAGGCTTCCATTAGCCTGATTTGCATTTGTAAAAGTAATTTTACTTGTCTGCTATTAGAAAACAAACATTTGGATAATAACTGAATATCTTTAACCTCATAAATGAAGAATTAAACTTTCCAAAAGACTGAACTTAGAACTCTACATATCTGACAACTCTGTGAAAAAACTTGCACAATTCCTATTTCCTTTGCCTTAAATATTTTTCCTTTGTAATATCCAGCACTAGGAGGCCCACCAGTTCATGTGACAGAGAAATCTTTTTAAAAGAGAACTACATTTAAAAAAAAACATGTATTTAAATGAATTATGAAGATAGTTAAATAAACTACGAGTGTAATTCATAATGGTATTAAAATAAAAAACACTTGTAATTATACATGTATAAGAGTTATTTTAAGGAAAACTTAATCTACAGAATGCTAGAGAGAAATATACTTAGTGTATTCCAAATAAAAAGACAGAAACAGAAGGCATTTAAATGAGTATTATGAAATCAAATGCAAAGCTAATTCTGAGAAAGTTGCAATAAAGCACAGTGTATGCATGTGAAAAACAGCACGGGAAAAATTATTGAAAATAAAAATTTATTCAGCTCTTGATCTGTTAAAACAATCACTAAAATAGGATTGCAAAGTACAACTATAGATCAAATGAAAACTTAATTCTTATAGTTTCAATTTAAATTTAGTTCACTGAAAGAGCCATAGGGAACAACAAAGCAGTGAAAAAAAGTCCCGTGGTTGTTGCTTCTATTATCCCAAGGCCTTAAGCTCTAGTTAGCTGAAAATAAATAATGTTGGAAAAAACATTTTTTTCTATTAATTGAAAAGCAGATTGTCTCTGGTCTGTTTTGCATCCCACCTTTTAAAAAATACAGTGCTACATTAAAATAGAAAGCAAAGGAACTCAAAGGGCAACACAACCCTTGTTGTGCAAACCTAAACCTTTTCCAAACCTTGTTTTAAACCTGCAAAAGAAAACTACAGCAAGTATTTAAATAAATGTTCACATATACTTTAAACTCCAAAATACCCACAACCCCCATCCCTACTCCAATAAGAAGTAAACTTTGAAATTATTGCAAACTGACCTGCTTTTTTCAATAGCTCCTAAAATTGGTACACTAACGAAGTAGAGTCTGCAGGCTATATGTGTTAGTCTTTTCCAAGCAATCTGCTTATAGCACTGACACCATAAATCAGGACCTAAATTTGGTACCAAATACAATCAAGTTACTCTCTAACGAGAATACTCATATAGCAGCTGTAAGCAGTTTGGAAGGCCGTGGTTTGACAAGGACATTTTGAAACAGCTTGCTGCCTTCCAACAGCACTACAACCCTGCAAGACTACCTACGCTGCCCCAGGCACGCCTCGGAAGTCCGACGCGGAAGGTCTGTCCCAGTTTCCATACACGCCTAGCCCATAGCCTTCTGTAAACTCTTTCCATAACGGAGAGAAGGGTGATGTTGAGTTTGGTAATGCAAGAGGAATTTGACTATGAGAACAATTTATTTAGATAAACTAGTTCTGTGGCAATGTCCTTCAGTTACTATGAATTAGAGCCGGCAAACCAGGAAAACTGTTCTTCAACCAATTTTGAAGATGCCAGACCAGTACTTGGCTAAGAAGGTTAAAGGACATGAGATCTGAGAACGCATACACTGAAAATCAATGTTATGGGCATTAATACATTATATAGGACAGACAAGATAATTACATTTTCAGGGAGATGTTCCAACTTTTGCAGTTATATTTTCTTAACATGGGATACGTGGCAACATCTTTTATGTACGCTTGATACAATAGTGAGCGGTTGTCCAGAGCAGGCCTGTAAAACTCCGGTGTCTACCCTCTGGCAATTTGTCTCATACGTCTGTGCAGGAACATTGAATTTTCTGTCCTGGTGCTCCTCCCCGGCCCTGGCATAGCACGCTGCCAAGCAGGCAGCCTTAAGAGCAACAAGCAGCGCTAGCCCCATATTGGCAGGCTGAAGTATGTGTTTTTACTTTACACTCATGCTGTGACAAACAGGACAATATTTAGTGTTGCAGGAACAAATGCCAGACACCTCACATCTTTCTTCATGAACCCATCCAACGTTGTCTGTGGGATTACAGGATGATCCAGAAATCTAATATGCAGAAGAATGCACAGAGAATGTTTATTGCACAGCTCCAGCATGCAGAAAGAGATCCTGCAGTTGGATGAACAGCATGCTTTTAACGCTCTTTACAAAACTGTCTTTTGCAGAAATCCACCAATTCCAACTGAGAGCTCCAAAATGTATTTTAACTCACACAACGGTAAAGTGAGATCTAATTAAATTCTCTACAGCTTCAGTGCCTTTCTGCTTTGAAATTTAGCACACCTGCACATTATTCTAACAGTGAGAAACTTCTGGAAACTTTAAAAACTATTTTAACAGCAGCTTTATAGTTCTCTGAAGTAAACACTCAATGTATATCTAAATTGAAAGAAAGTTTTTAAAGTCAGGAAGTCATAGAAAATTTAAAATAAATCCAGAAATTACTACAATGTGTCAACATGGATATTCTGTAAATTTTGCTAAAATTGTCCATTTGGCAAGGCTGTATTTTCCTGATATTTAGACCAATGGGAAAGTTTAAGAACCAAAAAACTACCCCAACTCATTGGAAACAGTTACTTCTTAACAGTTAAACATTTGCTTGGGATATTTCAAAAACAAACAGTGTAGCAATAAAGCTTTAAAATTAAAGACTGTGCACCGAACTAATTTTCTTTGCACTGAACTAATTAGCTGCAGATAATAATTAAACTGGATAATGCAAAACTGGAAAGTTGAATCTACAATTTTGCTTATATAACTAAATCACAGATAAGTAAACTATGCCTCTAAAATACTACTTGTTATTTTATTAACTTCAAGTTGTTTAAAAATAATCCATATAGCTGTTGTAAGAAGACATTTACAACATGCAACACTGACTCTTTCTTCAAAAGGCAAATGTGACAGTGGCAGTTTTATATCACATAACAAATACTCTTGTCATTGATTTGTGGAAGACAACAGAAAATTAAATATGCTTTTCAATACGTGGAATGCCAGACTGTTACCTGACACTTTCATAATAGAAAATGCACAGATGCACTCTGGCATATAATCCCTTAATCCTATTGTAAACAAACAGAAACACGACAATCTATTCAGCTTTCCTGAACAACCTCACTCCCTTTCTAGACGACTCTATTTGAATAACCTCCCAACAGGGGAACAAGCCAATATTCAGACAAAAAATACATGTCCGTCAGCATATCAATATTTTAAAGCTAAACCAGGCCTTTGCTGTTTGAATCAAGTTCTCTCTCCAGCTTCTTCTAGTTTACAACTATTACCCATTCTGACAACAAATGTCAGATGGTAGATTCACAGGTCTGGGAAGAGACCTAGATGGAAATTCTGGGTAGCTCTGGGAGGCCATAATAGGCGAGACGAAGGATCAGCAGTGAGCAAAGGAAGCTTCCTTCACCAGTGCCTAATAGGTATAGTACAGCAACTCTACCTGGATTTGGTTTGAAAAAAATTCTTTGAAAATGGTGTCACTCAAATTAATTTCTCTTACAGGAAGCCCTGCAAGAGATAGTCTCAGATAGTGATAAAGAATAAAGTTTAATCACTTAAGATCTAGATATGAACTGTTGTTTTAAAAAATGGTAGCATGCAATAAAAAAATTAAGATGAAAAATGGGCAAAAATACAAGATATATGGGCAATTTAGAAAATTCAAAATTGTACATCAAAATAAGGAGTTGAGAAAGAAGAAGCATCTGATTTCTCTGAGAAAAGTCAAACTACCTTCATTTTTCTGCCAGGAGCACCCATGTGCGTAGGTACCTCTGTGCCAATATAGTGGAGTACGACTACAGTTTAAAGACCCAGTGCTGCAAAGTAATGGTTGGAATTACACCAGCCCTGTCATCCTGGTCAGATTTGCCAGCATCACCCAAACACTGAGAACATTCTTTAAGATGCATCATTGGACATCTTAATAACTAAAGATAGAACTTAGCTCATAACACACTGACTGTGCTAACCAAGGAGACTGGAAGTAGGATTTGGTATTCTATTACTTATGCGGTGGGTTTTTAAGTAGACGTTAACAAATTATCTCAATATGTATGTTAATCTGTATGTTACAGGCTACACTAAGTTATACTGAAAGACGATTTTGTCAAAGCTTTTAACTGATTTTTACTAACTCTTCTATAACTTTGTCATTTTTTTCAATAAATTATGAGATTAAATTGCAAATAGCTAAACCCAACATCCTTCTAGGATGTTCATTAAGTGACTAATGGCTTTGCTCACAAGAATATTAACAAAGAACATCTCTGCTTCATCATCAAATATCAAAAATAACACAAGACACATCACCGACTACTGTATGGATACTGGTAACACTGCTCCACTTGGAGCACAGAAAAGACTTAAAATTCCTTTGAAATGTTGCGCTCCAAGGAGGTAAAACATACACGCTCTTTCCACACAAGTATATTCTTTCACAAAATGCAGGTACTAGGTCACTCCTGGCAAAAAAGGAAAGTCCTTCATCCTCCTCACGTTTCCAGGTGATGGATAATCGCTCAGTTTATCAGCTCTGCTGCCTGCCTAACAGTGTAGTAAGCCAGTGAAATCCTCTGGCACAGCAAGTTGTCCACTGTCTTTCTAGAGAGCATTCGATGAGTATTACCTTACTGTGCAGGTGTCGGGGCATTAGAGCTGTTGTGAGGGTGCGGGTGACCCTATGGTACCGCTAGGAACAGGGAGTGATTTGAGTGAGATCGCCCCGCCTGGCAATCAGCGTGAGATTTGCTCCTCTGTATCATACCTTTTCCTGGAATATTACGCTCCTCTATTACTTCTGTTTCTTTACAGAAAAATCCAGCACTCCCAATGGCAAGACATGCTACCTTGGCACTCCCCGTTCCCCCACCTCCTCCTTCTCCAAATTCCCAGCCCTGCCAGCTTAGATTTTTCTTTATTTATTGGTAGAAATTTTATACAGTAAATCTTTTTTCCATGCAGTAAAGCAGATTTGGGAAGACTTTGTTTTGGAGATACAAGAACAGTGAAATATAAAGCTACCAAGAACCTAGAAAATAACTTAGCAGCATTAAGAAGTTATATTTGAAGTCAACATTTTTTGCTTCAGACATTCCAGTATGCTTCAAGATGTTTTAGAAAAGCCAGTAAATTAGAGGATGAAATGACATCGAGGCAGAAAGTCACCTGTCAGTAGAAGAAATACTGAACTTAAATTTGTTAGAAATTTAGGCTATAAATTGCTAGGTTTCCATGAGAAACAGAGGAAAGTGGTGTCAAGGCTTGAAAACAAAGAACAATATCCCAAGCAAATGTTTGTTCTTCTTACAAACAAGAAAAATTTTAATTCAAGTTGTAAGATTATCTGACAGAACTACATGACTTTTACACCAGTTTTATAACATTTGTGTAAATGATACATATGGCATACCAATACATGCAGTGCATTCAAAACAGAATACTATCCATCTTTAACTGCACAATACTAACAAACTCCCTAAAAAGTGGGTCTACATTAATTAAATTTGGATCTCTGCAATACTGGGCCATGGAGTATCACAAATTCAATCTGGATCCAACTGGCATATGCCAGCCTATCTGCCAAATCAAATCACACCACAGAGAATTCACCGTACCTGTTTTTTTCACACTAGCTAAAATATGACAAACTACCCAGTGTAGCAGATCGCAGCTCTGTTGACTAACAGTACTTGATCCCATCTACAGTCTGCTCTACAATTTTTTATGTCAATATTTCTGGAACAAATTTGAACTAGACAAGGTGGTTTATGCTTGATCTGTACTTTGTTGTGCAGGTGCAAATTTTTTTGATGGTGCTCTCCAAAAACCAGATTCACTGTATTGTTCAGCTGCAGCCTTTCCTGCACCTCTAATGAAGAAGGCACCTGAAGAAGAAGATGCTTCATACCTGTTATCAATCCAGAGGAACAGGTTGCTACTGAGACTGGTCTTATCAATGTAGTGGTGCCAGCCACAGGCTTATATAAAGTACGATTATCAAGTTACGTGGATATATGGATGCATGGAAGATGAATGTGTGAAAAGATGTTTCTCTGGGCGCTAAAGTCACAGTACTTCAAGCATTTAACAAAAACTAAGACTGCAACAAGGTGTTCTCTTTCTAGCTGCTACCTGAGAATGAGCCACACTGGCGCAGGGACAGGAGCAAGGTCTGACATGCCAGGGAGGGGCATGACTAGAAGAAAGGCCAAACACTTCTCTCTGTGTGACTTTGGGAATAAAGTCACTTTGCAAGCCCACTCCAAACTGACTGAGCAGGCTCCATAGCTGAACTCACTCGGATAATACCCCTGCTCCTTTCCAGCCTGCACAGCCAGGTTACCTCGGTGGGGGTCGCGCACGTGTGTGGCCGTGGCAGAGGGGAAAAGCGTGGCCGCATACCAAAATTCTGCAGGCAGTTCTGGCCCCCAGCTCTGGTGCAGTTTACCCACCCTTGTTAACACCCAGAACACTAAAAACCTTGTCAGACCTTCAGGTATTACCACTCCAGAGACTGCAGTGTGAAGTGAACAGCAGTGTCAGCTGGGAGACATGTCTTCTATATTTCTGTTGATTGCATCTGCAAGATCTACAGGTTGTCTGCCTGGTAGGAATATATTTGGTACGAGCATTTAACTTGATCTGGTTTGTCTGACGGGTTATTTCACTGTAACTGCAAAAACAAATACTGTCATGTATTAAATTGAGTTTTCCAGTAAATATTTCCTGGGATAGCCAAAGGCATGCTCAAGCCACAAAGCCGCAAAACAAGGCCTGAACAGGAGATGTTCCCTTCAGCGAACAGGGACCCCTTCTGCGCGACGTGGTGGCAATATGCTTGAGCCACATGCCAAAGGGCACGTTTGCTGCTGTGACATCTACTGTGGGGTGGGGAATTAAAACATCCGTATTCTGCTTTCCACATGCTTGGCTGGTAACAGTGCAAGGGACAACTCTCCATGATCAGCTTGATACAACATACTTCTGAAATAAGTTCAAGTTTTCTACAAAATCTGACTTTGCTTTTCCCAAGGGAAGAACCTACTACGAGTTCAACTGATTAATAAACTACTCACAAATGGGAAAAATCAACCCGTTTTTAATTCCTGCGTTTCTTTTCCTCCCCTGCGTTAGGCAGCAGCACTGCCTCTCTTCTACCAACATTTTTAGCACACACTTGAAGCAGCCATTTTAATTGTTGATATACACTGCTGTTTAGCAGCCATTAGAGACTTGCAGGGGTCAAACTTAATGCACATTAGTTATTATGTGAAATTTAAAGTACTTTTAGAATTAGTTAGGGAAACTAGAAGGTTGTAATATATCAGCTATATTTCCTGATGGGAACAATGTTGCCTTCCAGCATTCCTGCTGATGTCCTAGGCCTCAATAGTTGCATAGAATGAAGGATTAAAAACCTTCACTAACGGTTGTTAATATACTTCTTGGTTTCATTATTCTCAAGAGATATTTAGATATCCATACATCTTATTGAAGAAAAACCCAAGTTGTTTAGTAGCTTATAAATTGCACTGAAGCACTTAGCCTGACTAAAGGAAAAAATGCTGCCTAAATTATCTGAGGGCCAAGCCTAGGCTATTCCTCAGTCTTCATGCCAGCTTTCTCACTGATACATAAACTGAAGCAGAATGTTATTAGTTTTCCTCACCATGAACTTCTGCTTTACATCTTCCTTATCCCTCTCCATTCATTCAAAGCCAAAGATGCAAAACAACATTAATATCGATGAACTGCTGAAATGAGGTAGTGGTAGTGGTAATAACAAGTGCTTAAATATTCACCCAGTGCTGGGGGAACTGTATCTCTTATGTGAGTGGGAGCAGGATACTGGAGCCTGGTCTTGTTAATTGCTCCTGTGGAGAAACAGAAATAAGTCCAAAACAATTTGATGCTTAGAGTTTTATATCTGAATTCAGATCCCACCACAGGAGGGAACTCCCTGCTGTGTGTGGCACAAGTGCTCTGAAGTCAGTGAAATGTTTTTCCTACTCCTCCTCTTGTGAGTGAACACTAAAAGTTCAAGTTTTTCAAATCCTCTCTGGCTTCTAGTTGCCCCCCTCTTGCCCTGGCAATCACAGGAACCAAGCTGGAGCTGCTGATTCTACAAGGTGACAGAACAGGTAACTGACCCTTAAGTAGATAAGGTAAGAACTCCCAACTTACTTCCCATTATCCTGGTTTCTTGCAGCCTTCATTTCATCAAACTTAAATTGTACTCTTGGCTTTTATTTTTAACCTCGGTAGTACCTAAATAAAATGTTTCACACAACACCACCTCTCCCAGCTGGGCCACAGAGCCACCATCAGAAAACTGCCCTTTATGCATTGTTCGGAAAACTCTCCACTCCTATCTGTGAGATTGTTTTGAACCGTCCCACAGGCAACAATCTCAAGGGGTAGCATCATGTATCAAAGAGTTCTCCCCGTCCGGGAGTCCCTCAGATGAGGTCTATAACCAGCTCCCATTTCCCTGGGTTGGGGATAGGCTGAGATCTCATCAGCACAGGCTCTCCTCCTCTTTCACCTCATGCACCTCTGCTCTAGGCTCCTAGGACTGGCCCAGGGCTCTTCTGACTCCCAGGTATCTTATGCATACTCCTTCCTCCAGCTCTGACCTCAGCAATGCTGAATTTACAGTTCACTTGGTGGTGATATGCTCATTAAAGCAAACAAAACACTTGTTCTTGATTCTGAGACAAACTCATCTTTACTGCAGAAGCACAAGAAAAACAGAGCTAGATAAAAAGACAAACATGTTCACCTAATTTCTTCATCTCTAGTCTAGATCACTCCTTAGGCTTAAGGTCAGGGTCCTCAAAGGGTGCCAGGATGCTCCCTGCTGCACACAGACTGTTCTCCCAACTGAAGTGTTGTTTTCCAATGCTTTGCGCTTTCTTCAGCTGGTCTCACAGTTAAACAAGAATCTTCTGCTAGAAAGCATGTCTCTTCTCTGTTCTTTCTCTCTGATTATGCGAATACCTCTCATCACTTTTCAGCCCTCACTCCTTCTAAAATGATAGTAACAAATACTTGATTTCTATAGTCTGCTTCCACAAAATCCAGCTGTTGTAGACTGGTGTTTCTTGCAGATGTATTACAGAAAATTATTGTCCCTCGGGCTCTAGTCACTCCATTGTCCCAGGGTGGAAGCTATTAGTTAATGGCTCTGCAGTGATAGAAGGCAATGACTGCAGAAAGACTTCTACTTCAAATACATGGACACATTAGTGAGAAACCAATTTCACTACTTCACCCAGAACTCTAAGTTATACACAGATTCACTAAATCATTACAGACGGTAAGAATTAGAAAAGAGAAATGTAAGAATAACAGCAATTCCTGTATATACTTTAGTATTTATTAGCATATTTAAGGAGATAAGGAGAACATGGTAAGTACTGTTATGCCTGACAACCTGCATTATGGTTCCAATCCTTTGCTCCTGTATAAACTAGAAAAAACCAGCATCTTAGATTCTCAGTTCATTTTGCAGATACCAGCACACTTCTTACGGAAAGTGCAAGTGAAGTCTATTTAGTGTTAAAGTAAATTGAGAAAATAAAGACATATTTTAATAGCAATTTCCTAATTCTAGTAACATACAGACTTTTAATTGCCTGTCTATCCTTCTCCCAAAGTACTAGAACTCTTAGAACTGCAGCATCATGTAGACTTACACGGTTTAGCCACAAGTACTGAAGTAGGAAAACCCATTAAGAAAAAATGGTGACTTTGTTTTTCACAAATTCTATACATACTAAGACAGACTAACTTTCAAATCTGTTACTGAAAACACTTAGGACAAGAGAAGTTTATGCTACTTTTCAATTTTCCAGAGACACTTCTCGTCCTGATCTCAATTGTGTAATCACTATGCCCATTAATAGCTATAACCTCAATATGCATGGTCACTCTAACCAGACTGTACTTCAAAGCATTTTCAGACTTCCCATCTGACATGGTCTAACACAAACACAGGTATTATAAACCACTACTTTGTGAGAAAAGCAGTCTTGTGCCGTTTACATGCCTTTTAGCAATCTGCGAATCCTCAGTATCGCGAAGGGAAATGTGACGATACCACAGAATCATGTTAAGATATCACACAAGTTCAAAATACCACTGTTCAGCTATTGAGTGAGCAATAAAAAAAAATATATAACTATAACATCTTACATTATTCTTAATGTAAAATTGATTAAATTTAAGTGATAGTTAAAGTGGAGAATACCTTACTTATACCACCAAATGCTAAAGAAATTTGGCAAAAAAGCAACATCATATCCATATGGAGAGAAACTTTGGAAAAAATATCTTAGAAAAAGGGTAGAAGGTTAAAAGAACTAAATTGTTGTTTATACTTGATAGGTTTGATCTGAAAAAAACCTCATGTTTCGTGGATATGAATGTTACTGAAAAACAATTTATTCAAGTTGTTTAGGAACACTGTACAAAAAAAGTAGTTCAGGTATTCTCTCCAGAAAGAACCATCCCAGAAGAAACAAAAAACCCCCCCTTGAACTCCCTTGAGCTTCAGCTATTGCACCTGCCATGTAAGATTTATGAAGAAAATCCCACAATCCCATGTATTAGTAATAATACTGACGTTTATAAGAACGAGATCACCATCACTGACCATACAACAATAGCCAGCAGCGTACTCCCACACACGCCATTCTGCTGCTGCAGTTGTGAGCAGGCCACCAGCAGCCTTCAGAGAGCAAGTATGCATTGACCCGGCAGACTAGAGCGCAGAGCCAGCTCTCTTAGGACAGGTGCCGTGGACATAATATGTGTAACTCATTTTAGGACTGTGGGAATGGCCGAGCTGCACCTTAAAGACCTGCCTTGAGGTTGACCCAGGCTCTAGGGCAGTCCACAGTATAATGAAACTACTGGCTTTTTCGCATTAATTCTGTGCCAAGGTTTGCTGGGTTGGGCCAGAGAACTTCTCAATTGTACAGTTTGCTTTCTAAATGCCTTTAGGAGGATGAGCAAATCATTTTAGAGGAGAAAAAAAAGCTGCAATGGAAACTTAGCAGCTTGACACTTTCAGCAAACATGCACAAGCTGTGCACTTGCTCCTTGTAGGAAACACAGGAAAAAAAAAAAGACAATTTTCGGTCTCATGATCTAAATGTGAACCAGCACCTTGGTTAATTTTAGCTCTAGTTAATAGCCTAAATGTGTGAAAGTTTACACTCTCACTGTTCTCTCCTGTGACTTTTTTTTTCTTATCCAGTTAATGATCTGAGGCTTTCCAAATTGCATGTTCATCTTTAATTAACAGATATTGTATTAGACCCTTGCAATAACTCATCAGTTAGCAGCTCAAAGTATTTCAGAGTCTATAAGCAGCAGCTATGAAGTGAATGATGTCCTTCTGTGACTTCTCCTGAAGCAGAGTTTGCATCTCTCTCTTGTGCTATATATACCAATGATGTACATGTGCCTGGATTCTTAGAACAAGGATCTTCCTCTTCAACAGTTGAATAAGCACACCTTTGTTTCTGTACTGGTTTATGCATCTCTGAACATACAACAGACCTAGTTAGACTTGTTTTTTCTCAGTAATCTTTCAGTAATTTTGAGAGTTTTGATTTTGCTGTAAATGGGAATGGCACTAGTTTGAGTATCTCAACATCCCCCTGCACAGTGAAATCCCATCCTCCTTTCTTTGCACATTAATAATTTCAACACAGGAAAACTATTTCATCAGTGAGAAAGTAAAAAAATTTGGGATACAACTCTGACAAATAGAAAGAAGAAACAGATCTGTAGAATTTAATGCAAGAATACAGCAAGAAGATATATATATTTCTCTATCATGTATCTATATATAGATATGCAAAAATAAAAATTGTTTCTCCATTTTGACATGAATTGTAAGCCTAGTGCAGTAACTGGAAGACTGGAATTACAGTGAATTATATCATGTTTGAAAAGCTTTACTGAAAATTTTTCCATGCACTTCTGACACACAACTTGCATTCAAATGCATCTTTATTATAGTTGGAAGTTTCACAAACAAAACTTTGAGGGCCAGGTGTCAGAGATCAGCTCTGGAGTAATCCGTATTTCATGCAACCACTTTCATCATGGAGCAGTAACTTATGCCAGAAGAATAGGATGAAGATGTAACTTCCCCTAAATTTCTACGTATGACAACCCATTTGTCAGAATCTTTAGTCTCTTGCAAAACTGACTTTGTTACTGCAAACTCTGGGGGGCAAAAGCAGCTGCTTTTCATCTGTTCATCATACTAAAGTACTTTCAAAGCTAGGCTAGTACTTTAAATACTGCACATTTTCTGTGCTTTTATTCTGGAATTACTATTATGCATATGACATAACAGAAAAGATAAAAATGTTTTTTTTTTTTTAAACAAAAGAGGACTTGTAAAAAAAATTACTGTCATTCTAAGGGTTATGTCACTCTCTGAAAACTAGCTTACTCTGTGCTTACATTCTTCCCATTGCAGCACGGACAGTGACATGTTAGAGGGCTAGTTATGCACGCACAATAGTACAATAGTAATTTCTATTACTCCATCGGTACCATAGCTTTTGGTTAATTACAAATCTACACTTAAAGAGTTTCCTGCTTTCCACAGGATTACGAGTGTGCTTTATGTGAAGGAGAAAAGAAATGTACAAATATGAGTAGCATCTAGCTCTGCATGAGTAGTAGCTTTGCACCTGCAATGTCATCTTCCTATTTTCATTTAAAAACATTATATTTCTTCATTGAAAACTGGTTGGAAAAACCTGAGATACCTTAAGGGGAGAAAATAAAGTGTATTTTGAATTGATGATTGTTTCCTCATATTTGTTCCTCTCTAGTGACCAGTATTCTTTTTGCTACTCTGCTTTTGACGATTAGGGAAATCTACACATTTCTTTCATTTGTCAAATACATGCTAAGTACCTTCATCTCTAATACTTCACTAAGCACAAATGTGCAGTAGGAAAAGGTAATCTCCCCTAAGTATTCCGTAAGGAATCCATGAAGAATTTCTTCTAGTTTTTACTTCCCTCACAGAATCCTACCATCAATTTGTAAAACAGATTATAAAGAAACCTAAGGTTAATGGCTGTCAACATTATTGTTTAATCTCTTAATTTACCACATACGTAAGAAAAATCAAAAATCGTACTCGAAGAAAACTAAAGTAATGCGTGCTTCCCAAATGAAGCTGCAAGCACAAATCTTGCTTAATCATACAACATACCTTTCTTAAATTCCCTGATTTTCATACTATTCATCAATTTCTTCTTAAGCATTGGATAGACGTAGAAAGAATATATATGATTATATTCCAGATAAGCATATGAAATATATTTTAGTAAGAATACACAGCCAGTTTCCTACAAAATTCACTGATGAGTCCTCAGGGCAAAAGCAGCACAGATCCTTCCATTAGACCCAGGTTTATCCCTCAGAACTGATGTCTGGGTTTTGGGGAGAGTTCCCCAATTCCTCCTCCTTTTTTTTTTTTTTAATAATTGGTTAAGATAAGAAGAAGCTATGACTGTATACATTAAAAGCTAATCTCTTTGTATTAATATATGACAGTTTCACTATAAAAACTATTCCCTTTAAAATGCTTTATTTTCACCACACATACAAGACAGCAATCACCTAAAATTTCTTTTTCTAGAGATTGTTATTTAAATTTTTTTGTGCCTGGAACATAGCTTTATGTTCACGATGCCTAGGAAATCATGGGTTTCAGCCTTCCCCTTCCTGTAGCTCACCATCCCCAGATGGGAAGAACAATTGAGACAAATACACACATATGCAGTAAGGACCGTGATTTTTAAAAGGAAACCATTCTGAGGGCATAATAGAGTTGACAGTCTCCTTTTAAAATCAAAGTAGGGTTTTCTCAATTGTCCTTTCAAAAAAATCTTAAAGTTACCTCTCTTTTGTAATGGAAACAGCTGACAACTTTCTGACTAAGGAAATAAGGAAGATGACAGATGAAGGAAGAAAATAAGCAATCAGGAATATAGGGAGTATAAAAGCCTCAGCCAGCCCATGGGAATTACTCATTCAGATTTTAATTTTTGAAAGATGCTATGGCATTTTCATCTAGATGAATAGCTTCAGAGAATAGAAAGTCTGATCAATTACAAGGCTTTAAAATACTATTAGCAGGACTGACAGAGTGTCTAAGACAGGCATTACTGTACTTGAACTCTTAAGACACTATGAGTATGATTCAGAAACTTCTCTTCCTCCAGCTTGGGAGACGTATCTAATAGAAAATACAATCACCCCATTATCCCTGAAATGGTTGATACCTCTCGCAGAAAGGGTGTGCCACAGCAGGAAGAAACTCCAGGGATCACACTGCCATGCAGGGTATGTGGTGCTTTACACTCAATGTACATGATTTTGATTTACAAGAGCATATTTTCCTCTCCTTCATTGTCTTCAGGATTTTATTTTGCTGTGTTCTCTCCCCTCTGCCCCCTCCAGAACTATCCAGTTCCTTACATCAAGCTACCATCCCTGGCACTTCACATCTTTTCAGTTAGTTTCCCTAAAACTTGTACCTTCCTTTCTTCTTCTTGTACCTTCTTTTCTTCTCTAATTCAAATTCTCCCTCATCCTCACAAGAGAAACCTGCCTTTTTGCCAAGACATCCAGTCACGTAAAAATTGAAAAGTGATGAAATGGAGAAGGGATCCCAAGCTCAGAAAGACACATTTATTTTTTCAATTGCTGGAAAGAAAGAGACATTCCTTGATAAGCAATATGGATGTCAGAGGCATTACATCCTAATATTCACCTTAAAAATTATACTTGTACCCTTAGCTTCTGGAAATAAAGCATCAGCTTAAAGCTCATAGTTCTTCCTTTATGAACAGTGAAGGTTAAACCCATGTGAGGAGCTGGAAGGAAAACTTGATGGACACAGGAGGTGATACAGATTTGAGGGCTTGTTGGTAGTATTAAAAATTTAGCAAAACTCTGCAGAAGGTGACATCCATATCAAAGAAATATATAATATCAAAGAAATTTTAATTGGTAGAATGAAGAAACACTTTCAAGGCTTTGCAAGCGTTTGTGTCACTGTTGTCAACCTCTTTTGGAAGATCAGCCTTTCTACTGTGATCATGCCATTTCCCCTCCTTTCTTACATATTTTGTTGCAATATGTCAATAGCATCTAGAGAAAGCTATTTTTATTGGAAACAGCTTTTAATAACTGGCTGCTATTGATCAAATATTTTTTACAGAAAACTATCCTTCCAGAGAACATACTTGGCTGCAAGGCCCCTTAGTTTTACAGCTGTACAAATCAGAGGCAGCCAGACTCTGTGTGCTGAGGGTCGCTTCCTTCCCCTTCCTTCCAGCAAGATATACAAAGATCAGAGCAGTATGCTCAGTATGGGTTATGCCTGACAATAGAAAACTCAGGTAAAACCAGTATTATCAACTGCTGTGGGAGCACAGTGCAAGAGACACCAAGCAAAATTTAGATCCACTGATAGAAGCTGGGGCACTGTAAGATCCCAGACTTCTGTATTGCAACTCCAGAGAATGTTCTTAGATGACTGAAAAATCAGTGGAATGAAGAAAAAAACCCAACCCAAACCCTTCACAAATACAGCACACTGGAAACATCCTCCTGGGAACACCTAATTTGTACTGCATGGAGCCACCTCAACTCTGGGAGGTTTATAAAGCTATGCAGAAGTGGCTGCCCTGCTAGAAGTTGTGCAGCTTGGAGGTGTTGGACCCAAATTTGTACTGTACAAGCTCAGCTTCAGCATTTCAGTGTCCATTATTATGTATCTAGCTCCTAGTTATGTTGCTCATATATTTACCCTATGTTCCCTACTCCTTCATTGCACAGTATGGCCCCAGCCTTCCTTCTAATGCCTAAAACAGCACTGCGCAGCACTGAACCCAAACAACAGAGGAGCCCATGAGGAGAGGTGCTCTGCTGGATCTCATATTCACAAATGAGGATGTGCTTATTGAGGGTGTGAAGGTCAAAGGCAGCCTTGGCTGCTATTACCATGAGATGCTGATGTCAAAGACAACAAGAAGGTCTTGTACCGTAAGCATCAAACGGAAGATCAGGGAAAATGTAAGCCTGATGCTGAATGGGGCAGGGGATCCAGGACATGGAAAAGGCTGAGGTACTAAATGCCACCTTTGCCTCAGTCTTTCTTTACTAGGCAAGACTTTCCTTCAGGAGTCCCAGGCCCCAGAGAGCAGGGGGAAAGGCTGGAGCAAGGATGATGTACCCTTAGTGAAATAGGATCAGGTCAGGAAACACTTAAGCAAACTGGACATACATAAGTCCATGGGCCCTGACAGGACACACCCCTGAGTGCTGAGGGAGCTGGCAGATGCCAGTGTGAGGCCACTCTCAATCTTTAACCAATCATGGTGATTGAGAGAGGTGCCTGAAGACTGGAGGAATGCAAATGTCACTCCCATCTTCCAGAAGGGCAAGGAGGAGGATGCAGGGAACTACATGCCAGTCAGCCTCACCTTAGTCCCTGGTAAGGTGTTGGAGCAGCTCATCCTGGAAACTGTTTCCAGGCACATGAAGGACAAGGTGATCAGGAGTGGTGAGCATGGCTTCACCAGGGGAAACTGTGCTTGACCAACCTGATAACCTTCTACAATGACATGACTGGCTTGGTAGATGAGGAGAAAGCAGACGATACTTCAAAGGCCTTTGACACTGTCTCTCATAAGATCCTCATAGAGAGGCTGCTGAAGTATCGGCTGGATTATCAGACAGTGTGGACTGAAAGCTGGCTGAATGGCTGGGCCCCAAGGGTACAAAGTGGTACAAAGCCTAGTTGGAGGCTGGTAACTAGCAGTGTACCCTAGGGGTCCATACTGAGTCCAGTCCCATTTAACATCTTTGTTAGGGATCTGGATGATGGGGCAGAGTGTACCCTCAGCAACGTTGCGGATGACACAAAACCGGGAGGAAAGGCTGATAGGCCAGAGGGGCATGCTGCCACCCAGAGGGACCTCCACAGCCTGGAGTAAATGGGCTGACAGGAACCTCATGAAGTTGAGCAAAGGGAAGTGCAAAGTCTTGCACCTGGGGAGGAATAACCCCATGACCTGTACAAGGTAGGTGCTAACCAGCTAAAAAGTGGAAAAGAACCTGCGGTTCCTGGTGGACACTAAGTTGAACCCCTGGTTCATGAACCAGCAATGTGCCCTTGTGGCAAAGAGGGCTTAGTGGCATCCTGGGCTGCAGCAGGAGGGTTGCCAGCAAGTTGACTGAGGGAGGTGCTCCTGCCCCTCTACACTCAGCACTGGTGAGGCCACACTAGAGCACTGTGTCCAGTGCTGGGGTCCCCAGTACGAGAGAGACATGGACATATTGGAGAGAGTCCAACGGAGGGCCACAAGGATGATTAAGGGACTGGAGCATCTCTCCTATGTTTACACTGCTTAGACTGGAGAAGAGAAGGCCTGGGGCTGGATGTGGGGTGTGTATCTCATCAACGTGTACAAATTCCTGAAGGGATAGTATAAAGAAGATGGAGCTATGCTGTTTTCAGTGGTGCCCAGTGACTGGACAAGAGGCAACAGGCACAAACTGAAACACAGGAGGTGTCATCATGAAACACTTTTTCACTGTGGTGGTGACTAAGCATTGGCATAGGTTACCCAGAGAGGTTCTTGAGGCTTCACCCTTGGAGATACTAAAAACTGCACCACTACCACCTTGTGTCTCTAGCTTTTTTGGTAAGTCCTGTCTTACACAAGTATTTCATGCTTCTCAGTCATGTAACACTAGAACCCTTATGATCATGTGAAGGGCCTGATGCTAAACAAGTGCTAGATTAGACCTGCAGAGATATGAAAGCATTCATCTCCCCTGTTACGGGAGATGCTCCCTGTGCTGAGCATCTTGGCACCCATCTGAGGGCCAGCAGACTTTGAGGAGACAGTATTCAGCTCTGGTGCTCCCCTGCCCTTGCCTGTTCTCCCTGTCCTCCACCCAAACACATTCCAAATCTTCTGGAAAAAACAGCAGCCTGCTGGTCCTGCCTCTACCACAACAGCACTAGAGCACAGAGATGGGCAGACAGCTAGATGACTTGCTAGAATGATATCTACTTTTCTCATAATTTTCATCCTCCACTGCCTCAAATACCACTCAAAACCATCCATTACATACTTCCCAGATGTGGGTATGCCATCATAATAAATTATTGCATAGTCTCTAGTGTCTTACAGACTGATGCATCAGCTCTCAGAGGCAAAAGGACACAGCTAAACAAACCTGGGCTATACATTATAAACACAAGATACTATCTTTGCAAACCTACTGAAAATTTGAATCCCTTGTCCCCTGACAACTCATGATACCAGAAGAGCATGGAAAAGACAGACAACAGGAATGTCTTCCTGTTGCTAGAAAATTTTCCAGAGTCTTACCTATCCTCATTCTGAATTTGGGAGGGGTGTTCCTTGCAAAGTTCTGGAAAGGAGAGTTTTCTCAGGGGCTACTCAAGGTTTCTGGAACAAAATCCTACTGAATCCAAGGAGCTTGCTTTCCAAGCGAAACATTCCCTTTGTTCACCTGGACTTCTCTAGCGAATACCTACATTGCTTTATGTGGATAAAACACAATCCCAAGCAAGACCACACAACACTATGCCATTGAAAACAGTAAGAACATGGTAATTCATGACTAAGGCTCTACAGAGAACAGAGTGAATAAGTGAATCTGTATACTCCACCTTTATGTCAGTGCAGCAGCAGCTCATGTATCTAGAACTGAAGACGTACAAACTGCCTGTCAGGTTCTTTCCTGAGCGTATAAGAAAGTGCGTTTGCACACATTACAGATAATTAAGCTTTGTCCAAAAGTAAACCTCAAAATAAAAGCATAACTATAGAAATGTGCCACGTCATAGTAGTCTCTTTTCTCATCTCAAGACACAGCCTGGCTGGTTTCTGATACAGAATACGTCTGGTAACAGGAAGAGTACAAGACATTTATTTGAATGAATGAGCAAAGTACTGATTCTCAATTTCTTTGCCATCTCAAACTTAGGTGTGGTTTCATGCCTTACCCAAATGCTAGGATCTTCTACAAGTTCAAAGTACAAAAGTCACTTATATAGCTACTTTTTGTGACAGATATTCCTCTTCAGGAACAATGCTGCCATCTGTTTAGAAGCCCATCTATGTACAGAAATCTAGTTTCTGTTGGGTGCATCAAAATTCTGGTGGACTGTTTGCTTTCCTAGGTAAGCATCCTAAACAGGAACTTAGTTTAATGGAAAACTGATTTTTACTTATTGCAGCTTTTCACCTTTAAGTCTTCCTGGAGGCTGTAAATACAATTCATACACGTAGCCAAGAGAAGACTTTCTAAATAAATGATAATTTTTCAGTGTAATTGGATGACCGTAGATTCGTACAGATGACATATCATAGGAGTAAAGCCAACTGTAAAATTGCAGAGGAAACTTCTCTAGAAAAACCTGAGGCAAATTGCAATCACTTCTGTCCCCAACTTACTGAATATTCAGAGTAATTTTCTCAAGTATTTTTCTTACAGTTTTCTTGATATCCACATGCACACTGTGTACCAACAAGACTAATCAGCAGCTGGAAAGACAACCGTAATTTAATCTGCAACTTAACTGAAGTTGTAGTAGGTATATTTTTAGTAACAGCTTGAAAATTTAGGCCATTAAATTCATTAACAAGCTTGAAGATATGAATGTCTCATCTACTTAATTGAGTGCTTTTATAAAAAACTAAACCATGCATTCATTTGCTTATATGGCTGATTTTGCCATTCATAAATGCCACTCTTCTAATTTAAGTAATTTACCACTTGAAATTTTAAAATAAAGCAATATACTGCAATGTCCCAACATTTAAATGATCAAGAAGAAATAATACAAAATTGTGGTCACCGTCGAGATATAAGAGACTATCAAAAGTGATAAAAAAAGGAATATAACCCTGAAAGCATACAGAATTTTAAACAGAATAATATTCCAGAGGACTTATTTACTATTGCCTTGTTGACACTGTATGTACTGAGAAAATACATTTGGCATTCATGCACATGGGCCATAAGGCTGATTAAAGACAGAAACAGAGTTTTACCTTGGACGAGCTGTAAGCTCATTTCTGTGGACTGAAGGTACGTTAGTGGCTGGAGCACAGCAGGCAAGCTCTCGGAGTTAAATCCTAGCTTAGATCGACCTGAAGAAAAGGGTGAACTCTAAGACCCCTCTGGGAGGCACACCAAAGTGTTGCTTCAAAGGCACACTCCTGACCTGGGCTAAAACACTAATGTAGACAACCTCCAAGTACTAGAGCGCATGCCCACTACCACCATTTGCTTTTCTGCTGAGAGCTAGGCACCTACTACGTATCCTGAGTCTGCTGCTTCTTTTCTCACAACTTCTTTCAAACATATACCACCACATGTGCTATAGTTCCTTCTCAGATTTATTTCCGAAGAAATTTGAAAGAAATCATATGATTTATTTTATGCTTTTGCTAATTTTGTTTCCTGAACAGCTAGAGTAGTTCAAACTATGCTTTATGATTTATGAGTTTTAAAAATAGGAATGGAACAAAAAACCTCGTTACCATAGCAGAAGAAAACTAAACACAACAACTAAAAGTGAAGGACACACAGACCAGCCTTGAAGGTTTAAGATGTTAATAGAAAGATAGCTTCTCTTTAAAAAATCAGGCAAATTGGTATAGCTTATATTTCAACCCCCCCAGGAACAGCTCCCTCAATCAGATAGCATAAAATAGCAAATTAAGAAGAAAAATATTTTTCACTGAGATAATGATTTTAAGTTTTTTTTACTTGTATTAGAGCATTCCATTTAGTTTTCCTAAAAAGACATGTTCAGTGCCGACCTCCCTTTCTAACACTGTTGTCCTCTTTTGAAGCCAATCTCCTAGATAACCTTTCATTTGTAGAAATGATTTCCCCCCCCTCTTTAAATAGAAATGTAATATTCCTTAAACAACCAATTTAGTCAGACATGGAATCACAGAATCTTTGGGTTTCAAGGGACCTTTAAAGGTCATCTAGTCCAACTCCCCTGCAGTAGGCAGGGACAGCTTCAACTAGATCAGGTTGCTCAGAGCCCCATCCAACCTGACCTTGAATGTTTCCAGGGATGGGGCATGTACCACCTCTCTGGGCAACCTGTGCCAGTGTTTCACCACCCTCATTGTGAAAAACGTCTTCATTATATCTAGTCTAAATCTCCCCTCTTTCAGTTTAAAACCTTCACCCCTTGTCCTATCACAACAGGCCATGCTAAAAAGTCTGTCCCCATCTTTCTCATAAGCCCCCTTTAAGTACTGGAAGGCTGCAGTAAGGTCTTCCTGCAGCCTTCTCTTCTCCAGGCTGAACAACCCCAACTCTGTCAGCCTGACCTCACAGGAGAGCTGTTCCGTCCCTCTGATCATTGTTATGGTCCTCCTCTGGCCCCTCTCCAACAGGTCCATGTCTTTCCCGTGCTGAGGGCTCCAAAGCTGGACACAGGACTCCAGGTGGGGTCTCACCAGTGTGGAGTAGAGGGGCAGAATCATCTCCCTCGACCTGCTGGCCACACTGCTTTTGATGCAGCCCAGGATACAGTTGGCTTCTGGGCTGCGAGCGCACGTTGCTGGCTCATGTCCAGCTTTTCATCCACCAGTACCCCCAAGTCCTTCTCAGCAGGGCTGCTCTCCATCTCTTCATCCCCCAGCCTGTACTGATACCAGGGGTTGCCCTGACCCACATGCAGCACCCTGCACTTGGCCTAGTTAGCTAAAAGACATAATTCAGGCACAGCAAATGATTAAAATATTGTTGCTATTTTGCAAATACCATTATTTCAAATATTGTGTATAAAAGAGCTACATGATTCAATCTTCAGTCCAAAAGATTTCTCTAAATCTTAACAAAAGACAACTCAATCAGTAAAGTAGCTTTGAAATAGCATGTACCACTAGCAACTTAAACATTTAACAAAAATCTATTTTCAAACTAGTATATCTCTGCACCTATTTTAGACAAATTCAGAAAACTTCTGAATTTCTCAGTATATATATTTTTCAAATAGAAAAATAATGTGAATGTAAAGCTGCAAGATCTTTCAGCGTTTTCATGGAGGGGGGTGTGTGCCTGTCTATAAATCAGGTATACAAATACATATTTAAGTCCCTAAGACACCTGAAATGTAGACCTAAAGAGAGAACCCCTCACTGACTTTTACCAAGTATGTTGTGTTCCTTGTACTCCTTTAAGAGAGCAGTACTTCTGCCAGATAAGAAAAAGCCTCCAGAACAAAAGTAGACTTTAAACGGAAGTGAACAATACCCTAAAAATAGCCAAAGGCTGAATACTGTCTGTCTGACAAGGTGGGAGGGACAGCACAGGGACCTAAGGAGTTAGTGGAATCCTTCATACTGTTAACCCTTTTCACTGAGCCTGACAAACCTTGATGGAAAACAAGAAGTTAGGTTCCAGATAAACTCTGGTAGCTTTTTTAGAAGGTAGCTGTCTTCCCAGAGGAAAAATGTTGGGATATTAGGCTGAACAAGAGAATTGATTTCTGCATTCCCTCCCTGCAGGAAGCACTCCTTTCCCCTCACTCGATGAAGTGACCTGCCTGTAACAAGACTGCTTCTGAACGCAAGATAACTCTTAGTTTTCTGATACAAGGAGACACTGAAAAGCAGTGAGTGGTCAGCATAGTAACTTGTTTTCCAAGCCAGGAGTCACAAAGAAGCTTCACAGTTCTGGTTGCTGCAGATGAGAAAAGTAGTTTTGCACTAACAAAATGATTTCACGTGGTGTGTGTGTGGGGGGGAAACCCTCTGCCCTGCCCTTCGCCTGAGAAAATACACAGGTGCAGGCATTGCCTGCAGCTGACAGCTTCTTTGGGGCAGAAGTCATGCTGGATCTTCCATTTTGCTTCAATAATCAGAAGGAAAAAAGCAAGCAGTTTCTCTGGTGAGACAGCTTAAAAACTATATTCTGTAATAGCTTTAAATTAATTACAGAATTACTCAGCATTTTACAAGAAAAACCAATGATACCTAACCTCATTAATGAGGAGACAGAACTCCCCGTCTTTCCAGTCGCACAGTTACACTACTTGCGCCGTTAGACACAGACTGGAAGACTAGCAGTTACCCAACAGACAAGTGACAACTAAAACCAAGGAAAAGCTTTAAACAATATAAATGCAGTGGAAATCCCTCCCGATTTGTTAAGAAGCCTACAGGTTTGCTTCTATGACGATTCAAGTCTACCGAGCAATACATGGCAAAATTTAAATGTGAAATTCTTTCAGGCAGTTCTTTACGATGATTGCTTTTCTCTGTTTTACACAGGTACAGTGTAACCCTCCGTATCATCAAAATGAAATCTTAGAGGCAATATTTTGGTGAAAATATACATGCAAACTTACAGGCTTATATGACATTCAAATAGTTATTCTCTCTATTGTAGAAGTCTTCAAATAGTCCTTCAAAAGAAAGGCTGGCTTCACAAGCTGCAATGTTACTTACACTTGCAAATGAAGCACAACCCATTACATATATTATTTGTGAGGTCATAGACTAAGAATGATTTTTAGAAGTATGTTTACAGTCAAATGATATGATTGGCATCTTTAAAAAAGAAAAAAAGAAATTTAGTTCAAAGATAAGTGGGTTGATAAACAGAAGCATGCTGGCAAGTAGATGCAATTTTAACAGAAAGATTTTCCTCTCTCTTGATTACTCCTTCTGCATTTTTTAATTCTCCACTGATAATTATGAAATGCTTCCAATAGGGTGTTATAACAGTTGAGTTTGTCAGTGACTTCTTTAGACATTTGCAATTACATTCTAATATTGTTGAACTTTTCCTGCTTAAAAATCCACTTAATTTTCAAATTTTAGTTAAAGCTCCACAAACCAATGAATAAAGACACGGTTAGAGTAACTCACCCATATATACTGAAGCTTCATCATAAAGATTGCTACAGGGAAGGAATCACTTACGAGCTTGGACAGTATTTCACTTCAATCAAATCTACTTTTCATCAAAAAAGCTACTCAAACAAAACAAAGCATAGGCTGTAACTAAATTTTTCAAGCATAGTTATCCTTTACACAGCTCTTAAAAAGAAAATTTTGTGCCTTACAACAGAGACAAGTAGTACCAAAAGGGTAAGATTTACCTTATTACGTGTAGACATTCAAGGTCAGTGAAATAATCTCCACAAACTAACTTGTTTTCTCTGAGGAGAGGGGGAGATAGAATAACTGGTTCAGATATACATAAATTTGGAGAGGTCAGTTTTAGCAGGAATGCGAGAGAGAAACAAATATAAAAAGCTGCGAATCAACCTGAAGTACATTTGAAACAAAAGCATCAATTATCAAAAGTTATAATGTTCTTACTACGTAAAGAACGTGGTTGAATGTTGATGGAATGTGCTCCACTTGCCTAAAGAAACCCTCATGAACCTTTGAAGATGGTCGCTAATCAGATCCTGACCTAATAAGACAAAGATTACATCTGAAGGACTCCTGTTTTTTTAGGATATGTCTTTACCTTTAGAATCCTAAGTATTCTGGATTACAGTACTTTGAGTTTCTCCAACAGGAAATATTTGGCATAAGATACTTTACTAATCATGCAAATGTGAATAAGGATGGGCCAACACATGCCTAAGAAACTGCTGGGAGAAACACACATACTTGGAACTTTGCCATATTTGGACAATTTTCCAGAGTATCTGAAAAAGGTACATGATACATATGTGACCTGTCACCTGAGATGCAGCACTCCAAAAATCAAGGGTTACCAAGCCACAAACAGTTTTTTCAATACTGCAAAACTAGCGTGGTTTTTTTGTTTTGGTTGGTTGGTGTTTGGTTTTGTTGGTTTTTTGGGGTTTTGTTTTTTTTTGTTTTTTTTTTTGTTTTTTTTTTTTTTAAACTTTCTCCCCTCAGCTTAAATGGCTGAATTTTTTTTACGTCATTTTTCCAAAAGAAAAAAAGCGTGAAGCAGATAGCAAGTCTGAGAGTATTTTAGCTCTAGCAGTTTGTCTGGCAAAGTTACAAGCCAGTAAAATGGAGTTATGCAAGAAGGAAGGGCAACTTAATGCTAGTGATCCCACCTATTAAAATGTTTACTTGAAGACCATTTCTGCAAAGACAAATGCCTTCCATCACAATCATTTATCACCTGCCAAAGCCTCTGTTCTGCCCAGTTTGCCTTTTAAGTCTTTTAAGCTAAGTCAGTCTAGAAGAACCTGGAATGTAACAGGCTCGTAGGCACTACAGCAGTGTGATTTCTAGTTGGTACAACAACAAAAAGTTTGTGTTGGATAGGTATTTCAGATATTTGCCCCATATGAAAAAAATCTTTATCAGGCTGCTGTTTAATAATTATGTAGTAACTCTTTGCTGCCTACCTCCTCACATGACTCGAATACATTTTTACAGGACAACTGTATGCACATCCATCAGCAGTTAGTTTTATATCCATAAGTATTTCTTTACAACCCTAAATAAAGATAATTAGGAATATTCTGAGAATATGTTCCAATTCTGACATATTAGTCAAACAGTGTGAATAAGCAGGATGATCACAGGATGAACTTGGGGATAGATACAGTACGGATACTGCATTATCAAGTTCTCTTTATGAGAAAATGTATATAAACAAAAAATTCTGTGCCAAGAAAAAAACCCCATAGTATCAACAATCAAACACTGTGTGTTTCTGATTTTATTGTTTAATTTAAGTATCTACTAGTGCCTTCTGCTTTTTTTTGTTTTGTTTCCATTTATTCAGCCCTCTGGAACCAAGATCTACAATTGCCTATCTGGCAATCAGTGAAAATGAATTGTTGCTTCAACATTGTCCAGAGGGTAGAGCACTTGGGACTAGAAACATTTTAAAAAAGCCCAAACAAACAAAAACAACAACAAAAAAGAAAAATCACCTTTGCAGAAAACAAATTTAAAATTACTTCAAAAAGCTGTTATTGCCCCAGTATCAATTTTGTTGTGTAGAAATTCTGGACAACATGAGCGCTTTCAAGTAAAAACATTCTTAAATGTAATCTTATCTTTAAAGTTTACAGGGGATGCTCATGCAATAATGATAGTTAAGTACAGAAGCAAATTATGCTTTGCATGCCAAAGCCCTCTTCCTTCTTAGAGTCTTCATCAAAATCACTTCTAAACAGAAGTGACATTAAAATTCTGCAGAACAGCCGGCTCATGTGAAAACAGCAAGATGTGCTGCCAACAGGAAAGCTTCTCTTTAGAAGCTGATCCTGGATTTCAGTCTGGAGTGTTTCACCATTGCTTCTGGAAAAAAAAAAAACTAACTGAAGCTGCAGTAATTTTTTAATTGCTTATATGTATTACATATAAAGAGTCTAAATTTAGACCGTCAGCTTTG
This sequence comes from Phaethon aethereus, assembly GCF_964289735.1. Taxonomy (NCBI): domain Eukaryota; kingdom Metazoa; phylum Chordata; class Aves; order Phaethontiformes; family Phaethontidae; genus Phaethon; species Phaethon aethereus. Next base: position 105,490,306 of record NC_138582.1, on the reverse strand, counting down.
CTATATTGCAAAGATCAAATTAACAGTATAGTTGCACCATTTATAGAGGCATTCTGGAAGACTATACAGTATAACAACACTAACACTTTAATCATGAAACAATGCAATGTGTTGTTTGTATAAGAAAACATAGGGCCACCATTCTTTGGCAAAATGCTTGAATTTCTACAGTTATTTTGTCAGCCATATTTGAGATGTGCTGTTGGCTATTATGGGTACTTTCAACAAGACTTTGACCATATACCAGTTAGTTTCTTAATACATTTTGAATAGATTGTCACTGAAATTGTTTTTGAAAAAGTTTCAGATGACTATGACTAACAAATGCAAGGCTGACAGCCTGGGAAGCACTGAGCTGTAAAAACTTAGGTCTCAAGATTCTCAAAGCTGAGTGTCTCAAGACTGAGAACTGGAAGTTATAGTGACAGTGAATATACTAGTTCAATTAGGATGAAAGGTGTCATCAACAAAATTTTGCACAGGAGTTTGCAGCAGTCTTTTCTGGCAGCAAGAAAGCTAAACTCTAATTTCTGTCTTCTAGCAGAGTGGCTGGTGAAAGGAAGTGCTATTATATTTGAAAGAAAAGAAAATACTTAGAAGAATCGAAGACATTCTTAAAATAGTACATAAAATATCACTGTTCCTTTTAAAAATCTAGTAAATGGGTACAGAAGGGACAATTGAGGGATTTCTGAGATTCTGAGCTCCGTTTTCCTTGATTATGAACTAGCAAGCCCTTTCTACAGAGAGCTGAAGTTTTACCTTGCATCACAAATCATGTAACACAGCTGTACTTTAAATTAAACCACTATTCTCATTCATTAAGACAATAAAGAATAGACAGATTGACAAAACCTGTTTTGGAAGAACTCAAAGGACTCTTTCTGATGAGACAGCCAAAAATAAGTAAAATAATTTGCTTTAGTTCAACCAGAGTTCAAAGATGTATTCTATGTAGTGTTTCAAAGACTGGAGGCTCCCTGAAAGACTTCAGATTAAATATCACACTGTAGCAAAGTAACTTAAAATGCTTCTTTCTCGAATTTAGTAAGAAATACATATCAGAAACCCACAATGTAGTTGTATAAAAGCAGAAGGCATTTCAGATGTTTTGAAAATAAACTGAAGACCAAGTGTAAAGTATCTTTTCATATCTATCTTTTATAATTTACCAATTTGTTCTTGAAATTATGATTTTTTTCATCTGTCAAAAATATCACCTACTCGGGACTGATGCAGAAATTATTAGTAAGAAATTTTGCTAAAGAAAACATTTCACTGAGCTATACTTTTGTGAAGAAAGTCCAAATCCTGCAAGCAAAATGTTGTTGCTAATAGATTAGATACCACTTCTAGTTATTAATTTCTTCCCAGTAGTTATTCAGAGGAGAATACTTCCTTCTTAAGCTTAAAAACATGTCTCAACATAAGTATTGCGATTTCCATTCCAAGGTAAAGAAATTCTCAGCAGAGCAACGATTAGCCCTTACATCAAATTTATACAAGCTGAAATTACCAAGACTGGAACTAAACACTGTAAAAGCACTGGCCTTGGCACTGTGAATTGAAACAGAAAGTAGTTTATTAAAAAAACAGAGTGCACTGGGAACCTGAACAAAACCTATGAAAATAAAGCAAAAAATCCATACAGGTCTTTCATGTATTCATATTTTCATGTATTCACTATTCAGCGACTACATGATCAAACCTGTCTTATGCACATGAAATCTAAATAAAGTTAACTGTGTATCAATAGATGCAGACAGAAGCATGGTTTATGAGCATAGTTAAATAACTACCATACTTTTTAGCTGTAACCTTTCATGACTAGTATAATCCACTGAAACACTTCATTGCATCGCTGCATAAATCCATTTCATATTTGCAACCTTCCTCCTTCATTCCCACTCACCCTCAGGGGAAGGTCTCTCATGTCGGTGGCCAATCTGCGCAAAAACCAGAACAAAAACCCAACGTGCCTCCCCACACCAGAAAACTGCCCTTTACCAAACACCAAGCTGCAAAAGCCCGTAGATGTGCTCTGAACTGTGCTTCAGCAGCAGAGGGACACAAAACCAGCAAGCTGCCTCCAACCCCGCCGTACTTCAGGGAGGCCTCACCTCTTGAGACCTGGGAGCTTTCAGTAGTCCCAACACCCAAATAGTCTTTCCCACAAAGGGGTGGCCACCAGTCCTTTACTTCTCCACAGCTTCCTGCGGTATAACAAGCCCTTAAGCTTATTAGAAACTGGAGACCTCTGTGAAAGACTCTTCATATCATAGTGACTATTAACAGCAAACAGAATACTGCTGCAACAGTTTAGTAACTTTTAAGTAGGAAACTGAAAAGTACAACATACTGATTCTATGAAAACTAATATTATAGCAAAGGTAAATGAACTGCGCTATTTTTTACTTCAGTAAGGGCTGGGCTCATGTCCCATTGTTTAATGTAATCTCTGCTTGGACAGTGATTCCTTGGGCACAACTGAGGCACGTGAAGAGGTATGGGATATCAGGGTGTTTGCAGCACGAGCTATCTTTCAAAAATCTGAAGGTTCCCATCATGTCCTTCCCTTCAAGAATTAAAACCCGACTGCAAAGTCTGCACTAGAACATATGAACAGAGAAATGGAAGCGTTTATCTGGACTATCAGTTCACCATCTCGCATGAACATAATACTAATTTAGCTTGAGTAGCTATGTGATTTTTTTTTTCCTGCTAACTCCCACTCACCACTAAATACTTCCAATATCTTAAGAGAAATTTTAGGTATATTATAGAAAACCACATGCTGCACCTATATGCCATGCCATTGGAAGACAGCGTTAGAGATGGCACATCTCAAATTCCTGTTTTGTTGCCCCAATTGCTTTAACATACCAATTTATTAAATGAAGTGCACCCTGTTTCCTAGCTTCAGTAATACAACTGAAGCATTTAATTAATTATTTTCCAAGTCTGCTCTGCATCAGAAAATAAGTCAACAGACACACAGTACACTAATATTTGCTGTACAGGGCTTCACATTTCCACTAGAAGTTTCCAGGATCTACAAACTGAAAGAGGCTAAACCCCAACCTTCAACATACCTAATCTTCAACAGTGTTATTTGTTTCATGTGCCTGTCCACCCTTCTACCAAATATATTCTTTTGAGACTGCCACAGCCTTCCACCTCATTTTTCTTCTTCCTACAAAGACCAGTATTAAAGCATACTACCATGGAATATATTTGTTCAATATATATTATTATGACAACTAATTCACAACATGTAAATTTAAGATAAGGGGAAGTATGAGAACTGCGAATGTGCTCACTGCCACTCAAGCCTAAGTGGAGACAGCAGAGTGAAATGAAAATGCACTTGAAAAATAAAGCAAACTGTGCACTGAGAACTTAAAGCTTGAAATGTCTCAACTAATCAGACACCTCTTATTGCTATGTATATACCCTGCTATGGAAGCTAAACATTCAGTTTTCTCTTGCAAACAAATTCTATTTGTACTAGTCTCAAAAGCTTTTTCATATTATGTACCATTAATTGTTACTAACACTTATTAAAAACACCTGTGCACTTTCATGATTTGTAACTCCTTATTCATAACTTACAGCAATATGTTTCATGTGTGACATATTTCAACTACATTAAGTGGAATTTTATTCTAAGTAGAAAATTTTAGAACTATGAGGGGGCTCAAGTCCAGCTCCTGCTGACGTCAGGCTCCCGTTAGCTTCAACAAAACCTCGATCACAGCTCTAACAGCAATTCTTTTATTTTAAAAATTTAGATAAGCAGCAGCCCAGAAAAATACTATCTACATAAAGATCAAGACTATTTAAGAATAAAAACTTTAGATTGCAGTAAGCTGCAAATGTATTTTATTGTTACACAGGTCATAATCACAAGAGGCTGATCAACTGTGAATAGTATGAACAACTATGTTTTTTTAAAATGTACTAATTTCTATTTAATCTCTTTACACAGTATGAAACTCACATTCATTGTTTGGTCTACACAGTACCCTTTTAACATGACATTCGTGAGATAAAGGCAGGCATTATATTAAGTTGCATAAGAAGCTAAGATTTTAAAACAACTCTAGGCCATCAAATTGCACCCTGACTGCATGGTACCTACCAAAAGTCATAAAAGTAAATGGATGTAGGAAAGATGCTGCATTTCCCCCCGCCTCTCAAAAAGCAGCTATTACATTTCTCAAAGATTTTTTTTTTCCTCCATCCATGAGAATTTTAGAAATGGCACCAATCAGAGAAATGATCAAGATACTCTGTAGATTTCAAGACTGAAGACTAACATTAAACAGAAGTGCTAGATTTCTATCTTATAAGTGCCAGTATCTTATAAGTTCCAGTGCCAGTAACTACGGGAAAGGTGTAATGGAGCACTGGAGCATTGCTTACCAGAAACCTGCAGTCTTTGCGGGCCTCATCTCTGCTAGGAATGCACTGAGTCAGAGCATGAGAGGACTGGATCGTATTTGGACTGCCTTTCTTTTGTTCATCTTCTGTTTTCCAGAAACATTAATAACTAAAATGTGGACATCACGGTGATCATTACTTGCGAAATAATGATTTAAATAGCTGGTCCAGGGTGGGTTTACATAATGAATAGTTGGGACTGGCCCTTAGAACACAAAGCCTCCGTTTTCTTAATGTGGCAAGAGGTGATGGCAACAAATGACTTCAGGCTATATGACAAAGCAGAAATAATTCAGTTATTAAATACCATTTCAGCCTCATTATGCTCCTAACACCCCAAAACCTACAATCTTCAGAACGGAAACTTCAGATGTCGTTGGGACATACACGCTTGTATAGTGCTTAGCTTTTGGAAATGTGGCTCCCAGAAACTGTAGCTAGTAGCTGTGTTGGAGTGGAATAAGCTCCTAGAGATTTTAACCCTGCTGTTTAAAAAGTGGTCTTGTACACTATCTCTTTAGCAGGAACAACACTGACCACAAAAACATCAATTTCAAACTTCAAACTTAAAATGGAATTAGGATGATGGGTGGAGGCTCTTTTCTATCAAGCAGAATCTCCTGCCTAGCAGACACTGGTCAGCATTTGAACCTGCACATTATGAGTATGTTCTCCAGCACTCCATTCAGGCTCAATCCTGGATTTAACAAACTGACAGGGAAACTCTGAAGAGGTAGAAAGGTCAAAAACAGAAAAGTTACTTAAGAAGCACTCACACACTTTATTCTAGCAACAACACTACTACCTCTACATGGCTTCTGAGTGCAGAAGTATTGCCAAGGTTACTTATGAACTTTCCTACATAGAGTAAAAGTTAATTACAAATGTACTTGCTCTATCTTTGCAAACCTTACATGGGGAATAGTATTCAGCAGTAACCCTAAGCAATATTCCTTAATATCATTCTTTTTGCCTTTTATTTTTCAGAATTTGGTGCATTTTCTATGCAACAAAAATCATACTATTAGGATGAATTAACAGTGACATGCCACCACCATGCCTTGCTTCTTCAAATGGTATTCTGAAAACATTCATCACTGGCTTGCCTTTCCTCTTCCAAACTTCATTTAGGAGGGAATTGTTCTTCCAGTCACTTGAGGCAGATTAAATTCTCATTCCTTTTAGACTGACATTTTTCTGAAGACGCTCAATGATTAGAAATACCCACAATAAACTAAAAGGCCTGTGCAAGCTTCCCATGTAGCTCTTTCTCCAGTAAACCCCTGACACACAGCAACCTTGCTATCCCAATCAAAATCTCCTTATGAATATTTATATATTGCATTCTGTGGTGGTTTTTGCAATTTTTCTCACACATTCTTTGTGTGCTAGAACAAAGCTTACAAAAGTTAAAATAATGTAAGTCGCTTAAGTCCTACTACTTATATAATCTCCATTATAGAAAAACTATTAGAGCTTAAATTCTTGCGACTGAGAACAGAGTCCGTTTATGAGAGCAGAAAGAAACTACAATGCGCATCTGAGTTATGTTTGCACTTTTGGCACTTTGTGATACAGGATGATGAACCCAGCAATTCTAAATTAAAACTGCTATAATAGTCATCTTGCATTGTCCTCTCAACATTGTTAGGCTTAAAAACCACTAAGGGTCTACAGATTGAGAACCATTCCTTAACATATTTAAAATATGCACTTATTTTATCAAGTTCTAGTTTACTCACAAATTAGGTGATAGTCATCATTCAACAGTCAATGGTGGGACACTAAAATAATTTCTGCAGAAGAGACTAGCAAGTCTAAATGTCTTTCTAAAAGACTAAAGCAGAAACCACCTCAACAACCTCATTTTAATGAACTTCCCATATAAAAATATCTAAATAATTTCAGGATGAAAAAACATAGCTTCCCAAAACCATGCTTTATTTTATTTAAAGTAGTACTGCAGAGGACATTGTCCTATATCTGACGTAAGATCAAGACTACTTTAAAATAAGTGCAGTTCACTGGTCTTCAATTCTTTCAATACATGCAATACCCTGGTTGTCAACAGATGTTTACTATGACCACTTCCTTAAATCAATGCCAAAACATTGCAGAGGTAAGCATGACAATTTCAGAGTTACAAAAAAAAGGTACCTACATACAGAAGTTAACAATGACAAAGATTGCATTGTCAAAAAGCATGCTGAATAGTGCACAGACACAATGAAACATCATTAATGCTTCTTTTTACATTTGAAAAACTCATACCTGGGTACACTGCCTGTTAAGCTTCTTTCACTTGATGATGACGACGACGATGATGATGATCCAGGTCTCTGATCTGTTTTCATTCCTAGAGTCTCTGTTGCACTAATCTGAGGTTTTTGACCTTTCTCTTCTGGCTTTTTTTTTTCGCTATCACTTTCATCACTGCCTTCACCTAAGATGTCATCCACCTGCCAAAGAGTGGAAAGTCAGTGTATCCTCTAACAGACTATTATATATCAGTTTTCCACAATTACTGGATTGCTCTCTAATAATCTTTAAGAATATGCTTCAAGTTTCCTTGACATTCTTGAAAATTCAAATTAAACCCCAATGTCTTCAACGCAGTTTCTGTAACAGCTCTAGTAACATTCTAGTCAAATTAAATATATTTAGTCTATGTTTAACTTTAGATTTACATACTCACATACATGATACAATCACATTTGAAGATGTTCACACTTTATCATAACATGAACAGCTGTAAACAAGAAACTGTATTATGAAAAAAGCGCTATCTGTTTAGAAATTAAAGGGATAGATATTTCATACTACTGCAACGTATAATAAAATATATTTTATACTCTTATAACATATAGAATCACTTGGGCAAGGCATATTAAAATCTCTAGCTAATAACTATTCTTATATTCACAGGTATACCTTGATAGATATAACTTAAAGATAGATATAACTATAAAGAAATGTATTCCTAAATAATACAGTATGAATGGAACAAAATGTACAGAACCCCAACTCTAGTCAGATTGTCTGCTTTTGTTAATTAATAAAGGCAAATCTATCAAAACAGTTACACATTTCATTAAATAATTGTTTGACCTTTGCTCCTGAAAAGTTAGCATGGGATTTCATACTCTAAGAACATGCTAATTTGCTCTGACAGGACTGGAACTGCTGAAACCATCATTAAAAGCAAATCGTACTCTTGCACTACCCTGCTGAGCTTCAAAAGGCTATATCCTCTTTGAGTCAGCATTCAACCTTCATGAAGAGATGAAAACATGAGAAAACATTGGTGAAGATCCCACAGTCTCTCTATTTTTCTGAATGGCAGAGGACATGGAAAGAAGCTACGTGTAAGTATTTTTTTACAGATATCTAAGAATTTTTCCTAAAAGCTGTTATCTCACAGCGTTAAGTTGAAATATGGTTCACTACTACTCTCTGTTCTCACTAATGCCACACCTGCTTTATCAAGAAGAAAAACTCTATATATGAACATGAACCAAAAGATTTTACATTGTTTTTACACTGATAATTCCAAAAGCTAGAAGAAAGCTGTAAGAAAGTCACTTATATCTGGTCATTCATAAATGCACCTCTAATTTCTTCGTTTACCTTGATATGCATAGAAGGAAAGTCAAAGCTGCCCTCTATTTATCAAACTAAATGCAAAAGATACACACCTGGCCAGCACTCTACTGTAAATATAGTAGAGGTAAATGAAATACCTTTTTCAGAGAAAGGGAACTCAAGGAAAAGCTTGCAAGCAAGGAAGGAGAGAAAACAGAAAATGTAGAAGTTTGGTAACAGTCAAAGACCTATTCCATTTCTTTTTCCGATGTCCTAACAGAGAAAGAAAAGATGTATGACCCAAGATGATTCAAGTGCTCCATATGGCAATTTCACCAAGCACATAGGTGACTCCCATCACACTCCCGTTGATTTCAGAAAGACGTAGGATGTGGCATTTGTCTTCAGTTCTCTACTAAATGGATGGATTTGGGGGATTTATTATCTTTCTACAAGCCTCACTCAGCTATTCGTGTTTGTGGGTAGTAGCAAATAATTTTTCTTCCTTATCTTGTCCTACTTTCCACTGAGGATTTCTGCCCATCTATATTGCAAAAAAGAAATGAGTAGAAGGAATAATAATGATAATGAAAAAAAAAAGGTAAGAAGTACTTCAAAACATCCTAAAATCATAATTTTGAGGAGACTTGCCAGCATAAGGGAAAGCAAGGACATTTTGTTACTAAGTATGCTTGTGAAAACCAGTTTCTTTAAATATGTAATTGTTTCACAGTACTACAACTCAAGCTTTAAAACTTTATTTAAAAATCCAGGTTATATTATCCTTGAATGGAATGACTTCTATTCAAAATGAAATGTAACTTGAAAGCTTCTTAGATCTACAGTTTAAGCTCTTATTTCCATTGGCCCTTGTCTTGGTACATTTTTATTACCTGAAACTTTGCTGTCTAATGCCCAGCTCTTTCATTGTGAAAGCTGTAAGAAAAAAAAAAATAAAAAAGGAACCACATAACAGCTTAGTGCATCTAAACATAGATGACAGTTTCATGTAGAAACTGTAGGACTTGCTGTGTCAAATCAAATTACAGTAGTCCAAAAATGCTTTTCCCATGACCAGAAGTTGTCATATGCGTGGAAAATAGGAATTATGGAATGCAATCCAGGGTCAGGGCAACTGAAAAGGTGGCTAGAGATAAGCCAGCAGTGAACCTAGTAAAAGTGCGGAAATTACACAGGGTAAGTATTTTTTGGCATGTAGAGAACACACAGAAAATTTCAAGTGTTTAAGTATTACAGTTTCTGTGACGGCAGGAAGACCAGGATTGCATACCTTTGTTAGAAGATACTCACTGCAGCCAACATGGCCAGCAATTCACAGTCAAATGGCATGACAGATCTACAGCCGTAACAACTCCTTTCCAGCAAGCCTTACATTTAAAACTACATTCCTTCATTCCAAAGGCAATGCTTTTGCAGAAAGTTGTATGTTTAAAATTACGTTCTCACTACAAAATATGTTAAGTTTTCCAAGGACAAGGTTAGGTTGAGAGACATTCAGTGTTACAGATGTCTCTCACAAACTGAACTTCTATAGTCTTAAAATCTACTTTGTGTGAACAGTTTTGACAGACTAGCAGCCTAGTTATTGCCACGTCTTTATTCTTTCATTCTGCAAAAAGATGACGTTATTTTTTTGAAGTCTGGAATGCCATTTAGTATTAGAATTACTAAGTTAGTTGTACGCATATATGCCCCATTTCTGTGGAAGCTGCACGTATAAGCCATAGAAATATGGCAAATTTTGAAAATCATTGCATATGAAAATAATTAATGTGGGATGGTCTTAGATAAAAAGGCACCTAAAATATGGATTCCTGCCTAACTATTGACTAAATTGCAAACTGTGCTGAAAAATATAAATATTACCATCTTTATCTTCTCAAAAGAAATTGAAAACTATGTTTTCATTGAGGCAGTGAGATTTAAGCCTCTCACTTGAACAAATGAATAGGTGAAAAAAGCACATTAATACTTAACACATCACTAACTTTAAAAAAATAAAAAAGCTTGAAAGTTTCCTCTGTTCTTCAGTCTGGTTCAGACTAAGGCAGATACTGATGTACCAACTACAACTTCTGCTTGTAACATTAGATTTTATGTGATGAATACAAATGGAAGACATAGCACTTTAGAAGACAATGCCAGCTAATAGCAAATCTTACTGATAAGATACAGTGAGGGGATGTTTACTGCTTAAACACTACCATTGCAGATAACTTTAAAATATTTAAAGAATTTTATAACACGGCAGGAATTATTAACATTTAAAAAGAAAAATTATTCATCCCTTGAAGATGACAAATTGTTCCATTTGGCAAGACAATGAAAAGTCTGACAATACTTTTAAACACATGATTATAAGAGTCAGGAAGTCCTCAGCTGACAAAGTTATTTTATTTCTCATTTAGGAGAAACACAGCATACACTCATGCAGACAAAGTACAGAGACCAAAGAGCAATGAGATTTTCAGTCTCTCATTCTCTGATTATGAGCTGTAAAGTACCTTAAACTTTGTTACAAAGAAAGACAAAACCTTCCGTAGTATTAACAAACCAGGTCAGCTGGAAAATGGTCTTACTCTAGAATTTGAGTTTACACATTCAAAATCAATCAAGACTCTGAGAAAATTAAAAAAAAAAACCCAACAACAAAAAAACCCTGTCATGAGCAACCTAAATTTGTTAGAAAGGTAATTTACAGGCAATGTTTTGGGACAGCATTATGGATTTGATAGAGACCTATCATGACGCCTTACATTTTTTGGAAGGAGCAATTACATATGCAGTATTGTAAACTACATTAAAAAAAAAGAATCTGTGAATAAACTTTAATCCTTGTTTTTATACTAGCAAGTATTTAAAAATTCAAGTTTTAATAGAACTGAGAAACTAACTACCTTAGCAACAGGATAACACATGTAACTACTTAAATGACCTATCATAAAAGCAGCAGAATGCTCCGAATCAATTCACATATTTTAGATTCTGTTGAATACATTGTATTAGTATCTGCAAGTTCTTCCTAAGATGCAATCTGCCATCTGAATGTGCCAAAAGGTTTCAATATGTACCTTATATTCCCTGTATGGCATACAATTTCATAAAAATAACACTAAAATGAAAGTAAGATATCTAAGTGCACCAGTAATTGCAGGTATCCCCATATAAAACATGGTATCACCTCCACGTACTCTTTACAAATACCTTAAAATGCTGCCATGTTCGGGGCCGTGGACCATGATGCCCTCTTAGTAGTTATTAAACATAAAAGCTAACAGCCCACCAACTCTACCTAATTAGTGGGTAAATTGATGCTCTGCAAATACCAGACTAAAGGAGGCAAATAGATGTTTCACATGTCAAGTCAAACTTCACTAGCTTTATCTGCACTGCATTTCTTTTAGTGTTCTTTCAATTAGCTGAGTAAGTCTGACTCTCAGTGTTTCTGGTCAGGATGATATACCTACATTATAAATACCAATAAATACAAATTTATTTTAATACATATCTCAAACTGTATGTGTACAATTACTTGAAATGTAATAGGCCGGCAGTCTTGAAAAAATTAATCATTGAATGCACACCACATCTTTTTTGAATATACTTAAATACATTGCTAACATCCTGAAATCCCAGTGTGCTCCAAACTGTTCCTAAGAACCAAAACAGTTCAGTGTTTGGGGCTGTTTCTCCTTGACATTTTCTTTTTACCAAAACATATTTTGGGACTGATCTCCTAGACACTTGCATGACTTACGTGAATATTTATTATTTGCTATTAAAAAAGAAAAGTAAAAAGCTAGTGTTTTGGTCTTACAGGTTACTTCTAAACTACAGGACACAAAGTGCTCAAGGCTGTAAATATACCGCACGGATTTTACAAATTATCAAGTGAATGTGCATAGAGGCAGAGAACATGACAGACAGTGCTTTTTAGAAGTAACTGAGGATAGAATTAAAGTATCTTAAGCCACATTTGCATTAGAAAGCTGTCCCTGAAACATGGACACCTTCCAAATGCTGCTAACATTCTAATTGCTCTGCAGCGCATTAGCAATACTGCCAAAAGATGCTCTTCCACGTAATTCATTGTTTCCCCAGCAGAACTGGGGGGCATGCTCTTTGTGGAGAGGACAGAGAGCTTGCTTTTATAAGCTCCCCTAATTCTCCATTTGATCCTATAATCTTTACCCTGCCTCCACTTCCAACCTTCCCGTCTGCTTTGTCCCAAACTAGTGCTTTTTAGTAGACCAGCAGAGTTTTTACATATATATTACATGAAACGTTAGAGAAATCGGCAGACTATATCAGGAACTTTAACACAGCAGTAAAACGAGAAGCCAAAGAAAGAGTAGATGGGAGAAGTGACATTAAAAATCACATACTAAAAAAAAGCACTTCTGAGCCTGTGGAATTCTCACTGTGAACAATGGTATTAGATTGCAAACCAAATCAGAGAGACTGGTGGCTCCATATTCCTGGAGTTGGGCATTGAACTTCCTAACCTTCCAGGTTCATACTGGAACAGTTTTTCAAACAAAACTGTTCCGTCAGTGGCAAAATAAATGGAAATAATATTGTAAAAAGTTTACTAACTCCACATTATTAAGGTCACCGAACAGTGTTCTACCACAGCGCTTGCAGCCCTGGAAGAGTCGATGCCAGAAAAAAGGTACATGCAATTTGGAAGCAAAGCTTCTGACCACGCAAACAAGCCATACACTGTCCCACAGCAATGTGGTTCATTGCAAGTATTTCACTGGCAAAGTATCACAGTCAAGAGTTCTCATCATTACCTTCCTTTTTAAAAGAAGTTATGTTCTTCAAAAGGTTCAAGCAAGGCTGCCTAGATGCCGACACTGACATGGTATAAAATTGCCTGACAGATTATTACAGCACATTGACAAATGCTTGTCCTCTTTTTCCTCAAGCTCCTCAAATCATACACTAAGCATTTGGCAAAGCAAAGAAAGGTTTATGAAGAGCAGGGCAGGAGGAATGAGATTTGTACAACTGACTTGGAAAGTTTAACCCCTTGACACACACACAAAAAAAGGCGCAATTTTGCAAAGAAGAGTGAGAGGACATGACGGGACTGATAAAGCACCTTCATGAGCACAAGGAAGAAAGTCAAGCACAGAGTCATTTAACTTTTACAGGCAGTCATTTTTAGTTTCAAATCCTGCTTGGTTCTATGCTGAACAGCATAACACAGCTTTCACCCATATGTAAAAGTTAAGCAAGATCAGGCATTAGTTAAGCAACTTTATGTCAGACTAAAGTTTCTACAATGGCTGCCTATTTGAATGTTGAGTTGTCTTCCACCAAATACAGCATCGATCTAGTTTTCACATGTATTTTAAAAGGCAACTGATTTGTGTTACATTTTATCCTTGATAAAAGGGACTGAGTTCAGCAATACACCTATAAAATCTTCTTAATTTCTAGTGAAGTCAAATAACAAAAAAGCAGCAATATCAACACCTAAGTGTAAAGAAAACGTAGTTGTAAAGACAGAGTTCTACTGAAATTGAAAAGCAAACAAACCTTTTATAGAAAGAGAAAAATACCTGAAGTCAAGTGAATTTATCTTAACGATTACAAAACCACAGTTATTCACACTGTGAAAAAATTCAAAGTAGAATCTGTTTTTAATGGTTTTACTACAAGCTTTCGGAGCATCCAACGAGTTTCAAAATAAGTGAACTTCTTCGTAATTTTTACCATCCACTGTATTTAATGATTCTTGTTCTTTGTTCTTATATTCATAAACACAGTTTTTTGTTTGTTTCTCTCTACCTTTCAGCAAAAAGGCCCCCTGCCCCCAAAAAAACAAAAAAATCAAGAGTTTCTTCATTAGCTGTTGAGGAATCATGAGAACATTTTACTGTGTTTTTATAATACAACAGTATTAATGAAATAATCAAAGACATCACTGCTTTGTTCCTCAGCAGCACAAGTCCCAGAATAAGAGATCTTCATTCTCAAAATGTGTTATTTAAATACACCTTGCTTTTCTAAATACCTTATGGTATATTTTTGAGTGGGAGGTGATTGCCTTTTTCCTCTGTGATGGGGCATTATCCATGGATGGTTTTTTTTTTTTTTAGTTTAGACAATGAACAGATTTTTGAGTTGTTTTAGAAGTCAGGCCTTTGCAATGAGAGCAAAACCAAACCTGTAACACGTGCTTCCTGGCACTCGTGGTCTGGAATTCTGCTCAGCTACTGTTATCAACTTGCACATAGAAACATTAACAGCCTCTGGTAGAGACCTACCAGTTTTAGGATGAAAAGCAATTATGTGAACAAAAAAAAGCTTTAAGCCGTGGCTCTACGTTGAGAGCAGCTGCTATGCTCAAATTTGAAAAAAAGCAATTTAAAAATACCACATGGAAGTTACTTACAGGAGCTCCCACTGACAATCCCTGGAGGCTGTACCAGGACCCTGCTGGGGAACAAACAGTGGCAATGGCAGTCCCAAAAGCTGTAGTTTACAACATTGCTGCACAGCTTTGGCTATAAAGCCTGCACACAGTTTAATTGCAGTCCTGGGCAACATAGTGTGCTCCTGAAAGGCAGACACTGCAGGAAGAAAACCAAATGAACCAAACAGGTCACCTGTATTAATCTGACCACTTAACTTTTGCAAATGAAAAGGTAAGGTAACTGTGACTACAACTATACAGTTCACTACGTTTAGTTTTTCCTACTGCAGTTAATCCTTAGACTAGAAATGAAATAAAGGGCCACTTAGAGATTACCTACTGATATTATTATGAAAATACAACACTAATAACAATCCTGCATCCTTGCTTATGATTGAGTGAGCCTGTTAATCTTTCAAAGGATCCCATGTAGAAGTTTTGAATATCTTTTAATTTCCCATCTGGAAAGCAATGGCTACATTTCAGTAGAAACTTCATAAGCATTCTTGAGATCTTTAGGACAAATACTTGAAACTGCTGAAAGAAGCATGAGGTCGAGTCTTTCCTTGGTAATTAGGGTGCCTCCAGTGCTGACTTAAGGATTCTAGGCAGTCCCTCTAAAACATTAATTATTAACAACACAAAAATTGCCTTCCTCAATTAAATCAGTAACGATTCATAATGTAGCAATGGGCTTTTTTTCCTCTTTCCAAACTACCAATTTCTGAAATATAAAATAAATTTGCTTAGACTAAAAGTAACTAATTGTAAAATTCACAATGATTTTTTTTTTTATTCAAAGTCTCTAATGAGAAAATGTCTCAAGGGAGATAATATGACTTCACCAGTGACATTGCTGAAGCCTGGAAGCTATGGTTTTATCCGATTAAAAAGGCATTCTAATCTTCCTTTCCTTTATTCTGTTTTCAAAAGAAATCCTCTGCCAAAAGTTTGTTAAATTGTAATAGGCCTGTAAATCTACACTGTAATTATTTTTTTTAAATGGTAAGTCTGAGAATAAGATCAAAATTACCACAACACCTATCGCCAGAATACAGCTGTACACCTATCCAGCAAGATAGCCTCGACGGGAACCACTGAAAAACAGGAACAGCATTTCAACTCTGCACATTAGCTTATTACTGGGATGGAGAGGAAGGATAGCCTGAGCCTGCCTAGATTGCAGCACTTCTAAAACAGCAATACCCTAACAGAAATAAGAGCTCCTGGCTGCTAAGTGTAATGATTCTTCAATTTAGACTGCTGAAAATACCCATGCTGAAATTCCAGAAAAGGCTCCAACAACGTGAGTTAAAGGCCAGTGAGTAAGAGGATGATCTACAGCTACCCGTCAAAGAAAGAATGTGTTTTCAGCCTGTTACTTACGAAAAGTTTCGGCTTTAGGTAAGACAAAAAGCCAGCAGTAGGCAGAGGTCTGCTCTGGGGTTCTTTGCAGGGAAGCAATCCCCGCCGCTGACCCTGGGGGACCGCCGCCGCCGCAGTAGCAAACAGCCTTTCAGTTGGGTAAGGTTGTTCTACTCTGCTACAGTATAGCTTCGCTTTGCAACACCATTTTCATGGTTTGCCTAGTATTACTTTGTTCAGTCATTAACAGCTAAATACCGTTAAACAAATTCAGATGTGGCAAGGCAGAGTCAAGTAAGACCCTCTCCTCCTCTCCAAGCTTACGGTGTGAGCACAGAAAGCGTGCCAGGAGCAATCAGTTGATGCCTCGCTAACTGGACTACTTTGATATACTCTCTAGCACTTTCATAGCTCAGCTGCAAGGCCTTAAATAGAAGAAAAACACCCTATTTTGGGCCTGGATTTCTGCACTTCTTGGAGCCTCTTCCCCATATTTCTGAGTCCATTATTAAGTTTGGCTGAAATGAGCTAACAATAGTAATTTCTTCTAACTTCCACAGCTCTAAGCAGCTATTGGCCTTTTCTTACTGGACAGAAAAGAATCCACTTAGTCTGACATCAGGAATTTTTCTTCCAAATATGGTAGCTAGTCTAATAATTTTTAACCTATCTTTGATCTTGATTTTTACCTCTGTATATGAAACCCGATAATTTCACTTTTTTTGTCTCAATGAATTGAATACCTTTTTAGGTATATTCTTGCCACCTGAATGTTTAAGAAAAGTGATCTGAGGAGCAAGACATTATCACCCATGTCTTCAAAAAAGCTAGCAAGCTTTTTAACATGCTTTAAAAGGTGATGCTATGACATAATGCATGTGAACAATTAAACTTTCCTACAACACACAAAGTCTGTATTAAAGAGATTTGGGATGAATTTAAGTCACTTTGAGACAAAACATTGTCTTCTACAAAGATGTCACTGGAAGGATAAACCATCTGAAGTAGGTTAAGTCGTCCCTCAGTACATGAAATTTAAAGGAAGAATGTGTGATATAACTCAGTCCCATTTCTTCTGAGTAACCTCAGAAGGACTTGCCTTTCACGTTCTGTTTCATCTATTTTCCTTCTTTGTCATTAGAGCATTTTTTCCTTTCAAATTTCTGACTTGATATTTAGAGTCACATAACGCATTTATGCATGTGCTTCAATATCCCTTTGTCTCAAGCACTTCATATGCAGATTTTACTGTTCTCTATCACAATTACCACTGGCTCATCTGAGCAGGTGGTGAATTAGTAAAATCAGAAATGTAACAAAATCTAGTATTGTTCATCATTTAAAAAAAAAAAGTATTTTTTCCTCTATTTAAATCTCCATATACTGAAAAATTTGTATTACTCTCTTCTTCATAAAGGCATGCTTCAGGTTAGAATATCAAGTCTGGCAGTGCTATTATACCTACTTTGAAAGATTAGAAAAAAATTGCTGTAAACAGTTTAAGGAATATTACCAAGCCTTAGGAAAAAAGCACTTATGAGATTTATTTCACATATAATTCATTCTAAGCTTGACTTTCATGTCTTGGATCACTAAATTTAAATTGAGTTCTGCTGGAACAGTTGGTGAAACCAAAGCTGGTCAGGAAAAAAGGCTATACATTTATATACTTGGTCACAAGATGCATATTCTTCAGTATTGGTTTCCCTATTGAAAATCATAGGATTTGACTAGATACATGCTCAATACTTGCAGGCTTGAAGGAAATGGAAACCATTCAAGTCTTCAGCATTTCCATTAAGCAGAATATTAAACTTGCCTTTTCTATTTCACTTACTCCACCTGTTAAGAGTTTGTTATTCTGTAAACACCTAGAATCACAGAATAATTTAGGTTGGAAGGGACCTCTGAAGGTCACGTGGTCCAGCTCCCTGCTTGAAGCTGGTCCAATTGTATCAGGTTACTCAGGGCTTTGTCCTGGAGAGTTTTGAGTATCTCCAAACGTAGAGATCCACGACCACTCTGGGATGCCTGGTCCAAAGTTTGATCGCCCTCAAGATGAAAAGTTTTTTCCATATATACAAAGTAACCTCTGCTGCAATTTCTGTCTGTTACCTGTTGCCCTGTCACTGCGCACCTTTGGGATGGGTTCGCCTCCACCTTCTCCAAATTATTGTGCAGTTGTCGGCAGCTACTGAACTCTTGCCACCATCTTTAAATGAGTTGCCATGTGTTTGTAACGATGCATATTTTTTAGTGAAAAACATTACTTTGGCCCTTGCGGGGGGCGGGGAGGGGCTCTAAGCAGGAGTTTGTTTTAATACCACACGGCTTTTTCTTTTAGGACAGACAATCGACCATTAATCTTACTAAAACATTAATTTCTGAACTCTGAAGAGCTGATACTTTAATGACAATTGAAATAAAAATATCAAGACTATGAATTAAAAAAAAAATTAGAGGAAAGTAGCGTGCTGGAGTTTGGCTTTATTTTCACAAATTCAAAACTTTTAATTTGCTTTTTCTCAGAGGGCTAGAACAAGAACATTGAAATTACATGATAAAAACTGAGCACCAAAGGGAAGAGGAATTTAGTTAGATCTATCTAAAGTTTCTTCTTTTCTCCCCTGCATAATACTACCAAGCATCAGGCAGAAACACAAGCGAGTACACCTTCAACAAATACGTAGTAGGTTTAACTGCAGGGTTTCCTGGTCTTGCAAGACGAGCAGAAGCAAGAAGGAAGGAGAACTGCCACTTTCAGCATCCTGTTGCTAGACTGGACTACGTGCAATAAAAATATCTCACTGCTCAATAAGCAACATCTCAGTGACGGTAACAGCTTAACTACCTTTGACTACCTTTTTAAGCTGGGTTGTTGCTTAGCTACGCCAGTTCCCTGTCCCACTTCATTTTATGTCTGCACAAACACCCATGCCGTAACAGTACATGATAGCAGGAACAAACCACTGGGAACAGACTTCCGATAAGCGTCTCTACTAAATGTATAGCCACAACCTGAAGAGTAGAAGTCTGCAACAGGAAACAAACTGATGACTTGGAAAAGTCATAAGCCTTATCATATGCTCTTTCATGGCCAATATAGAATTTCAGAAACTGATGAACCAAAACACCCGCTACTATTGCGACTTACTGATGCTACTGGTAGATTCTCTTATGGATAGTAAAATCTGTGTCACTGGGCAATCTTTCAAGTTTTTCCATACCTGTAAACCTTAAAAAACAAAACCCAAAACCAAAATCCTGCAACAGAACAGAAACCCAAGCTGCATGCTCAAGCTTAAGTGCCACACTTTACTAAATGTCCTGATTTCACCTCAGGCAAACCTTCATCTTAAACGAATGAGCTAGTGAATGAATCCACAGGTAACAGTCTGTTGTACTCAAATTTTGTCACACTCTTTTTGTAGAGATAAGTACTATCTAAATATCCAGAGACTGGAAAACCTAGAGAGTCTGTTGATGCTATACAAATAGAATACTAATGTACACAAACCCACAAAGCGAAGGGAAAGGAGCAAGGAGAAAAATCTTATACAAATGGACCCTCAGTGATCTTTAACCAATAGAAATTATATTCCAGGTGTGCAAAATGAACAAAGACTAACATCAATCAATGCAGTTTTTTCCTAGCCAAAAAAAAAAGCCTCGTAAAGACTGGAAGTATCCATACCTGTTAAATATACATATAAAAAAAATGGTAACACAGGTGGACACTTCAGGGATTTCAGCCTGCTGCACACATGTATCAGTATAGCTCCCACCCTGTAAACCTTTATAGAAAATAAGTTAAAAAGTCATTAAGTTTACAGCAGTATTGCTCAACCTTGTTTTAAAACAGGACAGTATCATGATACTTTTTGTTCTCAAGCCATCCTTTCTCCTTTAAAGAAAGTATATTTTGCTGATATGCAGCAAGAAGCAGCTTTGTTTTACAATTTTGCAAGTCTCTAAGAACTGTCACTCTGGCTACGAACTGAGGCACTGTTTTGCCAGAAGTAGTCATGACTTTCTTCTTATTCCTAGAAATCTAGCAAAAGACATACATAAACAGTCCAGTGATCAAGATTTTTTTTTTTAGTAACATACATTTATCTAATCTGCTAATGATGAATGCTTGCAAAAGGTGTTTAAATACTATCAGAAAATACCACTGTCACATTAAGTTAGAAATCTTAACATACTATTAAAAATGACACATGGCAATCTGAGAGGGCACAGTCCCTAGGCTCTGAGTGATCTTTTCTGACACATTTCACTGCCAAGGGGAGACATCTGTAGCAAGATGCTAATGAAGTGCTGAGGGCAGCACGGTATCAGTATGTTAGTATCAAGGGACTGTACAATTTCTGAGCTCCTAATCTGGTTGTATATTATTTATGTTATAATAAAAGAAGTTTGGGTACAAATCACTTAGTATAAAAAAAAATTTAGTCTACTTGTACTGCTTCCAATCATTCATTTAGAGTAAGTTTTCTTTGGACATAAGCTTCATTTTGCAGCAATTTTTTGATCATCAAAATATGTTCAAGTGCCCTCTTGACAGCATCTGCTCTCATGAAGTTCCACTTGAAAACACAAAACAAAAATGTAAAAATCCATAGACACTGAACATACCTATTACAGTGTTTACCTTCACGAGCATTTTGTAGAGGATAGCATATTGATTACCCTAACCTAAAATGCAACGGGATTCCTGGATAACAAAAACTAGGATGAAGTGTAATCTACTGCTAAAATTTACTCCCACTCTGGCCCAGTTGGTATCATGTTTCTTCACACAGAGGCAGCTCTGAACACATGTAGGCTGGCTTCCTCCATCAATCTAGCTTGCTGTCTGTCCAATTGGTTTTAGAAAGAGAATGGGATAGTTCTGTCTATATACTCACACTCTCCACTGAACTGGTTGGTGGAAGAGCTTTAAAATAATCTTTTTTTTTTCCATATGAAAAGTCATAAAGGTGTTTGCAGCCTGCACTTCTAAACAAAAAATTGCAGCTTTTAGGAAAAATGTAGCAGGATACTTATCTACACATTCTCTTTCAAGTCATCCCCAAAGTCACTAGTTAATGCTGTAGCCAACCTGCAAGTACACTTAGCATATTATCCTTGAAAACCTCTGAGAACCATTCAGGACTTATCCCATTTGGTTATTCCATTAAAGTAAGAAATCCAAGACTGGGAGGAAGCTTGATTTGAACTAATTTCCAGTCACTTCAACCTGAATTACAGATTATTTAGATTACATTTAAGGCTCCAATGTGCTTCAGCTCAGAGACAAACACCAAACTCCTGAAATGCTGCAACCAAAAATGCAGTATGTTATTGAACATTATCATGATCAGAAAACATTGTCTTTGTAGAGTAACAGTCACAGCTATGGACTTTACTCCAAAAGATACAGATAGGAGTACACAAATAATCCTCACCCTAAAAAGATATATACAAACACAAACAAAGTTTCAGGTGTACACAGCATGCAGACAAAAAACCCCAAGTATTTTTTGCATCTCAGCTGTTTCAAAGCTTTCTCACAATGAATACTCGTTACCAGATGTTTTAACAACTCTGTTAGCACAGTGCTAGGTTTTGCCATCCCAAGGTTAACTGAAAGGGTATCTTTTACTTTGAGAGACTGAATAAATATTTATCACTAAATAGATATTTCAGAGAAAAGTTAAGTTTTTTTCCATTTCAGAAAAAAATGCATTTCATGTTGAACTCCTGAGCTTCTTGTTCAGCATCATATAAAAGCTGTTCAGAAGTCATAGTCTACCAAGTGAAATTGAAAATACTAAGGTGAGAACAAAAGACAGGCAAAAATCTGCTTTCATTTATCTGCAAGTACAGGTTTTCTACAGGTATCACAGCTGCAAAGGAACTTAAACTACTGCTGTGTAAAGCAATTGGGATACAGTAGGGCTTACTAGCTCAAAAACGCTGCTATATAAACACAGATATGCTGTGTTCAGTATAGATTTATTCACACATACTATGAACAAGCTAGTAAACCCACTCTGATCCAAAGCAGCTATAAGCAGAGCCAGCTTGGATCTGCCACGACTTACTAATTTTAACCTAAGTTTAGCATTAGCATTGCCAGACATCAGAAGGCTTCTTGAAGCATTGCTTTGTTGTCAATGAGCTGCCTTCTTCAGTAAGCCTGATTAGCTTGGTGTCGTTATCACAAGAGCCAAGAGACATTCATCAATGTGCTCAAGCTAACAAAGCCACCTCAAATAATGAGCATTGGGAAAAACTCTTTCTGAATGGGCTTTACTAGAAACTTAAAGATGACAGTGAAGACAGCTCAGCTTTGAAATAGTTTTTGCTGAACTGGGAAATGGGACTGCAAAAAGACTCCATACAATCGAGCATGTAGCTTTTAAGTGAAGTTGTGAAGAAATACGAGCACTGTGTATGTGCAAGTGTCCTGCATAGCTAGACCATGCAATGGCCAAAATTAGGCATGGAATAAGTTAAGGAAAAAAAAAAGAAAAAAACAATCCAAAACACAGTGAAAGATAAGCCCAGCAGCTGAAGAGTGGTCAGTTCCTAGAACAAGCCCAATATTAAGGTGATGAATACTATGCAGGTTCTAGTATGATCTCTGTGTCCTGGTATGCCAGCTATATCCAGTCCTCAATACCTCTGCGATGAAGCAAGTTTGATGTTGGAGTGCTAAAATATCTGAGCTAGGCAGCTGCCTGTGTTCATCTCTGAGAAAGTGGTATCATCATATTTACTATCAGGAGTGACAGAATACTGTCTACAGCTGACTGTGACCCCTGGCAAAAAGAAAGTGCAAGCTCATATACAAAAACTGTAACAATACAGAGTAACAACAACATTCTCTCAAAAATCTAAAATTAACACCACTACTGCAGACATGAAAAAGTTATAGTAGCATGGCCATTCAGGTAATTATTAATTTCGTGACTGCATTGCAGCAGGGAATTTTTTTACATCAGAAGGGGGCTCCAGTTCTGCAGCTTTTCATTATCTCTGTTAAAGTTGTACATGGAATGGAAATATTCTTGGTGATGCTGACACAGGAGCTAGAACACTTGCAGCTGCAGGATTATCACACAGAGGCAGAGCTGAGTGGCTATATTCACTGCTCTCTGAAGCTGGTTCTTGACAAGAACAAAGACTACCAAAGCAAAGGAAAGATATTTTATCTCAAAGATGTCTTAGAAGTGAGTAATTGCAATTACACATAATTTCAATTTAAAACTAAGTCACCTTATGGTAACTGATCAAGAACAGCTGATTAAAGGGTAATAGTACAAACTGTCATTCAATGCTGCATTTATAAATAACCTGGCCTTTTTGTCACCAAAATGGACTTGCATTTTTATAACCCCAGAATTCCAAACACAAATTAAATATGTAAATAATTGTTGCAGACTAGCATTATTCAAGTGTTTGTAAAGATTCTCCATGGCACTTAATCTATATTATGCTCTATTGCATAGCTATATTTATTCTTGTGTTGAAATACAAGTATCAGGGCATCTTGATAAAACAAAAATAATAGTTATGAAGAAACAGTTCAGACTTAGATCAGAACTTGAGTAGACACTTTTAAATATCATTCATAGAGAATAAACAGCTCAAATTTAAATGTAAAAACATGTTAGACTTGTGATGAGGCTCAATCAGGCTCTATATGCAGCTGCTCAAAATTATGTTAGGTATCAGCTTGCAAATTGTTTAACATGGCTCAGACAACTCATTCTTAACTGTGGCCAATTAGTGTTGACAGCCTAGCTGCATATGATTTAGAGTATGGAGGAAGACACATATGTTAAAACGAGGTTATTGAACTCTATTTAAAGAAGTTTTGCTCCATTTCCAGTGAGCAAGCAAACAGCTGAGAAAGGCTTACAGCTTCTCGTTCCCAACGCCAAGCACAGAAGGCTGCAGATACATAATGTACTATCAGCACTGGCAGAAAAACCAAACAATATATGGAAAAGCCTTCTTCCCTATAGAATAGTAAACCTTCACTTTTTTTTAATCACTTTGCACATACATTCTAGAGGTGGAAGCTTCATAGGCCTACTTTCCGTTTCATATGAAAAAATTAGAATAATGAATTTTCTACATAACCAGGCATACTTTAAAAGCCAAAGTTGTTCATATCTGCAGAAACTAATATACAGAGCTTAGATTTAATCTTATTTGCATAATAATTTTTACTCTGTCCCTAGCAGAATGATAGCAACGTGTAAAAAGATGCTACTTTTCTCAGTAACTTATGACAAAATCCTCTAAAAACCCGAAATTACTTACAATGAAACAATTTTGAGAACACCTTTGGAAGAATGGCAGAGGATCTGAATCAGAAAAGTATGAAGAATATGTAAGATAGCAGAAGCATCTTTGTTCACAAGTAAATCACATCAATCTTTGACTGATTGTCAATAGAATAAACAGAAAATCCAGAAAAAACCTCAGGCAATCTTATTGACCATAAATTTTTTCAGATTCCTCAAAAAGAGGTCAGCTCTGAAGTAAGCACAACTGCTTCTTTAGGTGATGTCCATTTGGTGCAGCCCATCGTAGCACAACCATTTGTACCTATCTCATTATTAAATTACCTGTTAAAATATCTGGGCATAAAAAAAAGGTAATTAGTCTCAATCATAGGTTTTCTTCTATTTTCTTCTAAGAATAGCCTGACTCACCAAGAATTTGACTGATCATGTTCATTTTGCACAAGATTCTATATAATATCACCTTTTAATTAACAACTTGTCATGAGTGTCAAACTAATCCGTATGTATATAGGTAGTTTCCATTTTTGTCTACGAAATGCAGATATTTATACAGTGTGCCATCTGAATGCCAAAAGGTTCCAATATGTTTCCTGTATTCCCTCATGGCATATAAGCTCACAAAAATAACTCTAAAATGAAAATACGATGTCTAAGTATACCAGAAACTGCACTTAAATCTTTTCTAAGCAAACTGTAGAAAAACAGAAGCCATGCAAAATTGATTGCCTACTTGAGATAATATCAAACTAGATAGAAATCCTTTTCCTATCTTGGTAATCAGTTGTGATATACATAAAAACTCTTTACAAACACTTTAAAAAGCTGCTAGGGCAAGTTTGGACCTAAAACTAGCAGATAACCAGCTTTATGCAATTAGTTCATAAACTAATGGTCTGCAGATAAGTATCAGACAAAAAGAAAAGGAAAACACGTTTCACATGTTGATAATCCATTCCAATTTCACTAGCCTTATCTACAGTGCATTTCTTTCAGTGTTCTTTCAATTAGCTGAATAACAGAGTGTCAATGTTTCTGGTCAGGATGATTTACCTGCAGCTTAAACATGACCAATACTGATTTTTTTTTTTTAAAACATGTATCTCCTGTAATTAAAAATAAATAGAAATGCACTGCAACTTTTTAGATTTTTTTTTTCCAATTTTAAGTGGAAAATGAATTCTTCAAAGCAAAACATAAAGAAAGGCAGAAACAAACAACTAATATCCAGCTCCTTTTAAGTCCTTGTCTTTCTTCTCTCCACCCCATTGTACTGATCTCTTAATTCTACACTGATGATTCTCATTGCCAAACTATTAAAAATAGTATTGGACAACTTTACTCGGTTTTCTCTACTAATTAGATGAGATATGGGTGAAATAAGTGATTTAACATAATATTTTAATGCTCAATTACTTGTGTGTTATTTAACCATATTACAGACGGATGAATGTAAAAATCTTAAACAGGGGAAAGCAGTAAAAATACTTTTCTTGTTTTACAACAATTTTAGGCTATGTTCATTACAAAACAAAGTAACAGGGTTCTTGATGCATCAGCCAGCCACCACACCACAGCAAGTGCTCCACAAAGATTGACCAGCATCCACAGCCCCACCGTTTCTCTCCAGGAAACTAACCCCAGAAAAGCAAGCAACACATTTAGTCCTGCTAGGTTAAGCCATTTGGTAATAAGCACTCCACTCTGAAAATGAAAAGCTGATGAAGCTGGAGAGCTGGAATTTCTCCAGCTTCCACGCTTACCTGCTTTTCTGTGCGGGGGAAGCCAGCCAGAACACAGGGCTGGCAGGGACGCGGGAGCCGGCGGGGACGCGGGAGCCAGTGTGTGAAGGAAGGTGCCAGGAGGTCCGTAGGTGAGAAAACGGCACCGGGAAGCACTGATGCCTGCAGCGGACCTAGGCCAGTCAGTCCGAGTGTCCTCAGGTCTGCTTATGCCACAAGATGTTTTGGCAATTGTTTTCATACAACCTCTTACTGTTTCCTAAGTATGTGATGACAAGTAGTGCATTTACCTTTGCTACTTCTCCTTACATACACTTTCACCAACAGTTACCTCAAAAAAATGTTTTTTTTTTAATTTTTAAAAGTTCAGCTCAAGCAGAAGCAGTCTAATAACTGTAAAGCAGACCTCATAACATCCAAGGGCCAAGGTACCCAGACGACAAATCACTGACAACAGCAAGCGTACACACACACTCATTCTTTTAACTTCAAAAAAGGCTACAATTTGTAAGAATAGACTGTTAGCTAAAATTTGGCATCTGTATGGTTTATGATATGCTACATGTTAAGGTGTCACACAAGAAATTCAGTATGGGAAATGTAGTTGTGGAAATCCAAAGAACTGTTAATGTGCAAAGCAGTGTCCAAGTGAGCCCCAGGCAGCTATTATTTTGCACTACAGACCACATCCTCTGCATTAAATTAGTATTTTTAAACTAACCAAGTGGCTAACCACTTACTGAGATAATGGCTTTCACTAAACTGAAGGAGAAAAACAGTGCTGCTTAATTCACTGCATGGTATAGCCAGTAACTTAAAATACAAATCAGAAATTAAGGGATAAATCTGCTTAGATGAAAGCAAAATGTAGAGTGACAAAATGGCCTTATGTAAGAGCAGAAAGTTGTAATTTCAGTCTTCATATAGGGCACATAAATTCCAACTTAGTTAAAAGGAAAAGAATGTGCCTAATATGTAGCAAATCAGTAGAACCATTTTGATGGGAGAGTAGTTCATTAGGCAATTCCCACTCAAGAAAACTCTGTATACTTAAATGCACTGATGCACAGAACATACCTTTGCAATGTGGTCACTTTGCAGCTGCTAAGTACATACTCAGCCAGATGGTAGGAATCATTGCAGCTCCACTAACTGAAGTGAGAGACGGGAAAGCTGGAGGTCTGACTGGTATCAGATTCACTCCTCTTCCCCTCTCCCAAGTCCTAAACTGAGAGGAATTTAAACCAGCAAATATATCTTAGATGGCAGAGATGATGACACTTGACAAAGATACAAATGCTGCTCTCAAACACCCTGGCAAAAACATGGTAATAAACACAAAAGTATAAGGATCATACAACTAGTAGACTACATGTGCACAGCCGTTCCAGGACATTAGTAATCCCAGGCCATCTTGGATGAGAAGGCACAGCAAAACGTAATTAGAAATCTTTCTGCCTTACTGAACTTAAGTCTTACTGAAATCTTACTGCCTTACTGGAAGTTCCTTTTTGAACTTCCAGTCGGTGAAGCCTGTACTGGGTATCTGCCCGAGACTGGTCCTGCAAGGGTTGACAGTGACAGATAAGTACCCATGGCTGTCTGCCTTCTACCGTTGCTTCCAGCCTACCATGGATGTGGCAGCAGCCTATAGGTGAGCAAGAGACACAGGATCTTGAGCTCAGCACAGGCTCATAATTCACAGGGCAGGGTGGGGGAAGAAAAGCCAAGAGGGTCATTTCTTTTTCCTTTGTCCCTGGCGTTTTATAAGGGAGCATCCTGGAATCTTTCTAGCCGTTTCTACTATTTACACAGTCTGGTGAATTAGAAAGCACCTGAAAATTAACTAAAAACAAACAAAACTGTACTACCAGCCACAGCTCTTAAAGGAACACACAAAAGAATAATTTCTAGCCAAGAGAGGAATGAAAGATCTTGACCTTGCTTACTTATATGGACAAGTGATTTATCATTCACAAGAATGTCAACCTAATTATGAAAGGGAAAATCCTGAAGATTATATAAAGCCAATTCAATTAAACATTTTTTAAAAGAATGCATGGGGTTAAATATCACCTTTTGCATCTGCAGCAAATATCCATGAAGAAAGAATAAATTTTACAGAAAAGCAAAGTCAAGGTCCATCAGGAAGCAATTCATATGTAAAAACAAACACAGCTTATTTATAGCACATAGGACACAAAAGCATTAAGATTAGAAAGAAATATCCTCACAAGATGATCCATGAGTCACCTCTGGGAAGGAGAGCTGCACGTCACCTTGTACTTACATAATAAATTATGAATGGAAAGACACGTGTATGTCTTCACATGATTTGTATGCCGTTACCTTCCTTTGTGCAATTTGCTTTAGCTAATAAATCTTATTTCTGGAAACAAACACAAGTCATTTGAAGCCTGGATTTCACTTTCTGGTTTTTGTCAGTAAACTGTAGCAGACCTGCACAACATTGCAGTGACTGGTAGGTCAGCAACTTTCACCTAGCCCAGGGGAAGGATGATGACACCACACAATCACACCAAAAGCAGGCAATGAACGTTCCTGTACCTCTATGGTAAGCAGGTGGGCAAGTGGACCCCTGCTGTACCGGAGGACGGGAAGACCTGCAGACAGTGCACCTCTTTCTCCCTACAGAACAGGCTTTTGCAACACTTCTCAACACAGCCAGTGAAAGGAAAAGTAGGCACCTTCCCTGTAAGAGAGGTTATTGGTTTTGAGAAAACAAGTATCACCCTGGAATAGGTATTATGGAACAGATATTTCTAGTTAGTTATTATTGACTGCATTTGATTGCTTGGAAACCTTTTCTTTAAAGATGGTTTTCAATCCTTGCTCTTTGGTGAAGCCAGCAACATACCATGGAGATTACAGCATGTGAGATACAATCCGATATAAACAGCATTTTTATGGAATAATCTTTTGCATGTTATATATCACACAATCAGTTATTTAAAAACAAAAATTTATCCAGGCCTTTAAAAATTATAAACAAGCTAATTTAACTGGCAGCATTTAATTCTTCTTCCCTTTACCATTCCATAGCAAACAGCAGCAACCAGTTATGAAGCATCTGCATCTAACTAGCAGAGAAAAGAAAGGGGGGAAATGTTCCCTCAACTGTGAGGCAGCAGCATTACCAGGCTGTGTATTTCCTAAGTAGGGATCCATTCCTTATACACTTGCTCTGATTTGGCAATTGCCCTTTGAATGGCAATCCTATTACATTGAATACTCTTGTTCTTGCACATTTCCTAAAGTTCAAATGGTCCCTCACGTCAGAAGGAAAAGAAGATACCATTGGATCTGGTCTCCCAGATTTTTAGCACTGAAAAAGATACAAAAGGCTAAATAACCTTAAACTGCAACCCAATAGCTGGAATGCTATTAATTTCCTTTGACTTATTTGGTATCCATAGCACAACTACAGCAAAAATAATAAAAGATAAAAATCCATCTAAGATCAAATTTTAGTGGAGATGCCTATCCATGGCAGTTCTTCCCCACAGAATATTGGAACAGATACTGCTTTTTTTACTAAAAAGAGCGACAAACAGATGTTTAAATAGGTTAAGGATGAAAAGGGATTTAGTTTGGGAATAAATAATAACTACATTCTCTTTATTGGCTTCCATCTTGATTCTTCTAACAAAACTCTCCCATGTATAAACTACATGCAAATTCTGTATTGCTTGGGGCTGTGTGGACTTTTCAGAGATTTTTGCAAATAAAAAGCAAGATTTCCTTTCGATATTAAGTGCAGAAGAGTTATTTATTGCTTGTTACATCCACAGAAACAATATATATAAACACTTGCATTTCCTATTTCATTTCATTGAAAAAAAAACCCACCCAAACCAAAAACCAAAACCCAGTGCCTAAAGCTAGAAGACTCCTTTTGATCTAGTAAATATCCTTATCTGAATTTTCCAGGGAATTCAGCAGAAATACTGAGGATGCAGTTTTAATGCTAGAAGGCTGCAGTTCTGCTTTCACTGCTCATTCCAAGCTCTTCCCATCTTCTGCCTGCTCCCGACACTACCACTCATGCAAAGGCAATTGCGACTTATTTCAGGAAGCTGGCAATGATAAAGATTAACCTGGAAAGTGATCTTTTCTGACCAAATCAGCTCCCTGAACTGGCTTGCCATATGGTCCCATGATTATCACCAGTAGCTCAGGGGCAGGAACACAGCAGCTGAGACTTGGGTTGGCTTACACTGCAGCAAAGTCACACCGTAACCTGCTCTCACCCTTCCTGGACCACATACTCCTAACCCCAATGGAACTAGCTCTTGTAGCAAGACATCACCATTGTGACTGAAACAAGACTCCCTCAACTCCACCAAGACAGTCTGCAATCAGCTGTAGATCTTGTGGCTGGAATAGCCACTAGAATGGATACAAATGAAGCAAAAGCGTTTTTGTGGCAGAAAGCAGAAATTTCACACCTCTTAGTGATGTGATTGCAGAAAAGTTCTCACCCTTGAACATGTTTTGATAAAGAATGAGATGCAGGCAAACACCTTTCCATGGAAGTCAAACTAGCCACAGCATCACCAGACTGAACTGAGCACTAACTGGCAATCCTTATCATGCTTATTTTCACTTTATTTGATAACGTTCCCGGCAGTAGAATCTCCTGAGTATGCTCTGCTAAACTTTTATATTTTATGGACTATGTTACCACACATCCTCTCCATTTCGTAAGTGTACTCCCACACAACCCCATAAAATCCTGTTTTATTACTTACACTACGTTTCTTGCATATGAATACATTATCTTTACCAAGGTGATGCTAGCAGTCCCAAGGCTAGTCTCCCTTGGCTGTCTCTACAGCTCCCGGGAGATGAAAACCTGCTGGCACTACCATGTCCAGTTCAACCTTCCCGATATGTGTCCTCTGTGCCCTCTTCTCCTTGACAGTGCTAATGTTTGATCCTTGATCAAACCGTGTTAGGGAGTTAAAATACTAGAAACTCTCATGCCCCTCCCCACCAAACCAACCCAAAACATACCCCCCGCCAAAAAAAAAGTACAGAGTTTCTACTGGTTCAGCTGCCTGAGGATCAGAGAAATGTAAGTCTAATAGAGACAGGGGTAGGAACAGAGACTGGTGGAAGGGAAACCTTTTTGCAGCAACTATAACCTCAAATCATACTCCTGGAACCAAAGCTAAGTCAACTATGGAAAAATAACTGCACTAAATTTGAGCTTCATTTGTTCTGAAGTTCATGTAGTCTGGTTTCCAAACATAATACACAGCTTAAGTAAAAGCATAATCTAAAAACAAATCATCATAATTTAAGATGTTTATATACGTAGGACAGGTAGAAAAACTTCAATTTCTGTGGTCTAACTGTAGCTGCATAGAGAACCATCACTCACAAAACAGACACTGCCAGAAGATTCAGATTTTTAACAAGGTCCCTAAACAGTATCTTTAAAAACAGAACAATAAATACTTTGTGCAGTAATCCTGGAAAACATGCACACTTTCTTTTGGCTCAGCGCACACATTGCAACAGCAATTCATTAATGTTTTCTGAAAGTCACACTATTAGAAAAATGTTAGTACACAAAAACCATAAAAACAACGTATAATAACAATTTGCTTCAAGTACTACTGAAACACAGAAGGAAGACACAGATGGATTCAGGGACTGACATCATGACAAGAAGACAGACTATTTCTTGTGAAAGTCTGAGATCAAATGTGCAAAATACTTTGGAACAAAAAGCAAAAGAAATCAAAAGTCGTCAACTCCCAAGAGTTACTGGGTAAAGTTAAAAGCTTGCACTCATCCAAAGTTCAGAGTAGATCACAGTGATTGAAAGTTATTGGACCTTTCCCTAGAATTCTAGCTCAAAGTTTGTCCAGGACCTCTTTAGCAACAGCATATCTCAAAATTATGCTATGCTGTATACATAAACTCTTTCTTTCCTTGTTGAAATATGCAGTTCCCTTCTCACGCTTCTAGTATATTTTCTGAAGGTAACTCTTATGGCCTGTTATGGCTAGAACCTTATAATCAACTTACTGCCAGAAGCTGGCAAGTTATACACTCCTGTGCCCACCCCAGTGAATGATCTAAGCTCAAAGATGAATTCAAGCTCCAGGGTCACTAGGTTTTATAGTAACATCACACACAGTGTAAGAAATTCATGAAAACATGGTGTGCAATGATAGGTATTTTTTTCCTCTATGTATCATTTGTAAGATGGTGGCTCATTTGAAAAAAAGCACACACAAGGATAAGTGAAAAATAGCAGCTGCTAGAGGTTCACAATGAATTTCAAATGTGTTTTTGTATGAAAAAAAGTACAGTTCACTCTGTAACAGAAAGCTCCCTTCACCTGCAGAACCATGATTTAATAGCACTGCAACTACATGTCTAGGCATAATGAGGCTCCATGCTCCCCTTTGGCTCCCTGATCTTCTCTACAGCCTGTACCTTTTACATCTACAGACATCTCTTCTCCCATCCCACCACTGGTTTTGCTCAGAGTATTTGAAGATTTACATAAAAAAAAAAGTTTAAAGTGACACCTGGCAAAGCTAAACACACAGCAAATGTGATAATGTGTTTTACATGACAAAGCTCTACTTAAATTACAGGCCTATTTACACACAAGAGTACTCCCATTCCTGAATTCAAGATTGCTTTGCAGAACAGAACTACATTTTAGACTGAACTGTACTTCTTGGTCTGCTGTGGCTTTTATCTGAAGTTACCGTAGTGGCATACAAGGTCAGTTCTCATACACATATAATTTAACAGAAGTTAAACTGTTATGCATAACTAACAATCATTACGTTAGAAACCTGTCAGAATTAGTTAAGCTCACCTCTTTATCCATACTCTCTAAATCCTCTTTACACAGGGTGTACAGGGGCATTGTCTCAGACATACTTGGCTGGCGTTTCCGCTTAGATGGACCAGGCTGCTCTTCATTTTCACTTGCTGGTAGGTCTTCTTCAAACATCTGCTGCTGATGTGGTTGAACAACTCTGAAAAATTTCAGGGGTCCCACATAAGAAAGATTTACTTGACTTACAGCTTGTCTAGAAATAAAATCCTACAAACAATTTATGACTGCTGAATATCTACAATTTTGTTTCATAGGATTCTGTGTTCATCAACGGAAGAAAGATAAGTCTCCTAATGATTGTTTTTATTTTCAGTCTGATGGCTGAAGGTCTTATTCCACCTTTGACAAGGTACTCACTCTCTCTTGCCTTCCCATTGTTCTTGTAAGTAACCATAAAATCCTTCTTGAAGCCAATTGCTTCGCTAGCTGCAGATGCATTGCCCTTAAAATATTTTAAGGTTTGTGTTCAAGTGTCCATCACTTGACACATTTATCATTCAGGAAACAATTCTTACATTCCAGTATATTTTTCCTGATCTATGTTATGCTGGTATTCTTGAGTCTCAAAGTACACTAGAAAGCTCATTTCTGCAGCCTCAATCTTCAGACATTTCCCAGATGCTAAGCCTGGATGAGATGCAAAACAGACCATATTTCTTTTTGGCTCGTGTATTCAAATATAGTAGCATTTTCTCTTAGCTTGTATTTTATTACCTCGTTAGTTACTGTATTTAACCAGAACATGCAGATACAAAAAGGAATGTTAAAATGTTCATAAAAATGGAAAAAATAATAATAACTTCATGGGAAATGCTTTATAACAATAATAAAAAGAGAAAGACTACATCTAGAACAACAGCAGGAGCCTTTCGCCTTTCTTGAGTAACTTTTCTTCTGTGAATATTACTTAACTGTTAAGTACTTGTAGGAGCTAAAACTGCTACACAATACAGTTTAACGAATATTGGACAGTCACATTAACCTCCTGGAACACATTACAGCAGCTCAGCACCACTCAGAATCCCATTCAAAGACCTCAGGTCATAAAGCTCATGGGTCTCAAAGATTATGTGTGTGGAGAACGATTACCCCAAGAAAGTATAAAAGTGACTGTATTTGAAATAAAAAAGCTGTTTCAAGTTGTAACTACCAGGTGAGATACCATCAAGCTGTTTCTGAGGCTGGTGGCAATTGAGAGAGGCTACAGCGTGGTCTCTGCTGACAAGAGTTTCAGCGCAGGATGGCTGCTTCTCATCAAGCCTGGATTTTCAAGAAACAGCTTGACATCAGCAGCCCCACCCAAAAAAGCCATTATTATGTAACTCCAGTCACAGGTAAGGTTCTACACAATTGTTTCTCCTCTCATGAACTTGACAGCTTCTTAAAAGGTTATCATCTAAATACCAAGATTTTTTTCTACATCAGTACTTCAATCCCAGAACATATGAAATATGAAAGCCACACAAAGCTGTCAATCGAGTTAATTCTGAGGGCTCATATTTCCCAAATAAACATCTCTCTTCTGTCAGATCCCATGAATAGGTGCAGGAGATAGGGCATTCAAAACATTAATTCATGTCTGTCATTTCTTACAGGGGAATTTCTTATGAAGCCAAAACAGCAATTGGAATGTTGTATAATTGAACTAACCAAACTGTTTTTCTGTTAAGAGTTTCTCATCACAGCTTAACAGGTTTGGGTTTTTCTACCCCCCCTCCCCCCAATATCTTCTATTTTAGAAGACCACACAGTTTTCTTTTGCTATTAAACTGCTCTCAGACAAGAACTTTCATAGGTTAAAAAAAAATACAGCATTCCACTGTATTTTCCAAAAGGATGTTTTAAAATATTATTTCCACCCTTTTTAATTGGTACCCTAGCCAAAAGAAAGGTGGTGATGCTATTTACATACTTAGTAAAACAGATAATGACAAAATAAAAGGCATAAGCATCTTACACAACTGTATTAAAAACACAACAAGCTTAACCATACCAAAAATTATACACAAGTTATGTAGCAGGCAGCCAAGCAGATCATCTTAGAGTAGAAATAAAACTAGTATGTTTTGTAAGAACACATTATCATACTGATGACAGTGAGAACTCCTCCTTTTGCATAATAAAATGTGCGCTTATCCTTGACCACATTATTATATACAAATATTAACAGTAAAATAACTGTATGAATAGCTTCTAAAGGTTTCTGTCAGACTTTTTTTCCCAGTATTTTCCAACTACTGCTAGATAAAAAAACACTGGGATGTCTCACCAAAGCATTCCAAAAAGCAATATAAAACAAAGACTTCTTTAAGGTTTGTAAGAAACATTTTTATTTTATCAAAGACATTTTTCAGGCTTTACATTTTC
The DNA here is from genome assembly GCF_964289735.1 of Phaethon aethereus. Lineage (NCBI taxonomy): Eukaryota > Metazoa > Chordata > Aves > Phaethontiformes > Phaethontidae > Phaethon > Phaethon aethereus. The sequence goes on along the minus strand of NC_138582.1, from coordinate 105,455,164 downwards.
AGGTGCTTGTTACGTTGATTAAAATTTAAAGACATACAAATGCAGGAGTTTACATTTATTTCTAATCAGATGAGACTCATGAGTACTTTTTCAAAAATAACACCATATTCAACCCTGCACAGGTTGGTTTGTGCTTGCCAGTCTTACAGGCACAAGGACATGCACGTGTGCTATAACTCACCACATGCAGGGTGAGTTCAACATTTGTGGAAGTAACAAGCATCTTAACACTTTCATTGATACAGCAACAAGGTAAAAGCTAATATAGCATTATCATAATGAAAATGTAGAAAATATTTAAATTCCATTCATTATTTCAATTTGGTACTTTGTATTTTTGATGTCATAACAAGACTGATAACATTAGATAGGAAAAATTGTAACAATGAGCATGTAAAGACACAAATTCTCTAAGTAAAATTAATTTATAAGAATCTTAAAGAATTGCTTCAGATACCAACATCTGCTTGACACACCTCTTCAGATGAAACATTTGGTGCATCTTAGCATTGTTTAAAACCAGAGTGCCACTTAACTTCTCACGTTAATTAAATCCATATTTTAAGCCTTGCCTCATCTGTTAGTGTATTATTAGTGTTCACTAGAATTTAACTTGTAATATTATTTTTTCTTTATTCTAGTCCAAGATGCCATTAGCATTTGCCTTTTTTTTTTGGACAACGCTGCATTACACATCTCACGACCTGTTACAACTTTAGTGTTTACTGTGATGTTTGTAGAATGCTGTTTCCATATGAAAATGCAGATTGTTAAGATACATACAAAGTGTTAAACCTCTGACATGCAGGTTATTTTTAATGAGGAATCCTTCCTGTTCTCAGACAGAGAAGAGCTCTTGCCAGTCATCAGCAAGAAACACTGAGCAGCACTGCATTCCCTTCCCTCCCAGTACAGCCGCAAGATCTTTGCCACCCTTCCAGGCAGGCTCCAACAGCCATGACAAAAAGCAGGTGTTCAAGTCTCACAGACTCAAGCCCAATGGCAAGATCTATGCTTGTCGCACAAAATGTCGACCACATTAACTGAACCATCTGTAATTCCCTGGTGACAGTTTCACTGCAAATGGCATGCAGGTATACGAACTAGTCATATCCTATTTTAAATTATCTTTCAAGTTGAATCCCAGAAAGAAACTAAAAATATTGAACCCACACATAATAAAAGTGAGAACTGAAACAGTTCTTACGAAGTGGTACTCGGATAACTTGAAGCTCTTGTTAGTAATCAGCCTTGGAAGAGGTTATCTTTTAAGCACAAGGTGTATTCTTACAGTAAGAGACCAAGTACCATTGCTATGCACGTGTGGCTACCATCTCCCCAAAGGTTTCCTCTTGCAGCCATGCAATGTTGTTGCCCACTGTCTGAAATGCAGAATCAGATGAAGTTTTTCGCAACTGTCAAAGAAGATTATTGGAGGCTTTGACTACATCCACCCACAACAGGAGCAGTTGTGAGTGTCAACAGCTTTATCTAACTCTGCTTAAATGCAGGCTTAGTTACAAATACTCTCATCTTTCTGTAGGAAGTGAACATACGAGCACATGAAGGCTGTCAGGACACAAAATACATTGCCCTTTACCAAGAAAGGGCTGCACTAAGGTCATTTTCTCTGAAGTCAAATATCACATCAGTTTTTAAATCGGATGTGAAGTTTTTTTTAAAAGCTATCATTGACATATGCATTAAGATAAAGCAAGGCGACAATACAGTACTCCTGTCTCAGCTCCTGCTCAGTCAAAACACAGCAAAACTGTTCCTATTCAGCTTTTTGTTACTTCTTCACAGCCTTTGTGCTCTGCCTGCACTATACTTCCTTATCCTTTAAAAGTACTTAAAGTGGTATTTGATCACTGCACTGCTTTCCTCCTAGGCTTTACGAAGACACCCCTCACCACCTTAATTGAAGATAGCAGAACTGCTCTGAGGAATATAGGCAAGCCCCAATTAAGAGATCAGTGTTTACAGGTCACTAATTTTACCACTAGAACCAAATCAACAGACAATGGTCATGAAATTACTATTTCCCAGCATATATCTTACGCTAATCACTTTTCTTACAACTGCTTAGTTATGGGGTGAAGTTGCAGCACTAATTGGATTCACTTTTTTAGATTAAAGCATCTCAACCCTGAGCACTGACAGTCAAAAAAAAAAAAAGCTTAAGTGAAATAAAATAAGGGAGTAGAAAGGAGATACAGTCTTGCTCCACCACCAAAACCTGGCTGGGGCTCTGAGAAACTCAACTAAAAGGACAGCTGAAGTATATTTATCTCCTTTTCCATAAGATGTTCAAGTGAAGAAGCACCTCTGCATTAAAGAAAAACAAGCTTAGAGGTGTGAACATAACTCTTCATTAAGTTGTTGACAAAGGTAGAACAAACACCAAAACCTATTCTTTTTAAAACATTGAATGCTGCATTAATAGCAACATAAACCATCATATTGAGGCATCTTAGAAGCGTCATGACAATTATATACGTGTACAACTTTCCCAGCTCTATTTTGAGACAAATTCCTTTCCACAATAACTGACAAACAAAACCAAAAGCTTTTCACCTCCTCTCTAGATACATGCTGTCTTGATTATTCACAGTTAAAAAGGAACTGAAAACAAGATGTCTTCACAAAAGAGACTCAGAAAACTTGTGTTGACAGAAACAAGGAAGCTGAAATAAGAAAAAGCCTATAAAAAGATGACAAGTGAAAAAAACGTATTTTGAAATAATTTAGCAACAGGAAGATAGAGTGGAAACATAACAAGCTACACTAATATACAGAACCTTTAGAAGTGATACACTGTAAAAGTGGCAGGGGAGGGAGAAGAAGGGTAGAAAACTGAATTTATAATTGCGCTTTGTGTTTTTGTAGTTGTTTGGAAAACTGAATTGCTTTATAACAGCTGCTATACTCTAATCACGTTGTACAAAGAAATTTTGATCACATTTTATGAAGAGAAAAGCTTTGTCTTCAACTGGATACTTCTTTACCACTGGAATCAACAAGTCTTGCTAAACTTGTTAGCAATCCAGAAAGTTAGATCTTTTACGTAGATACTTAAGGGATGAATTTTAGATATTTTATGCATCCTTAAAAGACAAGTGTTGTTGTTGCAGCTTAACCGAATCCACAAATTTTGACAAAGTCCAGATGCTAGCCTTTGTACTTAAAAAAGCAGGCCGCCTCCTCTTCCGGTGCTTTAGTATCTTGATTTAGTGATCTAAGGATTATTAACTAGCACTCAAATGGCCTTATTTAATAATATTCAGTTAGCTACACCCCTCTTCCACCATCTTATGATATTCTTCAAAATGAAACACAGAGCTAATGTCCCGTCTGAAGGAATTAGGTGAAGAAGAAAATTTCATAAACAAAAGGCAAATGCTATCAGATATATTTTACAGACAAAAAAACAACCAAGTATTCTAAAACTTGTTAAAAAAACATTAGGCTGTCTTGCTTCAGAGATGAGTTATGACAGTATTCCTTAGGCTGCAGAAACTACACAGTGCATTTATTTGTTTTGAGGCTTCTAGCTGCACTTAGGTGAGGCATAAAAGGCATCTGGAAGTCTAGCATCCTGATTTCACTTCAGCTGGCTATTCACTTTCACTCTTTTCCTTGGCTTTTTAGAAAGCAAACAAAGTAACTGCAGCAAAGATGACAATTTGATCAAATGCAAAGATAATAAGTTAAATTGACTACAGCATCTGAAAATACAGTTGAAGTGACTCTTAGCTATGCTTTAGGTACCTGAAGGATGAGTGTTCACCGTGGACTGGTAAGGTGATTGGAGGAGCTGGAGACTGGATGTACATTGACTGGCCAGAGGTCTGAGCACCTTTCCTGATTAGCTTTCCAGTGTTAGGATCATAAAGTCGAACTTCAGGACCAGGTTGAGACTTTGGATGAATGGGTGTTGGGTGAAACAGAGCTGTCTGAAATGTGCTGTGTGTATCAGGAAACATGGCAGGGCTATTCTCTCTGTTGGATAAAGTTCAGAAAAAATTGCTTTAGAAATTTAAATGAGCTATCTCATCAGAACATAAAAAATGAGCATTCCTTTTTTCTAAAAGATAAAGTTGGGAAAAAAAAATGGTTTGGAAGATTTATGAAGAAACATTTCTTCTGCCCCATAAATTTAAAACAGAAAAATGCAAAGACAGATGTCATATTTACATTATTAAAAAACTATTAAATGTGCCTTAAAAATTGTCTTAGCACATAAAGTTACTAAAATTGCTTCCAGGTAGCAACTACTGCACAATCAGAGTAGCATGGTAACTTGCATGTATGCAACCAAGAGAAAAGAACGGTATTTTATCAGATCTTAGTATTTGCTCTCCAAATTGGCTCAGAGAAAATAAACACATGGTATTAATCTCCAAGTCATCCAAACTTATTTGTTAAAATACTAAGCCACCTATGATCACCCTGCTACATTTTAAAATATAATTTTAGAAATGTCAGCATAAACATTTGGAGATCAGTCTGCAGGAATCACCATTATGGCATACCATCCAATTATGATGGAAGTGCCACACACAAAAAAGCAGCAAATTGCATAATTAAAAAAAAAATTCAAATAAAACAGCATGTTATGCACTATGAAACCAATGCTATAGAAAAAACAATTAAACTATATTGTAACAAGTATTAGAAGTGCCAAAACCCAGAAGATTTTTACCACACACTTTCATGGATGTTTCTGAAGTAGTTTTGTAGCCTCAATACTTAAGGTCAACCAATTCCAAGTTTACTTATTCTTTTTTTTGCTATTCTTAAACTCATTTTATCTGGAATATTTTCTCAGAGTTCATCCCTCACCTAGTATCATAAGTGCTTTGGACCAGTAATCACTATTTCAAGCAGCTTCATTAAGGAGAAAAATCTTTTCGAAAGAAGTTGCACATGTTGGGTTAAAAAAAAAAAAGATTAAGACAGATGTCTTACTGACTGAATTTTGAGGGGTACGGTGTGAGGGAAGGTATGACATTAAGGTATATTGCATTTGAAACATAGAAGTAGTAAAAATTATCATCACGTTTCAATAAAACAGAAGAGTAAAGTAAGATAGGTAGAAAGACCAACATTCATCTAGACATCAAAAAATGATGCTCACAAGTCACTATCCAGATTTCTGCTGAAAACTTGACAGTGTCAAGCCTCTGAGACAAGTTAAACATCCCATATGAATGTTCCAAAGTTTGAGTAAAAAACCAAACAACTGATAGCACTTTTTAAAAAAGTATTCTAGTCAAGCTGTAAGTAGGCTACATCTCTTTCCTAAGTTTTAGAGATCCTGGGTCTCTACCTAGTCTCCCATTTGATAAGTGACCTCACTTCCAGAGATTTCTACTTTTGGTGTCTTTGGAGTATATGAGGACTTATATACACACATTCTGCCCTCAAAGGGATAGTGTCTTTTAGGCACAAAGCAAATCTCTAGCCTACTCAACCACACCAGTATCAGTTTAATACAGAAAACCCAATATGCTGTGCTCCTTCCTGTCTAAACATAGAAGATGCTATTAATGTGAGTCTATCCAAACAGGTAACAAGTCAAGAAGCAGAAGCTGGCTCAACTGTATCTTGTCATGAGTTATGTTAGCTATGGCACTTTCCTGAAGGGAAAGGACGTTAACAGTCCTCTGACTTCCTCTGTGTTAATAAAGTTTTTGGCTGTCCCTTCTATTTGCTGTCATACCAGTACACTGATTATTTTTAAGTCTTTCTTCCCTCAAGACTTTCTTATAATCCCCAAACCTCCTGTTCTCTCAGTACATCTTTTCTTTCAGTTTTTGCTTCTACCTTCCTGCCTTCCAAACCCTCTTAGATTTTTCTGCTGTGTTTTTCTGTCTTCCTCCTCACTACTAAGTCTCAGAAAAAAATGCCATACTTCAGCAATTTGTCACATTGTGGAAGTGTGTACATCTTTTTCTTAATTTGGCAGCACAAATGATCCTGTGCCTTGACGGCATTTCCTGTTTTAATTTGGGGATGAACTGATAAGGTCAACTGCTCCAGTTGAAGGAGGCTAACAACAACAAGGGCTGCTACCAGTATCACTGGTTTCTCCTGATTCTGATAGTTGCTGAACTGCCTCCCAACCCCCTAACAGTCTTCAGTTTAAGCAGCATAGAAATGGACAAAAATGGAGGTTCTTGCATAAGATCTATAAGCACTGCACACCATCCTGAGTTTGCCAGAAACTGATTTTTATAGCTGCATTAACAAATTAGTGTCATTGTATGAATAACCTATTTTCATGGCCCCTACTCCCCCCAAGTTCCCACTCACCTGTGTGTTTTGATGTAGTCATCCTTCAAGGGAAAGAGCTGTTCCTCAACCTTGTCCCAGCGCTCCAGGCAGCTCCAAAGCCAATCAGGGTTTACAACATGGAGGTCCTTGCAGTCCTGAGCTTGCCGCACTTTTTCTGTGCCTATTACAAATTTAAACATAACATTACAGTGTTCCCAGAAACACAGAAGATAGTTTTAAGTATACACTGCTTTAAGAAGAACATTTTGTGATCAGTGTTACAGAAAAAAGAAACACCCCTCCCCAGTCCAACAAAAGAAACACAACTGATAAAAGTGAGACTAAAAAAAGATGCGATAACCTCAGCCTCAAGCTGGATGAAGGTATTTGTAACTTCCTGAAGCACTGGCACCGTGGAAGTAGTCCACTAAAATTAATCCATACAGAAAACCTCTACATCTCCGTGTTAACTAAACAAACAATGCAAATACACTTTTGTATTTCATTTCCTTCATTTCTATTTGTCAGAGCCTAAGCAGCAACAACTCTCCAATGATGTTAAAGCCTAACACTAACTTAACGTTCTTACACACAGTCCCCTGTACACACAGTATGTTACCTTTTAACAGCCAGCCACCCACTCAACCTCCATCTGCCAGAAAAAGGGGCAAACGAGACAAATGCATTATTTTGTGCCAAAGGGGAACAACAAGTGTGAAGTTAAATGTGACAGGCTAGCACAAAGTCCACATGTAAACCATCAGCAATGCAGCGTGCAAGTAACAGGTGATCTCAAATTCCCCCCTCCGGAGAAGCCAGAGAGAGGAACTCAGTAAAGTTGCTATAAATCTTTGCCAAGAAGCATCAAAACCAGTAAGCAAAAGACAGTATGTCTCATAGCTGAAAGCCATCACTCTTCCCTTTTGTTATATCCTTACAATTTATACCATTTCATCTTATTCACACATTATTTAAAATGCTTACCATCCCAATCATTTGTCCATATTCTGTCTCAGTGCAAAGACATTTAAATACACTTAATATTGCACTACATTTTTTTGTTTAGAAATGTGAAATAAAAGGAGACCATCAAGAACTAAAGGCAGGTGTTCAATTAACAACTTAGCCCCCTCCTCTAGGTTAAGAGCAGAGATCTCAGAAATGAAGGTGAATACATCACTTCAAACACTACCCACTCCTGTTGAAGCCTACCAATTCTGCACAAAGACACTGGGGTTTCTTCTTGCAAATGCTTATGCAAGACGACAATACTTCAGTCTAGTTTACCTTATTAACTTAAAAAACCCACTATAATAATTTCTAGTAAAGTTTTTATTTTTTAAAAAAATACTTAAAGTTAGAGTTTATGAGTCCTTATATTTTTTCAGACATGAAGCCTCCAGAAAAAAAACATCAAGTTTCAGAACAGTTCTGACAAGGAAGCAAGAACAGCAAATTTATTTGATGGTTTCAACAGTTCCCTGGAGTTTTATCTGCATGACTGTCATTTAACAACATGACTCTACTAAATTCAATTAAGATGAAAGTCTTGAAGTATCCATACTTCTCCACATCTTTTGAAGATGAGAGAAAACGGTTAACAGCAAGTACCTAAAGGCCTGCGTAGGACCTGAGCTAGAATCTACCGGGGTAGACAGATCACCCTGAAATGCCCTTGAGGACTGATTTAACTAATTAGTTCAGTTTCTAGACTTCTGTAAATTCAAAAGACTAAATAAACAGAAAGGGCAGGAGATCGTTGTTCTTTACCAACGTGCTGAAAGCTTCTGTTTCCCTACTTTTGTTTCCCCAAACCCAGCAGAATACAGGAGTAGAGCTTCCTTTTCCTCTATCTTTAGATAGAAATACTTCTTCTCCCCTCTTGGATTTAGATTAAGAAAAAAATGTTCTGTGTACAAATACATTTCTTCTATTTTCAGCAGCAAATGCAAGCAATTCCACAGTCTCAGATTTAAAAGATGTAAATTAAGTGTAAAGCTTTTCTCCACACAAGTATCTTTGCAATAAAAAAGCATTAAGAATCCAAGATAAACACAAAGATGAGCATTTAAAGATACAGTCCTTTCCAAGCCACAGATGACTTAGAAATGCCATATTTTAAATTTTGCCATGAAATAAAAATAAAACCACTGTCCAACAAACACTCAATGAAAACAATTTTAGAACTCAAACCATGTTAATCCCAGACAGCCTTTACTGTTCAAGAGGTTTGAACTGGCTAAAAAGCAAAAGTCTAAGAAGGGAAGTCAGTGCACCCAGATCATTCATCCCTGATACAAGAAACCTGTTTTCCAATTAATTATCAGTTACAAAAGTAATCAGCGACCCAGAGCACTTTCATGCAACAGTTGCTGGAAGTGAGCCAGTTTACAGTACCAGAGGCAGCTTCCATGGGAGGTATTATTATTATTTACATAACCTCAATAGGAATTGTAGTACATGCAGTTAGAAACAGTAAGTATAAAGCTGTATTATAATTTATACACAGGTATGTTTCAGAGGAAAGAAAGGAGAGGTTCTGAAGAAGAATCAGATTAAGAGATCTGGGGGGAAAAGCATTAAAGAAAAGTGAAAGACTTGGCTTAGAAAATGCTTTCTTTTGATAATAAAGGGGAAAAGCAATGACAACATAGTAGAACAAAGAGGTAAGATGACAGCTGTTAAAGAGGATGCTGAAATCAGGTTCATAGGCATAGAAGTTTCAAGGAAAAAAAAAAAAGCAACAAGAGCAACAAGTCCAGTGGAGATTTAGGTACTTGTACCTGGTATTAGATACTGAATCAAATACCAGACGTGGCAAGCAATACTGTCCTGCACATAACAGCTCTGGAGCCGATTGAATACAACATACAATAGCACGTGATTTCACTAGTAAGCATGCAGAACACTTAACCAGAGTTGCTGGTGGATAGACAGACTGTGCTTGTAATACCCTGAAAAAAAGCTTATCTGGTACAGTAGTACATCCATTTGCCCAACTAAAGATATTGCTGCTCCTTTTGGACTTCATCAGGGGAACCTGAACAAAACCATAAAACCGCACCTTCATCTCACATTAAATCTGTGAAGTTACATGAGAAGATTGTTTCCTCATTGATGATTTGTCAGGTGCTTCATCTTGCTGCCTATTCCACACACATACGCATTCTGCATTCATGCATATCCAATTGTTTCATATTGGATGTACGCTGAGGAGCTAAGTAAATTCTTTTTCTACTCAACAGGATTGTAACGGAAGTCTTAAACAGGAAAGCCAAAATGGCACTATTTTGTATGAAACTCTTATGGATCTGGAACAACAGTGCCGAAAAGTATAAGCCATTACCATAAAATTAAAGTTGGCGACATGAAGACCAGTATGTAACCAAACCCACCTCCTGAGGGTCAAAAGCTTTACCTTTCTCACCTCTGCAACACCAAGGCTTTCTGCTTCCTCCACCATTTCTAAAGCACAGCTGCCTATTGCACGCTCCAGTATACAGAAATTGCATGAGGTAACACAACTGTCTCATCTCAGGGTCTCTCTTCTATTTCTAGCTGACATCTTCACAAATCAAGGTTTCACATGTATGATGTTCTTAGAGCAAGACTTGGTAGACCACCAGATTTAACTGGGTAGGAGGAGTAGTACTGCAATACTGAATACCCTTGCCTTCTCCTCTCCTTTTCCCCAGTGTAACTTTCCCCTTCAGAAGTATGCTTATTAGGAAGAAACAGCAGAAAGGATTTTAATCCATCCAAGCAATAGTACTTCTGATGCAGTTAGGAACACCTGAACCATCCAGCTGGCCTAAACACCACTTAGAAAAAAAAAAATGTCTTTCTGGACTGCTTTTTTGCATTATTCTCCTCTAATCCCCTTTCCCTACTTCAAATTCTAGTCTAAAATTGTTCCAAGAAGTTAAAAAGCCCCACAAGCCTTTCCACATGAAGTAGCTAGGGTCCAAATTCATGACATCTACACTCTAATGAATACACAGCCTGAAGCGCATAATATTGGGAAAAGGCTATTTTCAAACCTGGGGAAGGGACTCATCCATTCTACTTTTGCACTTGCAAACAAAAGTTAAAAAACACAAGAAAGTCTCCTATTAATCTTGACAATTCGTTACTACATAAGTGACCAAAAATCAGTAAGGCAACAATAAACTTCTACAGCTGTTCTCCACGACAGCAATTTATTTTGTCTTATCCAAAGTATGAAGCACACTAGGCATTTAAGCAACATAGATAAATGAGACCTAAGCTGTATATTTACGAAGACTAAGAAGAAATGTTATACTGCGTATTTGGCTACATTACCGAGCAGTGAAGCCCAACAGGGAGATCTGCAGGGCAAAATGGGTGCCACAGGACAGGAGCGACGCCCATTCCATACGCATTTCAGGGAGTTCTAGTTTGGATTAGCTCTGCCTGGTCCCATGGGCCAAATGCCCGTGAGCGCTCGGCTGACTGCACCCTCCAATTCAATCTCACCCACGAGGAACCCAGCGCGTGGGCTTGAGGCTGCGCCAAGATGAACAGAAGTACACGATGGCAAGTGACCACCAGAGTTGTTCTCAACACACTCTCCCGATTCCAACACATCAAAGCCAAGATACCCTTATGGCAGTTTGTAACCAGGTTGCCAGACACTGCTTGGAAAATCTGATCACAAAAGGCTTATTTCTCTTCAAATTGTTTTTATATATAAATCTTGAACAAATCCTGAAGCTGCTCTTCAACATTGTTAACCTAAGACAAGTTGTACAGTCATCAGTGTTTTGTCCTATACGAATTAAGCAATCACAAAATAGTGATAGATGTGCTGTTCAGAGGCTACATCTAGAGTTCAGCTTTAACACAGCACTGTGCTTTGCCAGCAAAAGCAACAGGCTTACCTGGTTAGTGCCTGAGTTTAGAGCAGTGCTTAACTGTTTCTTCGTGGGGTTTTTTTTGTTTGTTTGTTTGTTTTTTTAAAGAGATGGCCTTTGAAAATATTCTTCAGAAAAAAAGTAATCTGTAGACACGTCATCGCTATGTCTGGTGAAGACCTCACACCAAATCATAGGCCAGGCTAACAAGACTTTATCAGATGGCAGCTTTCTCTCCTCTCTCAGCACCTCAGAACCAGACTCAAGAATAAGCATATAATTAGGTAGATGAGGATGAATAGAAGGAGCCATAGTGCATAATAGAATTGGTATTTTAACCTGATATTTAATTATATTAAGCAAAACTTGACATAGGCTAAGGCACCAAAAGTAAGGAAAGTAGGCTTTCCAAGTATAGGAAGAGACACAAATTAAATATATTTTGAAAAAGAAAATAAAAACTCAAGGCCTAAACTGACATATTTCCGCTCCTACCACACTAGAAAAAATTTTAAGTGAACTGAACAGCTTTATCTTCTCCACCAGCAAAAACTCAATACAAAATCAACTACAGAATCTTTCACTTGTTCAGGAAGGAATATAATAAGGTGTATGAAATAGTGTGGTAACTGCTTAGACAAGTGTGTACACAGCTATAACAACTCATCATCCAGTGCAGTTTACTGTTGCTTAAAGCAAACAGCAGATGTTTCAAAAACAGAACCAAGATTTATACAGCCCATAGGTAAGTGGAAAGGGCTATAGGGCAGCCGTTTCTCAGTCACTCAGATTTATGAAAGCTGATTTGATGATACAAAGATCCTTGTATTTTCCTTCCTATATCATGAAAAAACAAACCCTTAATTTTGTCCACAAACAAGGATTCATTTATTTTTAGAACTCAGAGTATCAGTGTCTGCAGAGAAACAAGCTGCCTATCTGCAGAGAAAGAGACAAGTATATAAAAGAATAGAAGAGATTTAAATTATTTACTGCAATAGGCTAGAAAGAATGCTGTAGATAAATCTAAAATGGTATTCACTAGCTGTTCATTCCATACACCAAGCTATGATGTGGTCACTCTGCAGGGGGAAAAACCATCCCTCCAAGATGTACAGGGTACTCTGTTTCACTCTCACTTCTTCCCTTTTTATTTCCTCTGACAGATTCTTCCTCTGTCTTCAAAACTCAAAAGCTAACAGTATTTAGCCCCACCACTGTTGCAGTTCAAGTATATGCCATTTACTACAACTCATCTAAGGCAAAGTAAACATGTAAGTTAATTTGCTTGTCTGAGTCCTAAGACTCCTGTTGTTAAGTGGGGTCATTCAGAAAGACTGAACTGACAGGTATGTTTTAAAATCATCTTTTCACAACCACATTAAAAAAAAAAGAGAAAGAGAAAAAGAAAAAAGCAGAACAACATTGGCTGGTCTCAGGTCATTGACAGCTGAATAAAGCTCAAGATGAGACATGCTTTTGTTTCCCCCTTTCACCAGCAATTAGACATCAAGCACTGCTTCAGCTGTTTGCCACGTGAGCCAGAGATGCAATATTTGCATAGTTTACCGGCAGCAATGGACTTGTAAAATTTGTTTTCTAATTGAAGGAGAATAAATATGAAAAATCACGTTGACAGCTGAATTATCACAAGTCCAGCTGTGACACGACACAGTTCATATCCTTAAAATTTCTGATTAAGCTTCAGACTTTCCCTCATGAAATTAGGATGATGCTGCAGAAGTACTCCCATCTAACCAGAGGTGAGAAAATATAGTCTTCAGATGAAAAAAACACCAAACCAAAAACCCAGCACAAAACCAAACCCACAAGCAATCCATGAGAATCTTACAATAAAGGGTTATGAAGAATACAGTTTTTTCACTCTAAATCCCCCTATTTCACTGCCATTGTTACAGAAATAATTACTAAGTGATGATGAGAGATGACAATAACTTTGCTCATTAAGCAGAAAAGACTGCTAAGTTACCTCTTTTAGAATTAGTGCGAATTTTTCTTACTAAAAGCAGGGATCAACTTCTAGATACTGACAATAAAGGTTTTTCAACCCAGCAATTCAGGAATAGCATTCTTGTGATTTCTTCTTTTAATTATCAGGCAATATTTGAATATATTTTAAGTACCAAGTGCAACACCAACATCTACATGACTATCTTGAAGGGGATTTTAGGTCTTGACAAAAAGTCTGAAAAATAGGAACCACCCTGAAATTTATTTATGTTTCAAAAGAGCACTGAAAATTATTTTTAAATGTATTAAACTCAATTCAAGTGCTGTAAAAGCACATTAATGTAATCAAAACCTAAGGTTAAAATAGTTTTCCATATTGAGATCTACATTAGTGGACGATTCACCAAGAATGTGCAAGTAGTGAAAAACTTGTTTAGTAGAACCTAAGGATGTGTGTGCGTATATATCTATATAAACATACAATGCCCCTTTATCTGTATGTTCAAAAAACAAGCAAAAAAAAGGTGGCCTCAACTGCTTCTCATTATCACATGCTGTGTACCTTAACATAATGTTATCCAACATTTTTTCCTCTAGAGAAACACTTATGTTTGGAGGGGGTCTTATTTACATTTATCCTATCAATTTTGCCTCACCACACAATAGTTGCACCCAATGTACAACTACATTCAGAAGCTACCTAGTGCAAGTTTGACAAAGCAACTCTGAAATGAAACATTTTAAGATTTGAAATTGGAAAAACATGAAAGTTACATTGACAGCTATTATGTCTCCAGTGAAGTATGACAAACTTGTTTCATTTTTTGCTGTTCCTGCAGTTTTAAGAGCTGTTCAGCAACTGTAGTAAAACTATGGAGTCCCAAACTGATGCATCCACCCATTTTAACACTTCCTATTCACTATTTCAACTACCACACCTTCACAGATCAAAATCCCAGCTAATCTCAACTAAATTAACTCCAGCCTCTTCTGGTTTTTAGTGGTGTTTTGTTTTTTTGGGGTTTTTTTTGTTTGTTTGTTTTACTACTTAAATGCATATCTACATCAGGACAATTAATATAAAACTTGCCACTTCACTGCAGGTCTATTGGTACAGTTTTTATTCTGATGCTACTTGACTAGGTCAATAATGCAGCCCCTTCTTGCCACAGTTGGCCTTACCAACTCTTCAATAAAAGCCACCTGTGCTTTTTGTAACTAGAACCATACATTGTGATAACTAGAAAGTGAGGTAAGTTTACACTAACCTAACAAATATACAGCCTTATTGTTATTTAGGCTAATATAGATAAAAAAATTAGCTGATTAGCATATCACAATATACTGATAAACTGGCTGGTTTTAATCGATAGATTTTTAACACTACTCATATTTAAAGGGGTAGAAATTAAGGAACTGCAACATCCTGCTTTTAGTCACTAAACACTGGAGGCTTTTTTTATCACTGCCTCCTCAACAGGAATAATGATTCCTGGTCAGCTGTATAAGAAATATCATTCCATTTCTTAAGTCACACACACTTCAAGAAAAGTGTTTATAGAAAACCTGTATTACAGACAATGAAAACATACTCCATTCTTTTATAATACAAGCTGATGAAACAAAGATGCTTCTGATGTACTGAAAGCTTACATGAACAGCAGTCAAGAAAAAAAATAATCCAATAGGCAGCATGTGTGTATTTCTTTCCTCATGACATCTTAAAATGTCCTGACCTAAAATATACAGTTTTGTTTTGGATTTCATGGTTTTGATTATCAGATATTTAGATTTCATGCAACTTCAAAAGGCCAACAATGAGGAAACCAAGGGTCAGGGTGCACACAAAGAAGTTATACTGGAAGTTAGCGGTGGCCTGTTAGCTCCTTTGTGGCAGCTAACCAATGATACATTCCTATCCATTATAGCAATGTAAACACAGGTAGCTTTCTGAAATACATACCAAAATTAGGCTAATCTCTCTTACATCTCCCATGACAAAGATATACAGGCTACATATACAGGCTACGGCCAGAATAGTGACAGGGTATCATCAGGTTGCAATCTCTTAATATAATTTACTTGAATTCCATACAAAGTGAAACTGAACCATGAGAGGTAAAATCTGAGAAGCCAAGAATTTGTAGCAAGACCACTATACACTTTTGTCTGACACAACTGTTAAAGTTTCTATTCAACATCTTTAACGGTCAAAGACACCATATCACCAACTCTTAACCAAGAAGTGAGACATGACATATTAACATCAGAGATTATTTAGCGGGTCCTTCTTTTAAGAATTAAAAGCCACACTTGATCAAAAAGCAGAAAAAAGCCTTTAAAAAAGGCTAAATTATTTTAGGAAGAATCTTCCCTTTAATTTCAATTCTAATCTCAGCTACATTAAAGCCTGTAAATTACACAAAAAACAGCTAGAGGCATGAATAAACTGTAGCAGGAAAAAAGCTGATTGAAAACCTCAAGTCTCTTTTACCTACCTGTCCTTGCTGCAATGAGGTGCGTTGCTTTGTCAGGATCATCAGCACTCAGTACTAAATTCTTCACAATTTTAGCTCCAAGTGCTGTGGCATGATAGTGTTCCCGTGTTTTCTCAATGGGGAAGTTTGTTGGGTAGAGTCCACTAAATATTATGGTTACATCTGCCAACACTTTACTTTTCAGTTCTGGTACTATTTTTCTGATGTCTGGAATTTCCTCAATCTCTTTTTTCAGGTATTTATCATACTTTGTGTAATAATCAGTGTGAACCCGCACAAGGATTTCTTCGAGGTATATTAAATGGTCATCATCATCGGTATCATCCTCCTCCTCTTCTTCTTCCATGCTCTGGTCTAAGGACTCACCCATTGTAATTCCAGACTGTTCACTATTCTGAGACTCTGTTTCAGCTTCTTTCTTGTCTGCACACCCATTTCCTAAATCACAAAGGCTTTCCTGTTCACTTTCTTCTTGTGCTTCAAGATCAGTTTTGTCATGAATATTTGCACTAGGTAGAGATTGCGTGTCCCCAGAATGGTTCACCAGACCATCCTTTTTCTCACTCATATCAGTGCAACTCCCTTTCTGCAAATTTTCATCCTGCAGAGGTTGTTCGGATTTCTTCCAGCTTCTTTTTTCCTCATTCTCACTATCTGATACAGAAGCAGATGACTTTCTGGTATCCAACCCACCGTCACTTTCACTGTCACTAGACAGTTCAAAGTCCAAGTCATTTGTTGTCTTGCCTGGGGTTTGCTGCTTCTCTAACACTGTTCTATCAACTTGTTCTGAAAAACTCTGAGATTCTTTTGTATTTGTCAAATCATTCGTGACCTCACTGTCCATTTTGTGATCAGTGCTATCATTTAAAGAGTCCTGGGCATTAACTTTATCACACGAGTTCATATCCCAGTCAGATGTTTCACTGCTTACAGAAGTACTTCCATTTGCAGTACAAGTGTCTTTTGTAGCTTTCTTGAGACCATTGCTTTGTTCTTCTACACATGTAACATTCTTTATTTCTTCAGCATCTTTTGCTGATGTCACTGCTGAATCCAGTGCCTCTGGTTTTGTAGAGTGGTTTACTATGACACAGGAAAGAAAGAAGTAAAAAACATGTATATGTTCTCAGTTTGTTATTTTGTGTTTGTTTTTTTTTTAAACCTTAATCAAAATTTATTTTTCTTTTTCCTTAAACACACACTTTACATATGCAGTTAGAATTCACTGTGTTTAGAAGTAACAACTAGGCTTTTCAAAGTTGTTAAGATACTTCAGGTGTCAACAATTACTAGAAAGAACTGGCAAACGTATCAATCTACTTTTGTAAAGAAGCTGTGTAAGCAGCTTTTTCTTTAAAAAAAAAATCACACTGGTCATAGGTAATTATTTGTTAACTATGCAAACATTAAAAGCTTTATGTTGTAGCATGAGTTTTATGATTTTATCTCAGGGCAATGAAACTACTGCAGAGAAGAAAAAAAAAAAGTAAGGTAGAATTAACTTCAGAATGTCCTAATCCAGAACTAAAACTACAAGAACCTTCTTTATAAACTTCCATTGCTTTCACATATTTCCTATTTTTCATAACCAAAATAACTGTACTTTAATAGTTGAAAAGGTATATATGTTTTAGAAATACAAAGATGCTGTTTGAGGTTTATTTGAGACTCTGATGGAATACAAGTAAAAGGTAATAGACTCAAAGGCAGAAAAATTGTTTTAGGACATGTCTTCAGATGTCTGCACAAGAAGAGGGAGACAAAGAAACTGTAGACATCCAGAAGTTTGCACACACACATTCATGAGGAATACTGGATGAAGTCACCCCACTTTGTCTCTCTTTTGTGTACATGTCCCTGCCCTGCAAGTAACACCACCAGTCAAGTGTAGAGGTCCCATGTCATAGTGGCCTGATTCAGTTTGAATATATTATTACTGTTTCCATATTGGACATCTCTAGTTCAACAAGGGAAAAGAGTGATGTCGCATAAGTTAAAAAAAACACCCTTGGCTAAACTGGTAAAACACCTGCAATTCTTCCTTAGCCATTGTCTGTCAAATGCATCTTGCCTCTAAATTAATACTAACATAGTGATGTATACCTGCTAAATCCACTATTTGTATTACACTGCTGAGCCTGTTGAACATAAGGTTCTCTTGTCAAATGCCAGAACACCACATTCAGTAGACACTAAAAATCCCACACTAATTTTATTAGCATGCTTTAGGCAGGAAGGTAAGCAGAGATCGAAACATTCATTTTCAGCAGCCTGTTGATACCAGAGTTTATCAACTATTGTTCCAAAGTAGTGCGGAGAAGCAGACTGAAAAGGAGAGAGGAAGCTGATTCTCTGACCACCTACACAGAAGAAAAAACTGTCTTGTTTTATGTGGAGGGGGCGAAGAGAGAAACTGTCCTCTACGTGGTCTTGAACCATTTGGTGTATTGCCATATCAGCTCTCCAGCCATAACAGCCAAAATGCTATTACCAGTACTCCACTTTTGCTGTGCTTACCCACTAAAATGAAAGCTGTCAACAAGAACAGTCTAGTTTTACTAAGCTACTTGCATTTGTGCTGCAGGAGCACTCTGTCAACTACAGCAGTCTAGGATTGCTCATCTGAGTGCAACAGAAATACTAGTAAGACCACCACAATGACTTACATCAATCACATTTCAAAAGTGGAAAGAGTTGTAAAAGCAGTTTAGAAGTGCTATAATTACCTTTCTTCTTCATTTGAATTTCTCTTGATCCAGGAGGTGCATTAATATCTCCTATACCCTGGAAGTATACATATTTCTTCACAGTTATCAAATTGGGTGCAAACTTCCAAACATCCTCTCTATCATCAATGATGCAAACCATGGAATCCCCACATGGGAAGAGATCTCTAAAGAAAAAACACAGTTGATAAAATTAATCCAGTTTTAAAAATTAATAGTCAATTAAAATAGTTTCTGTTGATGTTCTCGTTTATTATGAGCATGTCTGCAGGACATGCTTATGTATAAACTCAAAAAAAAAAAAAGAGAATCAGCAGCATTAAAATTACAGAATTCAGTATACAATATTTGAACTAATTCAAGTTAATAAAAAAGGAAACAGCTATTTTTAACTCTCTATTCCAAAGGCTAGAAGCAAGAACCAACAAGCCTTTGCAAGAACAAAACATTACAATATTTCGGTTTAGTTTTTACAGTTTATGTCAATGAACAGCCCAAACCCAATGGTGGACAATACACCATCTATATATAACTAGAAGAGAGACATAAGAACAGTTTTTAAAGAGTAGACTCCTTCAATCCAAGACAAAGGAAACAAAAAGCAAAAGCATTAATACTTATATCACCTAGGTGGAGGAGGTAGTGTACTTAAGATAAACACGCATATGAAAACAGAGCAAGAGAAGGAAAAAAGCTTCTTGTTCGCTATGGTCAGATGGGGAGGGGGAAATAATTTTTTATCTAGCTTTATGAAATAGCAAACATATCTGTCTTCCAGGAAAAAAAATCTTGGCTTTACACTCTGAAAAAGATCAGAACCTGAATTTAGACTAGAATATGTATTCAAGGCTCTAGATGACCTAATTTCAAGAAACACTGCAGAACAGAAGCTACTAGATGTATAGCACATTTGAAAGTCAGAATACTAGACATTCAAATATGAATTATCCTCAAATTGAGAATTTTGCTTTAATTAAAAACACCTCACAACATATAAGTCAGTATACAGGATCACAAGCCACAAAGTGGAAATAAGGTTATTACAAGAAAAGAAAAAGTAAAAACATGATGCCATTGCTTCGCATTCTTACCATTCTAGTACCACAGAACACATTAAGTGGATGAAATGCTGCAATACCAAACATCTCAGTTTTACTGAGATGGTGTTGATATTTAAGAGGCAGATAAGGAAGGACTACAAACATGTTAAGAACAGAGAGAGTACTTTTTATTATATTTCGCATATTCTGTCTCTTTGTCATCCTGTTTTGTTTAATGCATAAGACCCATATACATACCTAAGATTCCCAGTTTTAGAAAACGGATCAATACATTCATCCCTTGACAATATCCGGTGGGAAAAAAGCTTCTTTTCAGGGTCCAAAAATCCTTTTGAAAGAAGAAATTAAAAGTTAACGTTCAAGATGTTTGTTTCTTGTCTATGTTCTATGTAATTGAGCTATTTTAACCTGTGCAGCAGCAGTTTAACTAACAGAAAATTTTAAGGTAAGAGATATTATATGGGGGAAAGGGTAAGCACAGTGGATCAAGTATTTGTAACTAATGCAGTGGGATTAATTTCAAAAAACCCATCTCATTTTCTTTCAACATAGCAACAAAATGGAGATTAAAATAACTATATTTTTTCAGCCTAATTTATTTGGCTGCCATGAGACACAGCAGGTGATAGATACACATCATTTTTGCAACTTACATTTATATATCTACAGGTGGTTCTTTAAAGCTAAATGCTCTCCTTAGCTCATTATGCCTAGGGACTGCAGAGAAGTCTCACAAGAGTCGGCAATGTGCTGCAATACTTAAGCACAATGGGCAAGTTAAGGGACAGTTTCAGCCAGAGCTCTTGCATTTGTAGGTTTTAAGTTGTACCTCTAACAAATACTTTAACACATTTACATATAATGAATACATTCTGGGATTCCTAGAAATATTTAGGCCCAGTTGCAGTCACTTTTCTGACTGCGCTCTTCAAAAAACAGACAAACTAAAAATGAAACAGAAGAAGCTGTGCTAGCAGATCTTAAAGCAGGATAAAATGCCATTATTTAGGAAAATGGTGACTTGGGTGTACGAACACACATGCACATGCTTCTGAACCTAGCCTCCAATAATGAAGTTCATCTTCATGAGCAGATCACAGCCACGTAATTACTTTGAGAGAAACTGGCATTTTACATGCTAATCTAAATTTTTCATTTTACTCAATTTGCACTAAAGTTAGCATCGACTTCATATTATTCTTATGAATAATACAAGGCAGTCAATACTTATCTGGGAACAGTTTTCTAAAGTTTTACTTTATTTTATTTTAAATGGTGGCCATCTTATTGCCAAAATCAGAGTTCAAAATGACCACAGACTCTAAGGACCAACTTTAATTTTCTTTCAAGGAGCTTTGAGATTTGCACAGAACACATGTTCAACTCCTTTCAGAAGTCCAGCTCCCAGGAGTAAGTTAAGTTGGGTCTTCAAAAACAGAGGATATAAATTTAAAAAAAAACTAAAAATCAGTCATCACTTCTGAAAAGTTGCTCCTGTATGTATTTAATATTAATATGTAATTGGAATAACTTAAAACCCATAAAAGCAAGAAAATTCCGAGTTAAGGACAGAGGTTCAACCTTAACTCACCCGACTATGCTTAAGAATTGCTGCAAACTCGTAGAATCATCCCCTGTAGTGAGACCCTTGCAGTACCTAGGCATAATGAATTAAGAGAATTAGCTACAACGATTTATTGCTATACACACAGATATTTTGACAAACTACATAAGCTGTCATACAAGTTGCTCTTCTCCCCAAGCAAATTCTCTTCTACTAATTATCTGAATACGCAGGGACTCGCTACACTAAATGAGACAGGAGTGCACTGATTAAATGGCAAAACCACAATGAGGCATTCAGTTGCAGTGTTGTCCAGCTAAAACCATAAGAAAAGGGAAGTTGAACTAGGAAAGCCCAAACACAGAAACCCTGGCTGCCAGGGATTAGAGATTAGGTACTATTCTGGAGCTTTTCAACAATGCTTTGTTAAGGACTTATTAATCCTGAAAAATTATTATGGTCACAGTTTGCTGCCTTAGTGTTGATAATGAATTTCTTTCTTAACAGTTTTTTATTGGAGAAGTATCAGTTTGCACAAGTGATAACAGCTGAAGAATAAGTGTTGATGAATTTCTCATTTTGTAAGCATGCTTTAAAAAATTAGTCTTTTGTAGAAGTCAAACTGATGGAAGACAAAGACTTGCTGTTTCAAATCAAAACTTAGCTTCCATTTCTTCTCATAAACTAGACAATGTGCTAAGTACGCCTCTGAATAGTTTCCTGAACAAACTGAAGACCCTACCATTATCCTTTGACAGCCATATTAGGAGGGACTATTCAGTAGACTTACCTAGCAGAGACTATTCCCCCCCAGCTGTTTGTCTTCCAGTATTTCAGACTGGGTCTTTGCACATACAGTCTTATCAAGCTGTGTTACCTGATCTTATACAAATTTGCTTTCCTAAGAGACTCTGTAAGTAAGACTTGTAAAGTTAAAAAAAGTCATATGATGCAATGTTCAAATTAACTAACTTATATTGGGGAAGTCTCAAATCTTATAGGCAGATTGAGTTAAATAGCAATTCCTGGTAGAAGTGATGTAATAGTAGGGTCCAACATGAATTTGAAGAATTCTTAAAAATAAATCTCAAATCAAATTTCTGAAGAATCAGATCACCTCCAGTTCTACTTCAGGTCCTACTTTAGAACCTGGAAAGAGCTGTTGACCCAGTCTTTCAATAGCATGGGACACCTTCAGACACTAGTGATTACATATACACACACATATTCTGTCAATTATTTATTGAAATACATACTGCAATATACTTGCTGTAACAAACCATACATACAATTAGTCCTATTTTCTAAATTCCACTATAAATCTTAAGAGTGATTTCATATTGCACTATTGCTGCCTAGTGGCCTCTAAACTCAAAATTCACAGTGACACTGACTTTTACAACCAGCATTTAAGCCGACTTCAGTATTAAATACATGGAACTTCTCTCATGTAGAGCAGGAAAAAGGAAAGTCAAGTAACAATTCGTCAAAATAATTATGCAGAAGAGAAATACTATAGGAAGTTCTAGATTATAAAATCCAAAACTCATTTTCATAAACCTATTACAAGATACCACTTTGTAAATGTGTCAAACTAGGGTTTAGGATAAATGACTTCAGCAGACATAAATGGTGTTTACAAATATCAGCTAATCCCACTTTACAGCTGATAGGAGTCAGTTGGGATGAGAAAAAAGGACTGGCAAGATGTCATCCTTTTGAAAAATGATGAAAAAGCCTTCTAGGACATGGAAGAAGGAGCTCAGAGTTCAGATTTCACAAAGAAATATAGGATGTACATGGAGGACCTAAGAAAACAACCTTTTTCTTACGAAAAATATTCCCGGCATTTTATTATGAGTCCTCTCTTTATATAGCATAGGGATAATGGTAAAACATCAAACTGACAGCTTTCTGTGAAAAATCATTTAAGCAATACTGCCATCAAGTGTTCTCTATATGTATTAGCTATACATTTTTCACTGCATCTTGGTTGTACAGGTGAGTATGTGGACCAAAGGCTGTATCAACTCTTTCTCCATACCAACCAATTTCAGCTGAAACTATCATCATCACTGTGCAAGTAATCCACTTGTAGTTTGAATGCTTTTGATGAGGTTAGACACGTAAAAATCCCGAAGTCTGCGGATGTCAGGAAGCAGCAATACTCTAATTTGCTTATTTGGTGGTTATTTCCTCTATGAAACAGATGGAGCAGCTCAAGTATGATGCCCACAAAGAGGCTTGTCACATTACAAGTATTAGTCTGTACCAGCATGGGGACTGCACGGTAACCCAAATTTTAGCTTGGAGATTAAAATGAGCAAACACAGGACAAAATCACACATTGGGAGAAGATCAATCTTTGGGAAAGCACTTGCACATCATGAGTTAACTATCTCTGCAACTCATTCTTATCCCTGGCTCTGAAGATACACATCTTCTGACCTTAGGCCACATGCAGATTTTGGCACACATATCCAAGTGAGGAAGATTGCCCACCCACTTCCTTACTTTAGACCTAGTGTATAAGAAAAACATTCCCCTTCTGCTACACAAGAAATAACCACGCTCTAAGAAGTACAGCAGTGTACAAAAGTGTGAATGCATTAGCGCTACACAATGTATAATCCAACAGTGAGACTGACAAAGCTTTAGAAAGATTCTTCAAACAATGCAGCCAATAAATACTGAGTAATATAGAAATGTTCACTTGGATCGGCAGGACAGGACATGCCTCTCCTGAACTTTCCTTCAAAGAGAATTAGTTGGAGATCACAAAAGAGGTATTGCTTTCTGATTGCAGAAGTCTCTTATATTTGTCATTACAAGCATCTTCTGTGTCTTATTTATCATGCATAAAGAACCTTCTAATTAGACAATTCTTTTCTAAACTGTTCTAGAGCTAACTAGGCTAATTAGCTCCATTTTGGAATCTTCCTTCCTTGCCAAGAAGTGGGATCATTGGGATTGCTCAAGGAAAGCGTGGCAACATGACACAAAAAAAAGCAGATGTGAAAGACAAAAAAAAGCTTGGAGACATGGAACAGCAGCAAGGACAGTTTGACATGCGGAGTCATAACAACATATATATGTACATGTACAACATATATATGTATAATTAACAACATTGTTAATTATGTTGTCTTAGACTAACAGACTTAAAGGAAAGTCTGAGATCAAAATGCTATTACATCAAAGATAACAAGATAGGGTGAAAGCCAATTTTAAAGTTTAAACACATGATCACACTCTAACATCACACTCTAAACATGAATTTGACCCATATGCGTGCATAACAGGGTAGGTTTCTTTTTTTGGAAAAAACCAAAATATTTCAGCCAGTGACCCACACTATAGACTACTATTGCTATAATTTAAATGGAAGTTTTCAGTTACTAGGAGAAAATATTTCTCAGTTCTTGAGAAGAATATGTGAAAATACTGCTAGATCTCTGCTCTTCCTCAAATAAGTGCATCTCAGCTGCAGGACACAAATAGAACTGCTGTAAATTGATTTATAGCAGCCAAACTTCCTTTGGTGAAAGGAAACAGTGGCGAGGGAGGGGTGTTCCCCACAGGAGGAGGTAATTTCATGTTGTTGATATTTATGGGACTGTTGCTTTAGATTTCTAAGACAAGTGATGTTGCAGATCATTTTTAGAGCCCATCAGCATAATTTCTTACTTAATTCAATAGGAAGGCACTAGTTCTCATGCCACAATCCCATTCTCTAACCACCAGGGAAGCAAAGAAAGCATGTCTGATGGGAAAAAAAAAGATTATTTATAAAATTACAGGCCATACAGGCACTGCCTTGTAAACAAGCCATGATTTCTGCTTATGGGGCCATTTAGGAAATGTTTTTGCACAAAACAAAGAACAAATACTGGAAAATGACCACAGAAAGAAAACTAGTTACAAGAGTATGAAGGCTGATTACGTAAATATTGTTAAACACACTACTCACCTGCAATAGTATGTGCATACAGTCTGCTGCCAAAAGTAAAAACATGTAACTCATACAGCTTGGCAATTTTTTCCAGGAATTCCTTACAATGAGGACGCAATCGAGTATGCAACATAGGCTCACCTCGACCTAACTGGAAATGAAATATTCCCTAGAAGAAAAAACATGTTTCATATTATCAAAATACCAACCAAAAAGCATTCCAGAAGTGCCCTCTTCCATCACTTCCACTACTTTTATTCGGTCTGACTAGACTAAAGCAAGTTTCAGCCACAAAGATTATGTGGATGAATAAAATCCAAAGCACATTTTTGCTCTGTGCCAGGAAGTTCAACACTAAGTTTTTCAAATGCAGGAAGCTGCACTGTTGAAAAGTTTATGATCAAAGTAACTTTCATTCAAGTCTTTACTCTCAGAAAACAATCTGAAAAAAGCAACTTGAGAAATTTTTCAGAAAGTTCAGGATCTCACTCCAATCAGTACTACTCAGTAGACTTCACTTAGATTAGTTTCAGTGCATATCAAGCTCAGAGGAAGACTTTGTTGCATGAAAAAAATATTATGTCTGTGGAAACATACCATTGGATAGCAAATCAGGAAGGAAGTTTGCAGGTAAAGATCCCAGTTAAAAAAAAAAAATCTCAAAATCTTTTAAAAAATGTTTTTCTTCATACCATGCATTTATACAGATGAACACATAGCCTTTCTAATACACAAGGTTTTTAATCTTAAAAATATTAACTGTTCCCTTTCCACCCAATTGTAAAGTACATTTACAGCTTTTTTTTTTTGCTAGCAGGTGTGAACACATGCTGAACCTACTGGACGTGAGAGAATAGCAAGAGGAAAGATAGGAACTAAGTAACCACAGTTTGCATGACACTGGACTTTGAATTTGCATCCTCCTGTACAAGACACTGTAAACACATTCCACTGTGTTTCTTGTTTTCAAGTTTCCAAATTGGAAATATTACAAGTCAGTAGTCCCTATTGGTTCAGTGACAAGTGTTTCATGAAGAAATCAAATAGCAACACCTAAACTCCCCCCCCCCAATTAAACTGAAGAAAAAAAAATAAATCACTAGACACGTTCATGGAATGGCAGACATAATAACACACAGGATTACCCAAAAAGGGACTCTGAACAGTAATTCACTATATCCACCTCAGACTTGGAAGGGAAAAAGTCTCATCACTGAGTATTCATACTGGTGAATGGCAGAGGAACAAAAGCAGGGATTAAAAATAGCTACCTGAAACTTCTCACTTAAAGTGACTGGGATGGAAAAGTGCAGGAAAGCATAAATGGAAGAAACAAACCTGTCAATTTAAACATTGAGGAAAAAAAAAAAAGACCATTATTTTAGAAGATATGTTTCTCATTTTCTGCTATTCTTCTACAATTTTATCTAAACCACAGAACGTTTTCCTAAAGAACCATAATTTAAATATTGTTAGAAATATCCCTGTTGTTACTTTGGCTTGAAAGTTAACACCAAATACCTTATTAGACATTTGTTGGCAGTGCTGTTCTGTAGTATGGATCAACGTCTGGTCCAAATCTACCATAAGCACGAGTTTTCGATTTCTATGTAGTCGCTGTTGATCTTCTCTTCCTAGCTGCTCAGCTTGCTGTAACAAAATATTCATAACTAAGCTTAGCTTAGAAGAAATAAGTTAGGCTTATTGCCTTTTGTGTATTATAAACTCGAGAAGTTCTGCCACAAACTAATTGCTTAAGAAATGATGCTTCAACATAACTGTAGTAATGGCAGCTTTGTCAGCAATTTTTCTGCAGAAAAAAAAATACTCCCAAAGTCTACTCTCAGATCGCTGTAACACGAGTAACTCTTAAAATTGATAAACTCAATAACTTTCAAATAAGTATGTAATAAGCTAATTAAGTAACCACTGAATTAACTTAAGGCCAAGAGTCTTGAGAGGAAATAGCAGTAACTTTGTGGCATACAAAGGTCAAGTTCAGTAGGTCTGAAAACTCTGGTTGCTACATTCAGCAGTTTTGTATCAATTAGGTACAATATGGCTGCCAACACTAGAAGCTGCTAATGACAAAAATTACTGTATACTTGGATTGCAAACTTGGAACACATTTCAGCTAGTGGAAACAGAATTTTCACAAACTGCTTATCCTTAAGAGACAAGTGCCATCTTTTCAGTGCACAGCTCTAAAAAACCCACTATAAAACCTGATAACAATCAATCTACATTAGGGTAAACACACAAAAACCCCAGGCAAATTATGTTAAACACCAAAGTCCTCTTCAAAGGGAAGCCAAACTTTCTCTGTGAAGTATATATAACATTGAAGAAGCTCCTATAATTAAGCTTCTCAACTGTGGAGCTACAGTGAAAGGTAGGAATAAAGAAAGCATGATGGTACTTACCTCAGAGCTAACTTTCAGTTCTGGGACACTGTGAACCATAGACACAGTTGCTGTGGATAATGGCACATTCTGCTTTCCATTCTTACTTCGTATCCTAATCACGCAGGGGAAAGAAACATTGAAAGAAAGTGATAGTTTAGTGAAAAGTTGAACATACTAAAATCAAACTAGTGTCAAACTAGTCATCACCAAAAGACTATGATTAAAAGAGCTATTTTAACTAATACACTCTTTCAAATTCTTGTTAATGCAAGTTATTGAACAACATGGATAAAGAGATCAAAGCAGCTGACCATAAAAATCTTGCAAAAAGTCACTGTAATTAGTTACACTTCCATATAATTACTTCATGAAAAATGATACTAAGATGAAACAGACATCTATGTATTGATTTGCATTAGAAAGCAGTTATAAACTAAGCATAACTACCAAACCATTCAAATTTACAACTACTCCTTTCCTTTTTTTTGCGATCACTCAGCATGCAATTATCTACTTTTCTCCAAGCCAGACTGTGAAATAAATTTAAGCAAAAGATAGGCAAAGGTACTCTCTACTCATAGCAGAGTGACTTACATGTGACTGCTGCTTCAAGAAAAGCATCCAAAAAAATCCCCATACATGCTTTTCCCTTTGGCACAAACAGAATGAGGTCCTACATGTGTGTGCCAGTATTTTATTTATGTGTATATATTATACATACATACAGTCTTACTTGTATACATATCCATATGATATATAACGTATGTATATACAGATAAGTATTAATACATACAGAATGCATATCACCCTCATACGTATATATGAGAGTGTGTGTATATATGAGTATGAAATTCGTTGAAAACTGACCAAGTAACCCCACATAGCATCAGTATCACTAGCTTCCAGCTTACACAGATCAATTTGTTGTGAATTCTGGTATCTAATTTTAAAGGCATTATATATGGTTCACCAACACTGAAAATATGACCATACAAATTTTGTCTGATGTGACACATGCACATCTTTTAATTCTCCCAAGAACTGTCCTATCAAGGACAAAATTTGGTATCAGATCTACAGCCAGAGTTAAGCTTCACCCAGTTTTCACTTCATAACAAGCAAGTTCCTGAGGGAAAAGAAATGTTACTGAGCTGTGTTGAGGCAGGCACAACCACAGACAGATATGCTTTTAATGTACCGTAGTGTTTGGAAGCCCCGATACCCAGAAATGAAAGACAGATTATTTCATTTGGTCCAAGGTCTACATGCACATTTTTGCATCTGACATCCTTTGCTTCAGAGTTCAAAACACCTCATATATAACACTTAATGACATTTTAAACAAGCCTTTAAAAAAGATAAACTGTTTTCAGACTATTTGTTGAATAAGCATAAGAATTGTTTAACAGAAAGGATGCACCACTGACTAACACACAACAATCTGGCAGTGAACTGGCTGTACTCGCTTTTCTTCAAGCAAGAACAGCATCGATGCTTTTGAATTGCCTTCCGATGTAGGCTCACCAGACCTAACACATTCTTCCAGATGTATAAGCCATTTTGTATAAAATGAAAACATTATCTGAAGTAGAGAAGTATTAATTGAGAAAACTGAATTCACTGCATACCCTAAATTTATCTAGATTTTTAATCAAAGAATTGCAGTATAGCAATATTTAGATGTGACTGTATTCAAACCTCAAATCAAGTATTCATTCAGGGCAGGCAAAGCCCTATTTGTTATTATCCTAACTTTTTGTTAGGTTTCTTGTTTTGCCAATAATACAAAGTATTAACAGTCAACTGTTCTGTTACATCACAGATATTTACACCTGCACAGATAAAACTCTCAGGTTTATTAAGTTGCTGTTGACACACCTTACAACTCATAACCTCAGTTATGTGTACACAAAGAGGAAAGTGGGATACACCATAATGAGTATTTCTGTCTGCCTATGTGCTCTTTACGTTTTTCTATTTAAGGTAGTTAAGCTATCCTACATTTATCTCCCCAGAAAAAGAGCATGCACAGTTAAGCCATAAATTTGTAACGTGAACTGTAACTCAAGTACCGATATGGCATCTTATTCACCCATATTCCTAGTTATGAATCCCTGTAACGGCTCAAAGGAAATACAGTTCTAAACAACGTATCCGTCACCACAGTGACATATAAGGAGAAACAGGGTACATATTTGAAAATTTCTGGGTGACAAAACAAGTGCCTTGTGTAAATAGCAGAAGTAAATTAAGACATTTTGCAACAGCGGCACAGATCTTGCCTATTTCCTCTTCATGTGCTGATTTTATCCACAAGGAACACCAATTCCTGCTTACAAGCAGCAATTTTTCAGTAAAGAAATATACTTTATTAAACGAGTATACTGTTAGTAATGTGATCAAAAACTAATATATTCGGATCACTCAACTTTAAGCAATAATTTCATGACCTAATCTCAATAGATTTTTTTTTTTAAAGCAAATTTGAAAGAGTGCTTTATGCTGAAATATAACTTTTAGAAGAAACACCTTCTCAGATTTCTTTATAGGAGCACTCTGAGCAGACCTACTTATGTTAGGCAGTATGAATACTGTTCTCCCTCCTTACCAGTGTCTACAACTTTGCAGTTACCCTTCTAGGTATGATTCACAACTACCAAGACTCAGAATGGAGAAACAAAGAGTAAATGAGAAGGAAGAGCTTGGATCCCTAGTCACAAGCAAGGAGAGACTGGAATAAAAAAAGAGCTGAGAATACTTACTGAGTCAAGTCCTGGCCGCACTCTGCACACAAGCCTTTCATAACAACAGGATGGCTGCATCCTTCCAGTCTCACCAAGACACCCCTGAAAAAGATATAGTAATTCCATTCATTGCAGGTTGATTTCAAACACTTAGATTAGTGACTGCAGATTGAAAGAGTTCAAAGAATAATTTCTGGTTATGATTTTAGTGCCAGCCCCCTAAGATACATGTTTTTGCCCCAACATGGGGAAGACAACACCAACTAAGTATTCAAATTATTCAATTTCACACCTTCAAAAGTCACCAAAACATATATTAATGTCAGATTCTAACCTTTGTTTAACAAAAGAGTTCACCATATTAACAAAACAAGCATTGTTTATCCAGAAACAGTTTACATTCCATTAGATACAACTCCCCAGTAATATGCTACTGAGCTACACAGTAATGAAAATCAGTACAGAAAATTTAGTTCCATACTGGTTTTATCTTAGTTTATTACTTTCTTTTGTTATGACAGAAACATATATTGCTTCAGTCTTCTCACAAAAATATTTTAATTTTTGTTCCTTAAGCCTTGGATTGACACATTTTAAAATAAAAGACATGCAAAAGGATTTTTTATTCTTTCTTCCAAACAAGGGATAAACCAAACCAGAAATGAGAGCTTGAAATGCAGAGAAGTGTGACATTTACTATTCCAAACTGCTTAGAAGACGAAGTCTGCTTTTCAGTTGAATGATCCAACTAAACTACTCCTTTGTTCAAATTCAGTTCTCAAAATTCAGGGTCTTGAAAACACCATCATTTTTTTTTTCCTCAATTACTTGAAAAGTCATTTACAAGATACTTCTCCCATTTTCTTCAATAGAGTTGAAGGAGTTTCTCTTTCAGACTAAGCTTAGTTTTTAAAAAAAAACAACACTAATAATATAGTTCAGCTAATTTCCTCAGGTCTGTGACCATAAGCTGCAGCATGTCTCTCATATTTCAGAAAAATAAAAAAGTCAAGAAGCTAAAAAAAAAAATCCAAGCTCTTTCATAAGTTGGTTGTAGTGTTTTCTCTTTGGCTTCAAATCTGCACTGCAATTAGACAACAGCACCAGGAGAAAAACTGTTTTGCATGCTCAAATCTCTCATTCATATATTAGACTACTAAGCATTTGAGTATTCCAAAAGGAAATCTACTTTCCAAATGATGCCTGCAACTGCTTCCTTCCAGTATGTCACTCATCTCTCAAAGACCAGAAGACTGATGACTCTACTAACAAAACTGCAGTTCATGCCCATGCTGAGGATTTTTTTCCTCTTTGAGAGTAAAAACTATATTCAGGTTAGGTTTATTTAAAGAAAAGTCTTCAGAAGTGTCCTGGTTTCAGCCAGGATAGAGTTAATTCTCCATCACACTACCAGTACTCCCAGTGACAAAAGTGCAGATCTATTCCCTTTTCACTGGCAGTTGTCATCTGCTTGGAAATTACACCTCTTCTTCCCGTGTAAGCATTTTAGATCTCCTTTTTTAAACACAGTATGTATTTCACAGTACATGAATAATAAATAGTCATTCTTGGTTTTGTAGAAGAACTGCACAATAGACAAGCTATTTTTGTGGCCCTTCACTATTAGCAATTCATTGTTTGATTATTTAGTTCTCCTCTCATGCCCCTATGTTTGCATTACTTAATCTGACTCTTCTTCTCCCCCTGCCTGCTTCAACAACATGTCTGTCTTGCTGTCTTTTACCTTGATTCAACATTAAGTTCCTTACTTTTAGGCTACCTACTCACACTAAGTACAATGTCAGAATTGCTCATCTTTAATCTGTGTTCAGTGTATGAACCTGAAATTACAGAGACAGCTAAAAGGCAAAAAAACCCCCTGCAATATGAGCTACAGAAATGTGGATAAGATTTTACAATGACTTTTTAACCCAATTTAATATTTTTTAACCCAACTTAAATTTCAATAGTTTAGGAAAAAAGTCTTTTGATGCCATCTTAGAAAACAAAATATCTTCAGGCATTCTCTACTTTGGTAGTAAGTAGAGGTAACATCACGCTCTAGGAATGTGACAGGAGGGGCTGGTATACTCCTGGGCTGAGGTAAGATTCAAATTAGGACATGCAAGAGTTACCATTCATGTATAGGTACACATGATCTTGTCCTTTTGATTTTAACAAAGAGATTCTTACAAGAAAATTAGAGTTCTAAATTATTCATTGGTATCATTCCTCAACAGCACCTCTATACCTTATCACATACCAAACAGCACTGCTAAATATCAGTTCTGCCCCTGCACATTTAAATATGACCAAAACACCTAATTTTATGATGCTTGCTGGAGATAAAAAGTATGTGATACCAAGCCCTGTGATATCTGTTTAACCCAAAGGATAGAGGAAGAACTTCAGAGCACCGCAAACTTCTGAGCACCCTACAGTCAAGCTGGTCAGGTTTCACATACAACTGTGAGGATCTTAAGCAGACTTCACCGAGGGGAAAAACCCAAGGAACCCACATGCTACTTAATGCTGCAGAATGAAAGCCTAAACTCTACTAAGGCTTAAGCATACTTTAATATTTTACTTATTTAAATTTAGCACATATGCTTTAATTACTGAAAAGAATATACTGTGGAAGAACAAGAATAGAACTCAAGTAAAATGACTTTTGCATATTTCAGAACTGGAAACACTCCTTTCACTAAGATTTTTAAATTTTAATGGCCAAGATGCAAGTCAATTACCAGACAAGAGCGAGCGGAATCAAAGTGTGCACGTCTATTTTTAAATGGCTGCATATACCAAACAGGGGTTCAGGTTTCTGCTTGTTCTCTTCTCTGGGTCATGAGTGAAATCCGCTTAAAGAACAGAGCCACTCCCTACTTTTGTTTCTAGAGAGCAAAATAAATCCCCCCCCCCCCGCCCCTGGACTGAAGAACTGCAATACATTCTACTGCTGGCAGCATTAATGGCTATTTCCTCTTTCTCCCCAGATTTCTCCAGGATCCACTTGGTGATAAGCAGAGCTCATCGGCTACTTCAATAGTAACATTCCAAAGAAAACTGCCACAAAAGATGCAAAAACCTTTTCCAGTTTTACAAATTGTCACAACTGTGCATGTGAGCCAGGCACTGGGGAGGAGTCATTTCGCGGTGAAAGACACACTTTGGGCGGGAAGGGGGGGTATGGTGGTGCAGCCGTGGGTATTAGGGTTCCAATACTCACCCTGACAGCTAAAGGACTGCAACAGGACAGCAAACCGCCCACACCATTTCTTTTGGGTATCAAAATACAATGGGATTTAAGTGAAACTTGAAGAAGTAAATAAGGAAACCCACTCTAGGATCTTACTGACATTCTTTCCAGATGTGCTTGTAAATAAGAAACAGAGACTCTAGGTGTGCCATTATAGCAAAATTTTATTTTTGTTGTAACGATCACGGATAGGGACAGACATTTACTAAGGGACTCAGGATGCAGCTGACCACAAGCCCATCACTGTCCTCCCAGCACTTCTACATTTTACCTGCTTCTAAAACAAGTCTTTTAACAATATCTCCCTTCAAACAGCTGGGGGGGGTAGGGGGGTGGGGAGAAGGAGGAAAGCTTTTGTGAAATCCAATACGAGCATTTTGCTTTTATTAACAGAGGAAGTCAATGCCTTTGCTAGTTTGAAGGTGTGGTCATTAGTGCTGACTCCAAAAGCAAGAACTTTATATCAAGCACAACCATGGCTGTGGTTCCCAGTAGGTTAATTACAGCCAGGAAAGCCAGCATACAAAGCTCTCACATCTATGCTACAATTTGCTACTCCTCAGTGAAGCAACCAGTTAACTGGATCTCTGAAGTGATCCCACTACAAACAAAAAGCAATCCCCTAAAGTTTTATTATTTTTTAATCCTGGTTCTCCAGAATGATCTAACACTTCCTGCAGCGAAGAATGATGGCAGCAAGCGCAGAAGTTACAGGAGAACATGCGCAAGAACTTCTTGAGCTAGCCTACCATGGAGGAGAACACCTACCTGCAGCCGGGGGCTCGGCCAGCACCAGCACACAAGTACAATGGCCATGGACACAGCATTACTGAAGAAAACTACAAAGAGCTGTACCTTAAGGGTACGCAGCATAACATGATAACAGATAGGTTATCTTAGTTATTCAGAACTAGGCTGACTCGCGTGTATGTTAGCCATGGCCTTCTATTACAGCTTGGCTCCACTGCCAGAGGCAACTGCTCTAATGGCTTGCTGCCAAAGGCAGGCAATGCCTTACTTTCTTTTTTCCCCACCTCATGTTTCCTCTGAAAGCCCACCCCCTCGTTTGGCACTTCCAGACAGGACTATTTCGGGACCTTGGGAGGTAGAACAACTGACCAGCCCTATCTAGTTTGCTGCTGGGTTTAGAGAGTCAAAGCAGCTGATAGGAGTCCAGCAGGACTGATTGATGGGAAAAGATCAATGGTGCAAATGTTTGTAAAAACAGGGCTAAAACTGGGGGAGGACCGAAGCAGTTTCAACAACTCATTTTCTCCCCACAGTAACCAGGCCACTTTGTTAGCATTTATCTTACTTATCTGTTCAAGACTAGCTTGAACATCTCCATGCCACGGAGACATAAGTATTATTAATTATCTTAAAGTCTGTTTCAAGGAACCATGCACCGTCACAGAAAATATAGTGCAATTTTCCAAAAGTGTGAATGGGAAAATAGAAAAAAGTTACAAGATGAAGCTACTGCCCTGCACTCACTTGTATCTCAACGGTAGCTATCAAAAGCCAAGAAATTGCTGAGTTTCCTCAGATCAGTTTTAGATAAAGACAGACAGCAATACCACAAAAGTCATATAATGCAAGTTATCACTGTGATCACTTAAAGCTGCTATCCTCTATCTGATGCCATATGCCCTTGAAATTAGAAGATGTAAAACCATACTAATGCAGAAAAAATGAGACTCCAGAGTACCAGTAAACAAAAGCGTCCATCCCCACCCCGGTTCTGCAGCATGCTCAAGAGGGTGTTATTGACAAATTGTCAAGGGGTAAAAATACCAAATGAACACATCTCAGATCAATGATTATTAATATCAACTATTATTGAATCAACCAACTGATCTAGAATAGATAGAAGTACACAATCTTTTAGCTGTCATAAGACTACCATGGCAGACAGGTGAAGCCTGATTCAACTTAAAGTCTGCTTCTAGTTTATTTTACTCAAATTTGTGAAACACTGACATTTTTGTTAGCTTATACCAGAACAACATTTTGTGGTATGTGGCTGCAGGATTTAGAACCACTACAAAGAGCCCTCAAGCGCAACTGACATCAAACCACAGCCTCTGTTACATAGGACTCCAGTTTCATAGCAAGGATTTTTCAAAGCCTTAATCACCTTGAAATCACCATGAAAGAGTAATTCCTTAGATAATTAACCACTGGATTTATTTATTTATTTATTTAACCCTCATCAATGTCTGTGAAGCAGCAGAGAGAGTCCTTGAACAATTCATTAAAAATACCATGGATGACAAGTACACACAGCCCTTGCTGCTATGGGCAACCCATAGCCTATAGCCTCTTCCAGATGTTGCAAGAAACTTGCCTCATCAGTTCTCTACATAGGCCACTTGATGTACACTCAAGGACAAGCAAGCAGAGAAGGTTGTATTTCAATGATGCATGAGTCCCAAAGCCCCACCTAACCAAGTCAGCCATTCTAATTTAAAAAAAAAAAAAAGAACAAAGAATAAAAAGCCAAAAAACCACACCCAACCCTAGCATGATGCAGACATCAAGGTACAGACACATTTGTAATTACCATAACTATATAATAACAAATGCTGTGAGCAGTAGCTCATAGAAAACCTAGTTTACACTTCAAGCTATCATCTCAACTCTTCAAAGCTAATGGGGAAGTCATGGGTATTGAGATTTTTTTTTTTCCCCAGTTAAGCACAAACTATTCACAATTATGAGTTAAAATGTGTGCGAACTTAAAAACACTGTAGAACAGGAAAGCTGAACAGTCAATTTTCAGGCAAGATATCTGTTCAAATCTAGATATCATCAACAGCACTACATAGGTCACAAATGCCAAGAGCAACTTAGGCCCAGAGTTTCTGGATTTTATTTATAAACCAAAAGATGTCTTAAGCATGAATTAAGTCTACTTGTTTTGCATAACTTGCAAGCCTTTTAGTAGCATTTCTAGATAAGAGTTTGGCATTACAAGGAAGGAGGTGACCTTCTCCTACCTTCCAGGCACACACATGCACAGGCAGCATCTTAAGTGTTTCAAAAAGCCACTGTTAAAAGTTAACAATGTACAATAAAAAGGTACCAAAAAAGCAAAGCAGTTTGCAGTGCCCTTTACATAAAATCCAGTAAATCTTTAAATTATTATTTAGAATGGCTTTTTATTTGACTTTGAACATTTTAACTAAAATTTTATGATTTGGCAGTTCTCTGTACTTTTACATAAAAACCCCTCAAAACAATGGAGTTTGTACAGAACGGATTCAAAAGTACAGAGTTAAGAGCTCACATCTTCCTAACTTGTTTCTTTAGTATTAAGTGGTCCTTCTAACAAGAACAAAAGAAAACAGGCTGCCATGTCTCTAATTCACTGAAGTGGCAAACAGGTCTGCAGTCCATCTGCCCATCATTACTGTCAACTACTGACATTACAGTTTTATGCATTTGTGTTTCTATTGCCACCTGTCTCTCACTGCAGTGTTAGCAGTCACACAGCACTTCCCAAATGCTTGCAGCACAACTCCAGTTAAGAGTTGAGGAACTGCATCTAACAGCGCAAGGCCAGAAAGATTGAAAAATTACTTCTGTGTTCACGTACAGGTCACATTTTCTTAGCTGAAGAGATGACTATCACTTGCAGCAGTAACAGTAAAATCAAAGTGAACACATGTCCTTTGACTCCTTGACTACACTTAATATCAGAACTTTACACCAACTATAGAAGTATTATTTGAAAAGCTCCGTGGGACTTCAAACTGCTGACAGCATCTCTAAGAGGTGTTTGCAAATTCTACACACAAACATCACAGCAACAGTCTAATTAATGCCAGTTACAGCTGGAAACATAATGCATATTATAGTCAGCTTCCCTCTACCACGTAACACATCTTAGAAAAGTAAGACTTATGCAGGGTATAAAAGATGTGCTGAAATAGTTAAAACATAGTAGCTTTAAGAACATGTCCAAATTTAAAAACAGTGAACTGTACCTGTGGTTTTAACTCAGGATTTTCATTGTTACACTAAAGAAGGTGTTTCATTTTTTTATGATTTCCCCTCTTTTAGCATTTCATGAGTCCACTGCCATCAGCACCTGCTTGTATAAGAAACACAGGGCAAAAAGCAGTAAGTGATACAGGTATAAGAAAAATGGAAACTACTTCACTCACAAAAAAGCTGGCAAGGGAAGAATGAGGCATGGTACAGCTCCTAAGAAAATCTACTTGCAGATTTCAAGTTAAACATTTTTTACAAAGCTTACATTAACCCAGGACCCATTTTCTAAACCACCAAGTATAGCTTTTTAGCACACACGCCTCAAGACAAGTTTTTTGGTTCAGTAACATCCATCTGAAAGCAGGATCAAAAAACCCAAATCTATATACACACACACACATATATATGATGAACACTGCCAACCTAACTGGCCTTTATTCCAAAAGTTGAAGTGGCAGAGCAGTGACTGTACATCCTTCTAACTGACAAAACAATAATTAAGCTAAAACTGCAGTTTTCTCAAACCACACTTCAACTTTCACATCAGTTACTAAAGAACAGTAGTCACAGCTGAACTGCTGCAAAGCCAGGTGACAACAGTCTTGGACTAATCCCATCTCTGATCCCTTTTTGTTCTTTTCAGGTGTATACCTTCTCAAATCCCACACCTCTCCTCCACATAAAGGCATATAATTTCCCCTTATCTCAGACCAACTTACCAATGCATTCCTCCTACCCCCAGCCAAGATCACCTGAAGAGATTTGGTTTGCTTTCTGCACCTGCAGGCCCACATCTAAAGAAACAGCTACAGGTGATCACGAAAACAGCCCGGACACCAAAGCAGAGAAAGATGACTAAGAAAGAGGCAGTTTGACACACACACAGATGGCAGCAAAGCTATATGTGTGTTTTTTGCTTCTTCCTGTGCACAAGAAATCTGGGAGGATCCTGTGACCTCTCCCCCTCTGCCTTAGAAAGCGGCATCTATTAACAGAGAACTTTACACCTTCTCCATTAGAACAAGACACTTAAGCGATCACACTCCCTTTATCTGCTACTTCCAAACAATGAATAAAATGGGAAGAGGCTTACTGCAGGATGCGGAATACTTAAGTCTAACAGCTTCCTCCCCTCCTTTCCCTTTTGGATACTGTGGCAAACTTATCTTGACACTACTTTCTGCATACGTTTTCCTCTGGGACTTGCTGTTAAGCCAAATGAACACACTTAGACAGGAAAATTTAATTACTCTTAACACCCTTAAAAGCAATTATGAACAAGACCATCATAAGTTACACAGCAACGTTCAAACCAAGGATGAGCAGCTCCACATTTGGCAACAGCATGCCAAACACGGTATCACATGCTGTCAGGACACATGAACCCAGAATCCTGACACACACTCCAAAAGCAGAGTGCCACAGTTTAGAAGGCTGCTCACTGTATGAAGGGGAAGTAGTATAAATAGCTGGAAAGTTACCTGGAAAGATAGTTAAGTTCCCTTCTTGTTTAGCGATGCCTTCTTTGGCTAGACTGCTCGCCCACCCTCTCCCTGTGAATGGGGATTCACACAGGTCACTCCACAAAGCTTGGGCCAAGACCTTTTGCCTTACACACCAGCTGAACACCGCAGTTTTAGATGTAATTTTTAAACTAGGAAGCACTACAATGCAAACAAATGGGGATTATTCACTTCTACTCTAAAATGTCTAAATCACTTCTTTATTCTACAGTTTTTCCTCAAAATAGTTGTAGAAAGGCTTTTTTTTTTTTTAAAGACTATTAGTTAAATAGTGGCCTGGCAATATCCCATCCTTTCCTTAAAAAAAGGACATACTATAAAAAATTGGTATGTTTCTAAAAAGTCATCTACATGGTATACAGCCACCTTTTACCCAGTAACACACAAAGCAAAAAAGTCCTTCTGGATCTAGATGGTTCTGATGAATGATATCTTGCACAAATCATCCAGCCTGGTTACCCTAAATCTAAATCATTTCAGTCCCATCAGATGACTAAAGAAAAATTCCCTTCCTATTGCACTGGGAAGAGCACAAAACCTTTGCTCTTTGTTTCAAAAATAAGTTTTCAGATGGGCTCCCCACCCCCTTCCCCCCCCCCCCCCCTTTTTTTGAATAGGACCAGCGTTTCAGAAAATATCAGAAAAGATAGAGAGAGTGCTCTCGCCAATGGTGTCTGAATTTCAGTCTGGCTAATTGCTTTCCACTGACAGGCTAGGCTGAGGCCAACAGAAGTAGTTTCTACTGACTGGAAACAACATTTCAACCTTTTGGGCAAGAAGCACTTCTCCATTAGAAGCACTGATACAGACTCTGAAGGAAGACAGACTGTTTTGTTGAGCACTGTTGTAACACCCTACAAAACATGGTGAGAAATTCTCACCCAAGCCTCACAGCGCACATTACATATGGCAGCACTTCCTTGTCCACACCAAAAAAGGAGGAACCTGTCCATCTTCCAAAGTCTTTTTGGCATCAGAAACGCAAAGACCGGTAAGTCTCTCCTGTTAATGACAGTATCCCTCCCCAACAGTCCAAGGGTGGGATTTCCAATTCCATAGGCCTAGGTTCAGCAAAACAAAACCTAGACAAAACGTACAATCAATCCTCGATCTACCTGTAATGCAATACCACCTGCTCTCCAGGAAGTCATTTTATGCTC
Organism: Phaethon aethereus; assembly: GCF_964289735.1. NCBI lineage: Eukaryota > Metazoa > Chordata > Aves > Phaethontiformes > Phaethontidae > Phaethon > Phaethon aethereus. The sequence goes on along the minus strand of NC_138582.1, from coordinate 105,415,149 downwards.
CCCTATACACTTTAAAAGGCAATTGCTGCAAATTCAAATAACCACATGTGCTAGAAGACCTTATATTAACCTTTAATGAACAGTTTTAACTACACAAAACAGCCATTCATAGGAATATTTTATGAGTGACAACTCGCAATGAATTTGCCTTTCATCATTCTCAAAAAGAGATGCCAAAATGGAAGGCTGGCAGCTCGTTACCAAACCTTCTGGCTAGAAATTCTCAGCTGGAACTATTTTTATATACTTTTGGTAACATTTAAGAATTTGCAATACCATCGCCCCATATTAATTTTTATTTAGGGAGTTCAAATGTTGTGTTAACAAATTACCTAAGGGGAGTCTTCCACTGGGTAAGACTGACTTTGAAAATCTCGTCGGCTGGGACCCCTTCTAGGGTCAGCCCTTAAGTGAACACCAAACATGCAGTCATCAAATCAGAAAGGTCCAGGCAGGCACACAAGTTGTACTACTAAGATCTCTCAAGGGAAAAAACTCTCTTTGGTCAAGACAGTAACTTAAGACAATTCAAAGCAAAAGTCTTGTCTCCTCCTTCCTCAAACTCTTCCAATCCCTTGGGGTTCAAGGGGCTAGGTATTGCACAGCACAAAAGTTAAAGGTCTCATTCCAGTCATCCAGTCAGAATTTTCGTTCTTATATTTTCTCTTCAGAAGACTATTTGTTTTACAATTAAGGAAAACCACACAGCAGTTTCAGAGAAGAAATAACATGCATGTTTGCCTTTGAAAACGAGCACGGTTTTCTAAACAACTCTTGTATTGAAGTAAAGCTCAAAAATGCAGTACAGAAACTAGACAGCAATTAAATAAAAATCCATTATAATTTGAGTAAAAGCAAAATGGATCGCCAGCACAGACATCTACTATCATACACACTTTTTAAGAGAGCTATAACCAGCTTGCAGCTCTACAATGGGATGCATAAAATAGTACCGTGAGCTCTCTCACTCTGTCTGCTGGCCCATGGGATTCTGCATATGCTCACATACAGTGGCAAAATCCTTGAGCTCAAGCAAAATGAGCAACTTGTAGCAAGAGCTCAGAGAGCAGAAAATCCCCCAGGTTTGAGAGAAACCTTGTAAGGATAAAAGTAATGTGTTACTAAAGACTATCATACCAAATGCCATATGGGGCATATACAACCTCAATAATGTTACTTCCCAGTATCAACATGTCATTCATGCCCCTAATGACTCTACCGGCATTTACGCAACCACTTTGAACTGACCTAAATACAGGCTAATGCTGAACGTAGACATCACTCTCCCTTTCCCCAAACCACACTCTTGTTGCACCAACTGAGCAAAATGAGGGAATTGATCAATATGGACCATTTCATAAGAGGCTGTGTAGGAAGGATTGAAAGAAGAAAACAAAAAGAAAAAAGAGAGACCAAGCCATCTTTAGTCACGATTTCCAACACTCAGCTCAATGCAAGCTGGAGGAACACAGAAGCGTGAGCATCCCTTCCAGCCAACTCTCATATCAGCCTGAAGCAATCATGGAACCACGGCTTAAGGAAGCCGCACCGAGAACAACTGTGGACACGGGGCTGCTACAACCAAACTAACTTCTGAGCCTGATGCCCGTTTCCAAGCAAACCTGACTGAGCAGCTTGATTCTCTTAGACAAAGAAGTTCCTACAAGTTTTGTGAAAACAGATGGTCACGTAAAGAAAAGAGACCTTGTACTCTACCATTCAGTACTATTAGCTATAGTGTGAGCTTCCAACTTGTTAGGTGCCAGAGAACTAGGAAGAGGAGAAAAAGGTGGCAATGAAGAATGGAAACCCCTCATTTAGAGCTTAGATCTTTTTCAATATCAAATTCAACCAAACACAGGACAGATGCATTAAAAAGCAGGCTTCCTTAGTATCACAGTATAGGACGGGAAGGAAAACAAAACAAAAAAACATAGGAAACAGGTTGGCAAGATGCACACCAAAACTTTTTATTAAAAAAAAGGAATGAATCCAAGGGTAAAAAGGAATTAGGTGAGAGATGTAGTGAGCTGGGATCAATAAGTGTTATTCAAAAATCCTCCGTGTTTGGAAATGAGATTTTTTTTTTGGTAGACTTTAATTAAAGTCCATTAAATATTTGACAGGCTATTATGAAAACATTTGTGTCTAACTGAAACGGCAAGTTGGTTTTCCCATAGTTTTTTTTACAAGTGTCATCACTTCAAAACTGTAATTCATCAGCATTTTAGTCCCCTTGAAGGCTGTAAGATGAAATGTATTGGGGTCCAGGGTTAAGTGTCCTCATCTCAGGTGATAAAACCCTGAGGCTCTGTGACATTGGATAATCAAAGGAAGATATATATGTATTTTTAATATATAATTAAATTTTCAATACAAAAAAATGCCACTAGCAACACATAAAAATCTATGGTTTTAGAGAACAAATTCCGTCCTCTTTCCTGCCATCTTCTCCAAAAAGAGAAAATAAAAGATTTGCTTCACTAGAATCCAGGTAAATTCAAACAAGATTTTGATTACAACACTCAGACTTTATGGTCTGTGGAAGAATGTAAGTTTTAGCTACTAAACCTATATAGTAAGACACAAAGATACCCAGCTTAAATGTAGAAGTAATTAATCTTTTGGAGGACTCTACTGAAGTGAACCAAACAAGGGAGTTCCAGTATCTTATCCCATCAGTAGGTCCTGAAAAGTGGACAATCGTATCATATAAGAAATGCTCATGTAAATACGCACATTAAGAAAAACCATACTGACCCAACCCAGGATCCTGACATACCAGAAGCAGCTTCAAAACGATTAACCTTGATGGGTAACTGGCATTAATAATACATGGAGCAGTGCAGCAGTTTTTGACATTTTATTTGTTGCTCCTGCCACCCATAGAAATTATGCTTCATTAACATAAAAAACCTTTCATTAACTGCTTGCTGTCATCCCTGCTATTTACAGTCCCAACAGGTCAGACACCTTCCTCTCTCAAGTTCTCGTTTGAGATTTGATGCAAGCCTACCTCTGCTAGGACAAGCAAAAGCCACCTCCTGCCTGCCTCGGACTGTCACCATCACCCCCACCCCATACCATCATCTCCCCTCTGGTGACAGCTGATGTGGCATGCTGACACAGTAGACTGCACGAAGGAAGGAACCCTGCTGAAGAACTGAAGCAGCAGCTTCCCCCTCTCTCCCAGCCAGATCAGACATTTTAACTATTTTTGCCAGTGCAATGCACACCAGGAACATTCAGACAGGACCGTGCAGAATGACGGGAGTGATCGTTTACACCACTGTCAATGCCAAAAAGCAGGTAATCAAACTACAAGAAAATTAAGCGCTATATAGGCAGAACATTACTTTCATATACCAAAAGATTTCATCTCATGACTAATGAAAAATAACCAAAAGTTAGAAATGTATCTTCTCAAGAGGGAGAGACTTGTGCTAAAAGATGTCATTATTTTCAGAAATAATGATGACCAAGCTGACATAGGAAAAAAAATGTAGCCAGTCACATTATTTATCGTCAGATAAAAAGGTTTAATCAACTTATGTTCTTGTGTTCTAACAAAAAGAAAAAGTATTTGGAATAGAAACAGTATTTCTACAATGTTTAAGTGCCTGACAAATATTTGCACATATCTTTGGTTTATAGAGAATTTGGGGCTAGGTGGACCAAATCCACTTTTTTGAAAGCAGCAAATGGCACTTACCACCCTAGATAGTTTGGATTAAAAAAGGTGTATCTTCTAGAGATGCTCAATAAGTTTCAGCAATGTTACCTACCTTAATCACATGTGTATTTTAATATTGCACAATATTAACATATCTTTAAATATTGCTGATTGGTAGTGAAAGGTTACTATTTCCATTCCACAAATGGGAAGCCACAGACAAGAGATTAAATGCTCACCAAAAAAAACTTTTAAGTGACCAAAGAAATGCAGTTATGTCTTCAACTGCTGACCAGCTCTACTGCCCTTAGGTCATGATTCTTCTACCTCTTTGCTTGAACTTTTCTTTTAGATTCACCCAGTAAATACTATTACAGCATGCAACAGGGAATGCATGCTGAAAAGTCAGAATTCTTGAAGCACAACATCTAGCAATAGTTAATATTAAGAACTAACTTTTAGCAGTGTAAGATACAAATGTTTTAGGAAGCCAAGAACAACAGTAATAAAGAACAGTAATTATTCTCTAATTGTCTCAAAGCAAGTGCTTGCTAATTATAATCAAGTGAACCAAGGCTAAACAAATCCAATACAAGCATTTTATAGAAATTGGTGCACTCAAGTCCTAAAGTTTAAAATTGAGCACAGCTAAACCTAAAATGCTGCTACCATCATATCAGATCCAGCATATTTTAAGTAATTTACATTTACCATCTTTGTTTTGTTTTTCCTCCCAAGTGCTTAGCTAACATAACGAGAAGACAAGAAGATAAAGTTATCTACCCTTCCAATCAGTGCTATCAAGATTAATTTCATCACACATAGTGTTGTAAAATTTTAGTCTGTATTTTTAAGATGCTTAGTCTGACCTAGCATTTATGGTACCTTTATGCTAAATCAGATATTTAAAGGTTGTCTACGTTGCACCAGATGCAACAGCAGAATGCTGCTGTGGCACGAAAGGAAAGCCACAGTCTTATCTCAGAAAGAATAATATTCTCTGTAGCAAGAAAAACACAGCATATATCTCCTCTGTAGCATCTTACATTACTGACCGATAAAAAAAGAATCAGATCATTTCTTTTCCTGAATCTTTGAGAATACCCCCATACACAGATGTTTCACATATACTGGTGATTTTCAATCAAGAAAGTTTAGGCCTGGCTGCACCCACCCAAAAATCAAGAGAATTGCAATAAAAGAAAATAACTTGCTGTCATAAAACAGAGGAAGTAGAGTGTTTCAATGGTTTCCTGTTGAGAAAAACATGTGCTTGAAGTCCAGGGCAGCAAGTTATTAGCCCAATTTAACCTAGAAATCTGAGAGGCCCCCTCTAACTCTTAGCCATTTAAGAACTCAGAAGTCGACCAATATCCAATATCTTATCAGGAAAATGCCATTGTTAAACTATGAAAAATCTCCCTCATTTAATCCCTTGCTCTTCTGAAAGTTCAAATTACACCCTCTCGTTTATATTTGTGAAGCTTTATACATTTAAACGCCTACAGTATTAGAAGCGTTTAGGCTGCCGATACTGGTACCTAGTAGTTTAACACTGTTTTGCCGCAGCGCTGATCCCCATTAAAATTCCTCCTATCAAGCAGGAAACGATCGCTTTGCTACCTGAGTTTTGCACCAACCTAACAGTCAGCTGCCAAACGAAAAAAAAAAAAAAGTATTCCTAAGCAGTTTTGCCGGTTTTGGGGGGCCCCGAGGCACGCGGAGGGGATGCCCAGCTCTCGCAGGCAGAGCTCCTGGTGAGCGTCCAGCCGTGACCCCGGCCCGGCCCCCACAAAAGTAGTGCGACACCCGCGTCCCGGGCCCCGCCGCCGCCCCCCGCCCGCCCCGCACTCACCCGGGCGCGATGACCTGGCCAGGCCGCGCGCACAGCTCCCGCACCACGCCGGGCCGCTCCGCTTTCAGCCTGCGCTCCGGGCCGGCCCGCTGCGGCCGGGTGCTGGCGCCGCTGGCGGCGGGCGGCGGGGCGGCGGGGCCGGCGGCGGGGCGCGGGGGGGGCGGCAGCGGGGCGCACAGCGCCAGCACCGACCCTATCTGCACCGCCGCCCCCACCGACACCTTCCACTCCAGCAGCCGCAGCGGCCGCGAGCCCGGCGCCCGGATCTCCGTGATGGCCCCCGCCGGGCCCTCCGCGCCGGGCCCGCCGCCCCTCTCCGCCGGCCCCTCCATCGTCCCGGCCGGGGGGCGTGTGTCGCTACGGCAACGCCCGCGCCGCCGCCGCTGGCCCAGCGGTGGGGCTGGCCTGGCGCTGCCGCCGGGTCGGGGGGGGGGGCGGGGGGTGGAACAGGGAGTGGGGGAGTCCCCAATAGTCACCGGCGGCGCCGACCGGCAACGAGGTCACGGCCCCTCTGCGCAGGCGCCGGAGGCCGCGCGTCCGGCCGGGCTTAAAGGCACAGGCGCACCCAGCTCGCCCCGCGGTGGCGGCGGGGGCGGGGCGCGGACGGTGACGGGGGGCGGGGAGGCGACCCCCGCTCGCGCCGTCCCGCTCCGGCGGAGGGAAAGCGCCGCGCCCCTCTCCCACCACCCCAAACACGTTTCCGGATCCGCGCGCGCCCTCACCCGCCCCAGCGCGTGGGAAAAGCTGCAGGGGCTCGCGCGCGAGAGAGAACTACGGCTCCCGGCAGCCGGCGCGCGGGGCGGCCTACTAGGGAGAGGCCGCTCGGGGGCGGGACGCGCGGGGCATGCTGGGCGCTGTAGTTCTCTCGCTCTGGCCGCGGAGCGGGAAACGTGGCGGGGCGGCTCTGGCCGCCGAGCCGCTCCCTGAGGCCCGGCCCCTGCGGAGCCCGCGGCGGTTCCGTACCGCTGTCCGCTCTCCCTCCGGGCCGGAGGGGGAGGCGGGGAGGGGGCGCGCCCCTGCCTGGCGTAGCGGTCGCCTGCCCCGGGTGCGGGCAGGGAGGAGGAGCAGGCGGTGACCGGCCGACCTGAGCTCGGAGAGTCCCGAGCGCGTGCTGCCTCCCCCTGCGCAGGCAAAGCCTAACAGGGACGTCCCCGCTGATCTCCACAGGGCCAACAGGGCTGACCAGAGCTGAGGTCTGAGGTGTTCCTGGGGGTGTCTGGACCTGGGAGCTGAGAGCAGCAGGCACAAGGCGCTTCACAAGAGGTCCTTTCCACTGAGTGTCTGACTGACTTGCTAGCATCCAGGATTTTGACAGGGAGAAGCCTGACAGCACACAGTCTACAGGCAGTCTCGGAACAGTGGGTTCACCTGAGGGGTTTCCTCCTAACATGTCAGTAGAGGTACCTTAAACCAAGAACAGTGTGGACTGGTGGGAATTTGGCCTGCATGACATTGCTGTGAACTTCATGACAAGATGGGGTTGTGAGGCAGCCACCATCACCAACAACCACACAGAGGGAAATTCTTGAATGAAAGTTGCCATGCATCTTTTATCATCTCCTTGTATACAGGTATAATGGCACATTGCATGATCAAATATGCTTTCTAGATTCCTTTCTTGTACGGTGAGCTGAAGAGAGATGCTTTTTGGGAAGCCTCAAGGTTACACAATAAAGGAGGCTGTTGACTGTATAGTCCTCCACTCATTTGCTACAGGAGACTGAAAGTATGTTACGAATGAGACTAAGGAACTGTGAGAGGAATAGTTCAGTTTCATGGTGAAGGCATTTTGACATTGCTTAGGAGAATGGTATTTACTCATTCTCTTTCTGCTCCAGAGTTCTTGTCCAAGGCAAGTGCGTTCAGCCACAATTTTAAGAAAGTGTGTGTGTACATACTCAGTCCTGGAGTGTGAGAGGAGGAGGTAATAACGCCTTGCCCTTATTTGAGGGATTTGCTTATAAGAAGTCTTGTTGTTATAGCAATTAACAGGGTTTGAAGAGTGGGAAATAAGTAGAGAATAAGGCCACACACTGAACGCTGGAGCCACAGCTGGTTTTTGTATTTTGACTAGCAGCCTTAATTCTTATGTTCTCTACTGTGTATTATTCTTAATAATATTCTTTTAATGTTGTTGTGTGCATGCAGTAAAGCTACATCATAAAAGGTGAGTCATTTTCCTTTTTGCATGCTATTCCTTCCTTTACAAGGCTGCACAGTTCTCACTGAGGAGCCTGGTAGTATCTCTGTACTACATATGTTGCTCTATTCGGTCTTTCTTAATCTGAAATAAAAATAATCAGCACTGAAGAAACATGTCCATATCCTTTTGCATGTGAAAACTGAAGTTTACACCCACCAGTCATGACTGACGAGGTGGAGACCTCCACCAGGAAGTGCTGACTTGCAGCATTTCTCCTCAACTCTCATCTGACCAGTGTTTTTATCTTGCAGCCAGACTTCTTTCTTTTGCGGGGTGGATTGATAATGTTTTCTTCTCAGGGGCAGCAGGCTGAGGCCTACCTCAAGAGTGCAAAGGAAAAGAGATAGCCTCAAAGAGCAGGAGAATTCATCAGGAATTTCCCTGTTGTTAAAACTTTTATAGACTTCCAAGTCTAGCAAAACCTTATTCCATGAAGAGTGGTAGTCATGATAGTCAAGGAAAGACTGAAAGAATAGCTGAGGTGGGAAGGGGACCTCTAGAGATCATCTAGTCCCAACCCCCCAGCTCAAAGCAGGACAACTAGCAGGTTGCTCAGGGCCGTGTCCAGTTGGGTGTTGAATATCTCCAAGGATGGAGACTCTACAGCTTTTCTGAGCAACCTGTGCCAGTGTTCAACAAACCTTACAGTGAAAAAAGCTTGTTCTTGGGTTTAAGTGGAATTTTCTGTGTTTTGGTTTGTGCCTGCTGCCTCTGGCCCTTTCACAGGGCACTGATAACAAGAGTCTGGCTCTGTCTATCAACTCTTTCCCACCTCCACCAGGTGTTTACACACATTGGTAAAATCCCTCTGGAGCCACCTTTTCTCCAGGCTGAACAGTCCTGACTCTCTCAGCCTCTTCTCATATGACAGATGCTCCAAAGCCCTTTGCTGATGTTTGTGGCCCTTTGCTGCACTTGCTCCAGTATGTCCATGTCTCTCTTGTAGTGGACCCAGCACAGCCCATGTGGTGTCACTAGTGCTGACCACAGGGGAAGGAGCACCTCCCTCAAACCTATTGGCAGTGCTCTTCCTAATCCAGCACGGGATGCTGTTGCCATCTTTGCTGCAAGGGTTACATTTGCAGGTTCATAGGGAGCTTGGTGTCCACCAGGGCCCCCAGGCCTCCCCAGAGCTCCTTTCCAGACACTTGGCCCCCAGCCTGTCCTGGTGCCTGGGATTGTTCCTCCCCAGGGGCAGGACTTGGCATTTCTTTTTCTTGAATTTCATGACGTTCCTCTCTACCCATTTCTCCAGGCTGTCAAAGTCCCTCTGGATGACAGCACAACCATTTAGCCTGTCACTCATTCCTCCCAGCTTTGTATCACTTGCAAACTTGCTGAATGTGCACTCTGCCCCATCGTCAAGGTCATTAATGAAGATGTTAAACAGTATTGACCCCTGGGCAAACCACTAGTCAGTGGGTAACTAGTGACAGAACACTCCTAGCATAACATGAAGCACCAGGGACCAGCTTCATATTCATGCAATCTCTTTTTTTTTTTTTTTTCATTTCCACCACAGGGAATCACCTCTTTTAGGAAACCAGAAAAGACCGCAAATTTTCTCCAGACTCCCCTGAGTGTAATCTTGCCCTGTGTTTGAAGATTAGCTCAGTTAAACAAACTGCATTTGTTGGTACTGAATGTCCCCTTATTCGTGTGGAGATGATAGTCTTGGCAGCAGAGCAGAACCATGTCATAAAAATGATATGGCTTTGTTTGCCCTACAAATATCTCAAACTGATGGTTACTCTGTTTTCCTTTTGCCTGCCAACCCCCTCACCCAAAGATGTACATTTAAGGTCATGCAGCTTTCTGGAACACCTGCCATTTTTTTGAAAGCTGGCCTACCACACACCTTTTATATATTTCATCACCATATCTGTGCTACCAGACCTCCTTGGATGGATAAGGATAGACAACCGGCAGGTTTGATGCATGTAAGAATTGAGTGACTGAAGCCTGACACTGCGTGGCCAGACAGGGCTAGAATTGGTGGTGTCACAAGTAAGGGATGAAGTGAGAAGAGCTCACCTCACCTTACCTACCCTGATATGTTAACTCTTATCTCTGGAACAAACCGAGGGTGTGCTGCAGCTTCTACAGTACTGCGGATCTCAGAAAGCCTCTGCAGCCCCTCCTTCCACAGAAACTATTTGCTGATTTTTCTCTGCACCTGTAATTGTGCAGGTGAAAGGCTCAGACAGGAGAAAAACAACATAAATCTACATCATAATTATTATTGTTTCAGTTACTTTGATTGCACTGAGACAAAGCTTTACAAAATAATGGCACCGATCAATCCTAGGTAGGTGCAAGGGAAAATCCCTAAGATGGTGTGTGATGACAACATTAGGGGAAGAATCTGCAATTCTCTTAAGTAAGTATAATTCTAAGGAGCACATTGTGTTAAAATGCTTGACTTCATGTCTGGTTATACCAGATGTCTTCCATCAAGAGGCAGATGTTTTCCCCAGTCTTCCCCTCAAAAAGGACATCAGAATTTAACCACGCCTTTGTATTTGAATATGTAGCATGAACAAAAGCATATGCTGTAGATATCAGCTTCATATAACTGTGGAGTGAAAGCACCAGGGTGGTAGATATAGCCTTGTGGGGAAGCATTTCATGAAAGTGATAGATTTTTAAAAATATGTGCATTCAGTGTGGCTGACTTCCAAGAAGATAAAGGAGATAATCTGCAGTTTATTTACTTAATGTTGAAACATGCTTAGCTAAAACTTCTTTTAAAATAAACATTACCCTGCTTTGGGTGTTCTAGCTTTAATGAAAATTCAAAATGCATTCTATAATGCCTCTTAAAAGTGACTTGGCTGAGTATTTTCCTGTTCAGACTGATGACTTTGATGCTGTTAGCCTGTCACAGCATACATAATCCACACTAATACCAGTTCCATAGTAATTTTCGGGAGGCTGTGGAGCACAAGGTGGCCAATCTCCCAAAATCTACAAGCAGCTTACAGAAATCAGCAAATGGGTGAGAGCCACACAGCACATGCTATATAACTCTGCTCCCGGGAGAGTTGTGGGGTGATTTGCAGACAGTACGTGACAGCAGCTCACCCACCATCCACAGACCCCGCTCCAGCCCGAAGCCTGGGCGTGCAGCTGGGGTGCAGGGTGGCTGGGCAAAATTACTCTTGGCTTTCCCCTGTGGCTGGGGATTTGAATGAACCAGCTGCCCTGGTGCTAGACAGCCCCCTTGCCAATTGCATGATGTAATGTTATTACGAGAGCTGTATCTGAACTACTCAGAAGTGATGCAAAAGTTGTTCAAGAGTCACAGATTGGCCAGTCCCTGTGGAAGGGAGTTTCTATTATAGCTATTTATATATAATTCCTCAGTGCTAGAAGTCTGCAAGGCGGTATCACATTTAAGTATTACAACAAAATACGGAGACATTCAAAAGCTTCTCTGTGCCCAGACATGGATCATTGGATCTACTGTGATAACCAGTGACAGATCTCACTTGGGGAAGTGAAATAACCTCATCTTGTTTTTTGAGCATTTCCAGTAGGAAGGGAAGCTTTACCCTCCTCAAAATCCAGCAGGACTCACCATCAGAAACTAGAGCAGCTTTTGCTGTACGTGAGTGCTCCATGTAGAAGAAGTTTGGGTAGTTTCCATCATGGCAATCCTTTCCTGTTTCTAGACTCTTGACTTCTCAGCCAAGGACCTTCTGCGAGGGTTTCTGCTGGCTTTTACAGAAGCAACTGTGGGAATGACTTTAACACATGGAACACAATAAAATGCATATCTGGGGCTTGGTCCCACTCACACTGAACTATCACAAATGTTGTCAGTTGCCTTCAAAAGAAGACAATGCAAATTCTTAGCATTGCAATAATCAATTAGCAGGCAGTTTAAATTGCGCTGTCACCAACTTTTACATCACCTGGCTCTTCGTGTTTGAAAATGTGATCTTCATGCTCGCTTAGCAGAGAATCTTTTTTTTTTTTTTTCCCCAGCAAATATCTTTGGCAAAGCTCTGTGCAAGCTCTGTGCTCCTCAGTGGAAATATAGCAGAGACTAATTTAGCTTCTCAATTTTTGTTTTTCTTGGGCAACCTGAAAGAAAAGGATATAAAAAAGAAATAATTTGTGAAAGTTAGTTACATTTTCCCCACAGCTCCTTCTCTACAAGTGGGGTTAGTTTTGCACTGATGGATCTGCATGGGTGTTATTTCCAGCAGTGCAAATACTTTTGCACAGACATTTTTCTGTATAGCAGGATAGAAAGTGGCTCATGCCAGATCAACTGCACAAGAGATTACCACATGCACACCTTCATGAGTGTGGCTGGCTACCCCAACACAGACACATCCTTTTGGTCCTGCCCTTGAAAATCCTACAGGTAGTTGTCCTAACTCATAAAGTAACGCAGTATTTACTTTGTTGGGGCTACTCCTGCGGTGCCTTCACAGTCATGCTTCACATCTTGAAGCCCACATAGTTTTGAAATGCATGACTTGGAAGCATGAATCAACACTTCTCCCTTTCCTTAGCAGAGATGCGTACAAATTAACATCCCTTCCCTCCTCTACGGAAAGAGAACATGTCTAAACATTTTCATTTCAGAAGAGAAGCTGATGACAGAGATTCCTGTGCCATCATAACAGAAGTTCATTCAAGCTCTAGACTGGGTCACCGACCAGGCAGGATGGGCAATTTTTATAACTGAAGCTGTTTGTGACTGCAAAACTTTAGAGTGGTGATTTCCGGCCTGTGCTCTGGAGACTCTTGGGGCTGGTGAGTCCATGGATAGTGATTAATAAAGACATTTTTCTGTCTCGTAACCTACAGATGGGAAACTTTTTTCCTGTTGTGGTTTAACCCCAGCCCGCAACTAAGCACTACGCAGCTGCTCGCTCACTCCACCCATCGGTGGGATGGGGAGGAGAATCAAAAAAATGGTAAAATTAATGGGTTGAGATAAAGACAGTTTGATAGAACAGCAAGGGAAGAGAAAATGATAATAATAATAACAACAACAACAATAATGATAAAACAGGCAAAATAAGTTATGTACAATACAGTTGCTCAGCACCCGCTGACCGATGCCCAGCCAGTTCCTGAGCCGTGGTCACTACCCTTGGCCAACTCCCCCCCAGTTTATACACTGAGCATGACGTTATATGGTAGGGAATATCCTTTTGGCCAGTCTGGGTCAGCTGTGCTGGCTCTGCTCCCTCCCAGCTTCTTGTGCATATCCTCACTGGCAGACCATGGGAAGCTGAAAAGTCCTTGCCTTAGTATAAACACTACTTAGCAACAACTAAAAAATAAGTGTGTTATCATCATTATTCTCATACTAAATCCAAAACACAGCACTATACCAGCTACTAGGAAGAAAATTAACTCTATCCCAGCCAAACCCAGGACATTTCCCCTCTCCCCCACTGGAAAATGTATAGAGATGAAAACCAGCAAACAGCTGAAAAGCCCTGCCATAATGAAGCACGTGCTTTTCTTATGGGACTTGTGTGAAAAGTTTATTCAGACCAAAACTTTTTATGGTTCCCTTTCACCCTTCCCACTGCCATGAGTCTCCGGCCCAAGGCAAAAATGGGGGTGTTGGATCCCCCTTTGGTGACAGGCCGGGCGGGCGGTGCTGCACGCTGTCCCCGCTGGGCGGAAGAGCAGGACCGCTCCCCCGGCCTGGGAGGACTTGCATTTCTTTGTGGTCTTCTTCAAGCAGAGTGCTGCAGAGTGGTCCATAAGGAAAAATGATGTTGCGAATACTGAGCATGACAACTCTTATTTAAATGGGAAAAAAACCTATTCAGAGCAATGGATAAAAACCCATTCAAGTGCAAAATGAGAAGTGTGTTGTTCCATCTGCACAGGCACAGGTAAAATGTAATACGTAAGATTCAAAGTTTAGAAGAGGAGTGAAGGTAATACTTTCCTGCTTATGGTAGATCAGGAGAAGTTCAGAAAACGAAGCAGGAATGTAGGGGGGAAAAAGGAAGAAGCTGTCAGCAGTGATTTTTAATCAAAGAGAAAAATCATAGCACTGCAAAGAAGATCAGCAGAATCAAGAGTGATCAAGAATGGAGCTGCTGATAGAAGTGACAACAGAAAAATCATTTGGTCTGGTGCCTTGCTGAGGAAAGATGTGCTGGAGACAGAAGTCATTAGCCAGTGAGATCAGGGTGAGGCAAGCACCATTTTTTTTTCAAAGCAGGGATGAAAACAAGTACATCTGAAGCGGAACGGGGAAGATGGTACAACCACATAAATGATCAAAGAAGACATACCATATACTGTGTTAGCATAAGAGACAAGCATGGTAGCTTCATAAGCTAATCTTACAAACCATAAATTATGGCAGTAGCATTAGTCGTGAGTGTCTGAACTGGTAAAAGTGGAGTTCTATACGCATTACTAAGAAAACCATAATCATACGTTGAGACACACAGAAACAATGTGGGTGTTTGCACAAACTGAGAACTAAATCCTTTTTCCCCTTTTACTTTGACTGAAAGCTTGCTGTATAGATGGTGCTGAGATTTTTCTTTTCCATTATTTCAGGAATATTTTGGGGGAGAGACATTTTTGTATTCTGTTCTCATGAAGGCAAAATTTGGGCTCATCCTGATCCTGCGGATGGGCAGTTTTAAAGAAAAGGAGAGAAGCTTTTAATGATGACCCACAAAGGAGCCTCAGTCAGCATCCTCTTTGCTCCAGGTGCCAGCTTCTTAGAGCGTTTGATGCATCACACAGGTGGAGGCAACAGCTCCCAATTAGCACAGTCCTAGCGTATAGAATCATTTACAAGAATAGTCCCCTGAAGGAGACGTAGTAAGTCACAGTATACCGGGGTACTCCATCACTGGTTTTTGGACAAATGTATGTATTGCATGCATCTCCGTTTGACAAAAATGCTTCTCTCTTAGAAATCCAAGTGAATAGGGTATGTGTCCAGGGGGGCAATGTTCAGTGTATTAAATGCACATTTTCGTAGTAGCAAAATCATAGTCTAGTAGAAAAACAAGCTTCAGGTGTGATAGCACAAGTCAGAACCATCCTCATGCAGAATTCAATTATGATCAAGACTTTCTGGTAAACATTTTACTTTTCAACTGCATATTTTGCACACTATTTGCATGACATCTCCTTTTCTCTCTTTCCCTTGTTGGCTGACTTTGTGCCCTTTTAGCTTGTCCCTTTTTTTCTTTTTAAGCCTAGTGGTGATTCACAGGAAAAAAATCCATTTAGCCAGCAAGCAGGAATTTATGACCTATTTACAAGTGAACTTCACTACACTTTTCACAGGCCAAAGTCAACCCCCAAAGTACCCCCCCGACTGCCTTTTAGAAACCGTGTCAAGTTCCCAGCGATTCCTGAGGACTCCTCTCCAGCCCATCTGTGCTTACTTCACCTGGCCTGCCGGGTTGTAGATGCTGTTCACTATTTGCTCACCCAGAATATTTTCTCTTAAAAGAACCTATATTCTTGGGGATGGACTGCATGTCTTCCGAAAGGTCTCTAGAAGATACTGCATTGCAGGAGGAATAATGAGAAATGTCACTACCTGAGGTTCTACTCTCTGCTTTCTGGGGTAGCACCCATCGTAACTCTTGGTCCTTAAGCAAAGCCTCCACATTTTGGAGAGGATAACCCCGTATCTGTGAGCCGGACAACCTACTGTTTGCCTAACATTCACCACAGGATGGCAGTGCAAGATTTTAATTTTCAGCCTCTGATGCTATTGTATATGTATGTGCCTTGTGCGTGTGACAGTGTGGTTAGGCAAAAAATTAAAACCAGTAGTGATTTTTTTTTTTCCATTTTGAAAACAAATATACACTAGTTTCCTTTCAAATAGAGCTGGATTATGAAAACACAGAACCAATAAGAAAACAATGCTGCTGCTGCACGTGAGCTGTTGCCATAAATGCCGCATTTCAGTAAGTCACCTCAGCGTTGTGCTTATGCTGACTATGCATTTAATTAATTTACACCTCCCCCCCCCCCCAGTATACAACTTACATTACAAAGGCCATTTAGATGATGTATTCTAAGTGACTTTTGAATTCAGGGAGCTAGTGTCCTAAAATTGCACCTTTGGCCTGCGTGCTAAGGCACGCTCCCTGCCGGTGTGGTCCCAAGGCACGTTCTGCCAACAGAGCCGCGAGAAGTTGCCGGAAGGTTAGTTCAGCCTTCCTCCTCTGTCTCCAGCTTTGTGTTCCCATTTTCTTTTCGCGAGGCAAACAGGGAATTTGTTTTGCCTGAAAACATACCTGACAAAACCCAACAGTTAGTTTTCAGTCCGACCAGTTCTCGCGGCTTGGGTGCCGGCACCGGCAAGAGGCGGTGGCGGGGAGCCTGGGATCGCTGCTCCCGCTGCACCTCGTGCCCAGGCTGGTTAAGGTGGCGGCGGAGCTGAAGAAAGCTTTCGGGCCTGGGCTCCGAGGACTGTTGATCCAACCGGCTTGCCATCGCAGGCGCTATTATCTGGTTTGGCGTTCACAGTGAAATGCTGATGGCGTAGCTTGCTCCGCGACATTCTTGTCGGGATGCAATACAGCAAAGTATCATCAGGGCTATATTAATGCCAAGGGCAGTGAAGGATTTAAACAACGCGTCCTGCTTTGAACTGCTGCTGAAACACACCCACATGCTCAACTTCGTACAGATACATGTGTCCGTGCTAGTGAATTGCACTGACTGCATGGCTAAATCTCTGCAGGTAAGCTCCAGGAGACTGAATGCCATGTTGAAAATTGTCATAATTTCACAGCTACTATGATTATGTGAGAACCTTGTTTGTCACTAAAAAACTTCACGGCTCAACAGAAGAGCTGAAACTATGAACTCTCTGGCTCAAAAACACGAAGGCACATTTAATTTGTAAATCCATCAACTTTAGGGTAATGCTTTGAATGCTGGGGACCTGCTTTATGACTTTTAGTCCTTGGGACTGGCAGTCCTGTCATTTTTTCCCTTCCACATCATCCCAGTGGCTGAGCAAGGAGGGGTGTTAGGGTTTGAATGCAGGGAAGTGAGCGCTGGGCACTCTCAGCACTGAACTCTGCCGCTACTGTTCTCATCGAGCAAAAACTCCAAGAGGCACAAGCAGGGCATGGGTTCACCTCTTTGCTCAGACTGCTGCTGGAGACAGATCGTTTGACAGTTTGACAAACAAAAGCTAAAGGTTTCTTCAAGTGGCAGTTACGTGTCAGTGTTACTACTTTTTTAAAGCTGATGTACATGTGTTTAGTAGTCCCAGTAGTCCACTGGCAGATAAACAAAACACAGAGTTCAGCAGTGCTGCTCGAGGCGTAATAAAGGCTCCGCATAAGCGCAGCAGAGCAGCACTTAGTTCTGCTTTCTCCCCATCCCAATATAGGGCAGTTTTATGTTTCAGAAGGTTTCTGGGATGATTGATATGATCAGATAGAGAACCAGCCTGTAGGCAGCAGGAGTCTACACTGGAAGACTTAAAGGAGCAAAAATGCATTTTCCATAGCTAGTAGCACCCAGCAGTCTTACCCATATCTGAGAGAAGTGCTACTCTTACACTGAGTGTCTGTCTGAAACTTCAGCCCATATCAGTAACACTTCTGAAATCAGGTATTTTTCTTTGCAGGGTAACTTCAGGTAAATTTCCTTTTTGTCTAAAAAGAAGAATATTTTTCTTTTTTTTCAGGACATAGCTTTCTCTCCGTCTCTTCTAATGGTGTAGTGATAACTGAAAAGTAGACAGATATGCCTATTTAGTATGAGATAGAATCACAGAATCATTAAGGTTGGGAAAGACCTTTAAGATCATCAAGTCCAACCGTCAACCCAACACCACCATGCCCCCTAAACCATGTCCTGAAGTGCCATGTCTACATGTCTTTTGAACACTAATGTGGCTACATTCTACATTGTCTAAATAGAACTGAGAAAACACATCTACCTGTTCACTCAGAACAATACAAAAGCTTTTCCCTACTTTTCCAGACGTGATATAATTCGGGTTTTCTTCTTTCATACACAGAAAACAGTAACACATAGTCATAATGAGTACATGTGTGTGTGCAACTGCAATAACCCTTCAAAACCCAACTTTTAGTGCTACAGCTAATATTCTCATTTGTTTCAAGATGCAATATCCCAAAACAGAGACACTGCAAGTTCACGACTGCACAGGTCCTGAGCGTGTCACACAGCCTGTAAGGAATTAAGCTTCACAGAACCCCTGTGGCACAGGGGGGTATTTTGGTTCCCGGTGGTGACGGTGGATCACAGCAGCCAGCGGCAGGGCCGGCTGCAGCTGCAGTCCGCGCAGGGAAGCAGGGAGCCGTTCCGCAGCATGTGACCCACAGCGTAAACACCCACCACCGTTTGGGTTGCGTTGGGGAATGGGACATCCTCCTTGTAAGTCACCGTTGGGAGGGGGGTCCCGCTAGGCTTGTTGTCCTACAAGCCCATGTGGAAGTAGTTGTTCTTCTTCTGGAGAGTTTGCAATATGAAACAGAGCAGGCCAGTGGTGTGGAGGGGGTGTTGCAGCGTAGTTATCGGCAGTACAGGGAAGCCAACGGCACTGGGTGCCTCAGGTCAGATGGGTGCAGACACTGAGCAGTGGCGGTGGAGGCAGAGGGCAACCATGGGCAAACACTACCTGTTGCCTCTAATGCCTTCAATTACTTGAGCTGGAGCCCAGCCGTCCCCCTTTGGAAGGTACCGTTTTGTATGCGCCTTCATCCATGTGCATGCACAGTGCCCTTCTCCAAACATTTCCGTTTGGCAGGGGCAGTCTGGGGCTGAAGAAGAGGGGAGGGGAAGAGATGGTCAAAACCAGAACCGAAAATGTACAAAGGGAAGAGGAATATGGGAAGGAGGAAGAAAGACAAGGGAGGAGGGCAGGAAACAGAGGGCACGGAGACTTGAGATACCACCCGAGCACCTACAAGTGGTGGGAGAGGGGTCTTGAAGAGCAACAATCATCAAAGAGCAACAGATTATTATTGTATTATTGTATTGTATTATTGTATTGCCTGTACACAAGCACGTGCTCACATACATGTCAGAATCGACAGAAAATGGGTATTAGGAGGAGGGAGGCTCTCTCACATAGAAAGAGGCAGGGTTAAGCCATCTGTGGCTGTCCTGGTTACAAGGCAGCCCCAAATGCCTCCTGCTCTGCACCCAGCTGAGCTGCCATGGGAACGCCGAGGCTCTGGAGGTGCCCGCAGCCACTCTCCCAGACCATTCCCCAGCTGCAGCAATGGGTGTGAGCCGCAGGGCGGGTGGCCATCGGCAAGGCTCTCCGTGGCCACCGGCAAGCAGGCAGGTCGAGCTGTGCATCTGTGGGAGCCTGGCAGAGCTGAGAATAAAACCCAGATTTCTTGCGCCTCATCTCTATCCATGAGGCCGTTGCTTCCCCACGCACTAATCTGACATTACAGAACGTATGGCAATGCAAAGCCACAAAGAAACTAAATTAAGAGAGTAGTGGGCGTATGACTTGCATGCAATGTTTCCCTTCCACTGCAAATTTCTCATTTACTGTTATTTTTGCATAGGCCCGTGTGACTGAATTCCCATAAAGTGGTCTCCCACACCTCAGAGTGTTATTAGAGTGAGAGGCAGTCACTGGGCCGATATGTGCCTGGAAATTAGAGAGAGAGAGACACAGACCAGGCATCTGAGAAAGAGACTGCAGTGCAGGAAGGGATATATGAACCACTCTGGCACAATTCAGTTGTTAGGCAAATGATTAAAGCTAAAAAGGAGGAAAAATGAGCTGCTTCCCCGGCTGTATATATAAGCTGGACATTTGTGGAGAGTGAGCAAGTGGAGTGGTTATCAACAATAAAGGAGTAATAAAAAGATAAGATCTTTGCATTCCAATTAAAAGAAAATTCATTGCAACAGGATCAGTTGTTTTCCCTGGCAAAGAGGCAAAGAATTTCTCTCCAGGCAAGAGATAAATACCTACCTCTTCCCTTTTATCAAGTATTAACCCATAGGCCTCTGATAGTAAAAGGCGGAGAACCAGCATAGGAATTTCTATTGCAGATGGGAAAACACTTCCCCCCCACTCCACTTTGTTCAAATCTGAAGAAAGATTGGACCAGTGAATCAACGGGGTGGAGGGAAACCAAGCTATTAGGAGATTAGCATCAGGGAAAACTTTAGAGCAAGATGGCTTTTCTGATGGAACCGTGTAAGAAATTAAAGAAACAAATATCAGCTTTGCTTCCCCTTCCTGCCACCCCCACATTAGCCACATCTTTGCAAAACATATCATGCAGCATGTAGTGGTTCAATGGCAAGGCTTAGTTCTGCGATAAACATTTTTCTCACTGAGACTTTCAAAACTCCAAACAATGAAAAACAAGTATCAGATTAAATGATCCAATGACAAATTTGCAATATGCAGAGTTGAGGGAACACATGTGCAAATGTTTGAGTCAATGGAACAAAAGTAGATTTGCCTTTTCTATACTGTTTTTTGTTCCAAAGGAACTAGAGTGATGCCTAAGGGTTAAGCACAGGATTCACTGAAGACCTGCAGAGGCCACATTCTGGCTTGTCTTCTCTCTGTCAGTGCCAGGCAGGTAGAAAGATAATCAGAGAGAAAGTCGGTTTCACTGACTAACCTTAAGGATCCATCGTGGAGATTGCTGCTTTTTACAAAGTCAAGAAATGTCATTGACTTAACTCCTCAGGAAGCCTACTAACTGCTTAACCAAAATGTCAGAAAATATTTGAAAAATGGAAGTGCTTAATAATTCACTATCAAGTATAGTTTTTAAATTTGATTGTTGCTTGAAAATTTTCAGATCTCTTTTCAGTGGAATGTTTTCATTTTGTGCATGTGCAGTGTAGACCTGAAAGGAGTATCTGCTTACCATGGAAAATGTCGACTGTAACTGAAAAAGAGAATGCCTGAAAATGTAAGGAAATATGCCTGAAAATATAAGGAAATGCAACATTTCAGTCAGCATATTCGAGCCAAAATTATTTCATTTGAATGTGGCGCAGTGGTACCTCTTAGAAAATGTAATGCGGTGACTTGGTTCCCCCGTTCTCTTCTGTGAACAATTTTCCATCCTGGCTTCCTCTCCCATCATGCTGGGGGAGCCGTGCTCACGCCGAGGACAGCCGTACCGTGCCATGGGAGGTGCGGGCTGATGGGGAGGCTTGCTCAGGCAGGTGGGACTTCTGGCCTATAATGAGATACTGCAGCCGCACTTATAGATCACAGTTTTGAAGTTATCACTCCTCTGCTGAAAGATGTCAGTTTTCCAGTGGGAAATCCATTCTCCAAATTTTCTGACCAGAACTTATGTTTATCAGTCTCCTAATTCCAAAACCTCTCCTCCAGCACTTCCTTTCCTTTGACAATCCACTAATAGCTTCATTCCCTTCCCTATCATTGGCTCATCTTTCTTCTTATGTGCAAGCGTAGATCAACTGAAACATGTATATCTCTTGTCTCCTTCCAATAGCAATCCGATTCTTTACATTAACCTTAAATTTAAAATATGTTGAGGAGACAAGTAAGAGGTTTTTGTACTTGTCATTTTTTTCAGCACTGAGATGTAAACAGAAATTCCTTACATCCTCCACTTTTACATTTTACATACATTATGAAAAATGTTTTAACAGCATTTGGCAGAACACAATTAGCCAGTGAACAGACCTTCCTGATAAATATTCACAGGTTCAAATCTGCAAGCAACAGGCTGAATTATTGTTTCCACCTATTGCATATGTCAAATACAATGTCTTGGAAGTACTTCAGCAAGTTTCTAAGTCTTAGTGAGTGTTCATTCTGTAATTACTGGAAAAAAATATACACACACACACATACATACACATATATATATACATAAAAAAATCCAGCTGTTGTTCCAGACAAAGATTCTTCATGTAGGTACCCAAGTGGTGTCTTACACTCATTCCTTGTGGTCAATGAGTATGATGAATACATCCTTAGTAGCAAGATGACAGTTACTTCCTCATGCCAGGGGAATATCCAGAACAGCATTAATAGATGTCAGTTGCAGGAAAATTGTCTGACCCATTGAACCTTTATTTTTTGCAGAGTAGAGAGTAACTATTTATTTAAACATTTTAATGTTGCATAAATTTCATGAGGTATGTGTTTTAGAAAATGGATTTCCAGTAGTGCACAAAGTATTTGTCTAAGTAACCTTTTCTTAGTTATTAAGAGTTCAGGAAAACACCAAGGCCCATCTTAAAATAGGCCAACAGCTGAGCTTCTCAAGGGTACCTGTTAACCTAGGTATTCCTAATTTAGTCCTAACTTGGAGCCCTTAGAGCCTAACTTAGCCTCCTGGCTTAGGTACCTGAATGTGAACCCTCCCTCCCACACAGTTTCATATCTCTGGTCTCAAAGAGGGAGCTGAACTTGGTCTCTTGTATTCTAGGTGACTGCCTGGGTGACCAGGCTACTGGCCAATATAGGATGAATCTCTCTCATCCTCTCCTGTCAGGGGTGATCCACTTAATATCAACAATTAAGCACTTGTTTGAGAAGATATTTGAAGCCTGAACTCTGCTGTATTTCCCAACTAATGGGGCAGAGAGTCAGAGTGTCTTCTCTCTCCCTGCTCTCTTCACTCCTAGATTCCTAGACCAGTAGTAGCTAGTTATTAATTTATATGAAATGGAACATTTCCAACAGCAAAGATGGAAAGAAACCAACCCCTTGGTACCTATATCACCCCATGTCATGCCCCTAAAGAGAGATTTGGGAGAAAGTGTTTGGATGCAAGAACTATCTTTAGACAGACAAAAGTTTGGATCCAACAAAAATTTTTGATTGAGTTGAACTTAGTACTTTATGGGTCTAATCTTCATCTGCCAGTGCCCTTATAGTACCTTGGCTCTTCCCTATATGGTGAATTTGGCGGAAAATGAGAGAGACTGAGCTATAAGAAAACCTATTAAAAAATATTACCACAAAAATGCAATACTGAGATACATACTGCAACTCTGTTGACTTTACACTGTCTTTGAAAGATATTACTAAATCCACTTCCTTTAGTTCATTTTAAATGTTATATTTCCCTGGTTATTTTTGTTAACTGTGTTTCCCTAATTTTGCTTTTAAAATCTTGCTTTTAAATATTAAAAGGTTAAGGTTTCTTTTTTCTGCTTCCCTCCCCCCACCTTTTCTGGTCTAACATAAATGCCAGCAGGAGAAAATGCACTCTCAGACTTAACTTATCCACTAGCTGTAAATATTCTGTACTAAATTAAGTACAGAAACAGATACCTGGTACTCTGGAAATATGGCTTTAACCAACAGAATTGTGATAGCTCAGGAAACTATGCACTGACAATCAGCAAGAGCTCTATCCTGATGAGTAACGGGGGAGATTTGTCATTGTCTTCTCCCACTGAAGTATTTACAGAACTCTACTTTCAGAACCAATTAGGCATCATATACTTTTGCACATAGGCGCATTTTCCTGAACAATATGGGAAGGATAAACTTTTGAATGAAAAAAAGAGAAGTTCAGATCAATCACGCTTATTTTCATCTTGCTTTAAATATGCTGTTTCCTTTTTTTCTGTAAATAGTTTTCTATGTGATTGCTGAAATGTCTTTGTAAGAGAAGCTACACCACTCAGACAAGGAAAGTCCCTGGTGTTTTTTAAACACCACTTTTATTGAGATTTTTTAATTAAAACCAGAAAGATCTAATAAGCATATCAGTCAAACCCCTTATCATCATGACTACTGTTTAAGTTTTATGAAGAGTAACCAAAATGACATCTGTGTCACGGGTTGGTCTTATGGAGGTGTCTAAAGTGGTTTGGGAAGGTACATTCTAAAGGAAACATTTTTATATGCAGAAGAGGTAGGTCTGAAACTGTATTTATCAGACAAGGAGATTAGCCATGCAGATGATTATTTAGATGTGTAATTTTACATTATTTAATGTGCACAATAATCACAGGAAATGAAGATACACACATAAGCCAGCAAATGCATTGATTATCTGCAAGAAGCATAGGCCTTTCTTCCAAATGTTTTCCCCTAGTACCTTAGTTTTCTCTAAATAGTATTCTAATGACTAAAGCTGACAGCTCTCAAGACTGACTATGTATGCCCAGTACAGGTAGGTACAATGCAGATAACGTTATTTGATGATCTCTCTATATCACCATCTAATTTTCTCAAGAATTTCTGACAGACCCTTGAAAGGAACTTTGGAAGAACCAGAAAAGAGATTTTTCCTAGGAAATGCATTCACAGTATTGCACCAAACCCTCCATACTATTGGAAAGGACCTCAAGGTGTTAGTCATGGTAGGCAAATGCTCTGACAGTGCAGATGCAGTTCTGCACGATCACAGTTCTGCACCTTTACAAAGTCTCTAGTGCTCAAATAGCATTTCGGAAATTTAAATACATATTTCAGTGGGTGGATGAGTTCTGTCAAACCATGTTTCCTTCAGATAGGACAGAAGGTCAGATTATCTAAACTACGCCAGTTGTCACTTTTTACTGTACAAATCATGACCAGGTTCGCAGGAGGTAACTATGGATTACTTCTGCAATCAGGAAGCAGAAGGAAAATAATTCCAGAAGTGTCTGACAAAAGACAGTGCGTCTTGTGAGCTGCTTTGTCTTCAGATCACAGCCTAGCACAGAAAGGCTGACAGCTGGGATAACTTTGAGACCCAACTTTCCATAAGGGTAATACCATACCTATTAGGTAGCTTTTGATGACTATGAGATATTGATGACCTGGCTGCATCAGCTAGCCAGGCTGGATGGGATCAGTTCCTCTCTCTCGCATTCTGCCACCTGCCCGAGACCCAGCAGTGGGGGTGAAGGAGTTGAATTCAACCAGGTGAATCTGAGGAATGGCTTAAGGAGGACTGTGTCTAAAGGCTGTCACTTGTACGATGGCATTCCTCCAGTTACAAGCGGTTTGACACAAGGAGGTTTCCAGGGTTCAAAACAGTTGTCTTCATCTTGTTTCCCCTATCTACCAATTGAATATGGGAACAAATTTCAGGTATGGACAGAAACTTCTCCCGTCAACTTTGAAAATGTCGGAAGGTACAGCCTGTATTCCAGATTTACATCTCATCACAGGCGTTCACATCTAGTATTACTGTAAAGTAGCTGCTGTAATACACTGCATGTGGGGCCGCCATCGCAGACCGCGGGTAACGCAGAGCGTGGTCGGACGACGGCGTGCAGCACGCTGGCCGTCAATCGGCAATGCTGGCACTGCCTGGAAAGCTGCACTAAGTCGTTGCTGCTGATAGTGTTGCCAGCAAACAAGGTTCAGAACCATTTTAGCATGCAAAACTGAAAATAATCGGACAGATTTGTGGTGTTGCCTGTTGACCTACCTCTTACTGTGGTAATTAAGATTATCTGAGTTGAAAGATGAGCCGGTGCTGGCACAGTGTCACCCTGAGAAGATGGGAGTCGGAAGCCATGCGGTTGTCTTCCAGTGATTTTTAACCGTGCTTTTTCCACATAGATGTACGAGCAGCCCAGATTCCTTTCTCCTTCCCTATGAACTGCTTGGAGATAGAGACCGAGGGTATTTAAGTGTTTTGTAGCATTACTAGGAGTTTATTTTAAGCATATTCAGATGCTCTGGAAAGGTTTTATCTACATAGATGGACAGGATAAATTTATGCTGGTTTTGTTTACTGGTCCGGGCTGCTTTTTTCCTTTAAACTCTTGGTTTTATTTACGTTAGGTAAGCACTCAGAGACCTTAAGGCACGAATCCCTTCTTTACTAGCAGTCATAATTAGCCCTGATTGTTTGTTTTTGTGTCTGTAACGAGCAGGAAGCACAGAAGCTCGGAACATGTATTGCTACGTGATGATTATTCCAACACCAGGGGAAAAGCATAGACTCCTCATAGGACAGCCAATTCAAATATACAGTGTTATGCCACCAGAAGAGGTGCTCTTATTATTAAAAGGCAGCAAGGAGGCTGTCTAGGTATTAATTTCATATTCCCCATAATTACGGAGTGCTCGCCTCTGCTCGCAAACAAGGTGGTGAGTCATCTTTCAAACCTTCCTCTTCCTGTCGCTCAGGCCCTGTGCTACATTGCCCTGAACAAGAAAAAAATCACCAGGCAAAGCTGACTTTCAGCAGTGACTTCTCGGGCTTCTTTTACAACAAGGCTGTGAGATGAAATCATAGACTTTTGTTCTCTTGAGTTTCCCTCGGTCCATTCTCAGTGGCCTCCTTCGGTGTGCAAATTAAGTCTGGCTCTTGTGGTTCAGCCTCTTTTCAGCATGGCTGTAGTTAGCAGTTGGCTGAACACCCAGCACTGTCACTTTGTTTCATAGCTTTGCCATCAGCAAATGACAATTACAAACCAGTTTCTTCAGCTTGTTCCCCAGGTGCCTGCCTGAGACTGGAAACCCAGTGCTTGAATCAGTAAGATATTTTTTCTAAATTAGCATCCCTAAAAAGCTACCAACAACAAAACGGCCACAACAAAACATAATTTCTGAGCCTGGCTGTCCCAGCCTGCATGCTCTGTAAAGGAGAGTGCCCCGTTAGAACACAGGCAATTCAGTAGATTGAGCGAAGCAATCGGCATGCGGCAGCAGCAGGAGGTGCAAGTTACTTCATGTGCATTAGATGGAGTCTTCATGACAAATCAATCTCCTAAAACATTTCTAGGGACTGAAAAATTTTACAGTTGATAGATTTTTTGAAGGGTAAATGGAACAATTATCATCATCTCATGTGGCCTCTAAGCCGCAGATTTCACCTACGCTCTGTGTTGGACCACATCGTTGAAGTTGAACTTGAGTATTCATTTAGACTGCTAGATCTTCATCTCTAGTGCATGGAGCTCTCCAAACATCAGCAGAGGAACAGGTCGCACCCCACAGTTACCTCTGCCAGCTGTCCCCACCTCAGCATTAAAGCACAGTTCCAGACCTAAACTTCTCCCATGTGTAAGTAGCCCTTGGACTGGGACAGCGATTTCGGTTGGGTATATGCTAACCCTATGCTCACCCAGCTTCGCATGGCAAAGACCCCCCCTTTTCATGTGGTATAGGTGTACGCACATCACCAACTAAGCTGGTGCAGTTTAAGTTAATCTCTGCTCCCTGCTTCACTGGTTTGTTACTGCTCCTTATCTGAGTACTGTCATTGGCAATATGAGGACTCTGTGTCTGCTCCAGTGCAAAAGGAAAAAGCCACTAAGACTGAGCCAGATCATACCATTAATAATTTCCAGACAGTGCTTTCCAGTGATGAAATATACACAACTCGTCTCCTGGACCATCAAAGTGACCTGAAGAGGTTAGATTAAAAGAACAAAATAAAAACATCAGCAAGGCAGCATCAGCATTAGGGGATTTGTTAAATTATGATTACTGAATTAATGAAAGCATTAGTTCCCTGAACTGATGAAAGAAGGGACACACAACAGACTGCCTGTCTCTTCTACTCTACATAATCTCTTCTGCACAAGGGACTCTTCCTCTCACTATCTGTGATATCTGTGGGGGTGGGGAAAGGGAAATGCTCAACTTGCTCTTCCTTTAAGCCCTGGTAGAGGTAGATACAAGATGTTGTAAAGAGAAAAAAATATTGTAAAGCCCACAGCACATTTAAGCACTCCAGCAACGCTAGGAAATTGAGATGCCTTTTCTAGAGCGTTAACATCTCGTATTTTCTCCTCCAGCTTCCACGCAAGGCATGGGCACACACCGTGCTCCTGTTAGGGCTCGTCCTGCCTTCTTTCTGCTGGAGAGGCCCTGTCCTCCTCCGACACGGGGCAACACCAGCGCTTTTCTGCTGGGCCTGTCTGCACAGACTGACCTGCTGCCTCGCTCCTCTTCTATTTCTCCATCTTCAGCTGACGAATCACCCTCTCCTCCTCTTCTTCTTCTTCCTCGTGTTTTTCCAATATTCTTGGTTTCGCTGTTCCAGACAGTACTTAATCTCAGAGTGGATGAGGATAGCAGTCCTTCTTTAATATGTCTTTCTGAGTGTACTTGCACTGAAAAAGAGAATCTCATTTGTGAGTGTTGGTGTAAGAAACATGAATGCAATTTCCTGAAGTTTTGCATGAGGCGTGTGGGAGCAACAACGTACCTTTCATACCCTGCCAACTTGATTTCACAAGGTCTTGGAGAATGTAGACCCTAGGGACAGTTGATAGCCAACTTGTTATTTTGTATAGCTAATATTTTTTATGTGACCTTTACATGAGCAGATCTTACTGTACATTAGGATATGTATGTGCCTGTTCATCTGCCCATGGCCTACATGTTAGATCCTTCATAAAGGCAAACTCACTATACCGCATCCTTGCTTTGGAGACAGTTGGTTTTGTAGCAATTGTCCAGCAGAGTAAAAAACCTAATTCTTAAATTAATTACTTCTCATTTAGAGGGTCTAATAAGTTTCACCAGTGCTCCTCCCTTTCACCCAGTATCAGAAAACAAAAACTACTGGGTACTAGGCAGGAAATGCTGCTGTTAGCATACTTATGAGCAATGCTAAAGTTAGATGAAAAGTAATAAGCTCTAATGTGTGTCCCATCCTCCTGTCCCCAAATCCTCAATGCTTTATCATTAATAGAGCATAAATTCTTACAGCATCCTTGTTAGGCAAGTGGGTAGGCAAACGTTGTTATTCTTATATTACAGAATGAATGAAGTGAGGCAGACTGGTCTCTGAGGTTATGTCTGTACTAATCATCCTATTAGTATAGATGTAGAATGACTAGTGTACAATAATTCTATATTAATAGAAAATGATAATAAAATGGGCCACTGCCCATTTCCTGACAGCGAAATGACTGGCACAACATATTTTCTGTCCATACAGAAGGTGAAAGACTTCAACCAAAACAGGGTGGCCGCTTTCAGATTACCTACGGGGAATGATTCCTAGTTTGTGTTTATACCCAGAAAGATGCCTACGAACTGTCTGGGAGAGTGTTAGTTGGCCCAGGTCAAAATGCACCACAGATCGTTTCACAGTACGCCTCGGCCCATAGTTTGTGAGTACACGCGTAACCAAAGGATCTTACCTAATGCCATGCAACAGCGATATGGCTGTACTTAGTTTCTGGCAACATCTTTTGCTTTTGTGAGAAGTGACTTTTGTCTCTTCTGGCTCTGTTCCTCTCCCCCTCTTCCAGCCCGGCTAGGGTGTGTTGCCACTGGGGGACAGGTCTCTAGAGCAAACAAGGGTGTTTCTTTCCTACCGGCTCACTTCTAACAAGGCAAAGAGCCTTGGCAACAGCTTGGCATTTTGCAGATTTTTCTACAAACACTTAAGCTATGGAGTTTCTGTTTAAGGACTAGATTCCGTCACCTATACAGCCTTGAAGCAGCACCTGCATGTGATGCTCAGTTGAAAACAATAAGGCAACATCCTGATCATCATTAGAAAGGATGGAAGATTCTGGCCATGATGTGTTATGTTATCGAGGAAAATAAAACCATAGACAAAATTCAATACAAAGAAAAAACGACACACCATACCTCTGCCACCATCTCTGCAAAAGGCTCAATTTTGAACAACTAGAAACTGGTGCAGCTCTGGAAATCGGTGCAGCCCTGTATTGAATGTGTAAGAATCCTACCACTTTGTATTATAAGGGAGCTTAATACCCTTTGTTGCACAAAGTATGTGTAATGTGGGTCAAATTAATCTCTGGCTCAGTTCTACCCAGTGCATTAAAATCCCTCGGTTTATTAATTAGTCCCAGAGCTAAATATTTTTCCACCATTCTGTCTACCACTGGTGAAGCAGCAAGATTTTCATTAATTTTCATGCAACACAGCAAATTGCTTCCTAGAATTTAAATCCCCATTTATCTTGTAAAAGTCAGGGGCCTTTGATGAATATGGGAGCTGAGCCAACATTAGTGGGACATTATATTCCAAAAAAGCTGCATCTAACATAAGATGCACATTTCTATACACAACTCATCTACTGCTGTGAGCAACATACGAGTCTATTAGAGTGGACTTAATATATTATTTTCTGAGTGTCTATTCTAACTGGTCTGGAACAATAGCAGCAATCTGCTGTCGAGACCCAACCAAAATCTCTGTGCATCCATCTTGCAGACAGGAAAGATGAAACAGAACATTCACTAGCAGTCTGGAGCAGGAATTAGAATCCCTTTGACATTGGGTCGAAAAGGAAGGGGAAGAAACTGTAGGCAGGCAGGCAGAACAAACTCATAGCAGTTGTAGAAAAACTAAATGCTCCTTGTTTCCTCCCCAGAATGTCTAACATCAAATCACTTCAATGCACTTAAGAGCTGTCACTCACATGTGCTGCAGTTCAAAAGGTACGTACACATTTTAATTTCCATCCCACAATTAGTGATCCACCTGGAATAAAAAAACCAATCCATCTAAGTGGAACTTGCTATGCTTCTTCACAGTCTTTTCACCTCAACATTAGCCTCCCGTAATACGCTTTGCTTTAGGTGATCGCTTGAGATCATTCAGCGTCTGAAGCAAGTCAAGAATGCAGCAGTCACATATTAATCAGAGCTTAAGTTGGCAGCAGGTAACACCAGTGCTCTCTGAGCTGCCTTGGCTGCCAGCAGGGTTCAAGGTATCGGTGCTGACCTTTAAAACTCTGGATGCAGGATCTCTCCTCAAAGCACTCTACCAGATGGCCATCAGCAGAGGCATTTGGGTGGGAGCTCAGCTGATAGCAAAGACCGCCAGCAGGGCACGGTTTGCCAAAGCTGCCTCGGTTCGGCACTTCGCCACACTGAACAGCCAGACGTGCTGCTTAAGCTCTTTTTTTTTTCCTTAAGAATTTGGAGAAAGATGATCTGAGGGATGGACTGGCTTTTCTCTTTTATGAGCTGACTCCAAAGCTTAGTATAACTGTACCTGGTTTCACCACACTTTATAAATAAACCTGCAATATCTGAAATAGATTAAAATACGCTTGCAGTTAGCACCTGAGATGCAGGCTTACTGTACTCACAGGCTTGACATAGCCATCTAAGCAGAACCTCTGTTTTACCTTACGAAGTACTAAAGAGCAAATCTAATCACTGTGCTTCAATGAGAAATGTCTGTATCAAGTCAACGGGACACAGGAGACAAGCTCCGAGTGCTTGTTCCAAACCTGGCCTGTGGAAAAACGGGACCTAAGCTAGTTAACGTAAAGTCCAGTTATAACACAGTGTTTTCTCTTGGGTGCTAGAAATCACTGAACATTCAAGCATCTGTATGTTGGCAGTAAATGAATTGCGTAAGCGACACTGGCTATAGTACTAGATTTTACCATCCGCAGTGCTAATAGAAAATGCACTGATGCATATTACTGAAGGAGAGTCCTGAATATGAAGTGGCAATAGAGTTAAAAACAAATTTCAGGCCATTGTACAAGGCAGGAACTGATAGCAATAATGCAGATTCCTACTCCCTAGAAGGAGCTTCTCTTCAGCGACAAGCCAAGTGCAGTGGCAGTAGCATGCTGAAGCACGCGTGGGAGCCTAGTTATGGCAATGCCGCTGTAACAAAATCCCATTTGTAATGAAGCTGGATTGAAGGGTGAAATTATTTCAGAAGGTCTTTGGATGGTTTGGAGGAGCTGGTTCTCATCATCTCAGGCTGTATGTTGAGAAGGCTCAAGAAGTATGCAGCCCTTCTTCCGCCTTAAGAGACCTCTTGTCTGTGAAAAAATAATCATGGGTTCCCTCTAAATGGGAACCACCGCTGTTCTTTGCAGTGCTCTGAGGCTTTGTGAAGGTGATATAGTTTGATAACTTTCGTGCTGCTTACACATTCACTGAAGAGTACATCGCTATGTTAAAGACACACTTTAAAACAGTAGAGTGTGTTAATAATTTTTAAAATTCCTGCTTAACAAATAGTTATGTATTCATATGCGAGCATGCATTCATAAAATTACATTTTTTAGAGAGAGTGGATAAGTATGATATTTGAAAATAAAGCCATACACAGGTAGTTTTACCAATGACTACCTACTGTTAGATGTTATGTCATTAAAAAAAAAATGATGGCAGGGATACCAGTGCCCAGCATATCTCCTTCTGCTTTACTGTATTTATCTACTTAATATTTTTCCATGTTATACATACTCAGCCTTAAAGATTGCTTAGCTCATAAATAGTCTCTCCATTACAGGAAATAATAAAGGAGTATCACTGGCTGCGTCTCTTGGTCCTTGGTGTTTGTCCAAATGGCTCTCCTATTCACAGTTAGTGCTATGTCAAAAGTAAAAGATCCATCACCACAGCTTTTACTCTGTTAGCTGGTTGCCCTATGGGATTATTCAGGTAGGTAAGGAATGCACAAGCAAGTCCAAAATTTAGCTCTTTCTGATAAAAAGCAAAAGAATAAAAAGGTGAAAAAATGTAAAAAATTAGGTTCTGAGTGACCTCTGCTCTGCCTAACACCACTGGGAATGGAGAGCACTTTGTGGGATTAGGTCCTGTGATAGAGCGTGCCTCTGCAGTAACTCGTGTGAAAACTGCCCACCTACACATCTCAGATCTGATCAAGAGGAAAACGCGTCTTTCAAACAGCACAGTGTTTTACTGCAAACAGAACAAGGTTCTCTATTTGCAGATCAAATCACTGCTTAACTATGGGCAAAATTGTGAAATTTCTCAGTTTTAGACTGTAGCCTAATTTTTTACAGAGAAATTTCCCTATTTTTGTCGCTATGGAAACAGCCTTTTGTTTCTTTCGAAATAAGCCAAGAATTAGGGGCCAGGCCACAAAATATTTTGTTTTATTACAAAACCACCAAAACGTGATTTCTCACCAGTTAAACTGGCAGTGAGAATATTTCACACAGCAGTACCATGTACTGATGCTCTCCTGGGGAAGCTCAGCAACAGTAACTTTGGCTGAGACTTAGGACTATTTTTGGAAGCTTCAAAAGTATCTAGGGAAAGTACTTTTCACTTTTATTCATATAAACAGTATCTCTATTTATTAAAAAAGTGAGAAATGGCTTCTCTTCAACTTCAAATGGCTTTGACAATAAAATTCTGCTTATATCAAGGTCTTGGGAGACACATGAAACTTTCTGATAAATGGAGTGTTTGGATGATGAAGAGATGACTTGAAGACTCAGGAAGAGATGCTTCAGACTCCTGCCCCTGGAGAACATTCAGATAAAGGTGAGTTCACTCTAGATCCTAGCTCTGTGTCGCCGACCTGTTTAATCTCTCGCATGCCTGCATGGGGATAGACTATGATGAACTATACAGTCTTTTCCATCTTAAACTACTAAAAGGCTAGATAAGTCATTCCTGCCATGCAAAGAAGGAAGAAGCCTATCTAAATGTTTAGGTTCCTAAGTACAAGTTTAAATCTTATTGAAGTCCATAGAATTTAAAGTACATGCTTCAGCGTTTGGCTGAATAGGGATATGCTGCTGACTCATGGCCAAGACTTCTTAAATTGATGTACTCTTAACCCATGAAATTACTAATATGCTTAATATCAATACTTAAATGCATTGTTAAGGGGGAATAGACTTTTTCAGGGCTTCTGGTTCATTCTCTACAAGACCATCTGGCTGGATCAGTGATTCAGAATAAAGTTGAAAGAAAATAAAAAGCCTAACCAGAGCAGGAAATTGTGGGATGAGCCAGGGCAAGACTTTTCTAGACAACTAAGTTGCTATTGACAACTTTATGGTTCAGTACACTCTGCTGTGCTGTTACCCCTCATTCTGAAATTAGCTTTCCAGTGAACAGAAAACAAGATCGGGAATTTTACCGGAAATGTATCAGCTTCATTGGTATAAAGTGTCTGATTTCCATTGCCTAAGGGTATGCCCAAATGTTTACATCGGCAGCAGGCTAAAGCTCATGGTATGAACAGGAAACAAAGTAGTTTAACATGGTCTGTCACTGCATAATAATTTCCAGTACCCTCTTCTAACTTTCTTTTTCTGTCTTCCACCACTTCTGCAATAACTCTCTGATCCAGCAATGTGTCAAACCTGCAGTGTACTCTGATGCTCTTGCTGCAAACTGTGGGTCAGTGTATGAGTTTGCTGTTAGTTAAGCATATATATGGTGACAGGATTTACTGGTTATGGCTGGAGTGATCAGCAGTGATGAGATTAAACCAAAGTTTTTGAACAAAACATCAATGAGGCTTTAGACATCAGAGGTGGTCTTAAACCAACAGCCCCTAAACTTCAAGGAAGATCAGGTTTGGGTTCAGACATTGCACCCTATGGCTGTTCAAAAGCTGTTCAAGTGAAAATCCACAAGGAGGTTTCATTGTCTGTCGTTCCTTCTGAGAAACACCAGTCTCAACTGTGTGGCAGTACATTTTCCCATTCTTTTGGGCACTGCATTATCCTTTGCCCTCAGCTTCTCTCCCTTTTGGCACTGATGACTTTCTGGGGGTCAGACCTCATAAAAAATTGTCAGGAGTTGATTTCTGAATCTGAGCCATTCTTACACGTG
Source organism: Phaethon aethereus (assembly GCF_964289735.1). NCBI lineage: Eukaryota > Metazoa > Chordata > Aves > Phaethontiformes > Phaethontidae > Phaethon > Phaethon aethereus. The sequence continues at coordinate 105,380,964 of NC_138582.1, read as the reverse complement.
CAAGTAGGAAGAGGGCAAACCCACATGTTAAGGCATTGACTGAACAACGTGCATCTGGAGTGCTGGAGGTGTTTCGGCTGCTGGCCGCCCTGCTCCCACCGAGAGCTGCCGCTGCCGCGGGCCCTGCTCACCCCGCGCCCAGCTCCTTGCTGAGACGTGCTTTTGGAAAAAAGAAATGGGAAAAATGCCGCACTTCAAATTACTGCAAGCCATCGTCTGCGGAGCATGAAGAAGAGGCTCCGTCCAATCCCTCTTTTCATTGCATGCGTCTCTGTGCTAGAGTACTTTCTGTCGCTCTTTCAGTATCTTTCCTTTGCCAACAAATAGCAGGCATTAAGGATAGAAAACCAATAAAATTACATGAGGAGAGAACAACAATCAGTACACAAAGATAAACATCAGCAATAAACACTTTCAGCTGCCAGCCCTACAACATATATAAATGACAGAGTGGTGTGGCTGAGGGAAGGGAACAGAAACGGTGAGTGCAGATCCAGGAAGGGATGGTGTAAAGGCTCCTGGCAGGAGCTTGGGAAAGCCCACGCGGTTCAAGAATGCTGGTGCCACAAATAGTTTAGGCAGGAGAGCTCACTATGGCCAAATGCCACATCACTGCGTGTCCCTTTGGCTTCCCGGAGTTGAAACTCAAGCTGTAAGGGTTAATGTGGTGTGTCAAACATCCAGGAAGCAAAAGTGGCACACATGCTGTAAAACTCACCCTCTGAGAATGAAAGAGGAAAAAAAGACTTTTTTTCTCTCTGTGACATTGAAATCTAGTCTACAAATAGAATAAAATGCTTTATGTTTATGGGGAAAGAGGAGCTTTGCTCGGTACTTGATAGAGATATTTTTCGCTGCCTGGTATTCATTTCTAGGTGGCAGGTCTTATCTTTGTCATTCTCCTCCCAGTTTCAATGCTGCCCAGCTCAAACCTCAAGTCGCTATCATTCTGAGAAAGAAAATTTTGAATCTGGTTAAAAGAACAACACTTCTTGCAACAGACTGATTGGATGAAAGAAGAGCTTGGTGTTTGGTGCTGCTTTGAGGTCTGGGATGTTAGAGGTGGTCCAGAAGAGGAGGAACGTGATGGGCTGAGTGCAGGTGAAGTGGTGAGGAGCACGTGCTGAACTGAAGCAATGTTGAATTCAAAGCTGTCCAAGCTGTTCTGCGTCTGGCAGCTCAGGTGGCCCCTGCAGCCAGAAGTGGAGTCTCTGGGCCAGTTCTCCATTTCCCTTTTTCTTTTTTTTTTTTTTTTTAACTTCTACCTGCTGACACTAACACACAGTTTCCCAACTGTGGACAATTTCAGCTTAACTTTATACATGTTGGAAAGTGGGGGCTGGCAACAGATATTCTCTGGGGTACAAAATCCTTACAACAACTGCTCTCTGAAGTAAAAGCTTTAAAACACTGGTGTTTTAACTGCTTCCCTGCTATTAAAACTGATGGGCACGCAGTTCTTAATACCACTTTCCCCTCCTTTTCTCCAAAGTTACGGTCCAGGCACCACACTACCATTTTGCAACTGCCAAAGACCATTTTGGACTGACGAATTTATTAAAGGGGTTTAGAGAGGTAGCTGCTACAACGAGAAGGGATTAGACTTGGTGTCCAAGAAGCCATGTCCCTGTCAATGGAGAGGCACTATTGCTGCCCAGGTCAGCTGTGTTCAACCCCGAGGATCACTGCAGATGGAGTGGGGCAGACGTGGAGATCCTATTGCCCTCAGACACACCGAATAATAGGTAAATCCTATTTTCCCAGCATCTGTGAAACTGAGAGGAAAAACTGAACCATCATCCATATGACAGGGGATTTGTCATGTGCAGATTGTGACTTTAGGTACAAGTTTCATGGAACAACAGGAGGGTTTCATCTGATTCAAGGAATCACGTGCTATGGAAAAGCAGAATAGGTTGCCCCCGTCAGAGCAGTCCTTGCCCAGCTCAGATCGTTGCTTTGATAAAGAGGATACAAACCATGGAACAAACAAAATCTACCATTTACTTTAAAGGAATACTAATATGAAACAGAAAAAATAACTCCTGATTAAATTCAAGGACTGTCATAACAATGAAACATTTTCACCTTTGATTAAATAGAAATGGCGCTTTTCAGTGCGAGACAGACACAAATAAACTTGCACAGCAGCAAGCTGGATAGCAGTTTATTATTTAAAATACTTTAAATAAATGATCATTGTTGTCTATAGGGCGCCTTTAAATGCATTTTTTATATGTCTGAAATGAGGCTTTTATCAATTCTTTTTTCAAGCAGATAGCTCGGAGAAGTGACTTGTTTAGGGTCACACGATAGATCAGTGGCAGAGATGAAGAAAAACCATGCCAGTCCACTGATCTCCAGGCCTAAACTGCCTTTCCTGTTCACTCTTTCATGGTATTACAGCCTCCTAGCTAGTGCATTTTGCCCATTCTTCTCCAACTTTATTCTAACATTATACTAAGCACTGAGGGACAAAACCTGAAGTTACTTCACATATTGATTTGTCTTTTTAAACTGGAAATTGTTTTAGTCAGCTCTTCAGAGTGTCTATTGTTTCTTTCTTAGCCTATTGACAAGATTTTTCATCTAATCCGGTGTCCCAGTTTTAGCAGAAGCCAGTGGCAAAAGCAATACCGATGTTAAATGGATTGTTATAGACTGCAGGATGCAGTTCTATTCCTGCATGGAAAACTGCTGGTCACTTAGCCTCTTTGTGGATGGCTGGTGTAGCACAGCAACACCTGAGCTGGCTTTAAATTAGCTAGGTGTGCCAGCATTAGCACTTGAACCGCAGCAGCACAGTGCTTGGCACTGGCTGGGAAGCTTATGTTCGGTATTGAATGCAGCCTTCAATGCTTGTGGTGAAAGAAATTTAAAGTAGTATCTCTGTGTAATAAAACACTGTCCTTAAAATCTCGTTACACTTAGTATTGCTGGTCACAACTGCTGGATGCATATGTCACAGGCATTTCCTTTTCAAATCTGCAAAGGGAGAAGTTAGTACAGTGAAAAACTGGCCATGAAACTGATAGTCTGATGCTTCAGAAAGCCAGCGTACACCACCTCACCCTTTCTTTCAGGTCATAATTAGTACGGGTCTCTAGGACAAGCCATTGCTGAGCAATGCACGCATGAGGATGCTGGAAATACTCAGCTCTGCCTCATCCTTTGCTATGCACCCACGTTGAGCGTCACTCAGCTTAACCATGTAGAGCCCAGTCTGAGGTACTTTATTGCCAGGCATCAAGAATGACCCACACACAAGGAATCTCAACAAACTTTTCAAACAGCAGATTAACATTCAGTTTGGTGCTCCCTTGGCTGGATGTTGCAGTTTGTTCTCTTGTTTAGAGAGTGGCAAGGCATCCATAAGCAGGCTTTGTCCACCATCAAGAATCGTGAGAAATCAGCACAAGGTTTATTAACCACCTCAAGAAGAAAAACCAACAGTAGCCCATGTTTGATAGTCTCCTCACACACTCTAGTATGTCATCTATGGCATATTAGGATGATTCATGAAATTTAAGCATGGCCAGTTGTCAATAGACTATTTGTAAACAAGTTACAATAGTTTCAATTTTCCCAAGTGAACCTTTTAATAAATGGTTTCTCCTCCCAGGGAAATAAGTAAATAAACAAACTGAGCTGACAATAGATGTCTTTTGGAAACACAAAAAGGAAGGGAAGATTACATTTTTGTCAGATACACTCTTTGCCACTGGGAGAAAAGACAGAATCTCTCTCTTTCTCTGTGCCAAAATGCCCTGTTTAAATGCTGTGGACATACATGATTTAACAAAGTTGTTTTATCCCCATCAGGGAAAACTCTTATCTGTACTGGAGGTCATAACAACTCCTTGAAAAGAAAACAGACATGATGTTTTCAAGCTGTGAGAAAACGCATCTAATAATTTTTTACTGGCTCATCAAGATAGTTTAATGACAAAGTGATAATGAAATGACCTCATAACTCTTTGCTCTTGGGTTATGACAGGCCAGTCTAGTAAATTAAATGGTTACCACATGGGAAACAATTCCTGCTTTATACTAACTGGAAAGAAACACTATTATTAGTGTTCGAAATAGCTGCAGTTCTACAGCAAGCAGCGTATCTCCAGCCCTAATGCTTTCCAGGAGAAGACCCAGCCTCGGTGAGTCCCTCCCTTTGGCCTTCTAGGTGGTCTTTCCTACAGATCTAATGATAGGGTTGTCAGAGTGATTTATGGCATTTGTCCATGCCTCTGTGTTTTTTGCTTCTCAGCTTTGGGTCAGCTCTGGTCTCCAGCACTCTGTGGTTGTTCTTAACACATACCCAGTAATCGCACAGACCAAGACTGTTTTTCTACATTTGTGTTTTCTTTCATTCTGCCTGTCTTAGAGTTTTCAGTAACACTCATTGCCACAGGATTCTGCTTCTGTATTTCATCTGTCAGTAAAGCTTGAGCTCATCTCCTGCCCCTAACAATCCTCTCTGCTGGCTCGTATTTACATGCATGCGCACAAACACAAACTAAAAATGTATGAACACATTACTGCTAGTTCTGGATCCTTGTGTCTCCCATGCCTGATCCACAGCCCATTAAAATCAGTAGGAAGTTTACCGAAAATGTTAACAGGAATTTTAATAAGCCCACTTTATCTAATGTGGGGATGGACTGAATTCTCCTATGTATGTGGTACACAGAAGGAAATAATATAGCACAGAAAGCCCATTTCCATGCTTCTCCTTGCATGCAGTCACACTAACATGAAGTGCTGGTTACCAATTTTTGAAAGAAAAACACTCTGAGCAGGGCTGTGGCAGGAAGAAACTCTCTGCTCCACATTCCTGGGGCACTTTGGTCACCTCATCATAGTGCAAGCAAAATGCCTCCAGGCCTTGAGGTCGCACACCCCTCCAGGACGTGGGAGCAGCGGCAAGTAAAACGCGTGGCAGAGCCCATAGCCTGAGACTCCTTGGGATGATGATCTCCTCTTGTACTTGTCGCGCTAATAATAAATCACACATCGCTTGCTGCTTGGATGCCAAACGGGGCACCACCCATTCTTTTTTATTTAGCAACTCTTTCTATGCAGTGCTGCTTTATCTTAAGTGCTGCTTTATCTAATTATAGTTCTAACAACCAAAACATCTCTGAGATAGATAGTTCTTATAGGATCAGTAAAATACTGGAGGTCTACCTAGGGTATTCTTAAGTATTTCCATTGAGAAATATATAAAAATCTGAATTCCAGTTAAGGAACAGGCAGATAAAAGGAACTCAGACAAATGTCTTTCTTATTTTTAATTAAATGGGAGGGAGAAAGGGCTGTTTTACACACAGAATAAAACCCTACAGCTTTTCTGTAAGTGAAAATTCATCTCAGGCCAATGTAAGTTTTGCCCTAGTTGCAGAATGAAGTCCATATTTACATTTCTGTGCACATCTAAGCCTATTTTTCATGATTAAGTAAAGTTCCACTGAATATGAAGAATGGGAGCTCTGTCCAAGTAGGAAGCTTCCAGTCCTTAGTGGTTACCCAAATTGTCATTTCTTCCCATCATTTTAGAAGAATAATCATTCTGGAAAGCAGCAGACATGAAAACAAACAAGCAAAAAAAAAAAATTAAAATAGGTGAGAATGCAATTTTCATGGTGTTTTATGCAAGACGTTTCACCACCACCTGAGAGTTATCGTCTAGGAGAAATGACATTGAAGTAGCCAGTGGAGAACAAAGTGTAGCTCAGAACAAATTATGAGCTAAAATTTCCAGGAAGCATCTGTGATTTGTTTCATATTTTAACTTGGGTTGTAGAAGAGACAGCAGGAAGCTTAGTTAATTTGCAACAGAGAAAGATATGTTTATCAGTAAAAACCCTAGAAGATACCGTATTTTGTAAAATTTCTGAGATGTCGTAAGAGACAAAGGACAAACCGAGATAGGCCACCTCATGCAGTGGAAGCGTGACAGGAGTAAATGTAGCTGGCTGAGGTAGCCTGATGTAAAATGTTGATTTGGGACCACAAAGCTGACGGGTTTTTTCTCTTAGTCTGCACTTTACTGACAATGGACGCCAAACCTTTTCACTGAGTGATCCCACCTCAGTTTGTGCCTTTTCCTTATTTAGTCCCATTCTTGCCCTAGAGATGGGAAATGTCAATCTTTCCCTGCTACGAGGTCTACCTGTCTCAGTGGCCCTGGATAGTTCTCCTACAGGCATGAAACAGAGACTATGAGACAGACCTCATACTAACCTTTCCCACATCTCATAATAAACATCTCCTGCCTGGGCCTTGGAAGGAAGGTGACCAGAGAAGTAGGGGGTCCCTCTGCACAGGACTAGCCGAGTCTGAGCCTGACTGCTAACAGATGGAGGAACATTATAAGGGGCACGAAGTTTTTTGGTAGACCTGCACAGGTGCCATATTAAGCCCTAAGGCCTAACTCCAGTTTTCTTCCATCAGGGCTAAATTAGGGAGTTCAGTTGCTCTCAGGTAGGGGTAGCAGGCTGAAAAATCAAGGACATTTATCTCAGAACTTTTGTATAGTTTTCCCTTCAGGAGAGGCGACAAGTTTGGATGCTCCAAAGGAGTGACCTCACTGAAATACTGTGCTTGAGCATTGCTGTGAACCTGTATTCACTAACCTTTGCTAGAATTTTGGAGCTGAGACTGTCTCTTGGCACTGGTGGAATAAAAGACTTCTGCGGGATGGTGGAAAGAAGAAGAACAAGGAGGTAGCATCCTCTGCCTAGCAGGGATCACCAGGAACAGCGTCATCTCAGTTTACAGAAGTCTTCTGGAATATATGGGGGGGGTTGTAGCTGACGATGCCAGTCATCCAGCTCAGATGCTGATCTTGAACATCAGGAATGACAGATCACTGCCTCGATCCTGTGATCGGGGCTTTGGCTCAGCTCCTTCTAAAAACAGCCCAAGAGAGACACAAACTGAATAACCCTACGGGACTGAGTAGTTCTTATTAGCTACCGAGAAGCCTTAAGCACTAAACAGTGATGGACTGCAGAGTAACATTACTTGATTTTAGACTTTATGTCCCTGCCTTTTGGAAATGTACTTCACTTAAATAATAATACTTTGGTTGAGGGAGCTCATGTGATTTTAAAAACTAACTAAATACAAGTGACGTCAAGCTGTCACAGAAAGTGACAGAGTACAGTGGCAGAATACAGGATTTCCTCTAGCAAAATGTTAAAATGGCTGAAACACCTGAGTGACATCTATTCTGCTGCCAGTGAGCTGCTGTGGGAAGTACTTGGTAGTCCTTAGCAATGTGCATAGCCAAACCTGACAGCTGGGAGGGAGCAAAAGGGGCATCAGTGAGGAGAGGGCAAGAAAGCTGGGCTGGTCCCTTCCAGCAGTCATCATGGTGGAAGCAACTGGCTTCAAGCAGGGCTTGGGAAGGTTAAAATAACGGGTGAGAACAGGAATGAAGAGCAGCCTACAAGAAAGGCCAAGAGGCTCAGAGGGTGCAAGAGATCAGAGGATGGTTTGGGAGAGGAGACTGAAAATGTGTATGGATGGTCTGACTGTATTTGTCCACAGAGGGGGATTCGATCACTTATCCCTAGTGACATTACTAAAACCACGGGTCCTTTCCTGCACACCTCATTTTCAGACATTGCAGTCCGGACAGGCACTTGGTGCTGCTTATTTCCTTTTAGCTGTCTGCTGTTCTGAGAAGCTATGATGTGACATCAGTGAGACCCACACTACTGGGCTTGGGGCTCTGTGCCTCGCTAGTGTTTGCATTGTGTGACATGACATCGGAGGTATTCCATCCCTGCCGGCTGGACCTAGACGGAGCGTTATGTGGACGGAGGTGACATACCGCTTCCAAACCCCAGTAATGCGGCTGAGCAGACTGCAAGCAGAACGTGGTTTGCAAATACGGGACCTACTCTGTTTCCCTGTACATCAATGGCAAAATCTCCATTAACTTTTGTATTTGTAGTATCTGAACCTTAACAACCTGCTGAACTCTGTATAATCAGCTCGTGGCAATGAAAGTCTCGTTCAGCACATCCGGAAAACACTTCACTGGAACAGCTTGGTAGTACTCCATAATCTCATTGAGGCCTCTTCTCTGCATTTGCTCCTGTGGTCAGTAGGAAAACGTTGGATGTGGGGAAAAAAGGAACTATTTTCTTCTCTTCTGTCCAATACACCATGCATTAAACTTATCGCCTTACTCAGGAGAACTGTGTTCCAGATGAGATTGACTCTTGGGACTGTAAGTCCCCTCTTAGTGGCTGAGGAGCTTCTTATAACTACCATAGAGGCTGAATTACCTGCTGTTCTCAGAGAAGCAGGTGCCTGCAAGCACTCCTCTATGCACAAGAGGGAGAGGTTACTGAGAGGACAGCTAGTAATAATGGAGCTGCTTGTGGGCTGCATCTGGCATATGTAGTCATATGAGGTTTTTTGTTCTACTCCTTTCTGATTCCAAGGCAGCACTAGTGTTTTCTCCTCCTCAAACAAATAATAGTGAATTAAAAAAAAAAAAAAGTTTTCAGTACAGCAGAGATAGGTTTCTGCTTTTACAACAGATAGAGCTCTGAATGTGCAGAGCATAGCAGGTCGTGAGTAAACAAGCCGCATGAGTGCACAGAAGTGCTGTCTATCACGGCCTGAGAGAAAGCTGCCAAGTGTTTATCTTTCTTCAAGTGACACTTCCCTCCAAGAAAAGACTGAAAAACATACAACACTTAGAGTGGAATGAGGGAAGAAAATGCATTTGCTATTTGAAGAAAGTGGTTTAGACTGGCCGTGAAAGGTGTGCAAGTGAAAGGGAGTTTCCGTAGCTTGTAACCATTTATCAGATTTCCATTGAACTCATATGCTCTGAAAAAATGTTTGAGGATGCACAGAGCTGTGGCTATGCAAGAAAACCACTTTGGAAGAATTTTAATCCTTCTGGAATACCAAAATCTCACTGGGAACTAGAAGTCTCAGTGTCCAAGTTCCTTGCTGTGGCGTCTGCTTTGGGCTGGGTAGTAGAGATAATTTAGACTCCATTCCAAAACTGCTGAGTCTAGACCATGACTTAAGGAGACTCTGCGTGGAAACACTAGTCAGCCCTGGCTGTGTTCCTGCTCAGGATGGAAGAAAGGAAAGCTGCACGAATCCAAGAGACTGAATAAAGGTTTCCCTCTAATGTGCATTTTTGCAGAGTGTCAGGGGTCTAAGTGACTCATAGCACTTAGCATCTGCCATACCAGCAGATAAGCTGGGCTATTCTCACCAAGTCATTAAACATGAACTGCAGGGGTCCTAAACACTGTCTGTGTATCTTGCATGAGCATTTCCATAGGTCAGAAAACATTGAACTTAGCCTGGTCTCACTGAATACTGAATTGTGGCAACTGTAGACATGAGCAAGTCTATCCATTCACTGAAGTTTCCTGGAATAAGTGGTGGTTGAGAAAGCAACTGTACTTTCAGAATTACTTTAGAAATTTATCTTCTTTGTTATGCATGGCTTTTTATGACACTGTTAATGGTCAGATGAACAATTAAGTAAGATCAGAAATGTAAGGTTAAGTGAGGATGTGAAATGAAGGAGGCTCCAACCGAGGAGGGGGAAGTATTGGTTTTGTGGCTTGTTACAACGTGAGGATGGGTCACAATGAGTCACCTTATTCTCTATGGACAATAATGAGTGCAATAGAAAAACAACCCTGGGAGAATACCCCAAGAGACAGTAAGAAAAAAGAGGAGACATTAAGATCAAAAGCAAGGATGATGCCAAAACAGAAATGGAGGGAATGGATGTGGAAACATTAGAAGTAAAGAAGAAAGGGGAAAAATGAAGTGGAAACACTGCAAAAACAGTAAATTAAGGACAGGATTTTCAAAAGTGCCTTGCTGTCCTAAAAAGTTGTAATTACTTTCCCATTGATGCTGGCAACAAACATAAGTAGAGGTGGCAGAGTTAGGCTAGCAATGAGCACTTAAAAAAAAATCTCACCTTAGAATTACATTGCTTTCTTACAACTTCTGCTGCAACAATGACGTCAAGTAATACTCATGGCTACTAAATTACAGCCAGTGTCCACTTAGATGTTCTGGAAAGCCTCAGATGTCTGTGGCATTAAGACACCCAGAGGCAATTACAACACAGGAATTTTCTGAGGCCCTCAGCAGCTAGTTAGAAAACTCACTTGTTGTAAATAATGAAAAATATACATTATTATGGAGCTTAGAAAAATCTCTTTCTCAGAATAATTAAAATGCAACCATTAAAAGTCAAATTGCATTCACAAACAGCTTAGGTGTCTATGCACTCTTTCATTATTCTGGTTTCCTAAGTGCAGCACTCGGGAAAAGTGCCAAGTTTATGTCTGCGTGGACTGGGCTTCTCCCCGTTTATCAGAGGCCGATCAGAGAGGAGGGAGCGGCACCGCGCGCTTCCCGGTGCTGCCCTGCCAGTGAGCCCCAGCCCTGACCCGGAGGGACCATCGCTGGGCGTGAGGAGGCAGCTTGGGCTCCGCTCCTTTGAAAGCTTTGGCATCTATCTTTGCTGAGCCTAATAAGAAAGAAGGCAGTGCTGCCGGTGATGTTTGTGATGTGTCCTTTTATCCACAGGAGACTATCACTGTTCGTTTGATCTCACGTTTTGCATAGGTGATTGAATAACTTGCTAACGGCGACTGTTTTGGTCACTACCACTTCGAACTGGGTCCATCCCAGTGGTTTAGTACCTCACTTTTAATCCTGAACTCAAATGCCCAGCAAGGGTAGGCCTTAAGGAGGTTACGTGTGGTGTGAGTAGAGGAGTCAGTGTAAACCTTGTTCAATTTAGGGTCCTAAGACATAATTCATTTGCATTTGCACACAGATCGAATTTTAAGTCTAACAAATTAAATATTTGCCACTTGGACGTGTTGGAAAGCTTATGTTTATTAGTTCAGAGTGCAATAATTATTAGCTAGAGAGAAGCACAACTGCAATCAAAAAGAAAACTAAATAAAACCCACCTACACAGATTTCTCACACTGGGCTCTGGGCATGACTCACGGGTTATGTATTAGGCGTTGTGGGTGGGTACTCTAATTTGTATGTGTTCCATTGTTTAGATGTGCTTTGTACGCGCTAATTCTGACTTTCTGTTTTGGCAAAATCTTACAAAAAAAAAAAAAAAACACCACCCTCTTGGGCCACAGTCATGAAACACAGATGCATTACCTCACCTGCCTATCTTGGGATCAGGGTGGGCTCCGCCGGGGAAAGGGATCAGCGCTTGCTCAGGCTGCTGGGCGGAAGCACGCCGCCAGCAGCCACAAGCACTACCTGGCCATGGTCGGGCTTTTGCAACATCTTACCCACTGCATGGAGAATCATTTTACATGCTTTTCAGGCCAGATTTTCAAGACCAGAAAAACATTTTTCGTGCTTTAAAGCATTCATGGGAGAAATAACTCAGCCTGTAGTTTGCAAAGCATTTCTGAGCTCAGTCTAACACGCCAGCAGACAAGAATATATTAAATGTTAAATGGAGAGAACTTTTAAGACTGGAGAAAAAGGGCATCCTTCCAAAATATTATAATGCCAGTGCATGCCTAAGCTCCAAAAGAAAATGATTAGAAAAAGTCATGAGAAAATGATTAGGATTGGAAGCATTTTCTTGGTGTTGAACCATCAACAACCATCTTCCTTTGTGGAGCATAAATTATAAATATGAATTCAAATGCTAGTGGTATAAATTATACAATATATACATTATAAATATATAAATATAATGTATTTTTTCTATTAATAGTTAGATAGTTTACATGGCCCTTGTCAACACGAAGTGAGAGAGGCAAATAGTAGAGCATGAAGAATGAAGTGTGATGACGACTAGAAAAGTATTGTGATTTATCTGTGAAGCTGACTAGAGCTGCTAACCATTTTGGTAGCTCGGGAAAAATGAAAGGCTCTCTCCCGCTTTCACCTTAATACGTGTCTCCGTGATAGCCTAATGCGTGTCTCCAAAGGCATTCTCAGGAAAACTCTCCTGGCTATGCCGTGAAGTTTGGCAGAAGCCGTCAGCTGTGTAAACTACTGTGACCATCACTGCCAAGGAGTAAGGTTGCAGTGGGTAAAACAGACACTATGTCAGTGTGGTAGCTATCGCACCATCACTGGACGACAGAGGAGGAAAAGGTCTGCTTTCTTCCAAGAGTTCATGCACTTTCCACAGATGGATGGCCTATCAAAACAGAAGCAAAGAGACCAGAGGAGTCAAAAACCTCCCACAGAACAGAAAGAGTTGGCAAAAAAACCAGGTGCGAAGCAACGCCCTCCCAGAACATCTGAAGGCCCAGATGACCCTGCCCCACACGCAATTTGGCTGCACCTCCGGGCTTCCCACGCCTCTGTAACCTGGCATCCCCCTGCATGCCTCAAACTTTCTGGAGACACCACAGTTGCAGCTGACCTCGCCAGCATCCCTGACAATACTGATGCCCAACTTTGCAGGAGATGGAGGATAAATCAAAATCTTAAGCCTTAATATTCCACAGCTAAAAGAAGGAGGTACTCGACACACCAACATTTCTTGCTTCACTTGTTTACTTCACTCACAAAATATGCAACTTTCTTGACCTTAAGTACACTCCTTAGGAGTGTTCAGGCTGAAAGGGGCTCCACATCAGCCAAAAATAAGCATGGTTGACCTTAATAACTACTTTCCTTCAATCACAAGGGAAACACCAATGCTACACCATTGTGTGCATCACTTTTCCTTAACGCCTACGTTTGCAGCGAAAGAACTGTTGAAGTTAACCCTTTCACTGCTAATACGAATGCAAAAGGTTACAGATTTGAGCAGGGTCCTTAACAGCCTTTCAGGTTTGTTTTCAAGGGTATACCTGTGGCATAATGCAAGTCATTCAAATTTTCCACTACATCACAAAATGACACTCAGGTCTGTTCCCACTGTTTGTTTAAACATAAAACAGCGCTCAACTTTCCAGCAGCAGTTTCCTGTTTGACGAGTATTTAAATGAACGGCTGGGTAGGTTTTACCAAGCACACTTGGCAGCACTGGAAGTGCACAGCTCGGCAACTAAACAGCAAACGGCACTTGCACTTGCGGGTGCTGATGAGGCAAAGAGCAGGTAGACAGGGCAGGGTGACGCTGCCGTCCCATGCGTGCTGCAGATGGGGCTTGCTGGCAGGTTGTCTGCAAGAAAACAGAGGAAAGTGCAGAAGCATAAAGGCAGGGAGGCTAAATGTCCCAAAATGCATCTAGGAGAGGAACGGCAGACTTCCTCCTCACTCTATTTGGCACACACAGCTAAAGGAAGAAGCTGCCTCATTGCTCAGACACCCCGAAGTAGCGGAGTGGGAATAAAATGCTGCCCTTTATCTTGCTGCTCCCCATGAACTGGGGGCACTGGCTTCTGAACCAGCCCCTGAACTGCTCTAAATAGGCAGGGGGAGGTGGAGCCTAGGCCAAAAGGGACGATAAATTTTGGCTTGTCAGGGTTTCTCACTTTTATACCTGGTGTGATTTCTGTGAAGTCTATGAAATTATGCCAGATTTAAAGAGGTGCAACTCACAGCAGAATTTCATCTTTACTACTTAATACTGATTCTTCTTAATTAATTTGTTATGCCAGGACCAAAAGCATGCTAGGTGCCTGTAATATTCTCATTTAATTCTCTATTTCTTATAATTTTATTTCATACTGCAAAACAATTTCCTGTAATTGGACCTCTGGATACCTATTGACTTTCCATAAAACTGGCTGAAAACTACCACTCCATTCTTCTTACATTTTCACTGATATTTATTCAACTGTAGGTTCCTAATGTTTTAATTGGTTGCAGCAGCTCATATAAATGAACGGCTCTCAGGCAGAAAACATTCTTCCAATGATATTTCATATCAAGTAGGTTACTGCACTGGGATGAGATCAGCAGCCTTGTTAGAAGTATATGGAATTCAATTAAATGCAGAATATCTAGCACTGTACTAATTGTCTGTATTGCAGGGAGAGAGCACAGCATCCACTTGATGTAAATAACAAGAATAGTAAAGTGGCAAAAAAAGACCAGTCCAAATGAAGATACAGTGTCAGAATTTCTGGAACCAAAATGAGATGCAGCACAATGTTAACACTAACTGGGTATGGTCAATTATTGCATCTCTCACTACAGAGTCTGCACAACTCACTACCTAAACGATGTGCCATTCAACACCCCAGAAGGCAGAGGGAGTTTTTTATTCTATATCACTATGACAAACTGAAGCTGCTGAGAAATAAAGGGCTGTATTTGGGACAGCATCCATTGATTCTGGTTGTTTCTGGGTTGATTTGAAGCTTTTTTGATCAGATATTAGCAGATTTGGGTGCTAAAATTTCTTCTTTAAGTTGCTGGAAGAAAACAACGTGGGATACTAAAAACCAAATGAGAATCCAGAACTCTTGACCATGTGGTTTGAATTTGCAGGATAGCAGAAGCTATGAGTGGACTTGTCTTTAACTCATTTTTCAGTCAGAGTGGACTGGGGACTTTTTAAAATCAAGCTGCAGTAAGTTCCTTACCCCTGGTGGTTGCACACACCTAGAAATAAAAATCTGATTGCCTAAGGTTTTACCATGCCATTCAAAATTTTGTTGGGCTAAAGTGTCCGTGTAGCTGTCCATTTGAAACACATTAGAACCTTTGTGCAAGGGGAAAAGCCCCAATCTTTAAAGATGTATTTTTAAAATCACTCTTGCCTTCTGTTTTAAGTTTCCATGGGCTGAGGCATTGTTGCTCTGTTGCTCCTGGCCTGGCTTATCAAGGGATGTTACCCATGACAACTTGTAGCCTTGATGGTTCAGAAGATGGAAACTTTATGTAACAGGGTGCCAAGATTCACATTTCATAGAGGATTTCGCTGGGAGATTGATTGACATATATGACTTTACTGTCTCATGCCTCTCAATCAAGAGGGACTTGCTTCCAACCGGTAAAAGAGAAACAAAGTGCTTCGTTGCCAATGAAATTGTTTCGTTGATTCATACATGACAGGTAACTGGGATTAGATTGCTCATAATGATTTGAAGGATGTATTGTGGCAATACCTTTAAGCTCACCGAATCGTTTAAATAAATATAAAATATAAATAATATATAAATATATAATACAGAATAAACTTTGAGGTTAAGAAGTTCGCTATTAGCTCATGTGCTGCGAGGGCGCAGAAAGTGCACTGCTGGAGACCTGCTGGCCTCATTAGGGCGCCGCGGGGTGAGCCTGCCTTCCCCGGGGTGCTGTCGAAGCTCGCTGGCTTGCGCTTGCCTTGCACGGAGGTTGCAGCACGGCCAGGATCCCCTGTGCCACGCTGGCCGCTGCTGGGGGCCAGGAGGCCTGGCTCAGCCTTAGGCGAGGAGATGCTTCAGCTGCCCCACTGCAGGAGGGCTGCTGGGGCGAGGAGGGTGCTGGGGGCAGTGCTCTGAAGGATCTGCTGTCTGTGGTTCAAAAAATAGCAGCCATGTTTGCTTTTGGAGCTCTGGCAACGAGTGCTGAGTTATACTCTCTTTTAGGTATTAAGTCTTAACCAATAAATGATGACAGATACCTAAAAGAGAGAGATGGCAACCACACACAATTTTGATAATGACACCTTCTCTCTCTTGCTCTCAGTTCAGCTCTTTTGGAAACTGTATTACAGAGTTTTTGGCTACCCATTCAAACCCACTGTTTTTTAACAAACCCATTTCCTCGCACAAGGCATCAGCAGCTCACACCGGAGGCCGGTCAACTAGTGACTTGAGGCTATGATTGGGAGAGCCTTGGTCACAGCTCCTGGTCTCACTGCACCTCTTATCCTTCCTGCCTTCCAGCTGCATCGGCTCAGACTTTAACCTACGGCCGTCGCCTTGAGCTGGTGTCAGGCCACGTCTTGTACCCCTTTCTCATTACGTGTGACTGCCTCGGTGGCCTGACTTACCTTCAGTGCCTGTGGTTTTAGGTGCCGTGACAATGGCAGTCAGGAAACCAAACTGACTTTCTAAATCAGGGTTATTCAAAAACAAAAGCACGAGAGAGAAAAGCAATGCGTAACACCGTATCAGTACAGTCTACATGCATGTCTGCCTTCTCCTGGAGCTTTATCATTCCCTAGAGAGGGCCCCAAATCTCTCTGCAAATATGTGTCAGCATGTCCCTCTAAAACTCCTCAGTAGCTGCCTCTACCTCCATCTCATAGAAGTCTTCTAAGTGTTCAGCAATCTTTCAAAATCTAGGTTTTCAAGAAAGCAATACATGTCATGCATTTTTCCTAGAGTCAAAAAAACATGATTGTAGCTCTCCAGCTTTGCTTAGTACCTTTTCAAGCATAAAAGAGTGTTTGTGCCTGTGGAGATGACTTGCTGGATCCCTGACTTCTCTTCCAGCAGCGCCTGTTGCATTCAATGACACATAGGCAAAAAATAAGCACCCTGATAACCTCTATGATATACCAAATCCAGTTAATGGCTAAATTACATAAATTATTACAGTCCATAATCTTGATTTTTACAAACCAGCTTCATATCTGCCAAAACACCCCTTTGGACAATAGATATATAGAGACCCTAAAAAGATGCTAAGATTGTTAACTAAGGCATTAAAGACCATGTGGAATTAGAGAGTAAAAGAAAATGAAACAGGCAAAAGTATGTGGATTTAGAGAAGGAGAAAGTGAAGACAGAGAACCAGTATAACTAGGAAAGTTACTTACATAAGGAATTTGAAGTTTAACTCCATCACTTGCAATGATGCTACTAGTGAAAATGGATTGGCTTGCATATACAGAGCCAGAAAATTTTTTATTGGTACCTCAGACCAATAAAATATTAGATTTTTTTTCTTTCTCAAATAAATCAGAAGCTTGTAATTGACCAACAACAAACTTAAGCTATTTGTTTTTGCCTGCCATATGAAAGAGATCATTTGCCTTATTGAACTAAAAGCAATCCATATCAAATCTTGAAAATACAATGGCAATAGCAGTGGTGTGTCCTTGCATGGTGTTAAATGAATGAAGAAATCACCTACTTGAGCAGGTAGATTGCAGATAAGCATGTTTGATAGCTTTACATACAAGCCTTGGCTACCTGTGTACACTCTTGCTCTGGCAGACTCGAGGGGTTCAGCATGAGACCCCACTAGATGACCCCCGACTATTTAGAGATCCTGCCCAACAGAAAGGGAACATGACAAGCAGTTTCTGAAATGACACCTATGCCAAGTGCCTCTGGCCTTTCCCGTTGCTCTGTGCAGTCTACAGATTCACGTTATTCAGCTTTTTAAATGGTTTTCTGCTCCTTTGCTGCACCAGAAATAAAAGCAACAGGAAGAACTGGGAGACCTGGCTGCAGAAAAAGGGCTGAGAAGGAAAGCAAACCAAAGGAAAATGCACAAGCCTTTCCCTGTATCATCCAGTTTGGCAACACCAGCGTCACAAGTATAACATACTCAGAAAGTAATGCCATTTTTGAGTTGACCACTTCCTTTTACATTTTTCACCTGCAGTATTTCCACAGTCTCGGTCAGAATGCTTTTGTGAAATGTTTCTCTTTTTACAAAGGCTATTGTGTTTTGCTCGTGGGGCATGTACAGTACCTTCTGGCTTGCCTCACTCCTGGTAAACCCGCACGTTTCCTTTGGGCATGACAAAGGTAGGAAGGAGCCTGCCCGGGGACCAGGCTGTCCCCCTGACCTGCTGGTGCCACCAGCAACACAAACCCTTTTCCCTGTGAGACGGCTTCCAGAGATCAGCTCTCTGCCAAGTCGTTCGCTAAAGCCACATGCTGCCACTGGAGTTTAACTATACCCTTCATCACACAAAAGCAGCTAATTCGTGCTATAAATCATACCCCGACATGCAAACTTCTGGCATCTCATTTTGTTCGCGTGAAATTATTTAATGCAACTGACTTTGAGGTGAGGAACTCTTTTATGTTGCTGATGTTTAGAGAAAGATTAATAGATTATTTGTTACTGGTTTAACAAATGCACTCCACAAACTGCAGTCAGCTGTCTCCTACTCATTTCACAGCTCCTCATTGGCTCAGGGTACAGGTTCTATTTCCAGTCTGAAGCGCCAAGCTTATGTTTATTAAAATATAATTACCTAAATGTAATTGTTTTGAATTATTACATCTCCATTAAGTAGGACATAGTTAAAACAAATAAAAACATTCCTTGATCAGAGTTGATTTTCTAACCAATTATGGAAATGACCACGGGAAAAAAAACCCACCAAACCCCACACTTCAAATTAGGTTGCTTTCCTCATGTGAATTAATCACAGTCTTTGTATCCACATTAGGGCTGTACTTAAAAATTATTTTTTCACGTATATTTTCTGCATCACTCCACAAGCCTAAGAATATACAAAATTTGCTATTTTAGGGGCAGGAGTTCAGGGTTTGCCCATTGATCACAAGACTTTAATAGCAAAGACTGAGTGAAACGAAGGTCTCATATTTTTGTGTCACCAAACTCCAGGCTCAGACCAACATCAGAAACCTCAAATTTATGAAAAGTATTCAGTGAAGAGAGTTTAAATATTTCAGTACATCAGAGTTTCCAAAAGCCAAAACTGGTTCCAAATGTGCATTTTGCAGTTTTCTCCTATCTTTAATAATGCACTTACAGAGGCCAAGTCTTTAATGGATTGGCAGGAAGGGGGAAGAAAAGAAGATGATCAACTGGGCTAGAGTTTGAACTGTTCAAAAATTGGCTTGCAGTGTTGCAGTTTGAACTCATTTCTAATTTCCAGGAAACGTGTCTGACCAAATTCAGTTGCTTTACATAAATTCCACCTTCAAATAAGACTGTATTTGAAGGCCTCGTGAATTTTTACTTGCATAAAACCTAAGGAGTAAGATTCACAAGCCAGCCTTTCTTACTCCCATGATGGATCCAGATCACTGAGACTTACAGCATTCTTGGTTTCTCTGTGTAGACACATCTGTCCAAAGAGTGGGAAGATCTTAACTTTAAAACATTATTTTTTTTTACTGTCATTTTACTACAACTTTTGCCCTTCTCCATCGCACAAACCTACAAAAGCAAATTAATTTTACTCTTCCCATACCCCATTTGGAACAATGTCTCCCAGAACCACACCAGTGTTCATGGCATTTTAGATATTAGATGGATTCTTCACGTTGCAGAGACAATAAGTATTGGACCAGAAAAGTAGACTTGTCAGAAAGAAATCTCTGAACAGCATCGCACATTCGGGGATCTGGGAGTAGTGTGATCTGGGTTGCACTCTTCAACAGGGATACCAAACAGAGGTCCCAATTCCAGCCTAAGATTTCTTTTCCCAGGTCCTCTGCTCACACTGAAGATGGCACTAGGTAGCACTGCTGTGAAGCTGGGGTGTGTGAAGCAATGTAAATTGTTGTGATTTCAAGGCTGGCAGTGCTCTTGATTTAACTACAAATCTCTCAGTATTCAATTTTTTAATTAAAACGCCAGTTCCTGGATTTACATCTGCTTGCAGCCCTCATGGGTATGGAGAAGAGCTTTGAACACTCATCTGAGAGCCATCTAAAAGTATAAAAGTGAAATAATTATAAAAAGCAAATAAAAATAAACCCCATGTTTGTTTTTATTAAATCTCACAATCATTAAATGAGTCCCATGATTTTTCAAGACCTGATTCATGTGTTTTGAACATAAGGGTGTAGCCAAAGACCAACTATGAATTAAGTCTCCCAGGTTGTACAGTCCACTGAGCTGTGTAACAAACTCATCTGCAACAGCCCCTGTGTATATCTGGGATGCTGTGGACTGACTCAGTGTAACTTAAGACTGAGCCATAAGGATTATCTAGAGACCAGAAAAGGAAGGTCAGCAAAGGAGGGGTCAATGCTTAAACCAAGTTGCAAGAGCAGTCTCTTTGGCAAGGGTTACAGCAGCAGGGTCCTCCCTGGATGGAGTGCTGTCAGCATGGCGCAGTCTTGCAAGGAAGTTCTTTGTGAAGTGAGTTTGCAAGACCGAAAAGGCACAGGGTAGTGCTCTGCGCTCACCACCACCGCAACAGCAACAGGGGATTTGCAGGGTGCCTCCTCGCCACCCCTACAGGCATCCCAGACACAGCATGTTCAGGAACTGCAGCTGCCCCACCAGACCCATAGCTCTTGCAATGCAAGGACCGATTTCCACACTTGTGCACCTCTAAGTTATTACCATCAGGAAAGTAGAAAGATTAAATCCTGATCTGGTTTGTGAATTACAGTTTTGTTTTTCTAACAAACTGGATTTTGTTTCTCCATTCTCTAGTCCTTGCCTAGTTGTTTGTCTGTTTTGGTCTCCTGTTTTATCCTCTCAGCTGATGATAGTGCAAGCTTCGTGGCTAAGGAACGGTCTTTCTTACCCAGATTGTGTATGAGCACATTCCTTGAGCACTACCATAATACTGAGAGAACGTAGTAGTCTGTTCTGCAAACTGCAGTGCAATTTTACACCTGCAAGAATAAAAGACGTTTAATATGGGGCATTTATTCCATTGCTACTTCACAGAAAAAGTAGCTCTAGCCTTAGATACTCAAGGGCAAGCCATACACCAGTGATGTCCATGTGCCGTCTTGTGGCAATCGATATTGCCCCTTGTGGCTACAGCCTGGAGCCCTTTTCTGCACTGAATAAGCATGGGTCAGAAGGAACATCTGTATATTAATCACATCACAGCAGAGGGGCTACAGTACCCTGGCAAAGGTGGCAACTGGCAGCGAATTACTTCCAAACCACTTTGTTAAGTCTGTTCCCACTCCAATTTTGAGCAGCCATGGGGAAAGAGATTGTCTGAAAGAAAGATGTGGGCTCAGGGACCTGGCCTGGGTGATCTATGGTGGCTCGCTGGCCTGAGGTTTGACGTCCCCACCACGCATTTTAGCTCTCATATTTTCAGGAAGCTCTTCAGAGCTTTAAAGATTTAATGCACTGCCAGAAGGGATTTTCTGACGCCATGATCTGTCTACTCATTCACACCCTCTTATTTTCTCTTTCTCCTTTGCCCAGGAGGTGGGGGAGGCTGGCAGGCACAGAGAGCAGCGTGCGGGCAGCTGGAGGGAGCCCCGCGGCCAGCGAGGCAGTGGAGTCACCCCTCGAAGGGAGAAGTGAACATCAAAGAGGGGTTGATGGGTTCAGGAAAGACCTGTCGGCTTTCTGCCGGCTGCAGCGCCAGGGCTGTGGTAGAGCAGTGGAGGGAAGCGGGAGGCGACGGAGCGGTGAAAGTGGGACTGGGACTGGGTGAGTCAGCGGCGCTGCCTGCCAAAGGCAGGTGGCTTCGACAACGTGGCCAGTGAGCGCTAAGTAAAAATCTATGGAAAAGGCTTTTATCTCCTGGATAAAAACTCCACAGTGCTACATTTTTTTCAGGTGCCCATTCTACCTAGTTGGGCATGAAAATGCCAGTCACTAAATGGACTGTAAAGCCCTGGGCTCAGCTGGAGCTTTCTGTGCCATCACCAGTGATATCTGGAGCAACAATGAACTTGTACGTGTGCTTTGTGAGATACATGGATAGCTGCACCTCTGTGGGTTTAAATATTGTAACTACAGGATGGACCCTAAATACTCGCTGGGAAGTGCTTAGCTCTGACTGACTCTACGTGACCAAACCAATGAATGGAACTTTTTGCAGAAAGCAGAAACTTTGGTCACTTTGGCTTCAGACCCTGTGGCATCTGAGTGACCTGTTGCCAGCAGGGCGGTGAGGACGGCTCTGGAGAGCTGTGTCTGCTAAACAACAAAACTAGCAAAATCTGCTGTAAATTCTGCTTAGAATAAAAAGGACCAAAAAAGTGACCCCAGTCAAATTCCTTGTTAGCTACAAGACTGGGTGACTCTTGGAGGGGAATCCATGGAGACACTGGCAGGAGAGAGGCTCGAAATGGTGCTTCCTTCTCCTTGTGGTGAGGGGATCAGCAACAGAACGCAGGAAGCTGAAACAGCAGATTTTTTATGTCACCATAAGTAAAACATAACACGATGAAATGCAGAGAATCTTATTGAGAATTCAGATGAAAAATAAAAGTTTCAGCCTTATGAAGATATGACAACAGGTCAGCAGGTCCCAGTGCAGCAGTTAAGAAGTCCCCCCTAAACGAGTGCAAAACAGTTACAGTTTGCTATCGCTTTTCAGCACCTTTTGAGAAAAAAAATCAGAAAGTATCCCTAAATCAAAGGATGAAAGAGTTCATAGGAACAGAAATGGTCCTTTTCCTCAGATACGCTGCCCAGAAGCTCCATAGTGAGAAAAGAAACACCATTTGGGCTATCCAAAGAGTGTATGCATTTACTCGCTTGCAGAAAACAGAAGAAAAATATGGGATGTGCTAGCTAATCATCATGACAGTTTGTTTTAAGTTGAACAGCTTTAATTCAGTTTGCTGTAAATAAAAACAAAATGTCAGAAGAGGGGTAACTGAGGTTGAAATTTGTTTAGAGGTTTACATTGCCTTTTGGTTATGTTACAGCAACCATTTCCATAGCAGAGGCGGGGTACTTGACGTTGGTTTTATTTATTCATTCAGAGAGCGGGAGCTTTGAGAGTTTTTGGTTGCACAGCTGCTGAGTGAGTGATTTTCATCTGTTTGGGACTGAGTACTCAGCTAATGCTCTTCTGTACAACCAGCTCCTGAATGACCGATGGTCAGCGGATGTGGTGCAGGGCGACAGGAGATGAGAGGTGCTGAAGGGCAGGCTAAGGCTTTGCAACACTGCTGGTGGGGCAGTGGCCAGTCCCTCTGACATGAAACCCCAACTTAATTAGGGGTTAACTTAATTATCCAGATTAGGCTACTCTGCCAGTTAAAGAAATGGCTTATCCCCTGCGTGCACCTTGTAGACAGCCTTCCAAATTATTTCTTCGATCTGTCCTCAATGCAGCAACAATGACTATTTTTCCAAAGAAGCTGTAAAATCGTACACTTCATAAAGACCTGTATCGCTCTTGAACGGGGATGGTAAAATCTTCGCCAAGGTATATACAAACAGCCTAGCACCTTTTCTGACATCCATTATCCACACTGACCAGTCAGGGTAACCCCTCCAGAGGCAGGCCAACAATAACATAAGGAGGTTATTAAATATTATTCATTACCTTCAGTGGAACAAAATAGAAGCCTAATTCGCAGTCTTGGTTCCAAGAAAACATTTGATAGGATCCCGAGGGATTTTTTTGTACTTTACTTTAGAAGTTTTTAATTTTGGCTCTGAGTTTAGATCATGGATAAAAATGTTTTTCCAGCAAACTATGCCTTGGTGATAACAACTTGAAATCCCTCCCATCTTACCTCTTGATTTAAGAGGAATGGGGCAAGAATGCCTCCTCTTCCCCCGCGATGTGTGCCATCCTAGTCATGCTCACCAGATTGTAAGTGAGTAACTGGGAGGCAGCAATACCAGGACTCGTTCTTTCAGATTGTCTTGGAAAATTAATTCCCTTCTTCCCAAAGCATTTCCCACTTATCTATGTCACAGCTAGGACTCAAAACCAATCTACCATAAATCAGTGTCCATTTCTATTGGCCCATTTTTTTAAAAGTCTATATAACCAGTGAATTCTTAGGTTAAATTAGTGAGAAATATTTTAAAGTGTCTAGTAGACCTATGTCCCATTTTTCAAGAAAATATGCCAACTTTGTTAAAAAGAAACCACTGAATGCAGACATCTGGCAAAAACTTTCTAACAATGTTTGGCCTTATATCCTTCTCAAACTCAAGCAATTTTTTTAACCCTTGCTCCTTCACTGATTTAAAACCACAGATAAAACCATGAAACAAAGCAGAGAATTTCTGTGGAAAGCCAACCATCAAGATAAAGTGTACTCAGAGGAACAACCTTTTCTACTTTCTCATTAAGTTTAAAAAAAAAAAAAAGGAAAGAAAGAAGAAGAAATGAGCCAAGGGCATTTTGGGTAGTAAAACCCTGCCCTCCAAGTAATTTTTTGCACTTTCCATTACCAGTATTTTCCTCTTCTAAAATAAAATACCCCTGCTCACTTGTGAAAATCCAAGCAAAATGACTGGGACACTGATGAAGAGCTTGATCTGGCAAATGCAAATTAACAGCATCAACTCACATGAATGAATCTTCTTAGAGCTACAATGTGTGCTGGCAGAGCCCTCACTCACTGCACCTTACGCCTGGAAGCCACGGCTCCAGCTGCATGCTAAAACGACCCTTGGCTTATACTTTCTTTTTAAACAACAGCAAAACAAAAGATGTTAAGGCATAACTGCTAGTGGAGCTCATCAGCTACAATCAAAAGAAAAGAGAGGCATTGTTCACCTCAGTTATATTTTTAAGAACAATAGGGGAATGAATGTCCTGTACCATCAGGTTTCCTCATGTCTTGAGGACCTTTGCAGCATTATTTGGAGTCCAGATGCCCCACAAGCAGTGCAGTGGAGGCCTGGATCTGTCAGACTCGCCACCCCCCTGCAAAGCAGCAGAGTTATAGGAAAGGATTCAAGACAGAAAGCTGTTTTGCAGACTGTGCACTAACTGTAAGGCTAGGTCCATCCCAGATGACCATATGTTTCCATTACTGGAAACAGGTACTAAACTGGCACTGGAAGAAACTAGAGCCATCTCATGCTGCTTCTTAGTCAGTTTGTATCAGTATCTGCAAACTCCAGATACGGGTGAGGTGAACGATCCAGCACATGGCTTCAGGCCTGAGTGGTCATGATAGGCAACATTTCATTACCTATTAACTTGATTTTCATGATCCTGGAAAGTATTTATTCATGAAATTATTGATATAATTGATTCTTTCTAAGGTTCACTAGTTAACGTTATGTTGACATATCCCAACAGTGACAGAAAAAGTATGTACATGGAACGATTTCAGAGGATGAAGAGACAGCAGCACTATCTTCTTAGCTCTTGGCTTGGTAATAAATATAGCTGGATGTAACACTTTCGATACTACAACACAGTTTAGTCTCTTAAGAACAAGAAGTTAAACAAGAAATGTTCAAAACTGGTGCAGAATTCAGGTAATTTATTTTAACTGACTAAATATTAGGAACAATGTTTTAATTCATCAGTTTAGGGTGTGTTCCCATCCAATTACAGAGACATTCTTAAAGAGGATAAATTGCCCAATATGATTCACTTCGGCCTCATAAAGTAGGCTCCTGAACTGGGGAGCCTGGAACGACTACCTCAGTGTCTGAGCTGTGGAGAGCCCTGTCCTCTATGGTCTGCAAGCCTCCATGGTCTGCAAGCCTCCATGGTCTGCAAGGCCACCCCTGGAGTCAGTGCCGTGCCCAGCTGACTTTGATCTGCCTAGTCTGGAGCCCAGCAGCAGGGAATTGATGGCAGCAGGTAGCTCTCCATCATCTAACTCACAAAGTGCGCATGGCTGACAGCCCACATCCTTACAGCTACTGGGATATCTGCTACTCCAAAGACAACTTGTCCATGCATTTGCTCCTTTCGCTGCGCTGTAGTTATCTGTGATTGTCCATTACATAGCCTTCACCTTTGATTACTTTCACCTTCTGGATCCCAATCTATGACTTTGGTGGTGTTGATGACTAGGAAAGATATACCAGGGTTTTGTTGAGGCTCATTATGAATAGGATTAACTGTTAAGTAGATACCTTAATTGGCAAGATTTCAGATATAAAAGCAAGCAAAATTCTGCTCTACTGAAAGCAATAGTTAACAGCTCAGGGGTTTTTTTTTTTAATCACTGAAAGTAACAGAACTCTAAAAGGGGATATCCTGTCAAATTCTAAAAGACAAATTACCTTGATTTGTAACACCTAAATCCAGCAAACCTGAAGTACTCTCTATAATTCCACTGATTGAACAACTTCATGGAAAGAAAACTGTATAAAACTATGTTTCTACTGCACTGAGGTTATCTGCAGAAGCAACCTTTGAGCACACTACAAATAGCTCAACTCCATGGAAGTGTATCAGCAGAAGCAACAATCCAGATGACCTACATCTTAGCAGGACATTAATAGGAAGCAGATACTAAATCTGTATATGTGTCAAGGGATGGATGTATTATTGGTTTGAACAAAGTTTCAGAGACCAAAGTTTCACCTCACCAATCAGATGAAGGGAATGGGCAATTTCCCTTTGGAAACCTTCTGCAAAGTGATCTGTTTAGCGACTCGGTGTAGACAGCAGGCAGACCCATTCAAAAGAGTGTTAGAGAGGAGAATGGAAAAAGGCAAAGTTGAGAACGGGGAGAAAAACATTTTTATTAAAGAACAGAATGTAAAAATTTGGGGGGGGGGGTGTGGATTGGAGGATAGCCTGTGTATCATGGTAACCGTTAGATGTCTCATTCCAGTGCATGCATTAGCAGGAGATAATTAGGAGCTGAAGTCTCCTCCAGCCAATCAGCCTGCAATTTATGGTATATTTAGCCATTCCTCAGTGATGAGGAGTCCTGGGCAGGCATTCTCAGAGAGTTACTGCCTTCTCTGTAGCCCTTACATCATCATGCAAACTCTGCAGTCATCATCTAGAAATTTATACCTCACAGCTAACTACTGTTTCTGTACAGCAAACACTACACTATTTCTTACCAAGAAGACAGCTTGTGATGATATGCAGCTTTTAAAAGTCTTGTGAGATCCTGCCTATATGATAATGCACTGTTGGCAGCTTGTCAGAGAACTGCAAAAGCAATCATGTTGTTCTGAGGAAGAGACAACAATTAAAATTTGGTTTCTGTGGCTTGATGAAGAACTGACAGACAGAAAAGAGAAAAATCATGAGGCCAAGTACATAGCTGATATTAAATTACTAACACTTCGTTTGCCTATCCTCCAAACAACCACTTGAGAGCTCTTACTTACTGAAACAGTTAAAAATAAAACCTCTAAGAACATTTAAAGCTGGCCACAGGCATTTCACAGAAGTTGGTGTTTCCCAGCTCCCCCTAAGCCATTAGGGCTTCCCTCCTACACCTTGACATGCTTCAGTTAGAAACAGCTGAAGGCACTAAGCTTTTAAACAAGAGTCTATTTACATGAAGTCTATTTACATTTTTGGTCTACAAGTTTTCCACTGGCAGTAGCGATGACGGGAGTCAGAGTAGGCAGGGCCCCAGGCAATTTAAGCATCTGTCCCTGCTGAGAGCACATTTGCATGGGACGGTGCTTGAAAGGCTGGCAGCTCTGGAAGCACCATTTGCCTCCCCATCCTTCCCGTGGTGGCTGCTTCTGCAGGTGGAGGGGCAGGCTCGGGGGGGAAAAGTGCCTCAGGACTCAAGGCATCAGTTCTGAGGAGCAGGTGAATCCTCTGATCATATTGTCTCTGCCTGCAAAACAGGCACGCTTTGAGGTCTTTATATTCCTTGAACACTGTTTCCAGTGCCGGTGTAATCATTCTCTTGTACAGTAGTCACAAGATACTGTGCCACACACAACCTTCTGTGTGGACTAACAACTAGGTATGAAGGCAGGCAATTGTACAGATTTTGTTCTTAATACCTTTGAATCAGACTGGGCAGATTAAAAACAAAAGTGTCCTGTCTGTGATTAATATTTTTCATTAAATAATATTTTTGTGATACTGACTGAGCAGTACCTCTAAGTACACAGAAGACCATCACCAAAGCTGTGTTTAAACACAGGCAACTTTCTGTCAGTTTATCTGCTTCACTGTATTAAATAACATTGCTGACCTTGCTGTTCTTCTAGTTCAGCCACGGAAGTGACTTGATTTGAGGTTTGTTGCAAGTATTTAATATTGCCCTAGCTCATGCCAAAACCTTTTTTCTAAACCTCTGAGGAAAGTGGAGGTGAGCTCCAGCTGTGGCAAACACAGTGAAAAGGCATAGGCACTCTACTTTCTGGATAGCTGTATCACCTCTTTATCCCTTATGACTACAGAGCACCTCTCCAGCAGATACAGCAGCTGTGCCTTCTTCCATATGCTCAGACTAAGCAGAAGGTGATGAAAAACAGCTGAGAAACCACTGAATGCAGATGCTTCACTTGGCCTGACCAACTGCTTCTCGTGCATTTGCTCTGAAATTCCCCAAACCACCCGACATGATTGATCTGTTTCTGGCTGAGGAGACTGGGACAAACTAGATAGAAAAGGAGGAATGTGGGAAAGAGGCACAGAAGAAGAAGAATGGAGGTCATGAAGAGAAACAAAGTGTGGGAGAGGGAAAAAGGCAGAGGGAAATAGGAAGACAAAGTATTAATACAGTACAATATTCAACAGGAAGGAAAATTATGTGGAGGGAAAACAGACATTGGAAAAGACTCAAGAAAGGAGAAGAGAAGGAGGTGAGGACTTGGCAAGGGAGATAAGCAACATCAAGAAAAGCAGTAGATTTCTTATTTTATCTTCTAGAAAACTGCTGCCAAAGAAAGATAATACTTAGCTATAGTTACTGTTATTAATGTGTGTAATGTGGACAATGAGAAGAGGAGATTACCAAATAACGTAGCTCTGGTGGGATGCCAGGCACTGGGGAAACTCATAGGAGGATGATCCAGCAGTTTTCCTGATGGGGAATGGAAACTCTCTAGGGCAACCTGGGTGGAAAGTTGGGGGCAGAGGCAAAGCCCTTTGCTTCTGCTCACCTGCGGAAGAAGAAGGGCTGAGCAGGTCATCAAAAGAGCCTGTTGCCTTTTCCAGTCTCACAGCAGGTTCTAGTGAGGATGACACGGTCAGAGGGTACAGACCGTTCTCACGGTATATTTGGAGTCAGAGAAACCCAATTTCTTTTGTAGTTTGCATGCCAGTATTGGTGGTAATTCCTTTTGCATGGATTTCAGCTGAATCAGCATTAGTTGTTAATATGACCTAGTGGATGCAGCACTGAAGCAGCAGGATATTGGTGCTGTTCCTCGCTGGTATACTGGGCAGCCTTGAGCATGTGAAATTCCCTATCTGTTCCTCAGTTTCCCCATCCACAAAGCAGGTAGTGGTACTCACTGATTTGCTGAGGTACTTTGAGATCCACGAGCGAAAAGTGCTAAATAACAGCTAAAACGTGTAACTAAAATTACCTTTTCCTCCATTTCCTACATTTTCTTCTTCATTTTCAAGTCTTTCACATGTTCTGCATTGCTTCTATGAATGTAGTTCATACCAGTAGCTGCTACATTTAGTCGTGGCTAGCCATCCTTAGGAGGACAATCAGTCCTCTCTTACACTGTAAGGGAAGAGATGATAAATGTCTAGCAACCAAATAAAGATCAGTCCTAAAAAAGGAAGATGGTACTAAGCAAGTCAAACAATAAAACTTGATAATATGTTTGTAATTAAAAAGTTACGAGTGACTTCCAGATATCAAAGAAGGGAAAAAGCCTAATTATTTGTATTTGGCATGATTTTCAAAGTTGTCATTGTACTCACAGGTTCTCAATGAAGTCAATGTAAACTGTGGGTATGCAGTACCTTTGAAAACCTTGCCAAAATTGCCTTTAGACTGTAAGCTCCTTAGGGCAGAGACCTGTTACTCATTTGGCAAATTGGATTGCAACGCTCCTTTGCCTAAACAAGACTGTTTGCATAATAATAATAATAGTAATAATAATAGATAACAGATTTGTGCTGAAATTCAGGAATATCTGATGTGGTTCTATAGCCTTCTTATTAACACAGTATTTCAAAACATTAAATAAAAGCTCATTTTATAGGCAAATCACCAAGGAAGTATGACCAAAGGAAGCTGGCTGAAAACAATTTAGAACCAGAGGGATGTTTGCTTGGTCAAACCTGGAACTTCCCTTCCACTGTGCATTTCAGTTGCACATTATTTGACTCATAGGCTGTCAGCTGGGAGCCTTGGTTGAACAGGTAGGCAATGAAATATGCATCTCTCTGCAGTTATTTTAGAGCATAGAATCTGATACATGCTAAGCACATACATCAGCGCACACACCCTCAGCCCTGGGGGTGTTGCTACACTCCCCAAATTCATGTGCAATCCCTCTGCCTGAGCCAGAGACAACTATGAATGCATGTTGACTCACTTCGCCTGGGAAGTGCTGGAGCATTAGGCTTCAAATTCAAAGGGTATCAGCAGAGCAGCTATTATTCCTTGCTCTTACTTCAGAAACCTTGCTCAGTTCAGCAATTCAGTCTACCCCAGCTATAACTCAGTATGGTATTTTGCAGTTTAATTTACAAAGTCAACTAATTACACACCTTCTCGACACACATGTGGAAAGTCAGCGGTGACAGAAACAGCACTCTCATCCCAAGAGTGTCAGGGAAGCTGCAAATAGTCCGCACCTTCTCAAAACTGTTTATTTCTCTAAGTCCTGCTTTCCTCCAGCTGTTCCTCATCTGCAGAGTGGGGATAATGATACCCACTTTTCTGAAGGGCTTGGAGGCGGGTGAGGATGAGCACTGCCCAAGGAAGGTGCATGATAATCTCAGAGGAGTGTCTGCTGCACCGCTGAATTAGCACCACCGTGGCTCCAGGTGCTGGCTATGTCAGCAGACAGCAACGCAAAACTCCTTTCACAGTACCATTTAACCAGAAGATAATTATGAGGAAAAGGGAAGAAAACTGACCAGTCCTAATAAATACCAGCCCTTTCAGGAACGAATTTGAAAGCCAGTTTTCTAGGTATCAGATGATAGGAATCATAAAGTTAAAGCATGCGCTTACTTTAATGAACCTGGTCAAAAGCTCTGTCTGGAGTGTTTATTTATTCATTAATTTTTACTTGAGTAGACAAAGTAAATCTGCCCTTGGTTTTCATAAAATCTTTCTTGCTACATTCTATTTAGTTTAAATTGGCATCTATTTGATTCAACCTGGAAAGCCCAGCCAAATACAATTAGTGTCATTGAAACTCCTGGAGTTAAATTTTTCTTTTCTTTTCTTCCCCCCCTCTCCCCCAAGTTTAAAAGCCGAGAGGAAGAATTCCAGAGCTCTGACTTCGAAATTGTTCCCACTTTTCACTTGCAAGAGGGGATGGAGCAAAAGGGAGTAAATAACAATAATGTCACGGAAGTAAAAAACCTGGCTACGGAGCCCGTTTTTGCCTGGATGGTTGGTTTTCCTCTCTCACTACAATATTGTGCTTTTTTTTGCATTTGTTTTTGTTAAAACTTCCAAGCAGCCCAGCTCAAGTCCTGGTGGATTCAGTTGCAGCTGGCAAGCCATGGCGCTGCTTTTTTTCTTCGCAGACCTCAGTGCGCTGGTTGCAAGCAGAGAACCTGAGGTGGTATCTGTTTCTTCTGCGTCCCCTCCCACCCCTCTGCTGCTGGAAAGGTCAGCATGGGCCACAGGCTGGAGAAGGGTGATGGAGCGTGGCCTGGCAGCCGTAGGGAAGTGAGCGGTCCCTGTCTCTCAGCTCCTCCACCGACGGCAGGACCACAGGCCTCCCTGGGTGGCCGGCTGTCCCCACGGTCATGGCCGCCGCCTTTGTGAGGGAGCTGGCGGCGCTGGCGCTCCCCAGGCTGGCAACCACCCGGCCGAGGTGGCTCCCCTTCGCTTCCTAAAAGGGTGTAGCTGGGCAGCTGCCGGGCTGCGGGCGGTAGAGAAACAAGTTAATTTTGCTCACAAAAGCTTCAGTAGCTCATTACAGAAAAGGAGCCTTCAAAAATATTGCTAAAATATGAATGTTTTGCAGGGGTTGCCACAGAAACATGTAGAGCATATAATCCAAAATAGGATGTCTAGACAAACTCCTACTGTCTGACCTTTTATGTATTTCCTAATCCAGCCAATCTTGCCAAGCAAATTGGTGACTAAGCAGCAATTCACTTTACATGGTGTCGTAAAGGCCTGACAAGGCCCAGGTCACGGTTATAAATTTCAGTCTGGCTACTTCAGCAACTCTCAGCTTCCTTTACCAGCACAGCTCCCGTGTGGTTTCTGGGCTGTGATGTGTGCTCTGGATCATCGTGTAGTAATTTTGGGGCTGTAAAATCCAAAAGCCACAGCTCCGCTGCGAAACAGAGAGCACTTTCATCCGGCGAGACCCCAGAGTTTACATAAAGCCGTAAAAAGGGAGGCTGGAGAGAGTCTCGGGCGAAAGCGAAATGAAAGGCAGCGGCGCTGGGGCCTGCCGCAGCCGCCTCCTTCTGGGTCCTGGGGGCTGGCGTCCCTCCTTCCCCCGGCGCGCGGGGTGCCGACCGCCCGGAGCTAGCGGCACCGGCACGTGCTGGCCACGGCGAGTCACCGACGTCTTTCTGCTCCGGGTTTTCCCTTCCTCCTCCCTGCAGGAGCCCCTTCGTTTCCCGTTTTTTATTTTCCAGAAGGAGCCCCGCACAAAAAAGTGGCCAGCTCCCGTCTTGCCGGTGCAGCAGCAAATTCACCAAATGCCCTTCAGTGAGGTGTCACTTATCAGCATGGTCAGATCCCTAACAGATCTGAAAAATGGCTTTAAAAACAGGGAATGAGGAAGGGGGCGTTGGCTCAGTAGTCAGTAACCTTTAAAGAGCTGTGTGTATCTACATGTATGCCTCTATGTATATATATGCATATACACATGTATGCATACACGCATTAGTATACATACAGATGTAGAGATGCAGAAGCTCATAAACGTGAGTAGATTTTACGGCAAAAAGAAACCGAAGCAGTAACTTTTTTTTTATACTTTGTTCCACATTACCCATTCCTCTCTCCCCATCAAGAGCAAGATTTGGGGCCATGCTTAGGCTGAAGGTAGGAGGGTTGCCTTGGGCAGGGGGCTGAGGCAGAAAAACAGTATTAGTGCTTCTGGGTTAAGTTGGTCCCAGGTACATCTTCTGGTAAGCTTAAGGAAATCTCATTACATGCTGCAGGGACAGGGCTGCCTAACACGTATGTTGCTGCACAGAAAGCAAGTGAGAGAGAGAAAAGAGAGCTATTGTCAGAAGGAAATGGGAGGGAGGACCCAGAATAGGTAAGGAAAAAAAGCTAAATAAATTACAATTTGATCAGCACGTTAAAAGAATTGTGTGCTGCACAATATTATGTAGTGGCAATTATACACTGCGTATTAAACAGTGGTAAGAATTAACGACTTAATATCTGGCCACTCCATAGAGCTTGTTACAGAGAGGTGTTGGATTTTATATATATTTTCTGTGA
Organism: Phaethon aethereus; assembly: GCF_964289735.1. NCBI lineage: Eukaryota > Metazoa > Chordata > Aves > Phaethontiformes > Phaethontidae > Phaethon > Phaethon aethereus. The sequence goes on along the minus strand of NC_138582.1, from coordinate 105,347,938 downwards.
AGTTTAATTTTCCATGTGGTGTTCGGTCAGGAAATGGAGAGCCCCTCAGGTGGAGGGTAGAAACCCTTCTGAGGGGGATGTGTGCTGCGATGTATGGGGGGAAGATCCCAGGGGCGAACATTTCATCTTCTGTGCCACTTGCTTTGTTTGATGCAAAGACGTTTCTACCCCAGAGGTTTCATTCTTAAGCAAGATTCCAAAAGAAGATGAAGAAAAAAATTTCTGCAATGCATGGACATCAATCCATCCAAGTGCAAAAGAAATTAATGGCTTGTGATTAATTAGAGATTAATGGGAGGCACATGAGGAAAAGCACTGCACTGAATCCACGTCCTGCATCGCTGGTAAACAGCTGTTCCTTTCATATGGAGGTTCAAAAGTTTCTTCTTCAAAGGGCCATTACCATCGCCCCTGCAGCACAGCCTACCAGGTAGAATCCTGGCTTCAGGAGATCCAGCTCTCAATCCTTGCGCTACCCCAGGGAGGTGTGCCTGCGGGATGATTGCTTTACCGCTCTGCGTCATTTCTCCCCGTGCTTGGCCTTTTTCTGCCTGATTTCCTCGGCTCTTTGGGATGGGCTGCTCCTCTTACTCCATGTTTATGAGGCCGTTAGGTGCTACCACAAACAAATGACTAAGCCACCACAGCAATTACAATCTGACAAATTTCCCAGATCCTGAAAAATTGGTCTCCTGATGGGAAGAATTAGACACCACATGCTTCGTATGTAGAGCAGGCAGCTCTTCTTCAGATATAAATGTACAAGAACAAAACAGCACTCATGCAGCCTGGGCTGTGTGGTACATGTTAAAAATAGAGGGAATGATAATGGAGATGATGAGGTCATGGAGGTCTAGAAGGGACAGATAAATTAGCATTTAAAGAATTCCAATAGTACAAAATTATATAAGATAATGAAAGAGGAGTGCAGCAACTTTAGCAGTCCTGCATGAAAGCAGATCTAGAAGTCTCCAACCCAAATCCTAACCCTAACCTTAACACTCATGATCATAACCCTAACTCTAAGACTAACCCTAAACGTAACCCTCAACTTAAGGACTACAACTGTAAGCCTAAACTCTAATCCTAACCTTAATAACCAGAACCCTAATCCTAACCCCCAAATGCTAGCATTAACCCCTAACCCTACAAAATCCTAAACCTAATCCTGAATTTAACCTTAACCCAAATTCTAACCCTAACTCTAATAACGAAAACTCTACCCCTAATTCCAAACCCTACCTTCAACCTCTAACCCAACTTCTAACCCTATATACGAACCCTAAACGTAACTCAATCTAAAAATCTTAATCCCTAAACCTAACCCTAACCTTAATGACTATAACCCTAATGCTAACCCCTAACCCTAACCCTAACCACCTTAACCCTGACTTTAATTACTATAGCCCTAGCCCTAAACTCTAACCCTAAACCCTGACTCTAATTCTTAACCCTAACCCTAATGACCATAACTCTAAGCCTAACACTAACCCTAAAACTAACACTAAGACCTAACCCTAACCTAATTACTCTAAGCCTAAACTCTAACCCTAATCTGAAACCCTAAACCCAAACTCTATTGCTATGTGAAAGCAAATCTAGAAGTGTCTAATCCTAACCCCTAACCCTAACCAGTGTAATACTGGGTCAAACTTCTCACATTAGACGTCATACTTTTCAGCTTTTTTCATAGCATTTCCCTGAGGCTGTTTTGCTGGCTAGATTGTGTTATGGTTCCTCCTTTTTGCTTGAATGAAAAAGATGAGCACATGGTGTTGTCCTCTGCTTCAGAGGCGCTCTAGCTTGGAGGAACAGAGAGTTGTGCTCTTCAAGCTACATACACCTGGGTTAGTCCCCGCTGTTGGTGTAGCTGGCAGTCCCTGTTATGTACTCAGTGAAGTCTTTTTAGCTATTGCCTGCAAAGAGCTGCCTGCCTGTGGCACAGTGCTGCTCGCCTTCCTCAGGAGGTCCTGCCTCATCCCCCCTTCCCACTCCCTGCTCTCTTTAGAACCCAGACAGACATTTTTTTTTTAAAGGAGGACTCCTGTTCCCTGCAAATGTAAGCAATATTATATTCTGGCATATGGTTAAATTTCACTGAGAAAATGGCAGTCTGATCTCTCTCTCCATCTTGCCCTTCCTCACACTCACACAAAATTTTATGTACTTGTGTATATGTTCTGTAATTTTCTGTCATGTAACTGTCAGCTGCACCACTATCCCACCCTTGAAAAATGGATTATTTAGTCCAATGTTTGCTTTAAAGTCTGAGCAGGGGTGTTGTGTGTTGCTGTATTACTGGTTCGGGCAGGCTTTCGTCCAAGCACAGCACTCATCACTGTTTCCTCCATTCCCCATTAATGGTCACAAGATGGTCCAGTCAAGAGATAGCACTCCTCTGGAAAATATTTATACGGGAAAGGCAAAGCAACATGCTAGACTTTTGTTAACTACAAAATTAGCAGGCTTATAGTGCTTGAGGATCTATGACTTCTACTCCATTTTATCAGATTCATTTTCTTATAACTGAACAGAAAATGCAATTGTGCAAAATACCATGGTATGCTTTGTTACAGAAAGCATAAAATGTACCCTGATGTATAAAAGGAATGCACCTTCATCTTTTCACCATAACAGCGAAGCAGGTGGCCAGCAGGAACTACTGACACCATCAATCTTTTTCCCCTTTTTATATCTCAGAGAAACAAACCTAACACGTACTGCAAAGTTGCAAATTTTACACATGGTCTATATAGCTCTGTTTCCTGCCACTGCTAACCTCATCATTTCTCTTCCACTCTCTACTCATTTATCACACCGACTTGTTGCATCATGTAATAATTTTGATTTTCAGCTCCAGAGGAGATAGCTGTTGCTTGGTATATATATTCATAGGATGGTGCCATGATGTAATGGGAATGCCAGATGAACAAGTATTAGAGAACAGCAAAGAAAGCACAAACACCAAACAGACCCAAACAGGAACGTTCTGGCTTCATTTGGTGTTTTTTTTTGTTGTTGGTTTTTGGTTTTGGTTTTGTTTTTTAATAGGGCAAGTAACGTTTTTGTCTTGTTTGAAAAATTAGTTTTCTCGATACAGGCAAAGGCAGCTCATACCTCAGATTTTGTGGGCTACGCAACAGTCAGCAGAGCAGTAGGACTAAGTAATATTAATGTTGCTTTGGACTAACATTTAATTCGACAATGAAGTTGTCCAACCAAGCAATGCTGACTCCATCCCAAAAATAAATGCAAACTCCAGGCTGACTGGAACTTGGAAATCTTATGAAGACACTAACTTTAACTGCTCCCCTGGAACGCCGCAATGCTGTCTGCACACTCAGCTGGTCTCACTTTACGTGTTCCCTCTCTCTGAGCAACAGCTAGCTGAAGGCGTTCAGGTCAGCAAAAGGGAAGCAAGCACTGAAGTGAACGCACACAGACACAGCCCAGCACTTGCTGCTAGTTTGTTTAATAGTTATACTCACTGCCATCTTCGTAACATCACTAGATGTTAAGTTTCTTTTGTCTGAAAGTATCTCTTATCCTGTGAGGTGGAGGAGAGAGCCTAATTTAGATTGTATGTCACCCAGCTGAATCGTTCACAGAATCACAGAATCACTAAGGTTGGAAAGGACCTTCAAGATCATCAAGTCCAACCATTAATCCAGCGCCACCATGTTGCCTAAACCATGTCCTGAAGTGCCACATCCACACATTTTTTGAACACTTCCAGAGATGGCGACTCCACCACCTCCCTGGGCAGCCTGTTCCAATGCCTGACCACCCTCTCAGTGAAGAAATTTTTCCTAATATCCAGTCTAAACCTCCCCTGGCGCAACTTGAGGTTCCACTGCTTTCTGACATAAACCGGTAGCAAGTATTCATCTCACACACATTTCAGCCCATCATTATCATGAGAAGGACTAAATCTGGGGGCCACAGTGACAAGGCAACAACCTTCTTATCTTTGAAAGATCCAACATCTTACATGTGTCTTTCAAAATATCTCAATCCAGTCCACGTCATCATTGTCTGCAGTCCCTAACTCCTGTGTTACCATACAAACAACAGGATCATTGTGTTGTACAGGACAATTCCCTGGTGAGGAAATCTATTTGATCCTTGACCTTTTTCTGTGTACAAGTTCAGGATGTTTATCATCACTTCACAAGGTAAGGCAATGACACCATTTCTTAAGCAAATATGGCTGTCCATAAACATGGTTGATGTTGCCAAGGGTCCGCTAGCTGAATCTTTTAAATGAAAACAAGAAAATGAAAGTGTAAAAACTGGCACACTGGGGGCCCAGAGATTTTAAGAATAGCTGTGATCTGAAAAGAGAAAATGGAAACAGCAATTCTTCTTTTCATTTATGAACAAATTAGTAATTTTGATCTTTGATACCAATACCTAACTCATCAAAAGGGTGATTGGCATAGTTTTTCTTATGCTGCAACTAACTACCTTTAGCACTGTTTCTTGCAGAGGAGCATCTGGAGGTCTCAAGCTGGCACCCCACTACATGAAGCACTGTCCAGATGTAAGCAAGGGTTGACCAAGCTCGTCTGGCAGTTGTGAATTGTTTTTTTCAAGGCACCTTATCATTAAAACACATTCAATATCAAAAACCATTTTTTAACAACAAACTTTTAGAAACTCAAGCAAATGAGAAAGCATTATTTCAAATACATTCAAGTCTTTGCTGTACAGTTTTTGTTATATTGTTTTCCAAGGAACGAAGAAAGTTTAATGAAGGGGATTTAAATGTCCCCCATACCAAAGTAGGGACTTGTACAAAAAGCTTGTTGCATTAGTCAAGGACAGAAAACTATTTCATATAGCAAAAATAGGGAAAGCAATGATTCTAACAAACACATGAAAAAAGAATATCCATTGGGACTCACAACCTTGCTTTCGGTCAAAATGTCCCAGTCCTTATCCAAGCAGGTTTCCTCTGGCACATGTTCAGTGCAGAAAATGACCGCGGGGCTGCTTGCCAAGCTCTGTCTGAAGGGAAAGAGCCAGGAGTAAGGGTAAATAAAGAAGTGGCATGTTGTAGGAAACACCTCAGCAGGTAGTACTGCAGAGAGTCCAGACGCTGTTGTTAGTTGGAAGACTGCCACCCGTTATAGAGGGTATCCAAGTGCTTGCCTACACGACAAAAAGAAGGTGTGATTGCAGCATGGATAGACATATCTGTGATAGCTTTAGTCTGGCAATTGTACCTAACAGCAGCAGTTAAGACATGCTGGCAAAGGCATCAGCTCCTTCCGATGACACAGCACCTTCTTCAGGACCAGGAAGCCCCACAGGCCTTGATTTTTTGATTGCTGGATTGTGGGGTAGTCTTCATCACTCTTACTGCACAGGCTGCCTAGATTCAGTCTCAGACAGAAGTCAAGCCTTCTGCACCCTGTGCTAGAAGAAGCTCCCATAGCCACATACATCTTATTCTGGGTTTTCATTTTAATCTAGGAGAGAGAATCTAGAAAGAGCTGCTTGCATTTAAATGGCAAGCTCCAAAAATCAGTGCCTACTTTTGTATTTTGGATAATACTGAGCACACGGCCAGTCCCATGCAAAAGGCTTTGTGAGATGTGAGCATGTGTGAGGGCTATACGGGTCTTATTCTGATCCTACCACTTTTACACTGTGATCACACTGAATTCCTCAGGGTAACTGAGAACAGTCAGGCACTGACCTCAAATCATGGTATTGTGCTGAGCAAAGAAAAATAATTAATTTTTTCCCTTTCCACTTCCTTATTTCTAATTTTGAATAAGGAAACTGTCCTGGAGCATCTTCATCCCCTATTTCTTAGTGTCATAACATATGTTCCTCTTTGATGGATGAGTAGTTTTCTCAGACTGATGATTTTCTGGTATCTCCCCAAAATGTTATTTCAGAGCTGTCCAAAAAAGCCACATCCAAAAAAAATAGAACAATGTGGAACTTGCTTAATTTCAGGATGCTACAAATTCAACATGCAGGTCCTAACAATTTAAAGATTTTATGAGCTGAAGTTTATTCAAATCTGGAACTCAAGTCAGTGTGAAGGAATGCAGAAAGAGGGGGAGGCCAAACATACAGAGACACCCTCCCTCTCATATTTGCATGAATTGCCTTATGCTAAAATAATAGAGTTCTGTGTAGACCCAGCTGTTTCTTCTATTAAGTTGTCTAAAAAAATACGGCTTTATAACATGCAATTTTGCCCAGAATTGTGGCTCTATTCCACTATAAAAGTTCATTACCTTATTTACTAACTTGTAAAAACAGGCCTTTCAGGTTATTCTTTTTCTCTCTGATCTGCCTGAACCCAGCCTGCAGGACGGTTCCACCAGACCATAGCATCCATAGGGGAGGAAAGTGCAGGACTGGAGGCATGCCAGAAGCTTAGAGACAAGGAGCTACCATTACTTCTTCCCAGCCCAGGAAGAGATACCAAACTGGTTTTGGATGTGCTCTGCTAATGCAGTTGAAATAGCCCGATCTGCTTGAAAGAGTCGTTATTTTTCCTCAGTTAGTCCCGTCTGCTTTTTCACCTCCTTTCAACTTCGCTAAGGCTAGGATGGTTGCTTCTGTCCCCCTCTGTGTGAACATCACCTGAACACAAAGGTACCAGCTCCAGCATCCCTCCCTGCCAGAACCCCAAAGCAGAGTAGGGAGCACAGGGTATGACCTATACAAAGTATAGGCAAGAGGGGATTTAGACCCCAGGCAGCAAAGAAGTGCTCAAAAAGACTCCAGAAACACTACATTCATTGTGCAAGCCAGGTGAGAGAAGGCATAAAGCAGCAGGGTGATCGCCCAAGATAAGCCAGAGTTCAAGGGGGGGTTGGCTAATCTTTGCTGGGGCAAAGTGCCACTGGCTGTTTGCTGGTACTTTTACAGCACTTCCCCTGTACTTCTTTGTTCTGTCCTTTCTGTTTGCAGCAAGGCATCAGAAAAATTTCCCCTAAATAACCACTGCATTATTTTATAGATTTAACCTTGTAACTCTTTCCTCTTATTTCCCTCTAAGTCACACGTTATCTCTTTCACTGCTAAATATTTCCTGTCTGTTCATTCATCGGCTTATTTTAGCTTCTTCCTTCCTCTTTGTTGGCTGCCTGCCCCCTATACGTCTGCCCTACATGTTTATACTCTTACCCATTGTTGTCTGTTTTCTTGGCCAGTATATTGGTTCCCATTCTTTGCCATTGTGAAACTCTCAAAGAATAACTGACTCGCTTCACATTCTCTTTGTGTGAATCATGACTCTTGCAGCCTCCACCACAGCAGCCGTCTTGACCTGTGCCAGCTCCTTGGAGAGCAGTTCCATGGTGGCAGTAGGCTCAGCCTGGTTAGTAGCCCTTGATACTTCACTTGCCTTTAATGGGTAGCTACGAGTCTCACCTAGGTTTTCTTTAAGTTCTCTGATTTCCTTTTCTCTCTTGAAAACAAACAGAAACTAAACTTCCCTCCTTTTATAAAATTCATACTGAGTTCCTAAGGGGACAAAGCTAACTTAAACTTTGGAAAGCTTTAATCCTGCTATTTCCTAGCAACCCACTGAAAGGAAGCAACAATTCCCAGATACCCTCAACGACTCTCCTTGTGTTCATTATAGACCCAAAGAAATAGATAATGTGTGAGGTTTTTTTTATCCCCATGAAGTTCTGTGCAATAACATACAACATTATGATGCTAAGAGCCTCTTCACTTGATTCATGCTGATCTAAGAGGCACGAGAATCACATTCCAAACTAGAATTCTTCAGAAAAAAAGGCATTTTCTTTTTCTATGCCTGTTCCACTGCGATGTTCTCTCCCAGCACTGACCCCCTGCTATTACTTAGGTGCTCCCTTGTTGTTGTCTACATTAGGGATGCTAGAAAGAAGAGGCAGCAAGAGAGTGAGTGGGAGCTCTTATGACTCAGATTTGTTTGATTAGCAACAAGCACCCACTGAGGTCCTGAGAGCACAGCTCAGGAATGGGTGGGATAATCCAGGATTAGATTTCTCTACTACTTTTTGCCTTTAAATTTTTTTTTTTATAAATGAAGATTGTTACTGTGAGTCAAAAGTTCATTAAAATATTGAAACTGGAAAGAAAAAATATGTTGAATATGGCTGAAACACCAATCACTAAGAGGGAGGTCCATCCTGCAGCCTCGCATATATAGCCCACACTGTTAGAGACAAAGAACGTGCACCCCAGATGACCTGGTGCTGTGCAACTGCAAGGAGCCACAGCATTCAACACCATTAGAAAGTAATTCTGATTTTGAATGCAGATTTTGCTGGATTTCACTGTACAGTAACAATAAAAAATGGCAACCCAAAGTGCCGTGTATATTTACTTTTAAAAAATCAGTCTGATTGATTGTTTTTTATTAGTATTTTGTCTTATATCAGCTTTATAGTAAAGCTACAGACTGGCTTTGTATTTATATGAGTACAAAATAGTTATAAAAAGGGGAGGAAAACATCCTTCTTATTCCACAGCATCCTGATGCAAACTGTTAAAATCAGTAACTGTAGCAGACAATCACCCTTAAAATCTTAGATGCATACACAATTTCTGTCAATTTTTAAAAGCTGCATTTCTCCCTTTTTCCAGGTATAATCCCCAGAAAAGATTGATATTTGGCAGTTTCCAAGGCAGACCTTCCATATACAAAAAGATTTGTTCCCAAGGTATATACACACATACATGCACATAAATATGTTCCTGTATATACCTTGTGAAATAAGTGTGTATGTACTGCTGGTTTTGGAGAGCTTTCTATTTCCTTCTCTATCTCTGTCTCAGCATGGCTTCAGCATTTACTTGTGGCTTTTCTCCCAGTCACAGGACTTTAGTGGTGAAGTGCTATGTTTTTCAGTTTCTCACACATATGCTTCTTCATTCAGATCATCAGAGTCATGTACTGCATGATTAGTGAATTTAAAATTTCAGGTTCACTAACCGCTTCATGAGACATAGCGAGAAGCCAACACAAATCTACATCTTTGATAAGTACCTGCTCATCTCAGAAGATAAATTCAGTGGGAATCTCAGCTACAAAGCAGCTTGTCATATAGTGTACACACACTGGAAAGCTTGCATCTTTAGCATTTGCAAACTGGAGAGGAAGGTCCTCCTTAAAAGAGATGCTATCACAACTCAGCAGCAGTCTCTCCTTCCATGCTGATCAGTTTTCATTATGGGAACACTTTATATCACTCTGTAAGTAAATAGTTATTAATAGATAAAATGCCAGGAGAGAGACACCAGTAATTGGTCTCTATCCTAGACAGCTCCTTGGTTTTGCAGGATTAATAAAAGACATTATTGTGCACTGCAATTGGCTTTCCTCTGACTAGCCTTTGGTCAGCTCTTGGGCTCTCGTAGTAGTCCGTATCTGCTGAATTCCCACATTCTTGCAGGCAAGTGCTCATGGCACCACTAGGGCAGACCTCAGCTCCAGGCAAGATGCTGTGCTATACAGTCATACATAGACTCACACATGCAGACTACTACTCATAGCATTTCCTCTAGACATCTAATTTGAGTGCCATGCAGAACCACAGTTAGAAGCCCAGGTTTATTATAAAGAGAAAAAGACAAACATTTTCAGACAGCAAGTCAGAGCATAGATGCATGCCTAAAAGGACACTTGGTCTACAGTCAAACTGCAGTATTCATCTCAGCTTGGACCTCTCTTGATTTTCACAATCTATATATAATATATGATAATTTACAACTCAGGTGGATTAGTTCAACCCAGTCCTCAAAACAAGCAGTTAGGCAGAGAGCTGCCTTGAATCCAAGCTGCTTCCTGTACAAAACATGCAAGCCTCCCATGATTGAGTAAGTTAATTTATCCAGGTTGCTAAGTGTGCCAACATTAACTTGGTATTTGACTTTTACAAAGTCTTAACACAATTTTTGTCTGTTTGCAAAAACATGTAAGTAATAACAATCCAATACACTTAATGTTACCTTTGCAAAGGCTAGGCACAGGCACAAGAGCTAAAGCACATGTTCTGATGGCACCTACAGTGCCGAAAATTTTGCTTTGTAGGGTGAAAAAAAGACATCCGTTTGCTCTGGACCTTTGTCATGCTCACTGGGCAAAAAAAATCCTGAAATTGATGCTGAACTAACTGCTGTCCCCAAAGGCTTAAACACACACCTCCTTTTCTCCAAAGACAGTGAATCAACAATCCCACTGAATACCCATCACGAAGCACCACAAGACCCTCCTCTAAGGTACTTAGATTGACAAATCTGTTGTCAGTGACTTCTATATCCAATGGTCTCACCTGGCTGGTAACCACCTGGACAGTGAAAACATAAAATATTCTTCAATCATCGTGTCAGCCCTTTTCCATCTGACCCCTGGTTTCAAACCACTCACATTTCTGACCACGTGGAGCAACTCCTGTAACTGAGAACTATTCAGCCCTGGAAGCTTAAAAATACCCAGCCAGCTACAATTGCTTGAACTCATGGAGAGAAAAATTAGAATCAGGTGTTCAGCATAGCCTAAGAGTCTTCATGTTATGGGAGCTTGAACTACTGCACCTAAACTGAGAGAAATAAATGTGAGGGTTCCGCAAGTCAGGAAAGAATATGTTTTGTCTCTGCAAGCCAAGAAGGAATATATTTTGTCATGGCTCTTCACAACACCAGTGGTAAAAGTCCCTTTGCATTCCTGACTTACTGTTGCTTTAAAAGAACCTCACTTGCTGTCTAGGTACTGAACAGGTAGAAATGGGAGTGATTCGGGAAAACAGATTGTCCGTTCATTTTGTAAGTTCTGTTTTCCTATCTGAAACAGACATTTCCATGGGCTGTTGGCACCTCTTACTAAAAGCACCGTTTCTGAAATACCTGTGGCAGCAACACTGAATAGCTACTTTTCTGCCAAGTGACTTAGAAAACAAGTTGCACAGGGCAAGTGTAACTTAAGAGTGGACGAGGTGTCCTGCATGACTCTTATCACCCCTCTCTGCTATTCTGATAGGCAGGGACGTGAACTGGCTTCACAGCTGAGCAGCTTTCCCTCCTCAGACTCTGTTTGTGGCACTTATCACCAGGGTGAAATCAATGTTTGTTTACTTTCTCTGAGTAAACTGTGGGTGTGGAAGGAGGAGGAGTCCCAAACCTCAAAAAACAAAATGAAAAATTCAAGGAAATTTGAAAAATGTACCAGCCTATAGATGAGAGAAGAGAGGAATTTTAAATTTAAGAGAGAAGGTGGGGTGACTCTCCTATCACTGCTTCCACCTTTGCCCTTGGCTGCTGCAGCACTGTTCTCTGGCTGCCAGCGTGGAGGGGAGCAGCCTGCTCCTTTGTGCACACTTACAATAGTAAGTGCAGTGTCCTGGGATCACTTAAATCCTCTGCATTCTTAAAAAAAGGTCTTTCAATCTTTGACATTTTAAGTCAGAAATAAAAGCCGCCAAGCACATTATTAAATTCAGCCTCAGTTTCAAGAAAGGGATGGGTGTGGGTGTGTCTGACCATGACTACACTGGGGAGATAACTGTTTCTAGGAGAAGAGTGTCAACTTTTATTTTTGGGACAGCAGAGTTGGCAGAAGCTCTTGGCTTCCACCGCACAATTCATGTGAAATGAAAAAAAAAAAGCGAAAAAAAAAGAAAAAGAAATTTAACTGGCGCTGCCCAAGAAAACCAGACAGACACACACGAAAAAGGAATGATGTACCATATAAAGCATTAAATACACACACACGCACACACAGTCAGGACTCTGCTTTGTAGGATTTGAACCATATGCGCATATACACATACACACGGAGTAACTCACACCCGTAAATCATTTAGCCAGACTATCTGTCTGGTGTGTGGAACAGAAACACACTTATGAAATCTATTTTCTTCTTTTAGCAGCAGGCTAATAATTGATAAAGAGCCAGACTGGGGGCTCTTGAGTTTTATGTGACAGATATACAAGGCTGCAGTTCTCCTCGTGTGCGCTTTGCCTGTTCTCTCGCCTGCAGCAGCTCCAGCCCGAGAGCAAGCAAAGCCCCTCGCCGGCTGGCACGGACCGGGCTCCTCAGCAGCTGCCGAGAAGCCCTGCGAGGGCAGGGCAGATCGCCCGATTTAGCTAAAGCGACAGGAAAGACGTGGCCCGTGGGGTGACTCCACAGGCGCGGGAGCCAGCTGCGCGTACGGCCCCGCTCGGGCGGCTGCGGCTGCCGGCCCAGCCCTTGGGGTAAGCGCTGGTCACAGGGAGGTGCCCGCGGCGCGGCCCGGAGCCCCCCTCAGCGGCACCCCAGCGTCGAGGGCAGCGGCGCGGGGGTGGCAGCGCGGTCTCGCCGTAATGAGAGAGCGGGCAAAGCAGCAGGAGCAAAATGCCCTTGTGGCCCTCCTGAAGGCACCCCCGCCGGCTCCCGAGTGCCAGGGCTTTCCTCCCTCCTCTGCATGTCGCTCGAATTACAGTGCCAGCCCCAGACACTGTATCAATGAGATATTGTCTGCAGTTTATTTTTCTAGGATTTTTTTTTGCCTCTGTCTCTTTTCTGCACGGCCTTTTCCCACCCTTCCCAAACAAACTCTAAGGCAAAGTTTAGCCTGTCACAGCGACAACCCATTTCTGGGTGCAGCAGTGCCGGTCCATTGGCTTGGGGCAGCGGCCGGAAAAGGGGCAGCTTGGGCAGAGGGGAGCCAGGCAGGATCCGGGCCAGGCGGAGGAGGGATGCCGCCTTGCAGGACCACCCGTCCCAGCCTGTGCACTGCCCCCGGAACGCTGCCCGTGGCCGCACCGGTCTCTGCGACGCGGTGCGCAGGGATGTGCTCACAGCAGGATGGCCTAACGATGTGAAGGCAGGACGAAGAGCCGGCAGCTGCCAGGCACGAGCCCTGCGTTTCCACTGGGACAGACCGTCTCAAACAAGTCACCTGGATTTTAAGTGCCTCTGTTTACTCATGCATTAAAAGGAAGAGGAAGCAGCAACAAGTAGAAGATAAAAGGGTGTGTGCATGGTGCTAACATTTACCACCAGCTGAGTTCAGTATAAAGAAGAACTGGTTATCATAAGCCAGGCACACCAAGGGTGTTCCTGGCTGCATGAGCCCTCAGAGCTCTTACTTCTGCTTGAAGGAAGAGCGCTGATGGGAGCTTCCACCGCCACCTCAGCCGGGTCCTCCTCAGAGGGCATGGCCATGAGTTCGGTGAGAGAGAGCACGGACCACCCCCATCTGGTCTCGGTGTGGGGGAACAACTCCCCTTCCCTTGCACTACTCGGAAACTGGTAGGCTAAATTAAATCCTCTTAACACACAGCATGCCAGCCCCTAGAAAAGCCAGGAAGGAATGGGTAGGTCCCCATGCCCAGTGGCATGCCGGTGGGTTGGGCTTGTACACCATGTGTTATTCCTCACGAAGCAGCTGTGTGACGGGTAGTCTGCTTCTCTCAGCTCTGGGCTTGGGGTAGCCCAGAAGACAATGTAAGCTCCACCTCAGGGCTGACCCTAGTAGGAGCAGGAGGTTGGGCTAGAGACCTCCTGAGGTCCCTTCTAGCTTGAACGATCCTGTGATCCCTCTGGGTACCACCGAGCGGCCAGCTCGGACTGGCCGCTTCTCCCAGGCTTTTTGCATCCTGTCTTTTGCTCCTCGCTCTCCCTCTGTACACAGTACTGACTCCCCGTTCTTCTAACATATAGTGAGATTGTGAAAAAGGTTAAATATAAAGCAAAACACAGACTTAAAATATAGTGAGATTATGAAAAAAAAAAAAAGTGAAACATAACCCGCTGTGAAATTATTTCCATATTACTTGGCATAACTAAGGGGCAACTCTTTTTCAGGCAGTTCCTTTTTTTTTGGCCACTTCAGTCCCTCATACTGAAAGGCCACAACCAGCTCCTCAGACTCTCTTGAGAGACATGACAGGGATAAGCCCCACTTTGGTGAATCTTGCAAAACAGAGAGCACGTTTGCTTCAGTGCCTGGAGCCTGCCAAGTAAGCTTGCAAACAGGAGGTGTTGCTGGCATGGAAGGAGCATTTACCAGGCTTCCCGCTAACAGAAATACCTGGTGCTTGTAGTGATCTTCCTTCTGTCAGGCTGTAAGGAGTCCAGAGCTCAGGAGAGGCTGCTTTGTTTGTGCTGAGCCCTGCACGAACACAGCCAGAGCAAGAAGCCGCACTGCAGTTTCTGATTTTCACTAATTGCATCTGCCTTGATTTTCTCCCCCGCATCATTCCTGTGTAAAAGGACCGGAGATGCCTCAAGAATATGCCTCATTTTTTGACTCTATGACAGCTGGAGCACAGTATTCAAGTTCAGGAACGCAGGCGTGCCACGCACACCCTGTTGAGTAAAGGCAAACAAGGTCTATGAGTGTCATCAGAAAACTGGCTTCTCCCCTTCCCTCTGAGGCACAAAACCCACCAGCAAAGCAAAAAGAAATGAAACTTCACCTTTGGGATCTACAAGTTATTTTAGCTATCCCATTGTCAGAGAAATCACCAGGATTTAAAATGTAAAACACACTTAAGATAACAAACACTTCAGATGCTGCTTCCGTTACAATGGCACCGAAGTGCTTGCTCCGACCCTGGTAGCACTCGCAGAGGTGCCACTGAGAGCACGTCTGAATCGTGCTTGCTCTGGGGGGCTTCCAGGGACAGCACCACGCAGCCAACCCCCCTGCTGAGTTACGCACAGTTACACACCAATTCCGCTAGGTCCGCCCGGAGAGTTTTCTTTCAGGTTATCTTGGCTTTTAAACCACGTCACTGGTGGAAAGATGACTACGCAGCGTGCTTGCACCAAACAAGGCTCTCCAGCACACCAGAAAACAGTTTAGTTTGTCACTGTAGTGTGTTTGCGCTCATTTGGCATGAGAAGCCCGTACCGTGCCGGCGCTGTGGGAAGGTGCCAGCTGTGTATAGCTACCACATGCACTGGGACTGGGGAGAAACAGAATTCCTTGCGCTTCGGTGCTGACATTTTAATATTAAATCATTGTAAATTACAATGAGTGCTATTCTGTGGAGTACAGACCGTGGCATCTGCTTAGAGCCAGAGAGGAAAGGGCAGAGGAACAAGGCTCTCACTTTAGCTGGTGTCCTCCAGGCTGGAGTTTTCCTACTCGGTTCTTGACTGCCATTAGCAGAGAGGTTACGCTGAATTCCCATAGTTGGTGCAATGCATACCGCTTTCGGCTGACTTCAAATCAAGTAACCCTGTTTACATCTTCAAACAGTTTGATTCAGGAATTTCATGGGAGCTTTACCTTCCAACTCCAAGCTACATTTGGTTGAGTTTGGCCCTGCATGTGGGAAAAACCCTTTGGAGAAGCACAGTAGTTACTGTACAGACACAGCTGCTGTTTTTCCAAATGAAACACAGTATTTCATCTGTTTCAATGCTGTTTTAAGTCAAATCAATTTGGCCCACGGCTCGCTGTGTATTTCTTTTGCCAGATTTGATTTTTGTGTTTGGAGTTTGGGCTGGTAAGTAATAATGACAACAACGTGTCTGAAACAAGAAGATATTAACTCTATTTACACCAGTGCAAGCAGAATTGTGAAAGACTCTCTCAGTGCCAAGTTTCAAGCAGGCTTTGGTATGCGTGGAGTACATTCAGGAGACAAAAGTTTGGCAACGGAGAAATACCAAGGAGCCGGGAGGAAGGCTGGCTGGAAAGAAGATCCAGGTTCTTGCTGTGGTGGGGAGATTCGATGAAACAAGCCATCTTATAAGCAGAGGACTAGATTCGGCCTTGGTGCCTGGACCAGTGATGAACGTGTGGTTAGTGCAAACCCTGTTGCATAGCACATTTTGTGTGACACACGGGCTAGGCTGCAACTATGCACTCCAAAAATGAAACGGTTAAGACAACTGTGGAGCTGCCATGTACAGATCAGTGAAGTATGCAACATCTTACCAGCTGAAATATTTGAACCCAATCATTAAGTTGTTACTCATTGGGAGCTCTGCCATAAAGTTCCCTTTCCCCTGATATTTATGATTAACACTTTAAGACATCTGCAATGCCTTTTTGACTCAGAAGAATTCCAGTTAAAGGGAACCAATTTTCTGTAGCAAAGTTTCTGACTGTTACAAAAGAGGACACTTGTGGTTCAGCTATCTCTGTCCTTTGCTCTTCCCAAAGCAGTAAATCATCTTTGGGAAGGAGGGTTCTCCTGGTACCCCAGCTCATGGCTCACTCCCCAGAGAGCTCCCTCCAAGCACCCAAGCTTGGAGGCAGCGGCCGTGAGCCCCTTCACAACTTGTCAAGCACTAACTAACACTGGCCGCCCTTGGACCCCTGGGATACTGGAGACACACGTAGACCATGGCCCTACGTGTATGACCCCCCTGGCCCTTTGTAGCGCTAGTGTCAGGATGCCTGGCCAGGCTGATGGGCTGTCCCTTAGGCAAGCTGGGACGGAGGCTCTGCCGGCAGCAGAAGCAAGCCAGGGGAGGGAAAGCTGCTGTGAACAGTAGGCACTTCCCAAACTGAGGTTCTGGCTGCAGCTCCCAAGAAAGGGAAAGCAAAGTGTATATGAAGACAAAACAGAGACACACGAGTGCAGAAGCACATGAAGCCTAGAGTGAATGTTTTTTCTTTCTACAAGCTCTTCCCAATTAAAAAAAGGAGAAAGCAGAAAGTACTTGAAAATAGGACCTATGGTTGCAGAACCACATTTCTGAAATACAGATCTCTCAAGTATCAAACTACACTGCAGAATGACTAATTGTGGGGTGACTAATCCCTGTCTCCCCTCCAAAACTATTACTTCACAGTGGCCAAGAAAACATACCATAAAGATGTTTTTATTGCATCACCCACATTTACTTGCATTGGGAAAGACTGAGCCTTTTAAGGTACTCTTCTGATTACCAAGAGATATGCTTCTTCCATGTAAGAAAAGAAAGGACCACTTAGTTTTCATAGTTCATCCTGGACAGTTGTGAAGGTGCTTGGTTAAATGCCTAGGAACTGGGGAGCTGGCTTTCAAGCAAAGAAAAAAACTATTGGGGGGGAAGGGGGCAGGGAGATGGCAGAAGCAGATGGATATTCAGGTTGACAGAAAATGAAAACCTGCCTTCATCTTGCTTTCATTAGTCTTCATTATATGACCACGACAGCTTTAATTGCTGCCCTGCATACATAAGTAATAAAAATGTAAAATGTTTAAATGAACTGTGGCTCCCAAAAGCCATTATAAAAGATTAATGATGAGTACTCTTTGCTAACTTAAACGTCTTCAAGAAACACATCTGAGCAGCCCTTGTGGTTAAGATGGTATTAGAACAATATTTGCCGGACCACTTGTCTCAAATCATTACGCATCAAGCGTTGATGGTTTTGATTATTCCATCTTTAGCTAGTCTGAATTCTGGACATATTTGATGCCAATTTACTCGTTCCTGACAAGTTATCCCACTCCTGCAATCCAAAGAAAGAGTCTTCAGGTACTCATAGTTATATTCTGTCTTCAAGAGTTGCTGAGCTTGCTTCGATGGTTTTTACTGCCAAAGTCATTGAACATAGGGTTTATTAGTAGCACTCCAGAAGTTACCGTGCTAATTAATACAATATCCAGCTGAAGGGGAAAATACACAATCTTTTCTATTTAAATTGGAAGCAGTACCAAACCCATCTTTGAACTGCCACTTTCCCTTGAGGGGCACAGATTTGACTCTGTTTGAATTCAGATGTGAGAGTGGAGTTTTACTTCTAAAAGAGCATCAAAGCAAAGCCAAGCTTTGGCATAGTTTTGGCCACCCACCTCTCATTTAACTTAGTAACCCATCTTTAGGATAAAGCAAATGCTTAAACAGAGGTGAAGGTATCAGCTCTTGCCTTCTCACTGCTACCATTCAATCTTCCTTTCATGTTTTACCAATGTATTTACCACTGCGTCTACTTGGTACAATGGAGTGCCATGCAAAGAGCTGTAAGTTGCCACCAGCCCATTAGCTCATGCATCCATGCTCTGAACACACAGCAGGACAGTTTCAAAAGCAGTATGGCTCTGGTCCACTATGCCCACTGGAATAAGTTACACCTCTCAGCAAAGCTCAGCTTTGGGACGAGCCTAGCTAGCAGCTTTTCACTGTCCTCCATCTCTGGATGGAGCAAAGAGTCAGACCATGCCTGAACCTTGCACACATGTCCAACAGAGCAGGGGCAGGATGACAGAGCTCAGATGACCTTCTGTTCTCTCTCTGTTGTCTACAGGCAACAACCAAACTTCTTAAATGGGCACTAACATCTTTTCTGTAGATAAGCACCCCCCTGGCAAAGTCAGCTAGATTCTCCTGAATTCTCCTGACAGCTACACATCTATGCGAATGAAGAGATCTGCACAAGCAAGCTGAGCTTTTTCTGTATGTTGTACTCTGATGTTTGGCTTTCAATCCAATTTTAAGTTAATACTAACAGATTTGGGAAGACTTATAAAACTTGATACTCTGCGGAATAAACCACTTTCTTGTTATTTAGGGTTGAACTAGGATTTTCACAAATGGCACGAATTTGCTGGCTGAAGAGCTTCTGTGTGCCATCCTTTCCAACGTCGCTTGTTGAGGCCAAAAATTAGACTGGGGGACCACCAAATGATATATTTCTATGTTCCTTCCTGCTTTAGTGCTCATCTTGCTATATTCCACTCAATGTTGATTTTCATAATACAGTCTCCTCTGCCAGGAGTGGATTATATTGGCTACTGAAGATCTTCCAGGCCTTCACCAGGTCTCCTGCACAACGATGTCCAAATTTTCCCATTTCCCATTCCACTCCCATTAGCTCTCTGGGCTCATTTCTGTACACATGGTCCCATTTCTATTTCCTGACCACCATTTGGAAGCTGCCTCCCTAGTAAGTCTGGCTCCTGGGCTCTCATCTCTTCCTGCACAGTCTTCTGCACTGGTCCAATTCCAACCTGTAGATCAGAAACTTTTCCAAGACACCTATCCCCTCTTCAGTGCTGCAAAAAAACCCTAACAACCACCAAACCCATTCTCTGTTCAGCATCGCAGAAATGGACTGATGCGATTAGGACCACAGGGTTAATTATATTAGGGGACAGCAGGACAAGATTGCTGTTCCTGAGGAGAAGAGCAAGGTTCTGGAGAGAGAGGAGCGTGGCTTAGTGTTGCTATTTCACAGCTGGCTGAGCGAGAACTTGGCTCTACTCTTCCCAGCCTAAGCAGTAGGGGCAGAAGCCCCAAGGCACAGAGACTGGCTTGCCAGGTCTTTTAAATCAGTGACAGGAGGAGCAGGAGGAGCTCCTTCCCCTCTCTGTCTCCTTCTCCTGTCGGAGAAACTCCTCAGGGTGGTGCTCAGTCTCCCGCAACTCTTCTCCTGCTGCTGCAGTTGCCCTGGAAGCCCCCAGACATTCCCAGCAGAGTCTGGACGGCTGCTTTGGTGACAACCTGGACTCAATTTAATGAGAACGTTCACGTTCACTTGCTATGCTGGCGGCCCGCCAGCATATTTTCTTGAGGCACATAAGAGAGAGAAGGGAAATGGTGATTTTTAACAGTTTTTTGTTTTTTTTTTTTTTCATCCAGCCAAACCTGACTGGAATTTCATGGATGAAAGAAAAGGCACTTCTCTAGCCCAGGGGCTTTGTCCCTGCCAAATTATAAGGGCCTGCTGCAAACAATGGAGGTGTTAGAGCTTCTAAAAAAATAAAAATGTTGAAAGAATCTTTTATAACGGAAAATATTAGGCAACCTAAATCTCGGGCCAGCTGGTAGCGGGCAGTATAATATAAGCTCTTTGGAGGAGAGTTGTGCAAATAATGGATTTTCAGAATTTCTCCTTTCCCGCTCCCCCCTCTCCCCAAGTTTGAACTATTTTAGCTATTTTCTAAATTTATTTGCCAAATTCAGCCAGTTGCTAAATTCTCCTCGAATTTTTCTTTTCTCCGTCGACAGGTTTCTTGTGAAAACAAACCCATTCTCCCACCTCCGGCTTGGAATTACAGCGTTCACCAGTGACACAGTTAGGAAGAAATCTGCCTGTGGTCAGCTTTTTCTTTTTTCCCTACGTTCTTGTCAGAGCTCACACGTTACAGGAACCAAGCTGGCCTGATAGCTGCGCCTGGCAGCGTGCAGGGGAGGTTTTCCATCAGTCTCCACCGTCCCCAGATCAGCCCACACCAGGCTAAGAGCCTTCGCACAGTGTGGGGCTGGAGGTTCATTAGGTTGTGGTTTGCAGGCTGAGTCTTCACTGGACCAGTTCGTGATGATGACGCTTCTGGTGTCAACTGCAGAGCAGATGTTGCACCTCGGTGCCGTGCCGCTGGAGGGGAGAGCTTTGAGGTGACCCAGGAGGCGGGAGGCCCTGAGCCCTCAAAGTCGTCGATCCCGTGGCGTCTCTTGTACCCGTGCAGGTGTCGGCCATGGTGCCCTGGCCAAACCCCGCTCTGGCACATCACCAGCCCTGGCAGTTTACCTACTTGAAATCACCCCTGGGTTTCTAATTGCGGGGGTTGTCCCTCACTTCCCTTCTTTAGCAACAGATCTGTGCGTTAACGACTGGCGGTTGCCTGCTGCACCCTCACCCCACTGCTCCGGGGACGGCGAAGCCGTCCTTGCACGTGCGGTCCCCCGCACCCCGTGGGATGAGCTGCAGCCCCACGCACGGGGCTGGAGGGGAGCTGCCGCGCAGCGCCAGGCAGAAATGACGGAGACCCAAGGTGAGGCTGCAGCAGGCCTGCCCGTGGCGGTGGGGCACTATAAACGTGTTTAAACAAGCTGCCTGAGCCCTAAAACGTGGTTCCAAAGCAATGAAATGCGGCCGTTTGGCAGTGGCAGACACTGCCTTGCTTTCAGAGGCTGCTTTATGACCGTTAGCGTAACATAGCCCTTCCAAAACCTCCCCCTCTTCTCTCTTTTTTTTAGATTATTAAATCTATCCTCAGAGAAGCTGAGACATTCTCAAATAGAGTATTCAGGTCTTCTGTTTAGGGCTTCAAGTGAACGGTGAAGTGCAAGTGCATGTTATTATAGAGCCCATAAACTGCAGGACCAGACAGATAATGTAAGTACCCACATTCGAAAACAGAATGCTGAAAATTTTGCCAGGAAAGAACTATTAAAACAAATGAATCTCTGGTGGTGATTTAAAGCGAAGCAAAACTCCTAGTGTGAATGTAATCTCTTTTCGTCGGTGGTGGCGTTGCATCTCGGTTGGAGGCCGCTCCTCCACAGCAAGCCGCAGTCAGTGAGGCCCTTGTTCCCGTCCAGCGCAGCATAAACCGAGCTGGGCAAACTCTGGCCTGGGTTACGGCCTCGTGGGGTTTGCCACCAGCGCAGGCTTGGACCCACCGCGCCTAATCGCATGGGCAGAGCAAGGAGGACTTGAGACCACCGGGAGCGAAGGCGCTGCTCGGAGCTTCGGTAACGTCTGTAGAGTTCAGCCACGCGGGAGCAAAGAAGGGTTAAACCGAAACCTCACGTTCAGCGATTTGGCAGTAAACATTGTAGGCAACCAAGGCTGAAATACTAGTTTTTCCATTTTCCTTACTACATAGCCACTTGAAACACTGCCCACCTTTTCTTTTAAATCTGGGAACCGGGGTGCATTCCCTGTCCAAAGCTCTGGACAGAAAACTCCTTCTGAAGCTTCCTTTTGCCATTTGAAATCATGATGGAAACTATACAGAGAAAGGATTGTGCTGTAGCTATGGGCCTTCTAAAATAATTGCTTCATGCATAAATATTGATAGTCAGTGCTCACTTCTATTTTTACACAGCAGAACTGAAAAAATATACATATAAAACATAACAAATAATATCTTCCTAAAATAAGGGGCAAAACCAACCTCAAGTATAAACAGCAACGACAAGGGAAAAAACCAAAACAAATAAAACAAGAATTCTTTTGGGGCATTTTCCTTTCTATTTTTTCAGTCTTCTATCATTACTCTATCTGTGAGTAAAGCCTTGACACGGAGTACTTTGGGAATCTTTGAGGCTGTGTAAATATGTATTGTTGCTAGGTTGTGAAGCATCCCAGCTCCATGGAACATAAGCCGCACGTGTTAGCGGAGTAGGAATAAAGCTAGCGGAGGCCACGGGATCAGATCGAGCCGAGGCTGGCTCTCCATCGCAGCAATCTTGATGGCTGGAGAAGGCAGCAGCCGGTAATGGCCCAATTCCTCCTGGTAGGAGATGCTCCCCATCAAGGAGGTGCACCCATTTCTGTGCAGGAGCAAGTGGCAGGGTATTATCTGGTCTAGGAACTTGCAATACCATGAGTAGAGACAGCAGCATTTGTATTAAATACCTTTGCTCAAATCTTGCCAAACATGATCATCACCCCTGCACTGAGATTTCCTCTTCACCCTGTTCAGTCCCCTCCAGGGGGACTGCAGCCTGGGACGCTGCAAAGATAGAAGGTCAGGGTTTGGCCTCACCAGTTTGGTCCATTTGGGCAACAGAGAGCTTTCTTGAGCCGAGCAAGCTTCACTGGCTGAAGAAAGTCTCCAGCAGCCCGGTGACAGTCTGTACAGCAAGGTCTCCCTGACTCAGTGTCTGCTGAGTGACTCACCGGTCACTCATCTCTCACCCACCTGGCAGCGCGTGTTAAAGCCTTTCACCGGGTGCTTCTGGCTCGTCCACTCGCATACATCCCCCAGCGCTCTGCACCGCCTGAAACGAGACCCCTCCGAGAGCTGGTGCGCAGACAGCCTGTCTGTGTCTTTCACCCAGCAGAAGCCAG
This sequence comes from Phaethon aethereus, assembly GCF_964289735.1. Classification (NCBI taxonomy): domain Eukaryota; kingdom Metazoa; phylum Chordata; class Aves; order Phaethontiformes; family Phaethontidae; genus Phaethon; species Phaethon aethereus. The sequence continues at coordinate 105,325,247 of NC_138582.1, read as the reverse complement.
AAGCGGGAAATTTCGGGATTGCCACCCCTGTGCTCCCTGCGGCATGCAGATAAGTCGCTGACCTGCCAAAGGAAGAGGGACAGATTGGGAGGCCAGAGGGAGCAAGCATGACCTCAGACCCACAAGTTCAGCCAAACATCCCATCCCACATCAGCATCTACAGGCCCAAGTCCGCAGCCAGACGGAGCCTGGAAATCAGCTGGGACAAGAGTGATGCAACTTCATCTTCTCCAAAGAGCCAGGATGGGGCTGGGATGCATGAGCTCTTTTCTTCTGCAAGGCAGCCAAAGTGCAACACGTGTAGCGCATCTACTGCACTAATCCTTTTTTTGACTGCAATGAGACGGTTGTCCTCTATTACCTTCAGCCCCTCAGTGTTTCTTGCACAACATAACTTTGATTGTAAAGTTCTGGAGAAGCAGGATTTTGAGCCCAATTCTGATCTCACTTATTCTGGCATAACTCAGGAATAACTACAGTTATACTTGTAGAAGACCAAAATCAGTCCAGTTCCTTTTAACCGGGCAAAATTTGTGGTCTGCAGAAAGAAGAAAATAATCAAAGATGTAAACAACAGAGCCGGCTGAAGAAGGCGATTTTTTTTTTCTCCTCCAAAGTTCAATAATTTTTGGCTAGCTCTTTAACTAACTGAAAAAATAGTTTTGTGGGGGAAAAAAAAAATACCACTGTACCTAAACGTTTGGCATTATGATGCAAAATTTTATGGAAGACAACAAAAATTGAAAAACTCCCATCATCTGAAAATAGTACTGATACTGTCTCCAGTGGCAACTTATATTATAAGACAGAATATGGCAATGCTGGGTTGTGTGGTGGTTTCATTCCTTAAAGAGCACTGACTGCACTCCACTGAGTAATGTTAAGTGGATACTCAGAAAACATTGCTCTTTTCCCATCCTGATGTGTAAGCTCAGTGCTGAGGAACGTCATCCAGCCGGCAAGATTTCTGTACGCAGGCCTGGACCTTCTGATGCGACTGCGCTCAGCAAGCTACAAAGCAACCAGGATCTCAGGAAGCCCTCCAAGGGCCAGCGTCACACTGTGACTGCCATCCTGGCAGGTCCCATTTCAATGCCCACGGCACCCAGCACCCCCCGAGGCACAAGCCCTCCTCGGCCCTTCATGGGCGCCCAGGGGTGGCTGGACCCTCAGCAGCTCACTGGGATGCCTGGAGAGCGCGTGGCATGCTGACACTGGGCAAGGGGAGCTGCTGACTTGGCAAAGGACGTCTGTGTGCTGAGCGACAGGCAGCCACGGTGGGAGAAGACGGCAGGAGAGGGGAACCGCAGGCACTGACTGGGTTTATCTTCCAGCTGAGTATCAGTCCAGATTAACTGCATGTGTGACTACAGAGGCTTAGACTCGATCCTCACCATGGTTATGAAGCGTGGCTGCGAAGCATGAAAAATCCTAGAAACAAAGATTTTTAGAACCTTCACATAGTGCCGTCCAGTGCTGTGTCGTGCGACTCACTGGATTTAGTGAATAAGAGGCTTTATGTGCAGTCAGTCCTTCCAAGCACATTAAAGAAAGGCCCTAAAAGACTAAAATCTTGATTTCTTGGGTCAATCCCCCCCCCCCCGGGACCACTCCGGTTCTGCGGCAGCTCAGCAGCGCTCAGCAGCGTGTCCGTGGGAGCCAGCAGCAGGAGGGGTCCCCTGCCCTGGGAGGAAAACCTGGGTACCCTTCTGCTCTTCTGAGAAGTGTCCTCAACCTGGGGACGCCCGACCGAGGTAGCCACAAGAGCCCGGATAAAGCAGTAGCGTGTAAAACCACAAACCCCAGGGCCAGGCGGCCTCGGTGTCTTTCCTTTCGATCCGAGCGGCTCAGACACATTAAGCTGATAAAGATCTGCCTAGAAAGAAAAGGCCTTTCTGTGTTTTCCATCACCCAGCAGAGCCGGTGGGAGCGACACTCTGCACGACCATGCTGTAATCTGCGTCGGGAGTCAAGTGCGTCAGCAGACGGCGTATGGTGTGTTTGTTATCCCACACTTCACAGCCCGGGCTGTGGGGAAAGGAAATGTTGGGGTTTTAGGTCAACCGCTGGACCAGTAGGTAGCAGTGATAAGTGATGTGCCGTCACTGCACTTGACCACGGCTTTAGAGCTCAGATAGTGTACTTGAGTCACCAGAAATCTGCATGCTTCAGCCACAAAAATGTTTTAGGGTCACACTGTGTTGTATAAGAAGTTATTTAACACTATTAGCCAATCGAACATTCTGTTTAACTCTTTAGGCTTATGAAGCTCGTACAGGCCATGTACATGTGAAACACAAATGTAACAATCATTTTCCATTATTATTTTTAGCAACAAGTTTTACTTCTCTACTTAACTTTTGGTACACCCACATATTTTAGAAGGGGTTGGGTAGACCAAAATTTTTTTGCTGGATCTAAGCTTTCATTATGCTCTTTACTACGTGGCGACCTGCTTCACCGATACATCCTGCTAATGCAGTGGTTCCCGGCCCTCTCGGTTGCTGGCAGCAATACCAAGGGGTTAATCTGCTGAAGGCAGCATCCCCCACAGCTGGGATGACTGCCCTGGCACCCTGTGCCTCTGAGTATCGCCAAAGGTCTCCGGTGCCTGCTGCCTTACATCAAAGCAGGGCGATTGTTGCTACTGAATGATCAAGGGATCATCCGCAATGAAGTCGGCCCTGGGTATGGGCCAGTGCTTCACCACTGTGGTTATAGAATCATCGAATAGAATCGTAGAATAGTTTGGGTCAGAAAGGACCTTCAAAGGCCATCTAGTCCAACCCCCCTGCAGTGAGCAGGGACATCTTCAACTAGAGCAGGTTGCTCAGAGCCCAGAGTCCAGCCCGACCTGGAATGTTTCCAGGGATGGAGCATCTACCACTTCTCTGGGCAACCTGTGCCAGTGTTTCACCACCCTCATTGTGAAAAATTTCTTCCTTACATCTAGTCCAAATCTATCCTCTTTTAGTTCAAAACCATTACCTCTTGTCCTAGCGCTACAGGCCCTGCTAAAATGTCTGTCCCCATCTTTCTTGATCTTAAACCCCCCTTTAAGTACTGGAAGGCTGCAAGAAGGACTCCCCAGAGCCTCCTCTTCTTCTCCAGGCTGAACAACCCCAACTCTCTCAGCCTGTCCTCACAGGAGAGCTGTTCCATCCCTCTGATCATTTCTGTGGCCCTCCTCTGGCCCTGCTGCAACAGGTCCATGTCTTTCCTGTGCTGAGGGCTCCAGAGCTGGACGCAGGACTCCAGGTGGGGACTCACCAGAGCTGAGTAGAGGGGCAGAATCCCCTCCCTCGTGGTTCAGCGGGCACATAGCGCTGTGAGGAGAGCAGCACCCGGCTCCTGTCCCTCCAGCGCACACCCGCGTGCTCATGCTCCACTGGTTAAAGCCTGAAACTACTGACGTTCTAAACTGTGAGTGAGAGATTTCTCATCTTGTTCACCGCTCTTCAAATCGGCTTTCTAAAGAGCCGACGGCAGCGTGCGCTGCAGGGGAAACCGAACCAGAAACTCCTACGCTGGCCTGCGTCTTCATGTAGATGCTCAGGTTGTCATTTGCATGGCCGAGGTCAGCGGGAGTCGCGTGAGCGGCTGCACCAGAGCGTCTCGAAAGCTCCTGCTGCCTCCTGCTCCCGGGGGCACTTCCCTGCTGAAAGGGCGGGTTTGCTCCTGAGGACCAGGAGGGAGAGGGCAAAGGTGCTGGGGTTCCCCCCCACGGCCTCTCTGCCCAGACCACGCTGTTCAGTTGGGAAGTTAGAGAGAAAAGAAGATGAGTTTTCATACACCCACCTGTGCAGACTCATCCTGGGAGTCAGGCAGGGCTCGCTGCCTCCCACGCACCGCCGCTGCTGCGCAGCCTTGGCCCTGCAGCCCCCTCGCCCCTGCCCCCGCCATGCTCCTGGATGGAGAAACCGCCATAAGCCACTTTAATCACACCAACCGGCACCTGCCGGAAGGAGGCTGACGGACGGTCTCCCTGGGGCACATCCCAGGGGCACACTGGCACAGTGTTTGTTTCCACAGGTGCGCTGAATTGTGGCTGTTCTCAGCCCATGCCCAGCCAGGCCCACGCTCACTCCTGGCTGGGGCAGCGGTGGGTCTCCCCTGGCTGCCCAGCCTGCGACATCGGCAGGAGGGAAAGGCCCATGGCTCCTGCTGCCTTGACAGCAACCAGGTTAGTACCACGTGGTGCTTCCCCTCCTCCCTCTGCCTCTCCTGCTCTTCACCCCCTGACACACTTTTTTTTTGCAACACCATTACCGCCGCTAAATTATGGGGCTGCCAAGGATTTGCCAGAGGCATGGGGGGAGATGGAGCCTTGTTGAGGGCAGGGCAGGGCGGATGCTGTGGGTCAGAGCAAGAGGCTCAGAGCCCCCTCCCCAGCACTGCCTGTCCGGCAGCAGCAGCAAGGAGGTCCCTTGAGCTAAAGCCCCTGTTTCACCAGCAGCAAACTCTGTCCCCGCCGTGCGTGCAGCTGGCCTCGCAGCCTCTTGCTGCGGGGCACTTTGCAAGGAGCCCGCCGCCGGACCGGAGCTGGACCGGTGTGCCGGCAGGGCAGACGGGCTTAAAAACCAGAGGAGTGGCTGCCTGTGCACGGGGTGGGTGGAAAACAGTGCAGTAACTAACTAACTCATTCAATACGCCAAAAGGTGCGTGCTCAATTTAGTGTCATCATCTGACTAAGGCTAATCTGTTCTATAGGATAAAATATACAAGAAGCTTATGGTAAAAAAATAATAAAGAGATTGCCAGGAGGATGAGAGCAGTGGGCTGGATCAGCTCGGCCCAGGCAGGAGCCCTGGAAGGGGGCCAGGGAGGCAGGAAAGATCCATGAGGAGTTTCCTGCAAAGAAACCATTCAAGAAATTGGGCAGAGGCAGCATGCATGTGACGCCTGTGCGACTCTGCTTGGGCGGAGGGGGAGCCATCGCCTGGGAAAGCAGCCCAGCCCGGAGATTTGGAGGGGGCTGAGGGGGAAAGAAGGTGCAGTTTGGATCAACCTGAACCAAAATAATACATGGTTTGCATTGTCTAAGGAGAAAAAGAAAAAAGTAAGTAGAGCAAAAGGTTTTCATGTTGGAGGAAATGTCATTTTTCCTATTAAAAAAAAAAAAACCAACAAACCAGACCAGAAAAACCCCAAACCTTGCAGTTAGTTAAAAAATTCCTGCCAAGCACTGAAATGTTTTCTGGTGAGGTCCAGAGGTCTCTGCTCTCCCCCAGTGCCACTGAAACTGGTGTCACTGGGAGGTTCCCTGGCTGGATGGGAATAACACTGCATTGAATTTTGGATAACCCCCATGGGTGTTCTTGGAGATCTTGCACCCCAGAATTTAGCTTGTAAATGTCACCATTGCAGGGCCTAAAAATGCAGCTGGAAATGCAGAGTCTGTTCTCCTGGGACCTCCCAGTGTGGCAGAAAACACACCTCTCAGCCGGTGAGTCCCCGCGCCCCCGTCCCGTGCAGTCTGAGGGCAAGGGATGGTCCTGGAGCTGGCAGAAACCACTGTGGCCAAGCCAAGAGAGTGACGCCAGCGGAGGCAAACCAACGCTCACTTCAGGTGCCAAGGGCTTGCTTACAAACACCTTCAGCATCACAGGCACGTGGTGGCCCCAGTGGCACGCACAGGGCACCCCACAGTCGGGCAGGGGGAGCGCTGGCCGAGGGAGATGCCTAAAAGAGCCGCGTTGTGGTGCAGGACGGGGTGGCTGCTCCCACTGGAGCAGCACTGGACCAGTGAAGTCAAGTCAGCAAACTGGCCATGGGGCTGAGAGTACGCCCTGGGCTAGGACAGCTCTGCCACCGATACCCACTGTCAGTGTTTGCTCTGTGTTATTTTCAACCCAAAAGCCCTCTGTCAGCAGCGCTGGAAACAGGCTGGGTACAGGAGCTGTGGGTGTGAAACTAATTCAGAAGAGGTGCTGGAAACTGATGCTGACGGCATTTTTGGAAACTCTTTCCCTGAGCTGGGGAAAAAAAAAAAAAAGGGATTTCCTAAAACGACTGAAAATGAATTTGCCACATCTGCAGAGTGGCTTGTGGGTTGCCTGTCCCTGAAAGTAGCTAAGGGAGCACTACAGTCAGCAACTTTTCAGTTTAAATGACAAAAGCTAATGTGCCCATGGGTGACGGCAAGAGGCAGGTATACTACCAGTCACCTTAAATCCTGAAAACGCAGCCATTTGAATTGTTAAAGCCCCACGAGTTTGCACAGTCCAAAAATACAGTCTCTCTGGCCAAAAAAAAGCTGGTTTTGGAATCAAGAACGGCTTGTAATTAAAGCCAACAGTATGTGAATCTGTAACTGATCTGCTCTGAACAAATTATTTGGCTACCTGAAGGGAAGAGCATCAAACCCCTTTTATTTTTTTGGAAAGAGGCTCAAAGAGGAAAAACATTGACTTGCTGAGAAAGAGGAAACAATACAGGCAAATTAAAACAGGCAAAGACTTGACCTCCGTACTGGGCAAGCGTGTGCAGAGGTGCAGAAGATGGGACTCACTTTAGTTTGATGAACAGTCCAACGACTGCTTATGACATAAAATTAGACCATTTATTTAAAAAAGAGCTACAGAAACCAAGAAGATCTCATGCCATAAGGTCTCATTGACCTTAACACTTCTCTGTAATATACTTGATGAGAGGGATTTTGTTTTATTTTTACTGAGACAAATTCAATAGATTTACAGTGATGAATGCAATAAAATTACACACATGGTGAAGGAAAGCTTAGCTTCAAGGCAGTACAGCTCCGTCCAAGAAACTTAACTCCTTGAAATTTGCCATTTTCAGCTGGAAAGGAAAAATCTCAAAGGCATGTCTCCAGCAAGGCTATTTAGTCAAACAGTACCAGATGGATGTGTGGGATTCACCTTCTGCTTTGGTTATGAATGAAAGTAGTCAGCTAGGAGTTTGCTAAAGGCTATTTTTGCCTAAAGAAGCCTGGTCAAGATGTGGTTAATGTAGCCGTGCTGTGGTCTGCTGTGCTTTGAGGAGGGGATGTGTGGAAATGAGAGGGAAAGGAAGCTCGGAGGAAGCCAGGTAGCACAATGACTGAAGTGTGTCGCTTGGATGGATTCAGTTTGTGGCCAGATATTTTGCTTTGGTACAAAATGATGGCACGGTCTCCGGGAGACATAGGGAATTTGTGACTGAGTATTCAGTATTTTCCTTTTTCCAGGAGCCTCACCAACAATTCAGCTCACGCTGTGTCCACAGGAGGAGTAAATATCACTATTTATTTCCACCCTCCAGACAGGGAAGCAGAGAAAGAGCATTTTGACTGATCTCTGAAGAGCTGGCCCGTATCTGGGTTTTAATGGGCTTGGAGCATGTGCCTCTCCTTAAATCGCGAGGGGTTGGGCAGCAGCCCCAGGGAAGCCAGGTGTGACAGAGCAAGCGGGGTGCGTCACCCTGTACTCATAGGGAGACAAACCCCAGGCAGAGAAAGATCTTAATTCAACAAAGGTTTAAATGCATATTTGCGTCTCCTTCTTTCCGAGGCATTTTTGAAAGCTGTTTAAATGCTGACCTGAATCTGGACCTCTGTGGTAGGCACGCTGTTGTGTTTATATACTTCGTAACTCGCCTTTGGTCTAGAAAAAGCGAAGCAGCTCAGTTTTTTCCGGCGTTTCTGTATGATGTGGCCCATCAGGTGTCACATGTTGGTACATACAAATGCACCACCTGATGAGGTGACTAGAAACCCAGACCCATATTCAGCCCAGTTTTGACTAAGCTGACACCCTCCTGTTGCCCCTTCTCCTTCGGGGTAGAGCAGTGGGGGCATTCAGGGAGCAGGACCCATCATACAGATCCGTCACACGTACGCAGCTGGTGGCAAGCCGTCCCCTTCCGCCAGTGTGTGGGCAGCCCTCCCCTCGCGGGGCTACGAAAGCCTCCTCCCTAACAAAAATGTCTCTCGGATCTACCGCATTGAAGACCACAGATCCAAAGCCTACCCTTAGCAACCCACGCACGTCAGAAATAGTTCCAGGGAAAGCAAAGGAACTGTTGTCCAAGCTATATATACGGATGCAAGTATGTTGTTGCACGATCAATAAGGTAGTTTGTTTCACCACTTAAAAATTAATCCAGAAGGCTCTTTTTAATAGTCAGCATCATCCCTGGCAAAAGTCTTTTTGAACATGCCTATCAGGACTATGCTCTAAGTTCAGAGCATTGTGGCTTTTTGGTTTTGCTTTGTTGTAAATAAAGGTTGATGAAAACCATTTTCATAAACTGACAGCAAAAACCATAACACATGCACAAAAACAAGATAGCAGTCTCATAGAGGAAATATTTCTGCTTTCGTTTTTATTTTATGAATACATATACAAGAGATGCATAATCTTCCATTATCCAGGCTTAAAAGTAACAGGTTGGGTTTTGTGGGTTTTTTTCCAAAATAGCTTAAAGAGGAAAATAAAAATAAGGATGAAGGAGGTGCAACATATCCAAACCATACAGTTGAAAACCTTGCTAAAATTACTGCTGAAACGTGAACATGTGGAGCGGGGGGTGTGTGTGTATCATCCTGTATTGTAAAAGCCTCACCCAAGGTATTCATGTATACAAATAAAAAAATGCTCTGGCATAACCAGAGGTTCCTCCATGTACACTTTGTTGACATTTCTGAAATACTGAGAGAATAAAATCCGAGAATTATATCATATATCATTTTCTCTCCTTGGCAGCAATGTCTTTAAATGCAGGGGGGAAATGAAGAGTCTGCGGACAAGAGACTTTACTTCCATACTAGGATGGTTATATTAGCAGGATGCAGCAGGATGCACACAGCTTCAAAGAGAAGAGATGGAGATATATATTTTTATATATGTAAAAATGCTTATTTTATATGAGAAAGGAAGATTTGTCAACATAACATTAAATGAACCACTCTAAGACTAGCTTCCAGCAAAACATTTTGCTTTATTGGATCTATTTTCTAGCTACAAGTCAAGCTGACATCTGTCAAGCTTTTTAACTTTTCATATGGCAGTCTATAAGAAATGCTTCATGCAACGTCTACAATGCTAAATACAAGGTAAATAACTGGGATTAAACAGGTGAGGAATAACAGACTATTATAAGGACCAATATCAGCATACTATGTACATATAGCCATATTATATTCTCATATCTTCACAGTAATGTGCAAATGTGACAAATATGGCTTTCATTTTTTTCCTAAAGAAAGTAAGACATAATTATACAGAATAATGTTTTAAAACGTTTAGGAGGATTTCACCTTTTTGTGAAACCTGTTCTATCTTCATTGCATTAGGGTTAAGGAGCCACCCCAGCACGGAGGTGTAGTTCAGGTGTATTTCCAGAAGGGGGCACAGATTCCTAAGGCACAATATTAATGTTAAACATTTTTAATTTAAGTCATGCTATTTTATTTTAGTTTTTATTCTTTTTGGTTATATGAAATAATAGGTTGTTGCTAGTTATATAATAAGCGGTTGATTGTAAAAAATACAATGTTAAAGGCTACACTACATGCCTACCTGTAGCTCCAGAAACATTAGCTGATCTGAAAACACACTATACAGCGCTGCATATTAAACCTTTGTGGTTTTTTGGTAATATTCTTTTTCATACATGTAGCAGAGAGTTATAAGGCTTCTGCGGAATAATAACATTATAACTGAACAAATATTTTACACTCTTCCATAATGGTATTTACAGTTACTATAACTCATATTTTGTCATTTGGTAAATAACGTGTATCTTGTATGCATCCTTCTTGCCTATCTAAAGTGCTTGCTTAACTGCATGAGGAAAGAAAATGCATACCTGCTTTAGGTGCAACAAACCCTCAAAAGAAGTAGCTGAAATATTTGTTGTGGATCTGAAATGCATTCTCAGAAATTGAAATTATTGCTAAATTCAGTGCCCTCACTAGGCAATCATCTATATTATTTGTCATATATAAATATATGCATATATACTAGTATGTATGTACATGCATACACATTCATCTATCATGTGAAAGATAGATTTCATTTTTTTGTCCATCAACCTTTTTTATTTTGTGCTATTCAACTCACTTGTGCTATGACTGAAGCCAGATTAAAATCAAAATCTTAACATGCTACTACTAACAACCCTATGATTCATTAGCACATAATAAAGACAATATGCAAAAGAAAGCTGAGATGATGACAAATCAGGATTTTGAAATGCACTGAGAGTAAGGCAATAGGCTGTACATTACAGCAGAGGAAAAGCTGAAGAAATTCTGGAATTCATAAACGCATCTTGCTCGAGTAGGGGTTGCTCTCCCTACTTTGCTGCAGAGTCCTATGCTTTTTTCCAACATCACTCTCCAGAATGCAAGCTCTATAGTTTCTGCACCTACCAACACCTTTAATGGTAGTAAATTCAAAGCTTATTAAAAATGCCCTGATGCCACAACCTGGTAAAATAAGGCACTTCCAGGGCTGTATTCCAGCGGTGCCATCACAAAAAGATCAGCACTGGGAAGAAGCACTCGGATTTTGCTGAGTTCCTAGTTTTGTCCCGTGAAATGCGCCGTCTCGGAGCGGTCTCCCTCCTCTTTCTTTTGAGATGATTTTCTTTAAAGAAGCCGTTTCATCAGCTGAAGTGGAGGATCTACTTCTTTGTAAGCAAGAGGTAAATCTTCAGTTCCTGACATTCAGTAAGGTGGAAGATCAGAGTGGTACCAGGCAACGTCTTCAGTTCATTCAATATCGCTCTACTCGAGCTGACACGCCAGCTAAGTCGAAAGTGTGTGTGGATTTCATACTAGGCCCGTATTGAAAGCTATGAATGGACATTGGTACTGGAAAGGTCATTCCTTATGATTTCATTTACTGCAAAGAAAGAAGACAAGAGAAAAGGAATCGATTAGCATCCCGCTGCTGCAGGTGGGTCTCTTCAGTACACAGCCCCCCCAAGCTTGCATCCGTTCCTTGACAGCTTCAGTAGAGCTCTGAACAGTAAGCGTGACATCCCAAGACAGCTTGTACAGGCTGATCACAGTGCAAAACAGCAGGATTAACCAAGGTTATTAACATGCTAAATACCATGTAAAACCAGGCATCACAAGAACAGCAGCATCCCGGATCCTCGATTGCATCAAACATATTTAACATTTCAAATCAGTTACAGGTAAAACATTTCAGTTGCTCTAGAACTGGCTCGGAAACGTAAAGCAAAGAGAACCACAGTCAATCTTAGAATAATCTACCCCTTCCATAAAAAGAGCCATTTGGGAAGTACGTTGGCCATGGCAGAAAGCTGCCAGCCACTGAGCCTGGGTACGTGCAGCCACTGAACCTGGGTACGTGCAGCTGCAATGCCTAGATAGAACACGACTTCACATGCTGATTTTTTCCACTGTGGGATGATATTAGGAAAAAAAAAAAAGAAGACGAGAAGAAACTGCTGCGCGCTTGCCCATTGCCTGGAGCTGATAACACATGTAAATACACACCCTCCTTTTGTGGTGACCAACACACGTGGACGTGCTGTCTTTGCTCCGATCCGCACAGACAGATGGGAGTGACGAGCAAGTTAAAACCCTTGCCAAGAGTCAGAGGAAAGAATAAACAAGGTCCACTGTCTCAGCATCAGCCAGTCAGACTGCATCTCCACTGATAAAGCGTTGTTTTCTTTATTCACGAGTCTTCTTTCATTCTTTTCCCCCTCCCCTGCAGATCATCAAGCAATACAGTTTCCCACACTCCAATTATGTCCATTTATCAGCTTGTGATTTTTGGCAGATGGACAGGAAATGACTGGACCTGGCAAAGGCCATGTACAGTGGACTACACAACATCCCTTTTATTTCCACCCCACCTCTCTGCAGTGACTGTGACCACCTGATTTACATGAAGACAGACAAAATGCCATCAGCAGGGCTATCACCGCTTCTAAGTTTCCCTAACATTGCTGGGAGCGGTAAACACATGCTCACGTCATGGAAGAACCACGGAAAAGCCCGCATTCTCCTTTCCTCGTGGGCTGCTGTTCACGGCCATCCAGATAACTTCATGTCGTTACTAGAAAAGACCAAGCCTGTCTAAAACCAACTTCCTGAAGCAATTAGTTGGGGTTTTTGTTTCTTTCTGTTGTGGGTTTTTTTTTTTCTGCAGACCTATTGCCCATTTAGTACTTGCAGCACATGAATCAGTCAGGATTTGTGTCACACGTCCTGGCCACCAAAACTACTTCTACCAATGGATACACACACCATACTTCAGAAAGGAAATATCAGTTGTATTTGTAACCACCTATTTATGGCAGCAAACTAAGAGTGGTATGGAAATGAGATGCGAAGACAAAGCAGTTCTTTCTCTTGAGAGTGCTGTGGAGTTCATCTTTAGTATTACCAAAGAGCGGAAACAAATTCAAGCATCAAGCCCTGCTCTGTGGCAAAGGCTGCCCTGCACGCATCCTAACACAGCAAGAAGTGCCGCGCCATTTACATGCTCCAAGGCTTCAGACAGCTTTTGGGGCCGAGTCTCTGCCTTGAATGCAAACAGCACACTTCTTCTGTGGGGTGATTTTTCCATGATGCTTTTGTAAAGATAGTTTCTCTGACAAACTTCTCAAAGCAACATTGGGTACGCAGCAGAAACACACAGTGGTATCTTGGTCTTGAGTGTGACAATGAAAACAAATCCTCATATGGGTGAGACAGTGTCACATTTGTTGCTAACTTTCCCTCAAAGTTTCTGTTACACCAAATAAAATTAAGATATTACTCAAGGTAATCCTCAGTCTTTGTACAGTTAGTGCTTGGAAACATTAAATAATGAATCTTCACAGCGCTTCAGTAAAGTATGAATGTAGGTATCACCAGTATTTCACAGATGGGGACAGGGAGGTGGAAAAGCAAAGCAGCTCCCCATCTCAGTCAGGATTAGCACTTGGGTATCTTGAATCTCAGACTAACACTACAGCACACATTGAGGTACTCTTGCTTGATTCATGCAGTAAAACTTGCAAAACTAACATCCCCCAGCCCTCCAGCCCATGCTTTCCCCTATTAAAGCATCTAGTAAAAATATTTTGGAAGCAACTTGATGACACGAGGGTCTAAGAGCCAAAGGTCCATCGGCTTAGGCACTGAGAGGCTGCCCTTTCCAGCCATGCTAGGTACCCTCAGCTGAATCCTCTGTCACTCGAGTGCTGTAGGACACATGGCTTACCCTAGAGATGACATGGCTTTTCCTTTCAGCTGGGAGCCCACCTGCTCAGCCCATGACACCACCACGGTCCTTTGGTCACACTCTCTACAGCTCTCAGCAGCCAAACCAATCCATCCCCAGCTGAAATCGCTTGCAATTTTGTTATCAACTCCAACAGGATAAGGATTAGACCTTGGGCTTTATTGCTTATTTTTATTAGATGTTAATTTCTTAACAGAGGCGGACTTCTGCTACCTTGACGAGTAGCAGTCAAGTCTGGTGTCCTCGTGTAACAACGTCTGACAGCTGTTCAACAACAGCCACTAGACAATGTCAGCATGAACTCAGGAGACAACTGAACCTCAACCAAAGTGCACTCACTGCCACCGGATCTCACGATCAAATGAGGTCAGAAACGCCATTCAACTTCTCATCCATGGTGGCCTGCGGACAGCGTGGCTCAGACACAGGTCTCTCTATTTCATTGTCACTTGTTCCCCTTTACCCACCGCACCATCGAAAATGCAAAAATTCCCAATAACGCAATGGAAAAACCTACAGAGACGGACAAGGGTGCACGCAAAAGGCCCAGGTGGGGCAATACGTGATCCAGCAAAGCACCTGATCTTGTAGAGGCAGACTGCTAGCAGAGAGCACTAAACATGAGAGCTGAAAGGGGAAGTGTGCTGAGAGCGGGCTTTCCCGTGCTGCCCGCCGCGGCACCTGAGGCTGGAAGGAAAACCCTCCGGTGGGTGGGAACGGGGGGAAACCAGGCGGCAAGCGCACATGAAGTGTGCTGGGTGATGCTTGCTGGGTTCGGCTAGAACAATGCTCCCCCACCTCCAGCTGCATGGTCTAGCACTCCCATGAAGACTCCTCTCTCCCTCCAGGTCTGAGACAGAGATGTTGAGGGAAAACTTATTGGGGTGAAAATGCAGTTTTGGGTCAGTCAAAATGACATGAAAATACAAGATTACATTTCTCAAATAGTTTCAAATGTCTTTAGCTATATATAATATTATATCATATTATGTTTATTATACATAATAAAAATATATTTATTTCAAATTTCTGGAAAATATGCTTACTTTAATCCTCCAAAACATATTAATGTTTTTGTTGCATGTTAGGAAATGTTTTATTTTGGATCAAATGGGATGTTTTGGAATGTTTTGTTTGATCCAAAACTGATTTTTTTTTCTTTTGGCAAGAAAACGTCAAATATTCTTGTTGTATAGGACCCAAGATTGTCCTTCCCAACAGCAAATCGAAAATTCTGTTACTGAAGTACAACTCTGCTGAAGCATCCTCTATGTTCATCTGTACCAGTGTTGCATCTACCACAATGGCCAGTAGCGAGTTCTTTGGGAAAGGGCACAGGAACCAGGCACACCTCCAGTGATGGTTTCTCTAGTACACCTTTACTCTGCTGGAGGGCTTCATGAGCAAGAGGAGGTCTGCATCCTTGTTTCTAGTGAACTTTGATGAACTTTCTTCCATGAAGTTTTCTAAGAACCTTCTGAACCTGTTTTGGCCTTCACGGTTTCCTGCAGCACCGGGTTCCACAGTTTAAGGATGTGTTTCTGGAAAATGTACTTTTTTTTTGGTTTAAACTTGTTTCTTGATAACTTCATTCATGTGTCACATGAACGAGCCGATTGTTCACCATCTCCTTTGCCATCCATCACACTCTTTCCCCTTGGTATCCTCAGGGCTCATTTGGTCCTTGTAGGACCACTGCAGAACTCCCCAGAGAGGTAAGATATACTGCTTGTGCAGAGAAAATAATTGGCATTTTTCTCTTAGTTCCCACCTTTCTAACAAAATATTTATTATATACTTGAGGGGAGTCAGCTGGTTGCTGTCTTGAATGCTCAAGTTTTGGCTTACAAACCTGTTACTACAAGAGTATTGTGTGTGCTCCACAGAACAGCAGTATTCAGTGCAAGCAGTATTTTGGCCTGGGTTTGAATTTCATTCCTAAAGCAAATGCTGGTCTTTGATTCCGCTGCTGCTTGGATACGCGTCCATTCATGTCTGTAGTACCGTTCCAGGAGTAGTTGTGTTTTGAATGAGCACAACATTTTTCAAAGAAAGGTTGCAAAGGCTTTACACTAATTTTTAAAACAACATAACCTAAGTACTCAAAAAGACCCATTTTATAGACAGGACAGATGAGTCCCAAAGAATTACCTGGATTGCTGGAGGCCCTACATACAGCTTAGCAGCAGATCTGGAATAGCATGCAAGGTGTTTAATCTCCAATGCCTAGATTAGCACAACACTTCCCTTAAAGCAACAGGTTGATCCCTATCAGATCAAACAGCTGAGTACAATCATTTACAACACCTTTGTCATCAGATTTTTTTCACTGTTTTTCTGCTGGCTTTGGGGAGGGGGGCCACTGTCGCTTTTATAGCTAACACCTACGGTTCCCCACAATGCCTTCCCTCAACTGATATTTTCCATTGTCACGTTCAGCTTTTCCACTAACAGAAAGTAAAAAAAATAATAGTGCTGAGAAATGCAGGTAACATGTGACCTCTCTACCTGTCAAGGCGTCTGAAAGAGGAACCTTTCCTTTGCTGAACAGCAGATGCCACGGTAGCAGGATGTGGTGAGCTGTTACACCACATTTTAGTTTAATAAGGAGTTTTTTCTTCTTGTATTTAATTTTGCTTTAAAATGTCCTTGCAGTGGAAATTTTTGCTTTACTAATTAGCAAAATCAGTATCTTACCGATGCAACAGTTTGGGTTCCTGCACGGAACAGGACAACCAGATATATCTGAGCAAATGTGGGTTCCATATATAGATGTGAACTTCATAGGAAATGGAATATTTTTAACATTTGGTGGCTGTACATGGATTCCATCAACTGGCAAATCTTTAAATTTCTGCAGATTTCTGCTTTCCTTGTATCTTGACTACCAATATGGATAACATTGTGGCCTTTTGTCTTAATAAGATACCTGTTCTTCTGAGACAAAGTTCTGCCTTCCAGCTCAGACATTGATCCCACTCAGGTCAAAGATGTTACCAGGTCAGTGGTGCAGGGAGCGGGGAGAAGGCAGATGCAGGGGCTTTCCACAACTGGGGAGCTCTTTGGGGCTACAAATATGAGAGCCTGGAAGACTCCATACTCCTAAAGGTGAATGTTCCCAAGAGTCTGAAAAAATGGAAGGTGAGCTGAGAGCCATGGTCAAACCAACAATTATAAAGAGCTAAGTCTACAGTTTTGGGAGGGAACGATGGCACTTTGAAAACGTGTCCCACCTCTCTTCGCTTTGTTAGCAGTAACATTAAGACTCCGGTGTCTGGCTGGGTTAAGCCACTGTCTCTTCCACACATCGCACATCAATGGCTGTGGAAGTCAATGATTGTCCTTCCATTGACTTCAATCCGCTTCAGCAGCAGCCCAGAAAGGCTTGTACAAGGAGACTGAGCAGTGGAGCTGTGGGTTTTATTTACCGTTGTACCCCTTTCCAACTGCACTCTTCTCTTTCACAAGCGAGCTTCACGGCTCCCCGCTACACTCTTTTTAAAGGGGTGTGATAGAGTTGAAGCAAAAGGGCACTGAGAGTTTTTGCGCAGAACTGACACCTTGTGATTCACTGGATGTGTACGTGTCCCAGTTACTGCGTAAATAGCAATGGCATCAGTTTGGTTCCTTCAGGAGGATTTTTGGTCTCCTTATCAATAGGAAGAGCCACACGGCATGTCCCAAGACATCCAGGCCTTCAGGGTCACATGAAGCTTTTTTCCACAGCTGACTAACCAACCTTTGCTTGTTACTTCATGTCCACCTGTGACCGCTTGGGGACCACTGTCTCTACGATGGTGCAGAACCAAAGCAGGAGGTTCAGATGCCATAATGCTCTCTCACCAAAAAGGAACAAAAGCAACCTGCTCTGACTGGTGCACATGCCATGGAAAATACAAGTAATACCAGCTGCATCTTTCAAGCTACATATGTGAAAAGCCCGTGCAAAATTACGCCCAGATTCTGCTGTGTCCGGACAACAACGCTTCATCTTTCAGATGAAGAAACGTGGTGCCATGTCTGGATACCACCTTTGGACGATGTTTGACACTGGTCAATCTGCACAGCTAGGTTTCACATTGAGCAATCTCCAGAAAAGAGCAGCAGTCCTGAAAGCAAAACTGCCTCAATCTGGCTCATCATTTTTGCCTTCCAGCAGAGTTCACTAGCTCAGGTCAAGCCTTATGTCCGTACAACTACAGTGACAGGCAGGTCAGGGATCTCTCCACATACCTCATTACACAGTGCATATGTACCCCTAAGTGCTCTGAATTTCCACTGTTGGCAACAGCTCACTGCTCATGAGCGTTGGGGAGCAAGGACTGTGTTTTCCTCTCCACTGGGTACAGCTCTGACCACGCTGTCACTATTCAGCATATGAACAGGGACAGGGAAACATAATTCTAGAATGAGTCTAATAGTTTGACGCTGACACCACGCTACCTGTAGTAATGCTTCGTAGTACGACGTTCACTTTGCTGTCTATAATTACTGCCCTCAGATTTTTCCACCAGCAATGCCACATCTTGCTCCATCGCCAGGCTCCTGTGCTCTTGTATGCCCTTCATTTCAGATGAAATACCACATATTAGCATCACTGAAGAGGAAATCAAAGTCACAAATGAATGCAGAGGAAGCAGGAATACAGGAGGAAGAAATGTTTTCCCTGATCTCCAAGTACAGATATTATTTAAAGAGAAAAATGGCTAAATATAGACACATATATAGCAAGTAAAGAAATAAAGCTCCCGGTATAAACTCCATCACATGAGTAAAATCCTACAGTTTTTATCAGTGTACCTACTTCCTCACTACTAATAAGCAGCACTCCTTTCTGACATATGAAAGCTGCAACAAACAGTATAGAAATATTATTTAAATCACTGAAAAAAATAGGGCTTAGAGAAATTCTTTTTTCAAAGCTAATAAATACTGTCCTGTAAATAAGAAAAAAAAAAATTCAAAAAATAGTGATACAAATTCCTGAGGTGACAGCCTGTAATGTGAAACTATAGATCACATTAAAGCTTACTGAATTAAAAACCAAACAAAACAAGTCTTGTGAAGCAATGGAAAATATAACTCCACACGTTCCATAAAGAAGTCAGATCTTGTATTACCTCAGGTGTCCTGGATGTGTTTAAACCTTAAACTTATTTTTATCTGTTTAATCATAATAAGCCACCACCACAGGGCATGCTATTTTTGGAGACAGCGAGTAAGACAGCGGAGCAAGTGAGTGACAACAAGTAGCAAGTTTTAATAAAACATGATCCTCCCATATGAACGTTGGCTTGGCACGACGGATGGTATTGTTGTGCACGACAGCCATTAACATGGAGTCATTTTCCTACCTGTTCTACCCTCTGCCTTATTTAGCTCAACAACTCCAAGTAACACAAAATCTCCCACAGCGGCTGCGCTGCGGAGGGCTAATGGGAAAGGCTCCTCGCTGTAGTGCGATGACAGCACCGTGTGGCAGTAATTTAACTGGGGCTCTTGACTAGGTGCCCAGACTAAATGAGTCCCATCCTATTGCACCAAAACTCCTGGGTTTGGATTTTTTTCATCCCTCCCATACGCAACCCTGGGAACGCCCAGCGCCTCTTGCTCTGCAAACACTTAGGGATGAATTCCCCGGCTACTGGGACTTAGGGCAGGAATTGGCAGAGCCGCAGCGATTCCCAGCACACTGGTGTCTAAACTCTAGCTCGTTTTTACTCACAATCTGGGGTAGCTGCGCTCCACCCGGTTTAGCTTTTATACCAAAGAATCAGAGAGGCAACAGGGATTTTCAGTAGCCCTCACTGAGGCCAGCCTTGCCTGGAGCGGCTGGGGTTTGGGCTGCGCAGAGGCTGCAGGATCTGCCCCGGCATGATGCAAGCATGTTTGACACACACATACGCACACGCGTGAGGGTAGGGCTGGGCAACGGACAAATAAACCACATTTTAACCAAAATTATGTGTTTACGTTCCTAAGAGCATCTGTAAGGGAAACAAAACAGACATATTTTACATTTTACACAAAATTTCCACTTGACAGAAGAAGGACGCAAATGCTGTTTAAGGCAGCCAAAACCCGAGTTTAGTACTGCTGGAAGCTTTGTGGGTACCAGTCAGGAAGAAGTAAGGATGAGCATGCACCACTTTGCTGGAGACAACAGAAATCTGCCTCTGCCAGAAGAAATCCAGTAATACAAACCGATCCTGGTGATCGGTTTTACTTTCCAGTTTAGCGCCCAACAGTAAAAAAGTGCTGTCAGACCCCAGCATTCAAAACTTATGAATCATGCCCTGAAGCATGACGAGAACAGATTCAAAATCGAAACAAATTTAAAGCAATTTTGCATTTGCCTGGTTTTTAGCCTCCAGACTTTTTAGCTACAGTCTCTGGCAGTATTTATTAAATCCTGGATGTAACAGAAATGAAACCTCCTTTTTTCCTTTTTACTCTCATATTTCTGGTCCCATCCCACAAGGTTTGCTGTACCTCACAACTAGCGTTCAACTGCTGCGTGGGCAACACTGGAGACATGAGGCTCTCCAAGCATCCCATGGCTAGAAGAGCAAGGTTAAAGCCCATCTGATGGCCCCAAGGGCTGGCAGCTCCCGAAGTTTACAGTCAGTGAATGGGAGAGGGGGAGTGGGTCTGGACCATGCTGCAAAGCTCTGAGCCCGACGCTGGAGGCTGCTACTCGGGGACCTCCTGCCTTGCCAAAGGAGCATCCCATGTGCACGCATCCAGCCAAGCCTTTTGGACCTCTCATGGCAATCCGCATCAAGCCAGACCTTTCCATATAATACAAGAAGGGGTTTCTCCACAAGCTGGAAAAGTGACAGATTAGCTTCAGAAAAAAAAAATTTCTGGGGGTACAGGAGGAAAAAGGGGAGCAAAAGAAGATCCATAATCAGTGAGACTTACTGATTTCAGAGTTCAAAAAAAGCCAAGTAAGACTGAATTTCTCTATCGATTATAGAATTATTAATCTTTTTAGAAGCTTTCCCAACATTGCACATAATGAGCAATTCATCAAAGCATATTAGGTGCCACAGAAGTTGCATTCAATATAAAGGGGTCATTAAGTTTCTTGTAATTGCACATTACTGAAGCTTTTGTTAGTTCTAAATCAAATCAATGGGATGTGCACGTATGCTCTTTAATTGACTTTATGTAATAATAGTGTGGCCCCTAGTGATCATCTGGAATCCTCCAAAATGAACCATCTTGCGTTGCTGTTCATAAAAAACGAGCTCATGTGCAGCTGAGCATATCAAATAAACCAAAGAAATAATGAATGGAAGAAAGAAAGGAGCACCTTGGGTCACAGAGGAGTATTTGCTGAGTGCCCTTTTCTTTCCACGTCAGAGAATGGCCAAGAGATTCAGCTCTTCTTCCACTCAACCAGCCTCAAAGTCTGATGGGCTTCAGTAGGAGTAACATTGGGCCTCAACACTAAGAGTGTCCTGGAGATAGGTTAAAACAGGGTCTATGTGATCTTTTTCTGGGCAAGAAGGGCTTTTTGTTTTTTCATATGCACCCTATTTGCCCTATTATCATCACCATCATCAACACCTCTTTCCTTTATAGCCCTTTTCATCAGCAAACCTCAAAGTACATGTTAAACAGAAAAGATTAATCACAGAATCACAGAATCACAAAGGTTGGAAAGGACCTTCAAGATCACCAAGTCCAACCATTAATCCAGCACCACCATGTTCCCTAAACCATGTCCTGAAGCGCCATATCCACACGTTTTTTGAACACTTCCAGAGATGGCGACTCCACCACCTCCCTGGGCAGCCTGTTCCAATGCCTGACCACCCTCTCGGTGAAGAAATTTTTCCTAATATCCAATCTAAACCTCCCCTGGTGCAACTTGAGGCCATTTCCTCTCGTCCTATTGCTGGTCACTCGGGAGAAGAGACCAGCGCCCTCGTCGCTACAACCCCCTTTCAGGTAGTTGTAGAGAGTGATAAGGTCTCCCCTCAGCCTCCTCTTCTCCAGACTAAACAACCCCAGTTCCCTCAACCGCTCCTCATGAGACTTGTGCTCCAGACCCCTCACCAGCTTTGTTGCCCTTCTCTGGACATGCTCGAGCACCTCAGCATCCTTCTTGTAGTGAGGGGCCCAAAACTGAACACAGTATTCGAGGTGCGGCCTCACCAGTGCCGAGTACAGGGGCACAATCACTTCCCTATTCCTGCTGGCCACACTATTTCTGATACAGGCCAGGACGCTGTTGGCCTTCTTGGCCACCTGGGCACACTGCCGGCTCATATTCAGCCGGCTGTCAACCAGGACCCCCAGGTCCCTTTCCACCAGGCAGCTCTCCAGCCACTCCTCCCCAAGCCTGTAGCATTGCATGGGGTTGTTGTGGCAGAAGTGCAGGACCTCATACAGTTGACCTCTGCCCATCGATTCAGCCTCTGATCCAGATCCCTCTGCAGAGCCCTCCTACCCTCCAGCAGATCAACACTCCCACCCATCTTGGTGTCACCTGCAAACTTACTGAGGGAGCACTCGATTCCCTCATCCAGATCATCTATAAAGATATTGAACAAGACCAGCCCCAGAACCGAACCATGGGGAACACCGCTTGTGACTGGCCGCCAGCCGGATTTAATGCCGTTCACTACAACTCTCTGGGCTCGGCCATCCAGCCAGTTCCTCACCCAGCGAAGAATAAACCTGTCTAAGCCATGAGCCGCCAGTTTCTCCAGCAGAATGCTGTGCGAGATGCTGTCAAAGGCTTTACTAAAGTCCAGGTAGACAACATCCACAACCTTTCCCTCATCCACTAGGCGGGTCACCTGGTCATAGAAGGAGATCAGGTTGGTCAAGCAGGATCTGCCTTTCATGAACCCATGCTGGCTGGGCCTGATCCCTTGGTTGTCCTGCAGATGCCCTGTGAGCACTCTCAAGACCAATCGCTACATGATCTTCCCCGGTACGGAGGTCAGGCTGACAGGCCTGTAGTTCCCAGGATCCTCCTTCTGGCCTTTCTTGTAGATGGGCGTCACATTGGCAAGCCTCCAGTCTTCTGGGACCTCCCCTGTTAACCAGGACTGCTGATAAATGATGGAGAGTGGCTTGGCAAGCTCCTCCGCCAGCTCTCTTAGTACTCTCGGGTGGTTCCCATCAGGCCCCATAGACTTTTGGGTGTCCAGGTGGTTTAACATGTCCTTAACTGCTTCCTCCTGGATTATGGGCGCGTTATCGTGCTCTCCATCCCCATCTTCCAGCTCAGGGGGATGAATACCCTGCGGATACCTGGCCTGGCTATTAAAGACTGAGGCAAAGAAGGCATTAAGTACCTCAGCCTTGTCCTCGTCCTTGGAGACAATGTTCCCCACCATATCCAGTAGGGGATGGAGATTCTCCTTGCCTCTCTTTTTGTTGTTAATGTATTTGTAAAAACATTTTTTGTTATCCTTTACGACTGTGGCCAGACTGAGCTCCAGCTGGGCTTTTGCCTTTCTAATTTTGTCCCTGCTTGACCTAACAAGATCCTTGTACTTGTAATCAATCCTTGTAAGCATCCTTGTAATGCTACCATTCACATCGTCTAGCAAAGAGGGCACCGAGACAGGGACAACACTAGGATGCTGCTGCATGTACAATACATGATGTGCCTACATGCTGCTTTGGGGGGTGACCACTGTTGGGCCACATTCCCACCTAGGCTGTGGCGAAGGCTAAGCTTTGTTCGCTAACCCCTAATTCACATGTTTTTTGCTCTGACAGATAAAATGATGGCCATGAGATGACTCAATGAGTGGCCAGATGCTGCTCGATGGAAGAGAATGGCTGGGTGGGGTAACAGAATTTTTAATGTGTTTGATAAGGGAAAAGAAATCCACCCATGAGCCTGCTGGGGGCTAGGCTGGGAAAGGTTGCGCTAGCTGTGGGAAACCCTTAGGTGATGGAAGATGGCTGCTAATCTTCAGCAGTGGGCATAGGAGCAGGGTTACCTCTGGGAATCTGCCCTGGTGGCTGCAAACAGCCTGCAAAAAAATGATGCAGGCAAATCATCATGCAATAAATTTGCTTGTGGCATGATGACCTGGCTACCACCATAATGTGAGCTGTATGTAATGCCACCGGGTTTTATTTTAACTACGGCAGCATCTGTTGCTGAAGAACGCTGCAGTTCAAAGAGGAATGCACATATCTCTGCCATGGCTCCTTGGAGAAGAGCACTGGCAGTGGTTGATACTCTTGCATTGCTTTTGCACCACACTAGCTATACTGAGTAAAGACCTTTCCATGACAAAATTCCCGTCCAGTTTGGCTGGGAAGGTTTGATCCAAGGGCTGATTTAGTGGAGCCACACTGGAGACATAACAATGCAAACTGGGCCACGTTGTGGAAACCCCCAGCTGGGTGTTGTTAGGTGCTCTCCCCACCACAAAAGACATAGCTGTGAAAACCACCGCGTCCAGACAGTTTCTGGACCCCAGTACTCCTTGGATGCTAAAACGCCTATAGCAAGCGTCTCAAATTAGAGCAGCTGGAAGAATACTGTTATTTGTACACGGTCCCAGTGCGACAGAGCTGCAAACACGGCAAAATGTCTTTTCCTCTTTTCCCCTCTCCCACATGCTGTGTTAAACTGCAGAATGGCTCCTTAGGCTAGACTGACAGAGCAATGTCAACAGAAAAAACAGCAGATACGGCTGCAAAAATTCGGTAAGAATCACAGCCGGGCTCTCAGGGAAGAAGAAACCTTCTCCCTTGCAGCTCAATGCTTGACACAAGAACTGTGCTGAAGCTCAGGGCTCTCCACTAGAGAGGAAATTTATTCTGCCCCAAGAAGGAAGCATGGCAAACCTGTGGCCAGCACTAGAGAACTAGGAAAAAGGCACTTACAGAAACACAAGCATACAAAAACTCATCTCTCAAGCACACTTAAGGACCTGAAATTTTATTCAAAATGTTTGCATTACACTTTCCAAACAACCACTCACAACGTGTGACAGACTCCTTTTCTGCCTCTTTTTGAGTACTTGGACCCCAAACCCCTCACTTCTCCATAGCTGAGAAATTACAGGGCACTGCCATGGCCTGGGCTGTGATCTGGCAGCACATCCAAACTCCAGTAGGAATTTGGCCTGCACTTTTGAGAGGTGCTCCAGGAAACAAAATGAGTTTAAGAACTTTAGCAGCAATTCAAGAGTGGCTTTAAAAAATTTATTAATGCTACAGTGAAGAAAACTGGCTGCTTACGTGAGATTCAGTCAGGTAAAGTCAGCTAATTCATATCAGGAGGTGAAGGCACGGAGCCTAACAGAGCAGCTTTGGAAAATCCACATGACTACACGTTGCTCAGAGGGACGGGCGGCTCCCCGCTCCCCGGGGAATGTGCAGACCCTGGGACCTAGCTGTGGGCATGCAGATGTGCAACATCTGGCTCAATCTTCAGAAGCATCCTTGCGACAGGAGCAACCCTGCAAGGGTCAGCTCTTGCTGAAGACTTTGGGAATGCAATGCTTTTCAGGCTGGGGCCTTAGTGACATAAAGGACATTTCACTGATGCTGTGAAGGGAAAAAAGTTAAGTGCAACAAAGGTTTTGGTGAAAGGCTGCACAAGCTGATCGTTGTTTGCTCCACGCAACAGCCTTCTCGTGCACCACACCTTTTGTAAAACACAGTTACATGAAACAATTTATTATCTCCAGTAGCTTCCGTCTACACACATTTCTGAAATACTTTCATTCCAAACTGTTTTGAGAGGAAATATTATAAAGAATGGAAACCTGGCAATTAATTGGATGGAAACCTCTGTTTCCATTTTACAGAATAGGAAAAAAAAAGGGAATCATAAAAAGAATACCCAACATTAACTGCTAAGTAGGAAGATGAAAGATAAGCAGAGGCCAGTGACTGGGAGCACTCGTGCACTGCATGCATTTACCTGTATTTGGACATGGTTCTGAAGGGTGGGTCAGACCTGTATTTGCCATTCTCCTTCAAAACCACATAAACACCTAGTTAGAAACTTGGTTTTGACATATGAAAATTCTATTTTCTTAAAAACTCACAAAATAAATACCTTGAAATTTTTTTTCAAAGTACGGAAGAAAGGCTTTTCTGGTCAAGACACAGAGCAAATATTTACAGGTGCTGGGGCGACACCATTTCCTCCCTTTAGGCTTCAACCTAGTGTCTGCCACATAATTTTATCCATTCAATGATTTTTTTTTTCCAGACATCTGCCAAGAGGAAATAACTTTGCTGTATTGGGAGTCTGGGAATCCTAGAAAACAATCTTAAATCCATAAAATAATTGAAGTGCAGCTTTACTGAGCTGTTCAGTTCGATTCTGATTTTTATTACAATGTCAACAAGAGTTTAATTTGTTTTAAAGTTTAGGTTCTTAAATCTGAGTGATATACGGTAGTTTACAGCTTGCTGGCAACAGCTACTGTGGAAAAAAAAATGGAAAGTGCATATAAAGGCGGTTCTAAGTTTGACATTGTGAAAGCAGGGAGCAGTGCCAAGAGCAGCAAACAGCATGGCTTTCCCAATCCTGGCTGGCTTTAGGGACTGCTTGCTATTGACATCAGTCGCTATGGGATACATTTCCCTGCTCTAACAAATCTCATCTGGAGCCTGTAATTAAAAAAGAAATGTCTCAAAGTGTAATTTCTTTCCCTAAAACATTTACAGATGTTAACTAGATTGCTAATGGTGTGAGATGTCTGTGGGCGGACATCTTCCTCCTAATCTGCTGTGTCAAAGAGGAAGATTTCTTTATTAAAACCAGTTCTAAAGGTAGCATCTTTTCCGTGTATGTCTCTGTATGGGGGTGGTGGTGGTGTCTTTTCTTCTAAACCGCTTGCTGAACTGAAAGGTTTGGAGGTGTTTTTCTTTATAGTTTCTTCTTTTTTTTCTTTTCTTTTAGAAGTCATCTCCAGAGTCAGGCTGATTTAAAATGTATTCAAAGTGGCTAAAAAAGTCTTTGCTTAGCAGATTAAGAAATATCCTGTCTGAGCTGTAGAATTATAATAATAATAGAGGTAGTAATAATAATCATAATCATAATAATAATAGTAGTAGTGATGTAAGTTTCTTGCTCTAGTGACTTTCCACCAGTGCCTTTGGCTGGCACCCTTTGCGAAGTGCTGCTAAAAGCATTTATGGGAGCCTGCCGGACGAGCGAGTAAGCTCATCTGCTTTAGGCGCACACCGGACACGAGAGGGGAGAGCGTAAAAAAGGGATGAGCTTTTAGAAACGCATGTCCCTGGGGAGGCGAAAGGGCATTTGCTCGGCTGGCGAGGGAGCAGTGCCTGCTGGCACGGGTCTGCCCACGTGCCGGCCCCGGCTCTGCCGCGCTGCTGGCATGGGACGTCGCTCCCAGCCAAGTGCTCCTCGGCTTGCACGGCCGTGTCGAGCATCTCCCTGCTACCCTGCAGAAGGGGATGGTTAAAACTCTTCTTCCCGACACGCGCAGCCCAGACACAGTTGTCTGCTTGGGCCTTCCCCCCCGCCAATGCCCCCCTCGCTTTCCTTTTTTTTTTTTTTTTTTTTCCAAAATGGCTTTGATTGGAGCCAGAGCCTGGGGTAAATCAGAGGAATTTCTAGATTTTTCTGAGCACTGCGAGCTCTCACTGTTTTCCGGTACCTACTTCCTGCCATATCTAAAATAACAGCAGCTGCAGGGGCCTGATAGAGAAGAGCTCCAGGGGACAAATTCTCACAAATGGGGTGGGAAAGAAAAAAAAAAAAAAAAAAAAAGACAGTTATTAGGGAGCCGATAACACACAGAGCCAGCATCAGATTCATTGTTGGAGTCGATAGCACCGTAGGCTGTGGATGTTGTTGTCAGAAGAAAACAAATCCTGTAAAATGGCCATGGGAATGATAAGTCCCCATGTTGGCTGGGATAACAGGGGTAGCTTTACAGCACTTGACCTATTGTATGGAGTATCGTGCCTCGATTAGCTAATGTCTCCGAGGGCCAGATAAGTGAGGATGAATGCTCTGCCCTAGAAGGTTTCATGCTTTCTCTTTGTCAGGGCTATCTACGGAGAGCTGTGACAGAAAGTTTTGCGCACATAAAGAAGGCCCCCCACTTCAGTGAAAAACATTACAGAAAATGGAAAATTGTTGAAATTACCCCATTTTCCATACAGAATGAGCAGTGCAGTGTTGTCATTGTCTCGCTACAGGCCACACGAAACAGTACAGCAACTCAAAAGACCTCCAAAATGGCACAAAGAGACCTTACACACCTGTACAACAACTACTCCGGGAGAGAAATTTCTCTTTCCTACTGGCATGAAGGGGGACAAAACAGGCATGGTGCATTCACCCACAATTTACTTTTACCCACTATTCAATGTGCAAGAACGTAGGGCTCCTTGAGATCCCTTTGTCCTAGGCCTTGTAACCAACATAAACATTACTTTAAATATCAGCACACCCAAATAACCAAAGTGAAGGTTCTTCAAACCCTGCAAGTCAGTCATGCTACATGTATAATACAGGCGGTATTTCAGATTATTGTATGTACTGTTAACCTTTACATATTAATGTAATACAAGCTTTTACAGTTACCTTGGGAACTATAACTTGCGTCTGCATCAACTTTTGGGTCCTTAAATATTCACCCAGTATTAGAGATTTTCATGCTTTTTTTTTTAACATAGGTTTTTTAAGAGCATTAAGTGATAGCTTCTTGTGATTGCAAGTTGAAGCCTGATCCAAAGAGCACAGAAGACAACAGAAGAATTACTATTAATTTCAATGGACTTCGCATCAAGTCCTTATTAAACACAGGCTGATACGTAAAGACAGTCTACTAATGCACAAGGCAGGAAAGAATCAGTCACTGCATTGTAAACACTCTATTTTGCTCATTATTCCCTAAAGATTATTTGAAATGTTTTAATGTTGATATGCAAAAAAGGCAAGTAGATCTGTTCTCTTATTTTGCCTGAATTTTGAAGCATACACCACTTCTCTGATGTCAGCAGACTTACTTCTGATTCCTATTGCTCAAAGAAGACAACCACATTTCTGTGTTTACTTCAGTGTGTTGGCTTTAATGCATATGTGTGTGGGTACAGTTTGATCCTAGAGCCCTACCCGCTTTCTAGGGAATAGTGGAAAATCATACACAGGGTTTTAGTAGCATGTGGTTTTTCTCTTCTAGATTCTAAATCATTTCTCTAGGCCTAAAAATCCTTGCTTTGCTCGAGTACACAGCTCAGCTGCCAATTTTTAATTGTTAAAACACGATGATGTGAAGCTAGTTGGTTATTCCCGTTCCCAAAAGAGGCTCCTTAAAACACAAATCATCTTTGCTTCATGCTTAGGTATTATCAACTAGAATTACAGAAAGTGGCCAAGTTTAGACAAACCAGACAATATTCTAGCCTAAACTCATAAAACCTAAACTAATCAAAATAATTTTATTAACAAAAAAGTCACACTTGATGATATAAAGAAAGTGAATTTCTATTTCTGCAAAAGTAGAAGTAGTTAGAAAATATGAGGTATTGCCTAATCCTG
Source organism: Phaethon aethereus (assembly GCF_964289735.1). Taxonomy (NCBI): domain Eukaryota; kingdom Metazoa; phylum Chordata; class Aves; order Phaethontiformes; family Phaethontidae; genus Phaethon; species Phaethon aethereus. The sequence goes on along the minus strand of NC_138582.1, from coordinate 105,296,513 downwards.
GTTTAAGCACTGTTATGGCTGTGCTGTATTACCTATGCTTATGGAGTAGTACATTTATGGTAAACTGGTTAAGGAATTTGGGAGTAGGGTTAATGAACTTTCCTTTCACACTAGACTAGATCAGATCACAGAAGGAGATCAATCTGTCACAATTCTCAGCTTTTGTTCAAGAAGGGCGAGCATAGTGAAGGTCAGAGACAGAATAAAGAGCAGCACTGAAATTATTTACTGACATGAGACTGGAAAGAATATCACATAGCTACATGGAGCACAACTTGGACTTTAGACACATAGGAAAGAATGGTTCATTTTATGCCACTAACCATAGCCAAGGATTAAGATATTTTGGAAAAGCCCTATTACTTCTCATTCTGCAAACCAGGATTTCATTACTGGTAAATCATGAAATTTATTAAGTCCATTCATACAAATTAATTTCCTTTCCTGATTTCCACTGGCATGTGAAATACAGATACATAATATATATAAAAGTCTGTAAAGGAAAAGAAAAAGATACACAGCAATGTCTGTTTGTACTTAAAAACAGGGCAATCTCAAGTAAGGATGTAGCTAGGAGAATTGCCCCTGCAGCTAGTACATTATTTCTTAAATAAATCGGCTTAGGGTCTGAACAGGTAGAAATCAGTGCAGCTGCACTGCATCTAGATGGATTTATGCTGACTTAGTCTAGTTGTCTCTATCATGAATAACCAAAGGTAAATTCTCCCGCTCTAAGATTTTAACTTTGCAGCAGCGATGTAAAATCTAGACGTCTTATCCATGTTATGAGAAATATTCCTCCTTAAACATCTTAAAGAAGAATTCTTGCAACCATTTTAGTGTGTCAAGGTGTGGGGTTTTCCCTCTGCAGTGGTGCTTCCCCTCAATGAAAGTTTTTCACATGAAATTTAAATCTGTCTTCAGACAACTTTCTGAACACTTATATTTTTCAGAGAATGGGCACAGGGAGGCGGTGGCCCGCCTTGCTCAGGGGACCGTGCACAACAGAAAGCATGATACAGCCTCATTTGGCGTCACAAGCATCTGCCAGCTTATCCCTGAAAGACGGTCTTAACTGACAGCAGAGAAATTACGTTGGTCGTTGCAGAAATCTAGACTTCATCATCAGGGAAACCATAAATATAGCCACTGAAACATCAGGTACACGGTTGGCTGGTCTCTAGCTGGCTGACCAAACGTTTTTAGGGTCACAATTCACACGATCAGATGCAGGCAGTCCTGCCTCCTTCCTGACTAAAATAAAAGAAGACCGTAAGTTTGCTTCAAATTTCAAAAGCAGATTTTTTTTTTTCCTGAATATTCACCTAACAAGCAAAGAAAGGGTCCATGCATTTGTAGATTTCTTGGAAGGAGAACTGGCATCTCTACCAAAAGTCTGCTCAATTTGCATAATCGCCTCTGTGCTGAGTGCTTGGACCTGAAATATTCTTTCTAACAATAGTCCACCCGACTGTTAGCTAATATACAAGGGCAGGCCCTGTTCCAGCAACCAGTTCACTGGGGCAGAAGGTGCAGCTTGTGTGCAGCAGACAGCAGGACAGAGATACTGGAACTAAATCTTATCAATCAACAAAAAAATGGATCCTACAGAAACATTTGCATTTTGTTGCTTCTCTGGTTTAAGATGGTGATATTCCCCATTACAAAAATCAGTGGTAGAGAAAGGTTTAGAGAGGAGTTTTCTCTTTCAGTTGAGCAGATTTTTTTTTTTTTTTTGAAGTATCCAAGTGATTTTGGTCTGGAAACACTTACAAATTTTTGATGAGACACCATTCAGTCCAGGTGCTTTTCCCAAGTTAATATTAAATATAGCTTTGGAAACTTCAGCAGATGTTCTAATTTTTTCAAGTTAATTTTTTTTTTGCTACTTTATTTAAATAGCTGACTCTAATTGATTCTTTAATACAGTGATTCATAATGTGTTGTGAATCTTCTGTTAATTTACTTGTGACTCTGTTATTATTTCCCCTGATTTAACACATCCTGTTTTAGAACATCCATCGAAGTTGATGGAAAAAATTTTCATGGCATTTGGATCACGTCCTAAATGTAATTTGAATGCCACCTTTTGAAAGCTGCAAAGTAAGGGGATTTCCTGTTTTATTCTTCAGTCATGTAACCTTGAAAAAGATCTTTACAAATTCTCCTCTGCCTTGTCGAAATCTGACCACTTCGACTCTTTCTAGCAGTAATTTTTCTGCGTAATTTTTAATTGGGGAAGAGTCAATGGATAATAATTTCTGATTCTTCTAATTTTTATTGAATGCCCTGTTACACTGCAAGAGGAGTCTTAAAACTGATCTGAAAATTTCTAAGTTCAGGTGATGTGACTGTATTTACTCAAAGAGCACTTCCCACCCCCTTCTTTTCTACCATATTTCTGAGGATTTTTTGGGCTCCCTACAGGAGCTCTTGGCAATACAGCATGGAAATAACTCCCGGGGTTATTTGAGGGTCCTGTCCCAGTGGAGCCAGGCCACCAAAACCACCTACCTCTACGCGGTGCAGCCATCTCACTGGAGATCAATACAGACAAACAGATGGGCTCCTCTGACTTGAGCTTACTGCTCGGATACACTCTCTCCTCAGATATATATAAATTTAATGAGCACATTGCTCATTTCATCATGTCCTCTCATTTTTCTCTATACTTAAATTATTTTGAGGCAAAGTGAGGTATTCTTTAGATACTTTTCCATGGCAGTCAAATCCTGGGCTATTACTACTCATTTGTACCATTTCAGTTTTAGACAAACTCCTCTCTCTCACACCCACACTCACCCTTTCCCCTCTTCTTCCAAAATTCATCTTTGCTCATCTTTTTTTTATGGGGATGTTATATTTAACCTTCCTCTCATTTCTCTTTTTCTCAAGCCTTCTTTTGCTCTAATTACACCACCAGGTAGTTTCACAGCCATACTCTAAGCCTGAAACTTTAAAATGCTTGCTAACCATGCTACAGCATCATGAGAAAGCTGCTATTTTTTTATTATGTTTCCCAAATACAATAAACGTATATACACAGACGCACTTGCTTGCACTTCTCACAAAGGGCCCCTATCCCCCAGCTGTGCCGAATCCTCGCCAGGGAGCAGCCCCACGCAGAGCCCCTGCTTTGACCGGAGGTCCTGGAGCCCTGTCACACAGATCTGACTCTGCCAGCAAGTGTGCACCAACTCAGCTCAGGGCTGTAGCTATCTCTGGACTTGTAAACTAGCTACTAAAATAGCGCAAGAAGATGCTTACACATTAGTAAGTCCTTCCGGCAAAACTTTCCTTGACTTCAGCACTGCTCTCTCCTCTTTAGGACTTTAGTTTACCATTGAAATAGTGTAAAACATCTGGGATATTGTATTGCAAAAAGTTAAGTCTAAACCCTCTGCAAAGGAGATGGTCACCTTTATCTCTACAATTCTTGCTATATGGCAAACAGGGCAGAACCCAGCAGCTTGCCTGGCAACAATGGAGGTTTGCAGGTTCCTACCAAGCACTGGTCTGACACTGTGCATCCAATTGTGAATTTGTTGTTTAAACAGACCGTAGTGGTGCTCATCTGGCCTGTAAAGGTCCAGCCTGGGTTTCTGGAAATGGTGGCAGAATACCTGGAAAGTTCTCTGAAGCAGCCATTGCTGCCATGTTTGTCCACTGATGCAAAAAGCATAGTCTACCTGTGGTTCATGGCATTTGCTGCCCTGGAATCAATTTTGCTTCTTTTTTTTTGCAATGAGGTCTTTCCTTATCCTAATATACTCTCTGTGTGGAAGAAACAAGAAGCAAAAATCCCTAAGAACTCTTTCAAAGTTACCTAGTAACTTAGGGACTGGGGTAGAGCAGCCATCTCCATCACTGGCGGCCCTTTCAGGGCTCCCTTTCAAAGAGACCTCGTGTGGTGCCAGGGTGAGGTCCCTCTAGCCAGAGCTTGGACTCATTATATCTTTCTGCAAAACCTGAATTTGCGTTGCATCAATTCTAGCAGCTTCAGGAAGTTCTAGCCTTTGACTGCTAGGGCCCAAGGGACAGCTCTGTATCTTCTCACGCAACCGTTATCAGTTAATGAGTCGGGGAAATTTTTCAGAAGACAGAAAACAAACAAGAGTGTGCATAATTGGAAAAATTCAGGACCAGTTTCTCTGCTAACCAGTTTCTATATGACAATTTCACACACAGACATTGAGAAGCACATTCGAACCTCCCAGTACCACTGACCCAGAGACATATTACTGGAAGGAGAGAAATCTATGCCTGGAGAATTTGTTAATGGCTCATGGAAATGCTCCAAGATGAAAGCCCCCAGGTGAATAGCTGAGTCCAAGCACAGCCTGGAGCACGGTGGAACACAGGGTTATCACAGAGGAAAAAAGCCAACTAAGAGCAAAAAGATCATCTTTACCAGCTGCTTCAGTCTTCAGAAAGAATAGCTGGATAGCAAAAGCTCAGATGCCTGAGAAACATTCAGCAGCAGTGACAACTGCAGCTCAGAAGCATGCAGCAGCATGGAGCCGGATTTCAGAACTGCAATGGGCATTTCAATGCAGATAGTAACTGTGCACAACAGGAGGTCCACAGGATGGGCTTCTCCACCTGACCTCATGTTTCTAAAAGGTTTTACTCAACAGGCACCTGCAGGATTTTCAGAGAAGTCAGTCATGAGTAGAAGCGACTTACATCATTCTCACCCACCACAACTTCAAAGATGTAAAAGAATTAGTATACTAAGTCTTATAGCTCATTACATATACGTATGTAATGTCTGTATGCACACATATATAGGCACACACTTTATGTGTGTATGGATTTGCATATACAGGATAGAAATAAAAGTTAAAATAAATATTCTTCCGTTTCATATTTTTGGAGGCTTCTCTTGTGACCCAAAATAATATTTTTTCTACTTCTTAAGTAAATTGCAGAAGATTTTGCTTATGAGGTGGCAATGAAACATGTTATTTTCCCTGAAGAACTAGAAAAAGAACTGACTACTGCTCCCAAGGTATCAAAATTGATTTGTAATATCTACTGCGATAGCTATTCTGCAAGCCCAAAGATATCACAAGAGTGATATCCCACAGAAATCTAACAGTCAAGAGTGATCTGGACAGCACAGACACGAAGAGGCAAATCTTGTCTTCTGCACTCTCATATCCCTGCAGAAGGGCCAAAGTTCAGTAGAAAAACCATGCTTTAGTTGTGCAAAGGCAAGGCAAATGAGGAATGTTCTTGTGCATACATGAGCTTTAACTACATAAGGACAAAATAATTTAATCCACTAAATATGGACTTTGATATCTTGCAGCACTGCTTTTCAAGACTGTTGAAGTGCTCATACTGCCATTCGACCTGAATGGGACAGGGACAATATAGGAACAATACAGTTCGGGAAGTCTGATGCTCTTGCAGCACCTTCTCACTTGGTTTTCTGATTATTTGTCTCGCAAGAGGTTTCAAAGTGTGGAAAACATAGAAGACCTACCAACAAAGTGAAGTCTGTAAAGCAGGCAGAAGGCTGGTCCAGCTCCTTGGTTTGCAGACAAATCCATCCAGGCTGGCCAACAAGTAACACCATAGTCTTCCTACTGTATTTCTTACTCACTGATTGTTTTCAGGTATTTTCACTGTCCAGACTTTGCAGGCTTCCTCAGTGACAGAGGAGGAGGGGAACATTTTGACGGTCTGCTTTTTTTCACAAGCTTCCTCCTAGCCTGGAGATAAGCCTGGTGTGGAAAGCTTATGCGCCCTTTGGTTGCAATCAGCATTAGCTCCTTGGAGCAGAGGAAAGACCAGGAGCCAGGTTATCAAGCAGCCCGCTCCTGACAGCGATGGTCAAGCCGCTATCAGGCCCATGACTGAGCCCCCCAGTTGTCCGGCAGACACAGATGAAACAATCAACTGCACCATGGAGAAATCAGCTAGAAAAGACTCCCTCTCTGCCTGTCTATCAGCGACCCGGTTTCAATGAATGCAGCTATTATGCATTTTAACTACCAGCCATACGCCTGGTTCCATTCCCAAGAAACCCAAAGGGAACGGTGTTACTGGCTTCAGTGGGAGCAGTGGCAGGCCCTTCGCTGCTCTGCGCTCTAGAAACACTACAGCTTGCTAGCGCTTAGCCAAGAGCGCCGTACGTGAAGTCAGGGAGTTTACTCATGAGAGCGCTTCCTCTGACACGTATGTGTTTGCTGGGCTGAGCCGGTGGCTTGCTTCAGCCCAGCTCTGCCGAGACGCAGCAGGGGTCTGTGTGATACTCTGCTCCCTGGAGAAGAGGGGTTTCCTAAAACAACTCCCCCAGAAGTGTTTTGCCAGGACGGTTTCAGGACACAAGAGCACAGAGGCTGTACACGAGCCACACGGCCACACCTGACCAGCTAACACTGCTCAGCTCAGCAGAAACGTTTCAAATAAACAACATATTCCTAAAATGAATTGCATCGGAACAAAGCTTTCTCATGAAGCTTGTGCTTCTGCAAGCCACATATTTTCCTTGGCACTCCTCCAGGCTTAAAAGCAGATGTAAATGTTACTAAGGCTCAGATACAGCAACTTCTCCCTGATCGCCAAGGAAAACTTACAGAAAATAACCCACAAAACCTTTACCATTTGAAACAGCAATGCCAACAGCCATTACTATGGAAATAGGAGAATGAATCAGGCATGGGAGTGAGAAGCGACTTCTTCCCCAGCTAATTGCGCGGCAGGGCTGCGGCGTGAAGCTGGGTCTCAGCTGAAAAGAGGGGTGCAACGCAGCTTCCGCTGAACACTTAATGACTCAAAACGTTTAACGCGAAGGTGCGCGTGCAGATGCACATCAGGCAAATGCTGGGTTTTCAACACTAAAAATACTCTTGAGCATCAAAACATTGCAAAGCACTGCCTGCTGATGTCTGCAGCCTTCCCATCGCTTGGCCAGCCTCCTGCTCCCTCCGCCAGTGTCTGCCATCACTGAATGAGGGTGGAGGCACTCAGGGCTTCTCGGAGGGACTGGACACTTCCTTGAAAGCCTGAGACTCAAGGACCTCCCTGGAAATCTATGTGCTGATGTTCGAAGAAAGCAAAGTTCACTGCTAGATTTCACAGCATACTGCAGCTAAGAGGTAGGCAGGTCTGCTCTGTGGGCAACCACATACCTGGGACTGGAGAAAACCAGGAGTGACACCTAGTCTGGTCAGCTGCTCTCGTAGGGGCTTTCTCCTGGTGGGCCTCCATCAGCAACCCCCCTAGAAACAGCCAAACCCCATCCCGCGGGTGTGTGGTTTCGTGTAACAGGATATCCCTCAAACCCAGACATGCAAGTCCACCGAAGGTCTGACTCGAACGCATTACTTCAGTCCTCCCTTACTCATCGCATACAACCCAAGTCCCAAATGTTGACGACTCAGCATGTTTTATCACAGTAGCATGTACACTTTCAATCATCATTAGAGACGAGGAGGGTCTAGGCTCAGGCACCGCGCCAGATTAAGTAAAACTTTCCATGAGGAAAGCTATTTGTTTTCTCCCAGAGCTGCGAGGCTTGGCCAAGAGGGAGGGAGGGAAAAGCTCGCCCAAGCCAGACCGACGTGTAGACAGTGTTACTGGACTTTGCAGACTACCTGCGTGTTGTTCTAATGACATCTGGACTACTGGAAATCACCGAGTGCACTCAGGAGTTTTCAAAAGCATAATTGTGGCAGCAGCAGACTAAACTTAATGCCTCGAGAGCCAATTGCTTTAATCATGAAGCTGAGATGTATGAAAAAGGATACATTTCAGCAAAAGAATAATTCTGTCTGCTATGGTTCCTGTTCAAATAAACTATATCACCAAACCACGTGCATTTGAAGAATATAGAGGAGTGAAAAAAAGAACATATGGTTTAGAGGCAAAAAAACTTTCATATATACTGTATAGGAGATATATGGACTTGTCAGACATCTAACAGTTCAACACTGTAAGCAATTCATGGGAATGACATTAGCAATAGCTCATATTACATCCAGGAGTTACAGCTTTTACTGCTAAAGTTATTTTTAAAAGAGCCATGTTTAAAATGAAATGGCTGGCAGGGCTGCAGCTTTCAGTAACACTTTACCTGTGGTTTTGCCACTTTTACACACTTATTGGGGGCTTAATGCTCCCAATTTACCTTTTCAGAGTAAAATAAAAGTCGCAATGAGTGCATTCATTGGCACGGTGCTATAAAACTCACAGCTGTGCAAAGACAATCACATGAACAAAAGTCTCCTTGTTTTAAAAAAATGATGATGTGGTTCTGATACTTTCTGTTACCCCCATATCTAAACATCAGATACCTTCATTTATGGCCTATGTATTTTCATCTTACTACACAAAGATTTATAGATCCGATCAAGTCAAGATCAGGATAGAGACCTTTCTGAAAGTGTCCATGTGGAGAGGAGGAGGCTGAATTAATACACAAAACTTCAGACAAGAGATCTGTGTTTCAGATATTGTTATTCCAGTTCTGGCTCCTACACAGTATTTGGGGTGTTCTGGAAAACAGTTTTTTCAACAGCGGGTGGAACCCTGGCCCCACTGCCGGCAAGAGGAGCATGCCGCCGATTTCAACGTGGCTGGAACTGCATCTTGAAAGTTGAGATTAGAACCCAGGCAAAGCTCAAAGAAGCTGAGGTCTTCTTCAGCGTCAGTACTCAAGCATACCTTGATTAAAGAATCCTCCAGGATGCTGCTTTGCTTTCAATTAAAAACTGCTTTTGTAAAGTTCTGTGCATTAATAAAACAAATGGGATCACGGCATGTACAATGCACCTTGAAATCTGCTGAGAACGTGTCATACATATTTTCCTGTTGGTACCAATGTGTTTCCCCCTTGCTTTTTTGAAATAGCTTCATTTGCATCTGTAATGAAAACTACTTTCTTTGATGTTTCTAACGGCAGGAAATAATTTCACAACTGAGTGTCATTCTGCTGCAGGTAAAAAATGTAATAGCTTGTGGGAGTGCCAGTTACAACCTGAAAAATGTTTCTTGGCATTAGCATGCCTGATTGAACTCTCTCCATCCTGGTGAAATAAAAGATTTGGAGCTCAGTTCTGTGTTCCACCCAGGCTACACTAGGTCCAGGAAAGGAAAACGGGGATAAGCAAGGTGATTTCAAGGCACCTTTAGCATCTCCTGTTGTGAGCGTGGCCAGTTCCCAGCTGCCTGAACATCCTGAAATCTGTGCGAACTTACATTGCACCGTCTCTGGCTTGGGGTTTCTTCTACCACTGAGAAAAGCAGTTAAAATTTGGAAAAATTATCGGAGCTGCCCTGATAACAGAAAAGAAGCAGGATAGTTCAAGAGCAGACTAGCACAGCTTTTGACCCAAGTTCTAGTTAGAGGGCTGGTGAGAGGAGAACATTCAAAACTGAGATAGAAATTAGGTAAATTTTCACATCCCCTTGAGAGAATGACTTGTTCAAAGGACCAGGAAGAGTTCTCATCAGCTTGTAGTTTCCCCAAACTGGCCATCACTTCGGGCAATGCTTTTTCCACTTCACACCTCTAAGGGCTGTACAGCACATCAGACTCATCGATCCCCAAATAAAATGTTTTCTCTTTAGAAGCAATTACTGCATGGAGTTGTACTGAAGAGGTCACTCAAGCCTGACTGTCTAAGGATCTTCCATGAGCTCCACCACCCTAGCACCCCACACTACTCCCAGGTTAGATCTGAAAGAGGAATGCCACGTAACCTTCACCGTATAGGGCAGGGGTGGCACACGCACATGGAGCACACGTCAGCCCTGGTATGGTCTGTCAAGGTGCCCCGGTGCCCTGAAGGTTGCTGCAAGAGCTTCTGGTGGGGAGGACACGAGACACCCCCTCTCCTGCAGCAAAGGACCATGGGCTCCCAGGGAGGACCAAAACCAGGTATAAATGTGACATTTCAACCATTTCTCATCAACTCTTGCTATGAAAGCAGCAAAGGGAGTCAGCCATAATCTTTTTTAGGAGGTTGAACTCAGAATTATTTGAAACGAGTGCTGGTATACAAGCCAGATACCTTTCAATATCAAGAGCATAGCCATAATATATCAGGTATCACTTTACAGGGTGAGTTTTAAATAATTCTACATGTTGAATCATATATTCACATCCTGAAATGGACAGCACATTTAATGAGTAGCCCAGGTGGCTACTGTGGATTATGATTTAAAACAAGATTGCCAAGACCAAAACTTATTTGCCAAAATGGAAGTCTTTTCTGGTGCTCCCTTTTATCACTTCAGCTGCCCACCATTACTGATGCAGAAAAATGTCATATGCAGGGTATTTATTTATATAAACTCACTGACTGTTTTTTTTCTATCTATGCTCTGCAGTATAGATGGTCTATATTTGGAAATACTCCAGAGCAAAAGGAATGAATATTGCTTTGATCCCATAAGCTGAAACCAAAAAATTCCCGTTTATACCTGGTCCAAGATTGCTATATGTATATTAGATACGTAAATCAAATATCCCCAAAGTGGTAAACAAGCAACCAAAATTTTACCAAATGTAACCTAGCATAACCAGTTAGGTATTTTATTTGGCTTGTAGTCCCCTAAGTATGTTAAATGTCTATACCTCACACTTCATATTTTCAGGTAAAACTGGAGCTATTAAATAGCTACAAGACACCGTGAAGATACACTTTTTTAATGGAGTGATGCTTTGAGAATTTAATTTTTAATGTCATTAAAATATTTCATTACTTTTTAAACTACTTTTGGAATGAGGGAAAGAGTTGGTATACTTAGAGTAGCAGGCAAGGAAAGCAGTCAATCTGACCTCTCTCTGGCTTTCATATTGTTCACAGATGCAAAGATTGAAAAAGTACTGAAAAAAAAGTTGAAATCATGCTGCATGAAGGGATCTGAACTGAATCAGTGAGACAACAAATTATAAAGAGGTAGAGCAGCAATCTGTTTAAAAAAAAAAAAAGAGTAACTGTCCTTACTCAGGGGTATGATTTGATATTCTGGTTTTCAGAATATGGTCATAAAGCACTGATATCTCACCCACTCCCCCGACAAGGAAAACACTTAAAGATGGATATGATACTAACAAGAAACCATGGTGATGGCTTAAAAGCTCCTATTACATAAAAAAGCAAGCACATGAAAAAATGAGTTGTTCCTATTCAGTATGAGCCACTCTGCAAAATTCTCCCTTATTCCATAGTTATGGCCAGAGGGCTGAATGAAACGGCCCCAGGCTCAAAGGCATTGCATATGTGGAGTGCTTTGCCTTTTCAGTGCAGATCTCAGTGAACAGCACCTACTGGAACACCAGAAGCAATTACTGGTGGTTTCCAGGCAGTCACCGTAGTGGCCAAATTGCTCTTTGAGACTGTGCGAGGCAGCCCAGATGTCATCCTTCCATAACTAATAGGTGAGCATAAGAAGGGGATTTTTTACCAAGACAGGATGAGTTGATTAGATAGCTGCTTGGGAGAATAAGATGAAATCTGATGTGGCTTCAAGTCACACTTACTCTGGCCTATGAGTGGGCTGCTGCCACCCAGAGTGGTCCCACTGCACTCCTTGACCTGCAGCTACAGGCTTCCTGCCCCTCTTGTGGGCTGGACCCAGCTATTGGACCCAGGGGATGTGGTTCCATGAACTGACACAGTGGAAAACTACGTGGGGGTTGCTATTTTTGGCAGGTTAATTTTCTATTAGCCTGCTCTGCCTCTCCATAATCAATTGAAATGACTCAAAGGAAGCAGCAAGAACATGTGGCTAAGGGCAAGATGGATGAAGGCCACCCTTTCCATGGGAGCCTGCAGTTACATCATTAAATGTAATGTGAAACCAACATCTGCACTGGTGGTTGTAAGGTTGCTGCCATGAGATGCATATAGCTTAGACGTAAACAGGCTTCCAGCCTGACTCACAGCTTCATGCTCCTGTGCTGTGTGTCTGAGGCATGCCGGGGCTCTGCATGGTTTGAACAGAGGGTCTTGGCCAGCACAAGTCCCACAAGATATGCTTCCCCCCTTTAGCCCCTCTGCTGCATACTTTCTCTCCCAACTGCCCAAATAGAGAGACAAATAAGACAGTAGTAGTCCACTCCTGACTCCTACAAGGGCTTCCTTTTGTCAACACAATACATGAAGTGGATGACCTTCTCTTTGGGCAGTAAGTAAGGCATAGATAGGAAAGGGCAGCTCACATGGGTTATGCTCCATCAGTGTGACACCCTGAGACAAACCTAAATACCAGTTTAAACATAGAAAAGGGAATTCCTCTGGCTATCATTTCTGATTACCACCCTTAGAGGGATCTGGTGGTGTTTAATTTTTTGGAACTACGTAAGTTAATTTTTTACTATTATATATTGTTACAATGACTGTTACGTCTATGAATTCTTTCTTGGTCTATAGATCTTGTGGTCAGCCACAGAATGATTTTGATAGCCTGCTGGATACCAAAGGGAAGTATATCTGGATTTGGCTAGCTGAAGAGATCTTCAAAGTCAACTTTAAGTATCAGTGCAGATATATGTGGTGGCTTCTACAATTACTTCTGATTATCTGTCAGAGGACTGGTGCGCGTGTGTGTCCAGAAGAGGGGATAGAAGAGAGATGGGGGTAAAGACTAAATCATTTATGCCTTGTCAGAGAGAATAAGCATTGCTGAAACAAATGAAAATCTCTCTCTCAGACCACATGGTAGCAAATTCCTTCTCTTTCTCCAGGAGAAACCTGAAGTAGACAGGGCTGAGGAGCTATACTCTTCATCCCTGAGCCACAGTCCCATCTCTCCAGCAGAGACCAGCCAAAGGCAGCTTTCATAGTGCTGTCAGAGAAGTGGTTGCTGGATTTTGGAGAGGTAAGGCAGAAAGCCTTGTGCTTTTCTAAAAAGAAAGACAGCTATAGACTAGGTTTAGATTTTATCTGTATGCTCTTCCTTTCATAGGTAACTTCTGGTTTCTCTCAAAACCAAAATTTGGGCATGGCTTTTTGTTTTGGTTTGTGTACCTTTCTTGTTTGATTTCTTGAAATCTTACTCCTTACAGCATAGACGTGTGGTAAAAATGCACACTATATGAAGAAAACCTTGTCACAAAAGATGTGTTGTGCAAAACTTTAGTGAACTGAACTCCTAATTAGGAAAAATTACTTAGACCTGTCTATCATGTAACCAATAATAACTTCTGTGAAGAAAAATAATTTTCCTAGAGTTGAAAAGCAAAAGGCTGCTAACACAAGCTCCAAAACATTAATTTGTAATCCTAATTCAGTGAGTATCATGCTGTTTAAAATATAATGACTGAATGTCCTTTTTTTAAAAAAACAGTGCAATGAATTGTCTTTAAATTCTCCCTGAAAGACAATCACATTCCGATGTTCCTTGGCACCAATTAGTTTCAATGCAGCCATTTCAAAGGCATTCTTCTTCAAATAGCATGGTATGTTATATAAAGTTATGCAGCTATTGGAAGGGAACTCACGTACTGCATTAAGGTGAGGATCCAGAATACTACCGGAATACTTAGCAGCATGTGCTAAATCACAGTTCAGTGAGGTCACATAATCAAATTCCAGATTATCCCTTTTATTATGTTCTACTAATAAATCTTTGGAAACTAGAGTCTGACAAGTTCATCACAGCATTTTAACTTTTCAGTGGTGCATGTAGAATACATATACACACGGAATCTTACAAAAGCAAAAAAAGCAGCAGCAAGTCTGCAACAAGAATGGAAGAAAAAGTAGTTTTAATGTCAGATGCCACCAGACTGAAAAGTTATGCTGAAAGATGTGCCTCCATTTTTAATTTGAACCTTCTCAACTGAAGTAGAGCAGTTTATCATTTAGTTCCAGTGAACAGATTTGCACATCAGACGTTTCACTGCATTATGGATGGGACAATGTTAAATATGTTTTCACTGCAGTTCCACGGGTCACTGGCATGGGCATAAGCCAAGACCATACGGTTAAGATTATTGCAACATTGCTATTGGTCATGCAGCTAGCTCTACAGTAACTGACAGCATTTAATCTTAGATAATATGGTTTCATTATCACAAATGAAATTAAAGAGCCTTTTCCCGTATAGAGACAATCCAAGCAAAAGTCTGTACCATTCCACCAGGCTGTTAATTGAACTTTTTTCCACCAGGATTCAAAAGGAGGAGAGGGTTAAGGGAACTCGCTGATATAGCAACATGGTTGAATGCAAACCTATGCTGCGGAAGACTTACCATCATCCAGGTACATCTGGTCCAATTCCTCAGGTTCTCGCTTGATCGTTACAGGAATAGGGGCCAAATTATGATTACTTTCCTCATGCAACTCTGGCAATGACAGTGGTTGGGTTGTTGGAGACTCATTTCTGTGAACCTTCGGCAGTTGCTGCTGCTGTTGACCCATTATGGATGAGTGAGTTGGACTGCAGGACTGCAAATAGGTTGGCTCTTGGGTAACAGATGGAACTGGAGAAGAGGGACTGTTGGGATAGAGTGTTTGTTGATAACCAAGGGGACAGCTACTGCTCAGATGTTGACTCACCTGCGGCTGCAGCATGATGTGAGATGATTGCTCGGGGGAGCTTGGGTGCACAACTATAGACCTTGGCACTTCCTGTATGGTGGGGACACCTCCAGCGGGCTGCTGAAGTCCGAGGTGACTGTGGCCTGGGTTGGGGATGCACTTGTAAGGAGAGGACGAAAGGTCGTGCAGCTTGGGGCTTGCGTTGGGTGAGGGTGACATCACGGCGTTTCTCTGCTGACAGGAGGCAAAACCAGCCACGAGGCATGAACCAGGATCAGGGGGCATCATGATCTGCTGGCTGTAGTATGGTTTAGAGAGAGGGCTTAAGCCTTGGTTCATTGGTCCACAGGTTTGAGCAGGCTCATAGTCATCTGTGGGTTCTGTTTTTATAATTGGAACTGTTAAAAGAAAAAAGTTTTAAATAAACATGAGTTGCGTATTGGTATGATCAAGTTGGCTTGTGGCTAGGATACCCTTTGCAAAACAAACAACGTCCTGAATAAGACTCTGTGTGTCTTTTGCCTAGTTCTCCCACCCTATAAAAAAAAAATGAATGAGTCATCAGCACAAGAAAGTCACAGCTGGTTCTAATATTGAAAAGGACTATTTTCTTTGGACTCTCCTTCAGCACTAATGTGCTATAAAAATCTATTTGCAAATAGCTGTGCTTCAGTGGAAGCTTTGGACCCAAGGGCTCCATGGATTTGTAGTAATCAAAGCAAGAATTTTAACTTGGATATACTACTGCATTTCTACGGCTACTGATGGCCCATTTGATAAATGTCTACACATTTGGTAAACTGGAGCATAATAAGGTAGAGATGGGGCTTTCGGAGTTCAGTGAAAGTAAAATTGCAAAGATACATGACAAACTATTATGTACAAGAAGTTTTCAATTATGAGAGTATTTCTGAAAGACTAGGATTTGGTTTATTTAGTTTTTACATGATTGTTTTTAATCTTACTAACCAGCCAATGGGTGTAAAATATTCAGTAAGTTGTATCCAACTCTCAGTGATTCTAAGTAGGTTGGATCCAAACTGCTAATGCCAGCTCCTAACAAATGTTAACTCAGTCTCTGGCCACGAAGAAAAACTGACTCCTATTCTAGACCTCTGCTTGCTCTACCCATTGTCCCAAAAGTGGCTCTAATTGAGCTGTCAGGCTCTCTAAATACCACCAGCACATGTACAGAATGACTGTCTACGAGCATCAACTCAGTCATGACAAATGTAGAACTGCTTTGTGAAACCAGAGAAGAGATCCTTCCTCAAATCAAAGTGTCTTTTTCACATAGGCTTTCTCTCTCAAATCAGAGAGAGGTGCCTTTGCTGCTTCTCCTACAATACATGCAGTAAAAGACACACACTTTCTCTATCAGGAAAATTATAAATAATAGGACCAAGCTAGTCTGTAGATTTTTTTTTTCTTGCCAGAAGCAACTCTAATGCGCACAACAATTGAGTATGGATGCACAGTGGCATCTATCTTCTTTCCCAAAAATAGATCTACAGGAACAGCCATTGCTTGAAGGTGCTGTTGGACATTTATGCTGACACCAGAGAATATACCTCAGAATATTAGAATAACTGATTGTTGTGGCACAAAGTTATTAATGAAACATCTTTGCACAACTCAGCTCAGAGCACATGTGTGTTGTATGTCTCTGACTGTCTTTTTATTTACACATCTTTTACAAACACCCTTATACATTCTCCAGCCATTTACTATATTCGCATACGAGTCTTTTGAACCCCTAAAAATGCACATGTGTGCATGTGTACATATAAAACCTCTTTTAACATAAAAACTCTTTTAACATTCACCAGTGCTGGTGAATGCACTTCACTACCCTTGTTTTACAGTCCCCTAGCCTCTTGTTAACTTTGCTCCTTTTATGTTCTTTTACATATAGATGCTTGCAACACTTGTTTCAAGATTTCTAGCACCCCTAGTAAAAACATGTCATACGTGTAACAGATGCACAGGTGCTGCTCAAGACAAATGTGCTAAGGATAATGGACTGTCACTGGATTCCTCATAATCTGATTTTCACCTGCTCATGTGCCGCACACTGGCTAGCAGGGCTACTAATGCACTTGGTTGCAGAGAAGCAGATTCCAAGTTCAGTGACAGCTTTATAAAACCAGTATCACACCCTTTATGAAAATGCAAGACCAAAGAAATGCACCTAGATAAACATAGCAGCTCAGATATTGTAAGAAAATACCTTTAACAAGTTCCTGAGCTAGCAAATATTCTCACATGTTTTATATTAGGTTCACTGTACTAGCACTAACCACAGCACAGCTGGAAATATGAAGGTTGTTGAACACTGAATTTTCCCAATATATCACTGTTAGAGAAACACCTGTGCTAAATGATTCCAAGCTCAACCACTGGCAATTCAACTCCAATAAACCCTGGAGTTGTCTGACTTGTTATAACCTAGGGAAGGGTTATAGACCTGGTGGCAGGCAGGCTAGAGGCTTTAAAGAAGGTAGGTTCCTCATCTCCGGCTGATTTTTCACTGTAGCTGCAGTTCTACGGCACATCTTTGCTACTTGGTTTACCAGCCATTTTTTTGTCACTTCACTTTGAAGTTTTTCTGCACAAAAGCAATGCCATGAGGTCTCTTTGGAGAGTGGCCATGAACATTGGGAATCTCTTTTTGTATGCTGCTACACTGAAATACACCTGCCACAGCCAACAGAAGGTAACCAGTAAGTCCCACTCTGCACTGAGTGAAGGACTATGGGTGGAAGGGACTCTGTTCCAGACCTGTTAGTCCAAAACTCTCTTGGAGATGGCTGCAGCAAGCAAGGACACTCCTGGCTGCCCATAAATTCAGAGTTCAGAGGAAAATAGAGACCGATGTTACAGGACCAGTCAGGGTTAAGTCACAGTAGCTTGTTTGCTGATGGCAGGTTGGCAGCCAAAGAGGGAAACAAGAAGGAGGGATACAAGATTAAATGGGACCTCCATTTTATTTGGCATCTTGTTTACATTGTCCCCTTGTATTGCTCTGAACTAGTACTCCTGAGAATCAGTTATTTCAGGTAATGGGAAACAAATTGTCTTTAAATGCACAGATACTACCTACACTTAGGCTTAGAGGTACCTGAACTTGTTCAACTGAATTGCTTCCATTACCTTTTTTAATGAGTTTTTTCAATACAGTAAAAAAGTCTCCCCTTGCTAAGTATCATATATTTTGTTTGTATGCTAATCTCATCACTAGAACGGGTATCACACTGAAAGACAGAGAAAGTATTAATGCTGAAATGGTGAAGGGATTTTTATCTGACTTCTCAGTGCTTTGCCATTTGTATAGCCATTTAACACTCTGCAGAGTGAACGTACAGATCTTACCAAGCTGGGATGGCAGCCACTCAGTTCCCTTTAAAAAAAGTGTAAATGTCTTCACAGGGTACCAGTTTGGAGAATGAAGCTCTGTAGGACTTTTTTTCCCCGCCCCCCCCCCCCCCGAGAAACCATTACTAATGACCCAGATGATGTGGAATCAGACCTACAAAGCTGAGCATGTCGGAAGAAATGTAAGACATTAACACTTCCCTTTCTGGCTAGACCTCGATTTTCATATTTTACATATATTACTTGACTTGTGGAGGACTGATATACCACAAATTGCTACATTAACACCAGTTAATAGTTTATGACACTCTATCCTAAATCTGCTTCTCCCCAGCCTACGTAACTTCACCAAATGGGGTAACAAAGGCCAAAAATTTTGCCAATGTTTGTACTTCCAAAGTCAGCTCAAACAAGCTGTGGGTCTGATCTCCTGGTCATTCCGAAAATACTTTGAATGTGTCAAAAGGTGGTGTAAATCACCTTATATTCTTTCCTTAAAAGGGCAAGCATTTACTCCCACTTTGCAAAGGACTGCAGAGGGCCCAAGACAGGAGCTGTGGGTGCTCCAAGGCACACCTTCCAAAACCAATGGAGGAACAGCCTATACCTGTACTCACTGGCTACCCACTTACCATCACGGTGTCTATGGCGTTATTCAAACAAGTTAAAATACTTGTATGTAATAAGGCTACCCGTTCCTAGCACACCCTACCCACTATCTCACTGACTTTTGGGGGGCTGCGACCCTCAGCTGGGGTGAGCAGCTGCAGCTGATTTAGAGCAGCTGAGGACACAAACCTTATGTGCCCACTGTGACCATTTTCTCCTAAGCAAGAACCCAGTGGGTTCCTCCAGAGCAGCCAGGCCTGATCACCGGCCAGCCGCGCACTAGCGTTACCGCTTACCTATTGACTCATGCTTGATTAACTGCAAATCTTTACAGAACTGAGCTAGAAAAAGGGGTTTCAGTCTCAAATACATCCCTGCAGAGGCATGGTAAGCTAACTGCCACAACACATGTCTATTTCCACCCTCACTCGCTTGCACAAGTGACTATTTCACACAGGGAGATGCGACATGATACAGGGAGTACAGTTAATTTTCTCAGGATTAATATTTAACAGAGAACAGTATTAGCCTGACTAACTTCTAGCTCAAATATTTCAAACCTTAAATGACTTGGTTAAAACCTGCCAGCTAAAAGACACTCCTAGTCACATAGCACGCCTGGACTGGCAACTAACTGAAAAGCCATACAGCTCTTCAGAATCCGCAAGCACTTCTAGCAGAAACTGGACTATTTCTTAAATTCAGCAGAGCCGTATCAAATGGCAACAAGCATTCTGCCTCAAAGCTGCTCTATGGTGCTGACATAACGCCCAGTCTCACAGACTGTCAGCTGGCTAGAATGAAAAATTGTGACTGAATTTGCCATACACTGAGATTCACCAACAATAAATTGCATCAATGAAGCCAGAATTTGTGAAATTGTAAACAGAAAAGATGATGCAGTTTTTACATGCAATCAGACTCAAAAATAATGTTACTCGTTTAAAAGACCATACTCTGCTGATGGATAAGGCCCTTGCCATAAAAAGGAAAAAGTGAATGCAATTTGGTTCGTATGGTGAATTTGTAAACGCTTGTTAATTCACAACACATTAGGTCAGCTGACAAGACGATTTTAAATAGTCCCTAATTTTGAATATTAAAATATGACAGAGCTCACAGCTCTAAATTAGTCTGATAAGCAACTTAATCTGTGCTAATTGGTT
Source organism: Phaethon aethereus (assembly GCF_964289735.1). NCBI lineage: Eukaryota > Metazoa > Chordata > Aves > Phaethontiformes > Phaethontidae > Phaethon > Phaethon aethereus. Next base: position 105,276,859 of record NC_138582.1, on the reverse strand, counting down.
TTCAATGGTTTGACGATGCCTTCTTAGATTCTGGAATCATGTCATTATGTCATCTAATTTAATACGAAATTCTGAGAACCTCACGTTGGCAGCAGCCCTGGCTATAAATCAAAGCTTCTTACTCAGAGAGACCAGGGTTATGACATCATACCGAGGCACTGGGTGGAAGACAATGGTCCTTCTGTGTGGGTCTGAATCTGGGAGAAATATTTCAGCCAGTTCTGCAAGCCCACGTTTAAATGAAAGGCCTTTCTAGCAGGTAGAAAGTTAATATATCAAACCTTGAAGAAAAATAATAAATCATGCACATTCAGGAGTCAGAAAGTGCTTAAATATAAATTAATGTATTTTTTGACAATTCTAACAAGTCTGTTTGCTTTTACACTTTAGCAATCCAGATGGGTTTTTTAAACTTGGGGGGGGGGGCTGCTGTTAAAATATGTGAACTGAGAAGATATAATCATATAAATGAAACAGATGTTTATCCTGATTAACATTAAACTAACAAATTCCCATTTCCATGTAGTATTATCAATGCAGACATTTATGGCACTATAATATATTTATTTTACCCTTAAGTTTGATTGAACCTATCAAACAAAATAGCCACCTTTCACGGTGCAGACTATGACGTAGTTCCCTGGCACCAGCACACAGATTTTGGTTAGTATATGAAAATCAAAACACTACTTTTTTCATGATGTGCACACACACATTTCTTCAACTTCTGGACTAAACGTCCTGTAATTGGTAAGAATTTGGGATGAGACTTTCCAAGAGGGTTGAGGAGTTAGGTGGCTGAATCTCCATTACTGAGCTGAGCTCTGAAATGGCTTTTGTGCCTTCGAAATCCTCCCCTGTCAGTCAGTTTTGAGCCAGGCAGCACACCTCTTCACCATGAACCAGACATTCCTTCAGAAGATGCTGTACAGGTCATCCCAACTGCTGCTGCTGTTCTGCTGCTGGCTGACCAGTCACACGGATGTGGACACATCTCCATGTACAGCTTAGCCACTCTGGATTCGTGCAAAGACAAAGTCCTGGCTGCTGCGGCAGCATCGGCTGGACCCAGCAGGCTTGAGGGGAGTGAGGACCTCACCCTTCGTTCTGACTCTGGAGCAGTTTGGTACTGGGGACAGGCAGTGTACTGGCTGCCCTCAGAAACTATAATCCCCCTGTTTTGTAACCAGAGCAGCAGTGGCTAAGCAAAACTTTCTGAAACACCATGCCAACCTATCTGCAGCAGTGGCAATCTCAGTGACAAGGGATGGGAACTCAACCCCAGGGATCTCTTGAGACAGGGGCCTTTGCAGATGCTGTCTGCGAACTGGGTATTTTTCCCTAGGCACCAATTCAACCAAAAAAATTGTAAAGGTCAAGCTACTATCAAGCCTTTGCTTTTTAGTTAATAAACCCAGAGCATGGTGACTCAGAGACAAAGGGAGCCTCATGCTATCAAGAAGCTGTATGTGCAACTGCAGCTTTTATCAACGCAAGTATCTGAAGTCACTCGCCCTCTCTTGCTAGTACACTGCTACTGGTACTGCTCTTCGGGAGGGCTACCTCTAACACATGCCTGCCTGCCCTCTTTGGGTTGAAGTGTATATATTTTTATGGGATCAGATGCATATGTACAGTTTTATACAAGAACAGCCTCCAGGTAGATGGAAGCCTTGAGCATACATCTCATCCTATAATCTCGGACAGTGCCATTATCTAATTAGAAAGTGTTTTCCAGCTAACTCATTTACTAAATGCTTTTCAACAGCTGTTAAACTATTAGGTTATTCAACGCGTATTTATGAGACAGAAGATCATAAATGGTAGCTTGGTGCATACACCATTAAACTGGGTGTGGAGGAGGGGAAGGTAGGTGGAGGGCATTTGGGTTGTGTTAATACAGAAGATATGTGTTAGCTTTTTTTCAAAAGAAAAAGGCAAAATTCTTAAAAGGTACGATTCATTTTCCATCATAACACCACATTAAATCCTATAATGCTGGAAAGGATAAATCAAGCCCTGTGGTATGCCTGCTTGGGCTGCTCTACTGCAGCTCCCACAGTGCAGCACCCGGCTCCACCACTGCCTTGAGCTGGAGGTTTAACGGTGCACAACACCCAGGCTGCACTTAGCCAAGGCCGCCTATGCCATTTCTGTCAGACATGTTAAAATTCACTGGGGTGAGGTTTCTTTTGATGATGCGGCACAACATTACACCACCAGCACTGACATTTCTCGTGCTCTCCTGACGAGGGGAGAATAGGAAAGTGGGGCTGTGGGCAGGGGTCCTGCAAGGAGCAGCACAGGGGCAGCCCGACCCTCCTCAGTCCTGTGCAGTCTCGCGGGAAGCTCTGCGGGGACCGGCTGGCAGGAGGGCACCCTTACCGCACCAGTCCTACCCCCAGATCCACCCTCTCTGAGGAGGGGTTTGGACCTAGCTGACCTCAGCCATCTTGGCTCTGACATGGTCTAGGTGTTCAGAGACAGATGCAATCCCTCCCACTGCCACCAAAACACATCCTCACCCGTGCATTTCACCTCCAGCAGCCACCACCACCGCATCCCCTTTAGGCTCAGTCACTGGGCTAGATTAATTATGGTGATCAGCCACTTGAGGAGAACAAAAATAAGCATCTCCTGTAATCCAGCCCATGTAATTCTAAACCCTGTTCTCCCTCACACAAGTTTTACCTTTTGGCTTTTAAGCTAATTGGAAGGTCCTAAAGCCCCATGCTTGCTAACCTATGCACGTGAAATCACTGGGAAGTAAGGGAGACCTCGAAATGCTCGTGCATTCGAAATGAAACACTGAAACTGCAGGTTGGGTTCTGTTGTCTGAAGGGGAATATATCTGAAAAGGGAGGTGCTGCCAAAAGACAACTTTATGCTCTGGAAGTTATGTGTCATCATTGCTGCTGTGATGGAGCCTGCTGGTCAGACACAGCCAGGGGCTTCTGTATGGTGCTCGTCCACGCCTGCCTGTCACAGCGACATCACACAGCGAATGCTCCTTCTTGGCCTTCCAGACGAAGACGGAGCACTGCACAGTGAGGCAGAGTTTGCCCCTAAAAATCAAGATGACTACATCTGCAGGTTGGATGCGGCTGGCTAGGCTCTGGCCAATGGCCGAAACGGGATGTCACCTTGGATGGAGCACGGGCAGCTCTAGTGGGACCCAGCAACTGGGAGCAAAAGCACTCAAGGGTGTTAACGCTGGTGAGCCCAATGCGTGTCTCCGCCGCTCCGCCACAGACCTCGCACAGCTGCTGGAGGGGAGCGGAGGAGGTGATGCGCTCGGCGATGGTGAATTTTGTGACCCGCTTAAATGAAAATCTCGACTGATTTTTGTTACTCTGTTAAATGTCAAAAGTAACAATCAGCCACCTAGCAGCCCGAATGAAATAAACTGTAACAGCACATAGTGAAAAAACAAGCGACGGTGGTTCATATTTCCACCTAAAATAACAGAAAATACCCTGTGGTCAAGCCTTCCCCCTTCCCTCCCGTTGCCCTGCCCTGGTCTGCACTGGCTTTGCGGCAGCCCGGCTGCTCCCTGGGCTGGGCAGAAACACTTCCAGCAGGCCCGACGCTTCAGGCCTGGCTCAGCCACGCTCGCTCCCCTCGCACACGGCCCCGGGAACACGGCACTGACCTAAGGTGGGCCTGGCCGTAACACGCTCCTACAGACTTCCATGCCACCTCCTCCAGCTCCCCAGGCCAGGGCCACGGCACCACTGCCGTGCTGCCCGCTGCCAAGCTGCCGCGGTCATGGTGCATGTGCCGCAGGTTAGGGACCCTTTCACAACCCAGGCACTGAGCTTGGCCCGGCTTCCCCGACCGCCCCCAGTTACCACCACAGACACGGCTAGGCTAGTAACCTTGCCAGCCTTGAGCATGGAAAGTCAACAAATGCTCGAGAGGTGAGAGGTGTCAGGAGGTGATCAGCAAAAGCCGTGCTTCTGCGTCATGTCAGAGCGGCAACGCTTCGCATCCTCGTTTTACCGTTTTCTGCCAAGGCAGTCGATGTCGCCTTTTAGCTTGAGAAAGTGAGCTGTGGGCGGAGGAGCCGAGGTGAAGCAGGGGCACGGCTGCTCAGCGCCATCACTAGAAGACTGCTCGTCGGTGGGGCAGGCGGGAGGTGACGTTAGAGAGAGGCAGGAAGCCGGGAGGGCGCTGACAGCAACGCGCAGCGGGCACCGCTCGCCCTGCGCAGAAGCATGCCCAGAGTTTCACGCTCACGCCGCGTGGCTGTGAACACCACCACTCAGGCACATCTAGTCACCACAGGCAGGCTCCCGGCGCAGCTCCGTGCCCGCAGATTCAAAGGACCTCCATCCCACCAAGGCACTTTTCCACGTTGGGCAGGTTTTCAGGGGAGGGTTGGCACCCTGGGGGCTTGTGCAGGTGCCTGCAGGGAGGCAAGGGAACTGCCGAAAAGCTGGCTCTACGAGTGAAGGCTTGGAAATCTGGCCCTACAGGTGGCGAAATCCACCTCAAAATAAAAGTTGCCCAGCATATCAACACCATTTTAATAAATACTAGAAGTAGCAAAATGATTTTTTAATAATGCTTTGACAATTAAGAAGCCTGACAGAAACAGAAAACGGAAATACTTTATCATCAACTCTTTGTAAAAGCCTATTTTTCACTCCAGTAAAAGAAATATATCAACTTTGCTTTTTCCATATTATTAAATATTTCCTAGACAAACTAGCCTGTCTTTGCTTAGTCAAATAGCACTGCTTGTCTAAATAAAATTCAAAGAAAAACTTTTCTATGTTCACCGTTCTTGATATCAATATTCATTAGATAACAGAACTCATAGAGAGCACTTGCTCCTATCTGAGAAAAGTAAGTTCTTGAACACATTTCCTCTATTTTGATGTACTTACTTAAAAGAAATCTGAATAAACAGAGATCTAACCCTTATCATTCCGTGTGTTGTTTAAAGTCTTCTGAGCTGCAGAACTCCTTCAGCTTTCTTAGCAGATGAAAGCACAGGATTTGGAACCACAGCATACACTTCTGATTGCTTGTGTGCTTCTTCAACCTCTCCAGATTAGTTTATACCTCAAATGCTACTGCTTACATCTAGTGATTTCAGAAGACTATTCCTCCTGTTTGAAATGCATATGTGGGCCAATGGTATAACAAATTCATAGAAGCAAAATGATGTGCAGCCATAAACAGAAATGAAAATCAAGCATTTTTCTAGAGGGTAGGGTTCACAAATGCAGGGTTCACCAACGGTTTTCCAAAACGTTCTGCAGCATATAACGGAGCTGCAGAGCACGCCTGCACAGAGCTGCAGCAGTGGAGGGACTTTAAAAGCCGAATATCGAAGCGTCTGCTAGTTGTGCTTTTCTCAGACTCCTGACTGCGGCGTCTGGTCCTGTGCCTTCCTCGTCACATTCTGATGGGATGTGGCAATGCAAAACCTATTAGTACTTACCATATGAGCTGCGGGAATTCACCTGTGCCAGAATGGTGTGGAAACTACTTATATTTTTGTGCCAGGCATGTCTGGGGAGGAGTCTCAAGAGGCTATAGCCTGCAGGCTGCAGGACAAAACTGATATGCAATTGCCCAGCGATGTGTAATATTGAAGCAATACTAAAAAAAAAAATGACACTACAGTCATTTCTGTACAATATAGGCTACCACAGGATTCGGGGATTGCTCAAATTCAGCAGAACAGTAAATCAAAATTTCAATTAAAAGCGGATTACAGGTACTCAGGTTTACGGTCTGTCCCAAGCCAAAGAGTTAAGCAAGCCTGTTTTCCAGACCTTGGCTCTCATTTGTGAAGCTTCTACTTTCTGTTTTGTTTTGTTTTGTTATTTAAACCTTTCATTTACAGAGCAGTTAAGATTTTAATTTTTACAGCATTTTTTTTTCTTTCTGAGGCAGGAACCCATCTTCACCAAGTCCCTGCTCTGCAAAGCACTTGAGCTAGCACAGAAGAAAAGTACAATTCTGCCACAACTCCGCAGCATGGGAGAAGCCTTATGGCGGCGAAACCGTAACACTCTGTTGGAGCGGGCAGCTTGTGCTGGCTGCATGTCACAGAGCTGTACTCCATGGAGACGCTACAGGACCATCCACAGGAGGTGGGATGAGTGAGGCCATGTGTCCCTGGATCCGCTGGCTGTTTTCCCCTAGGGAATGAGGAGAAACAGGAGCTACAGGAAAAAAACCCCTACAGCTCTGCGGTCGGGGTGGGAGCTGCACAGCAAGCCCATGGCTCTACCGCCGGTCTCACCATCTGCATGTGCCCACACCCACCCCAGGAGCAGGGCCAGCAGGCTCACACAGTATTTAGGCTTTATATACAGTATTTTGCTTTGGAACAGTCCAGTTGAGCTGTAAAATACAGGTCTAATGTGCGTCATGCAGCTTTTAAAAGATCCCTTGCGCAGAAATACCTGCAAAATTATGGTAGGCACTGAAATGTTAGCATTTTGACTAGTCCTAAAGCACAGAAGGAGAAGCAGCTTACAGGATACCATCTGATTTGTGTAAAACCACATCTTACACTTGATGTTCACTCTCGCATTTGTTTGTCAAAAACCTACACCTTCTATCTTTGTGGGATTCGTTTAAACAAGAGACAAAGTGTTACCTGGACCAAAATAGTGCTTATCTCCCTTACATTTTTTTATACTGATCACACAGTGATTGTTGACTCAAGTATTTTTTCTTCATGAGCTAAATTTTGGGTTTCTACACTGTCTTGAAACGTTTAAAGAACGTTGTGTCTGAAATCAAATAAAGCAGAACATCCTAAAATGACTCCTAGAAATACAGCAGCATAAATGACTGATTCAGTCATTGTGCATGGTTTCTGAATACTTAGTCAGGATGATCTTATCTATCCTTGAAAGGCACGATGGAAACAAACACCAGCAACATAAGGGCAAAACTCTACAGCTACAACACAGGCATAATAAAAACATACTATACTATTGATTCTGATGATTGCAGAAGCACATTCACTCTTACTGCTGTTACAAGAGTTTGCAAAGAATGTAAGATGTTTTTCAATTACCTGTATGCACATATACATATATATTAAAAGAATATGAGTGGAGAACCAAACAGGAATGGGGGGAAGGCATATTTACTATGAATACCTGCTTCCCTTTACCCTACTAGGGTGTTACATTTTTTTCTTTCAGGTTGCCCTACACCGAAACGAAAAGATTTCACATGAATTTAAATCAGCACAGCAGACTAAACAAAATTCCCAATGTTTTCAACAATTACCATAATTAAAGATGTCTTTGCAGAATAAAGCCTAGGCTGGTTCTCTGTTGCCTGTCACTAGGTAGATATTCCCATCTCTTCACATCAAATGAAACATCAAATGTTTCAAACTCAGTGAATACTACTCACAAAATTTAGAATAAAATAGTAAAAAAAGGCCTATGTAAAGGCTGGAGAGGAAAGACGCTGCTTAGTAAATAGCAGTTAACAACAGGCATGTATTTGAAATACTTATGAGGGTAACTTGCATGGCAGGGCAACACCTGTTGGCCTCTACAACAGATTTTTGTTGCTGAAAAGTGTTGTGTAAGAGAATAACAACTCTCTTTCTTTCCAATTTAAGAGATGAACCATCTTTAAATATACACAGATGTACCCATTGGGGGTGAAGTTTCCATAAGTAGGTAGATTCAGTGAAGCATAGCTACACAGCACATACACAATAAGCAGTCAGTTGCTCATGTCAGGTTTCCTGTGCTCTTATTCTAAATTAAAGTCCTGATAAAAGCCTGGAGTGCATGCAAGCTAACTGGATGAAATTCCAAAAGTGCATTTTATGAGATTTCACCTGCAAAAAGTTGGCAGGTCTCTTCAAGTCATGTGACAGGACTCAAGTATTGCTTTGTGGGAATTTCCCTCAGAAGGACTACATTCACTTGGAAAGTCTACAAAAAAGCATGAACCTAGTAATTTTTGTAATTCCTCTTCCTTTGAAAACAACAACAATAAAACAACCACCTTTTTTTCCTAAATTCCAAAACAAAAAGTGTTCTTACAAAAAGAGATATTTCAATTTAAAACGAAAAAAATTCTAAATTTACTTACTATTAAAATCTTCATCAAGAAGATTCATCTTCATTCAAGACTGCCTGGAATTCAGCTAGCATGAGTGACTTTATTGTCACTTCACAGCCACCAATATAAGCTTCCAAAAACACCTGGCACACATGTTTCTGAACATTTCCTATACATGAAGCACTTTGTAAGGAGCACTCTGATCTCCATCCACACTGTGCTTTCCATTACTACCCAAGAGCGGCATCAGCCTGGAGCGCTATTTTCACCCCATGCGAGACGAGGTGCCGGATGACTTGGAAGGAGAATCCCCACACACCTCCAGCTCAGAGCCCAGCATGCTTACAATGCCGTGGTGCGAATTCAGAAGTATTATTCAAATGCAGTCTACCCCCTGGGGCCACAAAGTCAGACCAAGGGTTAACATCAAGTTAGTGAGAGCTCAGCGTGTTCACAATTTGTGGCTACACATGTGAGTTTGTGCTGGGGCTCTTAAGATCCCAAAAGCAGAAAAAGTCCTTGCTCCAACAGGTTCCTGCCACCAATACAAAAGAAAATGATCTGCGGAGAAGGTCTCTTGTGTCGGCAGCAGAGAGAAAGGCAGCTCTCATGGTTTGATTCTCACTCTCGTTTTATAGCACCAGGTGTACCTCCAAATTACTCAGGTTAGTAAAGAATTATCAGAACCATATATCTTTCTAAGTAATCTTCATAATCTCTCACTTTTACTCACAGAGATAAGGAATATATTTTGTTACCATTAGCAGGAAGATAGGTGAAAAGCTGGTATTGGCTTCTCTTTCTCTTTCCATTGCAGACATAGAAGTTGACTTGAACAGGGCTGGTAATTCTCTGATTGCGGAAAGGTGGTATCTCAACCACCAAAGAATTCTGCAAAAGGAACAAATCAGAAAGTCAAGGCTTGACTAAGGCAGCTGAGTTGTACAACAGTATTCACATGTTAACCCTGAGAAGGAGGCACCCGGGCTCACAAGGAGAAACACTCTTTCTGCAGGGGAACTGGTGGGCTTCATGGGCCAGGAAGGCCTCTTGCTGCGTCAGTGTCCATGTCAAGGACTCCAGAAGTAGGGAAATAAGACTTTAGCATGGCTCAGGTCTTTACAAAATCACTATCCTTCACCTCTTCCCTTTGGACAGCAGATACAGTACCGCAAATGGACAAGGCTCTATCCCTCCTGCCTCTGACAAGAATCTGGGACAACAATCAAATTGTGGTCTCTAACTCAGCAGGAGAAAGCACAACCACTGGCAGGTCATCCCCAGTATATCTCACCCTAACACAAATTCCTTTGAAAGAAGAATTAGGACAGGCATTATTCAAATATTCAAATTATTCAAATATTTCCTTTTTCCACAGGGAAATGTTTTTTCATATAACAACTCAGGAAGTTTTAAGCATGATAGTTTTTGTGGATGGGAGATCTTGCAAGAACATCTAGTGCTACAGGAAGAAGGGCTGGCGAGTGTGTAGGTATTCTTCCACTGTCAGAAACCAAATGGACATGCTTAGCATGGGGCTAAGGAACGACTTCGCTACTAGGGCACCAGCTTACACAAATGCACAGTGAAATCTGCTATGACCATGAAAAACTCCCTTGGCACTTTTTGAAAGAATAAAAGGTTAGTAAAGAATTATGAAATAGAAAAATGCTTTTCTTAGCATTTGGCCTGCATTCATCTGAGGTCTTTAAATTGTTTGCCTGCATGTCTCCAGCAGGTTTGCAGCTAACAAACTGTTGCATATGCCTGCAGAGGTGGAATAGTGGCCATATTTCCCACTTATAGTCATGGCTGAGGGAGGCACACTTCTCCAACCATGGGGCTGATCTCCTGTGAAGGGACTCACATTTCTTCTGCCAAAGGTAGATGAAAGCCAAGGAAAGTGATCAGAAATTGCTTTGGGAGCAGAGGGAAGAACTGACCCAGCAAGACTGAAGATGAGCAGACGGGGCTGGCCCATCCGGACAATGAAAAAATATTTTCCAAATGGTCTCTCCTACTTTCAGGATAGCTTCCAACAAAGACTTCTTACCCCATGCTCCCATTAAAGAAAGATTTCCAGGAGGGGAGGCCTAAGTACTTGTTCTGTTTCAGCGGGGAGACACAGTGCCAAAGCCTTGGAAATCCCTCTTTAGTAACAGTGCTGGAGAAGGCAACATATATTTTTCATCTTGATGTTAAAATATTTAAGGCAGACTTACTGGCTTGCACATTTCTTTGTCGGTTTTGGCTTCCATTTCCCACACATGGTGACCATCTAAGAGACAAAAGAAAAAGATATCTAGTTCCATCCTTTTTTCCTCTCCCAAGCCTACAAAAGAATGACTTTTGAAAAAAAATCTCTTTGAAGGGGCACTGCATATATGAAAACCAGCTCTCAAAATGCATTGCCCAAGCGTTGCCCGACCAGGAGGCCATCTGGGTAATCTGTGACAGCAGTCCGCTTAGCTTTTTTGAAGGGGGGAACCACAGTCCAGAGGGCATGATACTGCAATGGGAGAAAGCCACCGGGAGATTATTCCACCACTAGTTTGGACAAAATATGCAACCATTTTACAGCTTAGTTTCCCAGACTTTCAGACAAAAATACTGCTACCTATGAGCCCTTTTGATCACTACCTATGCAGCAAGTCATATTCAACATTAATATTAAACAAAATAAAACAAGTAGTATTAAAGAAGCTCCTCAGCCATGCAGTATTTCATTTTAATATACTCCTAGTCTGGCATGTCATAATTCTGCTGCTTGGATCAAAAGGCATGGCAATAGGCTGGGCAACATAGCTTTTGACTCCATTTTAAAGTTGGTTTAGCGCAGCTACAGTGGTCCCACCTACAGTTTTCTGGAGCTGCTTCTAGTGGTGTGTTGGGTCCTCTAATAATTTACTGTATTTCTGTTTTCAAGCATACATAGATTTAAGCCACAGCTATCACGTTTTTGCTGGGAATCCATCTTTTGGAATAAATTGATTTTGTCTGGTCATTTTTCCTGCACCTCACCGATACAGAAATCACTGGTCAATAACAGGTTTTCTTCTTCTTACTTGTGGCTTCAAAACTCAACAGCAAAGAAATTAGAAACATCATACAAAACGTAAGGTTTCCGTTCTGCAGTCCTAGAAAAACACGAACGTGTACGACAGGCCACAAGCAGACTGCTGTCTAAGTTGGGCAGCGGGGACACATGCAGCTTCATGAGTCCCACCATTGTCAGATGTCACCGGAATGAAAGGGAAAATAAGACTTTGTGTCATCTCTTTTGTATATTTATTGCAGGATCGGGACATGCAAATGCAAATATTAGTTATTTTGAACTCCATCACATAGACGTGGGCCTGCCTTAGAAAAACAGCTCTCGGCAAGGTAAAAGAGTGAATGCACTTTTTCTTCTCTCTTCGCTTTCATGGCCAGGATGGAGGTGACGCATTTAGAACTGCCTGATTTATTACAAATGTCTGTAAATAATATTTTTGTGTACAGCTGTCCTACTGTGAAAGGAATGCTGCTGAAGGACTAACCCTGGCGATTGTTTTAATGTCCAAAAACCCTTTCTTTTTAACGTATGGAAAGAAGTGCAACGTGAAAGCTGCAGCACAAATGGCACAGTGGATTTGGTAGGTCTTTCTGTAGGAAACGATTAGCAGATCTACCCTTAGTTTCCTCCTACATTTTATACTGTGACGCTGGAAAAGGAATCCTTTTAATTGGTACTGTCACGTTCAGCTGGGGGGATAGAAGGAGCAGCCAGACCATGCTCAAGTCTACTTAACGACGCCTTTTGAAAGCGCCAGAATTGAAGCAGACTTCTTGGGAGGACTTCACAATTTATCCAACAGATGCTTCCCCTGAGCTGTCAGTAGAAAAAACTTGACCAAAATTTGGCAAGCCAGGACACATCCCTCGTCTGGGAGCAGCCTCCTTGATCTCCCACCCCCTCCCAACAGAGCCCTCCCTTCGCCTCCCCGGCCCAAATTAATTTGATCGGTTGTGAAAGTAACACAAAACCAACACTATCACACATTTTGCGAAGTCTACGAACTTCTGCTTTGTAAGGGGTTTGTTGGTGTTTTTTTTTTTTAAATCTACAGACATCCAGACTAGTAGTTAACGTGTTCAATTTGCCTTTGTAAACGGATTACCAGAAGTTCAGGTTTTTTGCTATGTTTAATTTCTGCTTTGCAAGATGAATGATCTGATTCAAGTTTCTGTTTTTTATTTCCTGTCGATACTTCAGAAAAATTCAAGATGACTCCATCTCTAGCTAATCTTTCAATTACTTCACGCAGCACTGCCTTTATGTGCTTTTGAAATTTTTATGATGACAAAGAGAGTTTGTTCAGAAATATTTTAAATGCTATAATCTAAGCTACTAGGAAAATAAAAATCCAGAGCCGTGGCTCGTCTTTGGAAGCTAATAAGAACAATACGGGTTTCACTCCAAGAAATTCCCTTGAGATTGTCCAGACCATTGCTGCTCAGCGACTGAGGGGAAGGGGAAGAGAGGGAAGAAGTAGGGAATAGACAACTCATTAACAGCTAGTGACATGTCATTTAACAAAAACACAGGGAGGAAAAGTTGTTATGAAGCAAGAAACAAAAAAAAAAAAGAAAAAAAAAAAAAAAGACGACAATTCCTCATATTACGTCTGGTGAACCAAGAGGGAAATCTCAACGCCCACGGACTGGGACCAGCTCCAGGAGGGAAACCTTAGACCACTACGTCAACCTCTTACAGTAAACATGTTTTGCAGGTTTATACAGTTCAGCTGAAATTATTTAAAAAAAAGAAAAAGAGAAAGAAAGAGAGAAAGGAATAATGGCTCCAGAATGGATCATCAAGACAATCTGCCTACGCCGGAGAGAACGCTTTTGCCCCCGGTGCCCACACGCCGGGGACCCTGGCGAGCAGGCGGGATACCGCCTCCCGTCAGCGTGTGCTGGAGGAGCGAGGGCTGCTTGACCACAAAAGTTTCCATTGTACGCCTGCCACATCTGCAGCAGCCCGCCTGGTTCGGGGCCCGAGGCAACTCCCTCCTGGCCGCTGGCCAACCAAAGTACACCAGAGCAATTTATACCTTTCCAAAATGCAAATAATTCAAATTACAGACATAACACAAAGCTGAAGCAGACACATTTCAGGCATTCCCGTTAAAGTTTACTCTCTGGAATTACCGTACCCAAATGGGCAGTTGTTATACGGGGGGGGGGGGAGATGGAGGCAGGAGAGGAAGGAGAGGAGGAGGCAGGGAGGAAAAGGGAGAAGGGAGAAAACGGCTTTTCCAAAGGTCTTATTTCATTCCCTTTCTTTTCGCTATTTACTTTTACCAAGTAATAAGAAGCGTCTTCTCCAAACCAAATGCCTGGCTTTGTTTTGGCATTTTTAAGATTTATAGCGCAATATTTTGAACAGAAAGGCATCTCTTTATATAGCTAAAAAGTTGTGTCAAGGTATTATACTGGGTTCGTTTTATTTTGTGGTTTTTTGTTTGTTGTTTTTTTTTTTTTACAAAAAGAAAATAAAAACAAAACATCCGTGCACAGAACCGCAGGGCAGAAACCCTGCAGAGTCCTGGCCAGAGTGCCCCGCTCCCCCCGTGCCAGCAGCAGCAGCAGCTGACCCGACAAAGCCGAGGCTTCACCTGGAGACCCGTGCCAAGGGCTGGAAGAGGGACCCTCCAATCCCTCCTCCTCCTCCGAAGAGGCAGCGCGGGAGCGCAGCAGCGCCAGGGAAGCACGAAACCCCCCCGTTTCGCGCAGGCTCTCCGACTGTGCCCGGGCTGGGCGCTGCGCTGACAGGTGGCCATCAGCGCTGCCGCCAGCTGAAGACACCGGGTTTCGTCAGACAGCCTGACATTTACAGACTGATCACTGTTATTTATAGCCATCCCTGCTGCGGGTGCACTTCACCGCCAGCCGCCTCAGCCTTATTTTTTGTTTTATTTCGGTGCTGTGACACTCGGAGCACCTAGGATTGCTAATGACGAAAATACCGCAAACCTACCGGCGTTACGTGGGGTGGATTTTCAGCTTTGCAAAGTATAAACACCCCGTTTTAACATGCGTCGGCTGAACAGTGAATGGGCCTTTGTAGTCTGCTCTTATCAGCCGCTCACTCCGGCGTTAAAGGAAACTGCACGCAAGTCCAGAAGTAAAAATACTCTAATTCATCAGGGAATTCCCTGCAGCATGAGTCACTGAACGGCTTCCCCACCACACCCATACAAGATTTCCACATAAAAAGGCACTGTAGAGGCCTGTTTTAACACAGAAGCAGCGCTAAAAAGTAGTTGTATAAATCTAACTGCATCAGTTATTCACATATAAAGCCTAGCAGACCACGACATACGGATTTTCTTCATGGAAGAGCAACACAAAGAGCTGTAAAGATTTTCCACTGAAATTTTCCTACCGTCTTTCCCTTCTCACTGCCCATCAGGGTGCCCCAGGGTTTACAGGGCTGGGTTTACCTTCGTACCCCAGGGAACTGCAAGTGTAGTGCCAGGGGTTCGCAAGCTCACAACAGTCAAATCACCAGCATAACTTTAATTACAGACCGATGGATGGCAGAAAGGGGAAAGAACATTACCAAAGTAGAGTAAAAAAAGAAGTAAAAAGTAAAACACAGTACCAAAGTAAAACACAGCACCAAAAAAAAACCCCAAGCCTGGAAACTCAGAAGGGTATAACATCTGGCAGCCACTTAAACCCTGCCTCTATGAAATGGGCATAATGGGAGCATTCAGATATATTTAAGTGATTTCACTTTACTACAGAAGGTTGAAACAGTCTATATTCTTTAGTAGTCCTGTGTTCACTTGACATATGAGAAGAAGAGACATTATCTAGGATTTCACTGCCTGTATACAGTGTACATTTTATACTCTTCCAGCCTGCGGCTCAACAGTTTGACTGCACTGGCTGGACTGTAAATCTATATTTACATTCATATATTGCAAGTAAGATGGTGAAACTATCTCTATCCTCCCAAAGGAACCCATTACTTGATTAATGTGTTGTGAGATTACACTAAACAATAATGCTTATATTACATCCGAGGTTACTTTAACATGTCCACAGCGGGCAGGGCACAGATGCAATGCAGAATGATTATACAGCATAATTCTGAGGTGCTCTGCAAAGGTTGTCTACCTTCCTATTTGGCCTGTTAATGCATATTCAAACCCCTCAGGAGTGAAGGATTTGCAAGTTTCAATTTGCACTCCAACCCCTTTTCCCTGTGTACACTCACGGTGTGGAGACTACCGATCTGTGAGCACATCCAGGAGGAAAGGACGGGTTTCCAGCCAGAGAAGAGGATGAAGACTAAGGCAAAGTCTTGTGATTCAGACTTAAGAGTCATCCGGTTTTGTGCAGAGATGCTATCAGCTTCTAGGCAAAGGCCAGGCTGGGCCAGGTCTGTGCCTGGGCTGGCAATGAAAGAGGCGAAGAGGCGGCTCTGTGGCTTGGAGGAGAGTACTCGCCATGCCAGTCCTGGGCACGACCCGCTGGCACTGTCCCACCTGCCAGCGGATATGCATTGGCATGGGTGTACTAGTGCTGGATTTCGCTCCAGAGGCAGCAGCCTTTTGGATCTGGGGATGCCGCAAGGAGCCGGGCACTCTTCTAGCTGGTCTTGGCAGGCGTCTTGCTGTGAACATTTCCCCAGCTGGACATCAGCAAGCCACATCATCTGTGGGTGGGAGTCTCTGCCCGTGTTTACACACCAGTGTATGTTTTAAAGACATTTACAATGGACAGGATGTGAGGATGAACCAACAGCAGCCAAGCAGCCTGCCATGGGAACATGCAGGGAAGATGGGGCAGGAAGAGACCAAGAAAACATTCAGAAATGCAGAGAGAGAAGCAGCAGCCAATCTGCACTATTTGTTTGTATCTCCTCATAAACATTTTTGCAGCATATGGATTTTGTCCATTCCTTCAGCTATGCATTTTTGCAGTATTGAGCTGAATATTAGGTAGACTTAGATGTGTCTGTCATGCATATGATGCTCTCAAGTTACTTTTTCTCTCTTTTTTACCTTAAATTAACAATAATAGAGTCATGCAGCAACCAGGTGATAAAAATCCGGTACAAACTGTATCTTACAGTACTTTGGCATCTGTGCCAGACATGCACTTCCCTTCTGGCTGCTCAGCTGGGCAAGCCAAAAGCTGAGGGACTCACTTTGCCTAAAAGGTCGGCCTTTTTAGCTGCTTTTACCACAGTATGTCTAACAGCCTTAATTATTCTGAGTTCAAGTGTTTGCAAATGAACTGTAATTTTAGTCCAGTTAATTAAAAAAAGGCACTGTGCTGATGATAACTGACTGATCGGGGTTCATTTTGAGCCAAAACCATTGGAATGGCCTGCCAGATCCTATTTTTAGCAGAATGGAAGCTGGCTATGCAATTTGTGCTCTCTGGCACCTCCCCCTATTCAAATTACCGTTGGTCTGAGGGTTTTATTTAATAACTCTCAGTAATTCCAGGTCTAAGAGACTCAAATTCCAAGTAAAACTGCAGCTTGACATCCCTGCAAAAACCCTCTAGAGCAGGCAGGTTGAACCAAGCACACCCAGCACAGCCACCCACCACCAGTCATGACAATACTTCACTCTGGTTACATTCGTGTCATCTCCTTGTCTTTTACAATTTTACTTTCCTCTGGGAACCTCTAGTAGGCTGAATCTGTGACTTCGCAGCTGAAACAGTAAAACATTCCTGGTCCATCTTATTCAGTCTAATCTGTCTCAATTTCTCAGAGACTATTGGAGTAACAAACCTCACAGCCAGTTTAAACTGAGTTCCAAATTTTCCTTCCATGAACAATTCGTTTCCTCTATTTCCTCTGCTTGATGCCAATACCACCACCTGTACTATAGCTACTCCTAATTCCTTCTCATCTTAAGATGTGAGTTTGATGCAAATGCTTTCAGTTCTCCCTTTTCGATTGTTTTTAAGACACAACTCTTCACTTTATCTATATTGCTACAACTTCTCATATTCCAGAGACGTCCCATTATGGCAACCCCTCATGACTTTTTAGCAGAGTCTAAACAGTGAGCTTTTGAGCAGCATTTTTATTTTTTCCTCCTTATTGTCCCCGTCATGTCCCTTTTCTTGTTTCTCTTGTCCAAGAAGGTCGGGCCTTGTCTTAAGAGGTCCCTCCTCTCTTCTGATTATCTGCCTTGACATCAGCTTCCCTGCAACAAGGCGCACCTTGGAAATGTCTTATCTCTCTATTCCTCTCTTAAATGTCATAGTACCGTCTTCCACATTGCTCTTGAAGCTATAATCTTACTCCCTTAACAGGCATGTTAGGAACATGCTCCTCTTCCCTCAGCTCTCCCCACTTTTCCTGTGATGCCCACCTGAGACATGAACCAACTCTTAATCTTGTCAGGGAAGTAAGAGGAGACCATGAGCTGTGCTCTTCCAAAAGATGTAGATGATCCCTCCAAAAACCAACTACTTTGGACATATCCCCTTGCATTGATTTATGTGGCAAGATTTTGGTAGCAGTGGGCCTGCAGGTGCGGCCTCTGTGAGAAGATGCCAGAAGCTGCTCCCACGTCAGAAAGAGACAGTTCCAGCCAACTCCATGGTGGACCTGCCACTAGCCAAACCTGAGCCTATCAGCAGAGCTGGTGGTGCCTCTCTGAAAATGTATTCAGGAAGGGGTAAAAAACACTGTGAGAGGAGTGAGAACATGTGAGAGAGACAACCCTGCAGACACCAAGGTCAGTGAAGAAGGAGGAGGAGGTGCTCCAGGTGCCAGAGCAAAGATTCCCCTGCAGCCCCTGGTGAAGACCATGGTGAGGCTGGCTGTCCCCCTGCAGCCCATGGAGACAACCACACTGTAGCAGATCTCCACTCTGCAGCCCGTGCAGAGCCCACATTCCGGGAGCAGGCTCCTGGCGGGAGCTGCGGCCTGTGAAGAGGAGCCCCCGCAGAAGAAGGTTTTCCGGCAGGAACAGTGGCTGTGGGGGACCCACGCTGGAGCAGTCGGCTCGTGAAGGACTGAACCTCTGGAACGGACTCACACTGGAGCAGTTCACAAAGGACTGTCTCCTGTGGGAGGGACCTGCTGGAGCAGCGGAAGAGTATGGGGAGGAAGAAGCGGCAGAGAAGAGCTATTATAGACTGACTGCAGCCCCCATCCCCCCTGCCTCTGTGCCACTCGGTGAGAGGAGAGAGAAGTCAGGAACGAAGGAGTGAAGTTGAGCTTGGGAAGAGAAGAGAGGGTAAAGGTGGGTTTTAGTTTTGCCTTTGTTTCTCACTGTCCTACTCTATTTTTAATTGGCAATAAATTGTGCCCCAAGAGGAGTCTGTTTTGGTTGTGGCAGTAACTGTTAACAGCCGTCTCCCGGTCTTTTTCTTGACCCATGAGTTTTTTCATATTTTCTCGCCCCTGTCCTGTGGAGGAGGGCGAGTGAGAGGGCGGCTTGGTGGGTGCCTGGCAACCAGCCAAGGTCAACCCACCACACTCCTTTCCTCTACTGTCTTTAGGCACGGATTGCTTCATCAGACTCTCAGCCTTATGGTAAGGGCTGTGAATTCCTGTGTGTTTGGACAGAGGGCCCTACTGGAACAGTAACAGTAAAAACTATCATCTGAAATCTTGTGCTAGTTATAGAAGTTCGGAGTCAAAGCTTTGATTGCACAGATACAGCTGCTTGAAGCCACTCAGTCTGGCAAAGACATGAAAGAATAAACTTAAAGCATTCAGTCACAGTTTCTGTAATAATTAAAAATTTACAGGATTACTCATACAAGTGACTTTTGACTACAGACCATGTGGTTATTCCTTATTTCTCTGTTGTTCACAGTAAGTATCTGTGATTGATTGACCTCCTTCACTGTGAGAACACCACCCTGGATGAGGCTTGTTGCTGCTGATACCATTTCATGCGTATGGCTGCTGTTCCGCTCTGTCTTCACCATTCCCTAGACTAAACAGCCAGGAAAAACTGAAACGTGCTGACATTTCCTACAAGCTACATCACTGCTCCTGCATGCGCGTGAAAGGGTTCCACCATCAAATGACTCCACCATTTGATGACACTATTTGCCCAAGGATATCTATTTCTGGGCAGTGGCCAGAAACCCCTTCAGCTATCAATACATCTCTAAGAAATACGTTCAAATGACCTTCACATGAACTCTGTGCTCCCAACTTGTATGCCTTTGAAGTTTCCAGTTTATCTAGTTTCCAGAATTTTTAACCTCACTGCGCATGAGTCAGCTTGCAACCACCCACTGCCAACTGGAACGTGTGTCCTGAACTTGGATAAACAGACAGATAAAGACAAAATTATGTAGTATCTGTCCATCTGACTAGAGGGGGAAAGGGAGTTTTGCCACTTGCTTATTTATTATGTGAGCTACAGTATGATTACCAGTGTGAAACATGACCCCTCTTTGGCCAGTTGCCCCCCAAACTGTGACTGCTACTAGCAATGGAAAGAGCAATGGAAAGATCTCTGAGAATGGAAGATCTGTTACCAAATGGAGGTCTGCCAAGACTCAGGTCACCCATCTCCACATCACATCACATCACATCACGTCAAAAGAGACTCCAAATCCTGAGCGCCAAAGTGTATCTGAGTCAAACCAAAAAGAAAAAGCCCACATGCTTCCCCAATACATCCATTCCATCCACATGCCGCTCAAATGTTTCATCAACACAGCATTTTCCAGAACTTTTGTAAGTTTCCTGAAGCTAAAATACTGCACTTGAGCTACCTGCCATACAACAAGGTAACTTCTGCTCACACAACAGACAGGAAATTTCTGTTTTTCTGTCTGAATTTCTCAGACTGACATTTGTACCCTAAAGCAGCAACTGATTGATTCTAATCTTTGCCAGAGACAGTGAAATTTGAGAGGAACAAAAAACCTGTGAAATGCTTGAGTGGACACTTAAATTCATCCAGCTTCCTTCTTTTCCATATCGCATTTACTTTGTGCAAACATTTGGCTGACCAAGCTTGACCACACGTCTAACGGGAGGCAAACTGTAAGTTTTCCCATCTGAAATACTTACCGAAAAGCGTGATTTCCTTTGGCATATGCACCAAAAAATTTGGTGATTTCACCCAGCTATCTTTCATCTGCTCTAGTATAGCTATTACCGTGCCACGTCAGCGCCTTCATGTTCTAAAAGCAAAACCTGTTCCAGCAGGGAGAGGAATAGTTTTGACAAAAAAATCCATTTAACAAGATAAAAACAGCAGAACAGTTTGAAACAATAATGAAATCTGAAAAACTCTTTAGTTGTTTGAAAATATTCAAAAAGAGAAAAATCCCTGGAGGAAACGTTGCTCAGGTGCTGTTTATTTCTCTGTCTTTCAGGAACTTGCATTTCAAAGGCTTTCGGCACTATAGCTGGGGATATTATGCAATTAGGTTACAGAGTGTGTAGGTGCTAGGATCACTGTTGATTTGAGGGCTGAGTAATTAAGAACAAGTTCAAAACCATTTAAGTCTGTAAGCCTGGAGTTACTCAGAGATACAGTGTTACAAATTGTGAACGCCATTAACGTCCATCAAAGACAGTGATGAATCTTCAGGGAGGGGCATTTGCCACAAGGAAGCTCAAATGCGGGCCTTTGACCAGGACAAAACGACCCTCAACATTAACAGCCCAGAATCAGAATTTCAAAGTCAGTGTTACTTGAGAAACTAAACCTATAGTGAAGTTGCATGTTACATTTCTGCCTTTTCACCCTTTAAAACTCTTGCCTTGAGCTCTGGGCACTAAGCACAAAAACAATGAAATGGGTTTGGAGCTCTAACTTAACCAGTGGAAACTCAACTGAATGATAATTAATAATAATACACCAAATATCCATTTCTCCCATAGATCACAACTTGCTAATAATGAAGATTTCAGTCAGTTTAACCCAATCTCTTAGGTATGTCTACACTTGGCTAAATCCATGCAGTTCAGAAATACTTGAGCTAGTTCCAGTGCCAAAACCATTTGAGCTACAGGAGCAAGGAGCAATTTTCAGGGTAGATTAACTCTTTCAGATCTTAATGCAAGACTTTTTCTAAATCCCAGAATATCTTGGGCAACTCTACAGCGTCCTAGCGCGTGTCAGGAAGACATACCCATGACTTTCCTGTGCCTTGGTGCTTGGGTTATTGGCTTTGTGTCTCATCAGTGTGCTTTCACTCATCAGTTACAGGAAACTTTGTGAACTGAGTGAAGAGAAACTAGGATTTTTCCACCACACTCAGTTTTATAGATCACTAATCATAATCCGATATACTAGGAGACAGCATTTGGTGGCTTGTCATTTCTGTTAGGCTTTTGTGCTGCTCTGTGTTCAATAACTCACACTACATTCAAAAACTAGCTTTGAAAACAAATACACACTGTTTGCAGAAGTTGTTACCAAAAAAAGGTAGCTGACAGATATATAGTCCCTGAAGCATATTCTCCAAGCACCTCTGCATTTTCTGAACTTCCTTCAAGATTTTTGTTGCCTGGTACATTTATAATCTAGAAATGAAATAAAAAGTTTTAAAAATATAAGTAAACAAATCAGTGTCTTTTATTATAATCCCAGATCACAATCTGGGCTCTTGCAGATGCGTGTGTTAGACAGGAAACATTTTGTCCCTCCTAGCCAAACACCTCCTCCCGTAGCTAACAAACTCAACTTCATTTCATCTATGTTTGTAACTAAAATGCACACCTTGCCTCCACAGCGAATACCAGCATACAGACATCAAGGGCCCTTGCCAGTAAGAAGCTGCAAATTTTTTTATATTTTAGAAAGTACTAATTCTTCTGATGAAAAACAGATTGGTACTGGACATCCTAAACCTAGCACCCAACAACCATGACACGCAGACTCACAAGACCCTTTTGAAACTCAGGAAAAGAAAAGCATGACTAAAAAGAGAGACAGAAAGTGAAAGAAGATAAGAAGAACAATCATTAGTGTAATTTGTAACAGACAAAGTCATCATGGGACTCCCCAGTCAAGGAAATTCTGCATTTAAAAGAGCAAACCTCTTGAAGCACGTTCAGCATGCGCATTTTTACTACTGCTAGGTTTCTTGGACGGTCGTTTCATACCATAATTCATCACTGGAAAACATGGTCTGATGTGCAAGCAATAAAACATTGACCAAAATCCCGTAAATTAAGGACTCATTTCAACACATGAGAACTTTTTTATGGTACTGTAAAAGGCTTTGGCAAATTTTAGTCCACTTCTGAACAGACTCATTATTTACCCAAAGGGGTGCCTTTTGCCTGAGCACTGGACCACACGGTGAGGCGCTCTCCTTTCAGAGGAGGTCCTCCCAGCGCTCCTCCCATGGTCCTTTCAGTGCGTCTTGCCTTCATCCCTTGGCTGCCTCGTTCCTCCTCTACAAGACACCGAGTCGCAGGGCTGCAAAGTATGTTTTGCCGTTTCATATGCTTCTCAGCTTGAAAAGCAGCCAGTAAGAGGTTAAGCTGAAAGCACCAAGCCGCTGCCTCCCCAGCTGAAGGATTGATTTGATCATTCTTCAGGGATTCCCTCTTGTATGAGTCACTGCTCAGACAGACTCCCCACGCAAGGAGGCCAGGATAATGCCATTCCTCCAGAGACTACAACAGCTGAGGGCTAGCCCTGAAGACGGAGAACTTAGGACTCATGCTTGGAAAAACATTCAGTGGACCACAATGCACTGGGCAGACTTAAAGAAATTATTCAGACAGAAGGCGGGGGGGGTGACACACACAAACAAAAAGCGTTCTCAAACTCTTTGCATTAACCAATTAAGTATGCAGACTAGCATGAATTAGATGAGATCCCGGAGACTGCCTCCTGGCTTGGGTACTCTGCCCGAGTGAGGACTGAAGACATGAGCTTATGTAGTGTAATATTTAAATTTTATATAAAAGATAAGTTCTCTTTATGAGTGTAATGATTCCTGTGATCTATTACTTTGTAGTAGCTGTGTTTGGCTGCTACCCACTAGGAACGTGATTAACATTTTGAATTCAAAAACAAAAGCGGTAACAGCAGCAAAACTAATGAATGTCTCCAGCTAATCACAAAAGTTCATAACCAGCTTTCTAAGAGAAAGAGAAACTATGTTGGTGTTCCCGCTCTTGACCTACTTTCACAGGCGTGCAAGAGCTGAAAGGGAAAGAAACACCGTGTGCTGATTTACAAAAGTGAAGGCTGGTAATGCTTGTTCATTTGATATTAAATATGATGACTCCGCTCAAAAATTGAGCCAGAGCAGTCTGCCACTAAGACAACGACGCATCACACTTGTTTGTTTCCATGCTGTGTTAGGCAATGTAGCACACAAATCATAGAAGCCCTAGAAATTGCCCAGTCCAGATCACCCAGCAATTTTGCTTTTTGTATGCCATTCCTAGTGACACGAACGCAGCTCCTGGAGATGCTGAACACTCTTGACTTTAATGGCTTGGCCCCTGCAGTGTACCTCCACAAGGCAGTACTGCCCTGCAACCGCAACAAATCTACCGTCAGACTACTAAAACCAGGCAGGACAGTTTCAGATTAGATCTTTCAATACTGACTTAATGATCTTGATTATTCTTCAATGATAGCAGCTGACTGACTGACTCCTGAAGCATTGCCCCTGACTCCTGGCCAGGGGGAAGGGTGCAGGGGAATCTCCGGTGGTTGCTTTCCCGTAGAAGAGACACTCCTGCACCATCCTGCCAACCCATGCACCCAAGGAGTTCATCCCAGGTGTTTTTCAGGGTGACAGGCAAGGCCTTTTGATCATTTTCTTCCTCATCAGCACACCCAGTGTGCAGCAGTACACTCCTTCATCTCTCACAATTTTTTAAAAAAGTCGCTTATATATATTATTTTTCATCTATATGCTGTCTTTGTGCAGCCTCAAACTCCTTTTGCTTGAGGGAGGTATCTGTCTGGTCAAGAAGTACAAGGCTGGCCCTGTTTTGCATTTTTGTAATTTAAGGCTATACAGTGAACACCCTGCTTTTGGTTTTCTTAATGCTAAGGGAGACAGTGTCCAAATCCACACTGTGGTACCTGCTGGTGGGCGAGTACCATCATCATCATAATCCTTTGGGATGCAATACTTCAGAATTTGTCCAGCTCAACAAAGAAAAAGGAGAGAAAGTTAGTGTGAGGGAAAGCACCCTTTAAGGTGGTTTCCTTCCTGAAATGAGACAGATCGAGGACTTTGCTCCTGACACGTCACACTAACCCACTTCTGTGCAGCGAAGGAAGTTTAAATATAAAGTAGACAGTCACATTCTTCCCTCCTCTCATGCTATGCAAAGAGCAGACTTCAGGGTTTTTTTAAATTGCAATTCCAGCTTTTTTCCTTTTTTTAAAAAAACTTTTTTATGAAACAAAAAGGGTGTTCTGCTCATTTCACGGCCACAGTCTGACCGCACGCAGCGCGGCGCTTGAGGGTCACAGGGACGGCGCTGACTGGCTGTTGCCGAGGAACCCGGGGCATTACCTCCGCCCCACACGTGCTTTTGGAGACTTAAATCTCACCAACACAGAACCCCGCTGGGGAACTTCAAGGAAGTCATCTTTTCTACCCCTGAGCCCCAAGACTCAGATGTCTTTGCCTCCAGAGCCTCCCCTGCTCGTCCTGCCATCCCCTGCCGCAGCCCAGCTTCCTTGCGCCGCAGGCGGGGCCGCGGGCAGGAGAACGGCGCGGGAACCTCATGGACATGGAGGGTTAAACTGGCACAGTGTCAAAGCCAGCGCTGGCGGCCTGAGTAGCGCCCAAGACTGTTTAAAGTTCAGGGGGGGTTTCAGCTGGCAGCTGAGGAATCCGTGGCTTGTGCCAGCGCCACGGAAACCCTTTCCAAAACAAGACTCAAAACTACCCTTAACGATCTCATTTCAGAGCCTGACTTTGACTCAAGAGCTCTGCTCCCACCGCCTTTTCCCGCGGGGGCATTCGTATGTTATGCGCTGTCACCCTGTGACTCACCGCTCCTGTGGATGACACCTCCTGCTCCAGCCCCAGCTCCCACCCCATGCTGCTTGCCCTGCTTCAGCCCAGCCCAGGACCCTTCCCCAGGAGGACCAGTCCCACCACTAACGCACAGCAGGAGCAAGGCTGGGTGAGGGGACGGTCGTGTTGAGTTCTCCCCCAGTTCTCAAGGTAAACCAGAAACATGTTCTTCAAATGAATGCATGTGCGCTGCAGGTCCTCCTCAGCCAGCAGCTTGCAAATGCCACCGGTCTCAACTGTGACAGAAGGAGACGCAGGTGAGCACACACAGCCGCAGCAGCACCGCTCCCCCTTCCATGAACTACAGAAAGGTTTAACAAGTTGCACCATCTTGCAGTTTTTACGAGGACATGCCACCGGAGGCTTCGAACACCTTTCACAGGTCCTACCCAGTACAGCCATGGTTTGCAACAAAAACAAATGCCAAACGTCGATTTTCAATGTCACTATTGTCTACCTGTAACTACACCTGCCATAGTGTGAAACCTCAGCATTAGGCACAGCTCAGATCACTTTCACAGCTTTGCCCAGTGACATGGAAAACATACTACATGCAGAAGAAAATGTCATTACCGTATTTATGGTTTCATCATTTGGCAGAGACTTCAAAACAGGGGAAAAAAGGCAGACCGGAGTCTAGATTGAAAAGCCGTACCTGGTGCTTTCTCCACAAAGATGACTTTGGAGTCTTGCAGAAAGTTATGGCCAGTCAGTATCATTTTTTTCCCTCCAATAACAGGAAAGCTGTCAGTACTTTGCTTCTCCACCAGAGGCAGTTCTTGGGCAGATCTCTGAGCTGGAGAGTTATAAAGAGGATTTAAAAAAAATCAACCGCAAACACACACACAAAAATAAGTACTTACTGCTTTAGTAAGTAACTTAATGCTTACCCTCATAAGATAAGCTGAGTTTGATAGAGAAACAAAGAAAGGTCAGAAGTTTTGCAGGAAACATGGTTGGTTTTCAACCGCCTTGATCATAAACAATAGGGTTATCAAACATAGCAGTATAGGTTCAAAAGGCTCACAACGAACAAGCTGTTTTAAAACTCAGCTTGATCCGTACTATATCAAAAAGTATACTGTTACCGAAATTTGTTTATTTTAAATAATTTTCTCTTACGTTATCTATAAAATACGTCGTGTGTTTATAAGGCACATGTGACAATACGACCATCCAAGTCCAAAACGTGTTTCAGTAACTATACACTTTATTGTCAATTCTGCAAACTGTCTAGCAGCAGCAGCAGCCATGGGCCTCGCAATCCAGCAGAAGCTCACAGTTTAGACAGTGTATTTCCACCAGAACCTGAGTGCCAAAGCACACATGGATCCATGCAAACAGAATCCGGTATTCTTGTGGCACATATTTTATCCCCCCCCAACTGGAACACGGAGTGAGCGTGGCTGAGCTTCAAGGGATGATGTGACATTTTATCCAGATTACATGGTTCCTCCTGGTGTCACATGCACTAAGAGATGCATGAAGTTTTTGGCACCAGCTTATTCCACATTCTGCACTGGAAATAACACTAGCACTTATTTTTTCTCCTGTTTTCCGCTCCTTTCAGGAGGCATATTACCACACTTTTGCTCGTTAGACAACCCTTAAAGCTGCAGTTCACTGATACAAATCCAATTGGCTTCACATTCAGTGGCTTCCTGAGCACCTTTGCACAGACCAGTTCAGGATGTGTTCAAATTGTGCCTTATCCTGCTATATAGCAATTGAAAAGCTCTCATCAACATCACCAGGAGCAGGATGAAACCATGACTCTTCATGATTTTTGCTTTGCCTATTAGCCTACAACTTGCCCTTGAATAAGAAACAAAGGGGAAATTATTCATCTCATACATGTCCTGGACAAAAGACAGGGCTTTATGCCAGTCTACCTGCTATAGGTAAGAAGACACTGCTATTCTTCATAAATAACATAGGCTTACCTTAATGTAACTGCCTTCCCATGCCAACGCTCGTTTGTTTATTTAAATGAACAACAGTGAAGGAGAGAAGCTATCACTGTTGGTCTAACAGCACTACCCTTTCCTACAACTCCTGCCTCTCTTGCAGACTCTGACTTCCAGAGCGGCAACGGTGCTACCCGAGGTGAAAGGATGGAGTACTGTCACTGGTCTGAAAGTCTGTCACCATTGCCACTGTTTTTGCAAGAGGAACACAGGGATGCTCTTTTCCTGCAGCCTCTCTATTAACGATCCCTGAAAAAGCACCATGCCTCCAAGAGATCAAATGTTGACACGCTCCAGGACCTGCCAGACATGTTGTGTGGGACTCCAGCCTGGCAATGATGCAGGGACAGGGGCGGACACGACACTCCAGCATGCAAAGAGCTAGGGATGGTCAAGCCTTCCTTCCCAGCCCCTCTGCTCTCCACCCCCAGAGCTCACCCCCCAACATATCCGCTGGACGTTAAGTTACTTCCTACCAGAAAGATCCACTTTGTGGAATCCCACAAAACCTTAAAAAACTGTTTCAGTCCATCCAGCTGACCAAATTAGCATTGGGAGTTAGACTGAAATGCAATTTCCACCACTTATGCTAGAGTGTTAAAGTTACACAAAGGAAATATGGTTTTGTTTTGTGTGTGGGAGGCCCGGCGAGGCTTACAGAGCAAGGTGTCTTTCTAGGGTGCCCCAGTGTATCTGATAAAAAGCAGTCTGCAATCAAAGAGACCCCAGTGCGGAAACCTGATTTCTGGAGGTTTTCTGAAGCTGCAGGCAGCTTGTGCCAGTGCGTTAACTCTAGTATACTGCTGGCTCCTCATCAAAGGGGTTGGGGTTTTATTTGCTGGCTTTTGCTTTATGATGGGGAGACAGAGAGCAAATAGGACACGATAGCCATTTTCCAAACCTGCTACAGCAGTTACCTGTATGACAGGGAGTCACAAAAAAAAAAAAAGTCTTGTCACTCCCAGGTCTACTATTAGTTTAAGTGCACTCCACTTTTAAGTGTGTTCTTTCCCATAGAAATCAATGCACAAAGCTACACGTTTTTTTCTAAGACACAGGTATTTTGTGTTCAATATAAACCACGTGCTTTCGGAAAGCAGATTAAGGTTCATCGACTAGATAGGTAAAGCAAAACCAATGTATAGCATGTCAGTGGACAAAGACTGTGTCTGGGGTGGCACAATACCCAGAAAGAGAAGGGCGTTTGTTGCTACTTACAGCACTCGATGGGGTTGGAGGCTACTTGCAAGGAGAGGGTCCTGCCATTGGCCTGCGGGATATGAACCCTGAAGACCAGCCGCACGCGCGTGTTCTTCCGACCGATGTCCGTCTCTCCCTTGCGCAGCTCGATGTCAGAGTTTCGGAGCTTTAATATCCCAGCACAGTCAATGCTATCCAAAAGGAAACACAGAGCAATTCAATTCATTTCAAGTGGACTTCAGGCAACACCTTCCCTCTCTCCTGTACATCCTTCTTAAAAATCTGAGTCAGACCACGACCCAATGACCAGGCTGAACACAGCAGACTTTGTTAAGCCTAGTACTTGCATCCACAAGTAGCTAAATTGGGGGTCTCTGTAGTAACAGGTAGTAGCTGCTGTTGAGCATGCAAATTTAGGATGTTACTTCAGTTCCCAGAGGAAGAAAATCTAAAAGATCCTTCCTCCCCAACACATACTGTAAGGATGGCACATACAGATTAACCAAAGCCAAAGAAATAGCGAGACTAGAGAAGTCAATGGGATGAGACAGTGCACAAAGTGTTGCTAACCTAGAACACGGGGTTACTTACGATTTCACTTGTCACAGCTGATTTGGAGAAAAATCTATCGTGATTTTTATTCTAGGGCAAAGTCCTGAAAATGCTTATTAATGAGCACAGCTCTCCCTGAGGTCAGTTCTACTGTCAGCGTGTTTGTATCTGAATGAGTTGGAAATACTCCCAAGCTAAGTGTTGAGCTGAAGCTCTGCATGAAAAAAACTAAACTCATCGAGTTGTCCCTCCACCATTAGGGAAAAACATGCTTTTTGTCAGATAGAACAATTACTGTTTCTGACCTCTCTCTCTCCTTTTTTTAAACTTTGGTTTTCTCCTGGATGAGTTTACAAGTCAGGATTTTTGTCAAAGCAAATTTCAGTAGAGGAAGTTCCCAGAACAAAAAATTTATAAACATATACACTCAAAAATCCACTGCTAAAATACCTCTGCTTTGGCCATGACTACAAAGCCTACATGCCAATTTATTCTGGGTACTGGTCTCTGGCATGCATTTTATTACACTGAATATGCATAGTTTAATTTTATTTTGCATTCCAAGAGTTTAATTCCCCCTCCAGACCTTTGAAGCTCTGTTCTGAAGCAAACTGCAAACAAGAACTATGGCAGCACGATTTTGATCTGCATTTTTTCTGATGTATGGATTTCAGAATAACAAAAAGGCCCTTGCTGATATGATCAAAGAAATTAATGAAAGTATTAAAGCTTCTCAACAACGCATATTAGCAGGTGAAGCCATAAGAATTATGAAATATTTGTATTCATGTCAAAATTCTACGCTACGATCCCAAAGATACGGAAGAAACAGTGCGCTTCTCAGTATTATCTCTCCTATAGCAACACTTGTAAAATAAATACAAAGTACTTAATGACAATTAGTTCAGAGCCGATAAGGTTTAAAGGAGAAACAGCATTTAAATTCAGGCTTGTAAAGTCACAGACATTAAAATCTGAAGTCAATAGGGGTAGCTAAGTGTGCAAAAGTTTAAACGTGCAGATGAGCTTCAGTGTTTCACTGAATCAAGGCCTGAATACACAAAGTATGTGTGAGAAAAGTCCTTGGCTCCAAATCTCAATTCATTGTTAGTGCTACACGAGGTTTTAGACTACTGACGTGTAAGGCTTATATATTCCAGAGCATTGTTTGTGGTTCTTGAGAGAGCTCTACTACAATCTGGCATGCACATCACAAAAATATTCAGCTTGGCTCCCAGACTGTATAACTACCTTTATTCTAGGGGGAAAGATGATTGAAACAGTAATAATGTTCCTAAATGGCCAAAAATGTGATTTAAACTGGATAAATAAAGGGCCAAATAAATATTGCGTGGGTACAAATTGGTGACATTTCAGTAACCTCAATGGAGTCGTGCCAGCTTACAACGACAGCAAACGGGGCCAATAATTTTGCAGGCCTGCTTGTCATGACTTTTAACACAATGCACTGACAGAGGTCCTCGGATCTTGAGTGATCACCCTAAGCCCAGCTGGCAATGCAGCTAGACACATTCTAGCTCTTCTATTTACATGAGACACTCCAGGGCATGTTGTACATGACACTGCAAACCAGCTTCTAGTAACCACTACAGGCGGAAGGACTTCAGGTGTCCGATACCATCTTTCACTTCATTAAGGTGAGGAAAAGTATGAACAACAAGGAGTGAAATTGTGATTTCAGTAAGCTCCCTGGGATTTTCCCATGGTATTTGGTTTGGTGGGGCCAGGATTTCTTGCTTGTTTTCTGTTTATCTGCCTACTTACCTTTCTACCTCCCTACCATATACACACACCTATGTACAAGTATGAATAAATTCACATTTATACACATACCGAGAGTTGTACATGCACACAAGCACACACAAATTCCCCCCAAAGCAGACACATCAGATAAGGGGTAGGATCATTTGAACGAGGAGGGCAGAGAGGACGGGATTAAATAATGTGGAGGGCCTCACGTATGTCACATACACAGAGGATGTCACATATTTGAGCCTTTATATACAATCCTATAATGAAATTTACCTGTGTGTAATGGACCTATGGGGCACTTATAAATTATCACTCAGACTCCTACTAATTCAGAGATCCTAAGACATCCATGCCTGCTTTTCTGCATAGGACTAAACCTACCCCAGTTTAAGAACTCCAATCTGTAAGCTGTATCACCTTTACTCCTCTTCTTAGTTCTAGAAGCTTTGCTTCTAAACAAATGCCATGAAAAATGTTGGGTTTTATTAAGTAAGAAATAAGAGTGGTTTTATTCATCTCAAAAGACCACTAGGGTACTTGGAAATGCTCTCTAAGAGTTTCCTTTGACATCCAAAGATAAATTTTAATAGGCCTTGTTCCTTGTGCTAGCGCGTATAGGAGCAAGAGGTGTCATATTTAGAAACTAAATGCAGGAGCTGAGGTAGGAGATATTTACAGCTTGGTAACTGGGATACTTATTTTAAATGGCAAATAAGCACATTGGCTGAAACTCTAGAATGAAAGCAATCAGTTGTCATAAATATTTGCGAAGTTCATTTTGTTGTTAAGCTGATTAGAGGCAATTTGTCCTGGCAAAGTTGTGAAAACCTACTATTACAGAGAGAACTTAAAAAAAAAAAAAGATAGGAAAATTGTGTACAAAAAAGCCCCAAAACAACGCAGAAGAAATCAAGCGAGGTGGCCAAGAGGAAACTGCTAGGAGTCAGATACCGTGCCTGGGTCTTACATTGCTCTCATGTTATTCTCTGGAAGAAGCGGAATTTCCAGGACTTTGGTGTTGGAAAGTATTGTTTCGTGGCTGGTGGTGGAAACGGTCTTCCCGGTGATTCGGTGAACCTGGTAGAAAGCATGGGGCCGCAGCAGGCGGTCGTCTGCAGTCCCAATGAACAGCTGTAGCGTGAGCGGCTCGCTTTCTAAGTAACCGTGTAGCTGGCAAGAGAACAGAAAACACCCACTGAGCACCACGCACATAAACTGCTAGGAATCAATTAAATTTTTATAAGCAGGAGAGCCTAATTCAAGGAGAGAACTTGTGACAGGTGCTATGTGTTAAGTTCCCCCCTTCCATTTTTCCCGTAACGTAATATTGGTACAATAAAAAGGCACGCTCAGAAAAAAAGTCTCATTATTCTCAAGGACCTGAGGCGCTCTAGATGGGGTGAGCTTTTGAGCACTCCTGCGACGTCCACACAGAACTTTGCATAAATTCTGCCGCGGCGTTCAGCAAAAAACCACAGTGAAGTCAACGTTCCCTCCCAGCAGCGAGGGTGGCCAAACCAATGGAGTTTGCAAGTGGAAAGGACACAGCTCATCCGTCCCCAAGCTTGCCGGGCCATCCCTTGTGCAGCAGCAGGCCGCTCCTGACATGTCCCCTCATTAACTGATTTTTGTGCTAGTAAATAATTCCTGGGACAGCGTGGAGACGGATCGCATATACACGACTAGTAGTTCACCATGTGTGTCAAATTCTTGTTATAATCGCACAAAAATCTCATTGAAGCTACCGGGCCTGACTTGAACCTCATCCACGTTACAGTGACCGCTCTGATGACAACAGGAGTTATTTCTGCCACAGGCCGGGGATGGAGCAGGAGCAGAGTCTGACCTCGTTCCCACCATCTCCTGAAGAAGCTACTCTGGGCTCATGCTGGTGCGAAGAAGACCACGGGTGGAGATGTTTGGGGACAGACAACCTCCAACTTCCTCCAACCTCCATTTAACGCTGCTGCCTGACGCTGGGAAATGAGTCTCACCAAAACAGTTATCTTGCAGTAGCTAGCTGCGAAGCCTCGTCCCAAAGGAAGGGAGGATGCAGGAGCTACAGGAGAGGAGCAGGGGCAAGGTGGGCTGTCCCAGGAGATGGGCCATCACAGAGCAAACCCGCTCGCTTTGTTGTAGGTCTAGTTTCCTCTGCAAATGGTTCAGGCAGGTTTGGGCACGAGTTATCCACCATCACTGCACCACCACTAAAGCTGATAGATCAAAATTAGACCACTGATCATAATTTGGTGAGGAGCAACATTTTTGATTTGCGGTGCATGCAGGTTCAAAGCTAAATAAAGCTGAAACCAAGTGGTGAAACCCATATCAAATGCTGTTGATATTTGTGTTTTGCTTGCTTTCACTCTCCTTAAATCTTAAAAAGTAATTATTTGTGGCTTCATAATAACATAAGAGCTATCTCTTCAGGGTATTTTACCATCTGACAGCAGGAATGATATTAAGAACAAAGATCTTGAGTCACTTTTGCTCCTTAAGAACTGCAAAATTTTGGTGGTTGCAAACACAGGAATGAAGCCTTCCCACGGCTATCAAAAATGCTGATGGCAATAGGAATGCATGACGGTAATGTTTCAGGTACCACGGTGACAAATGCACAAGCAAGGAAGGACGTTGTGCCTAGACGCATCTTCCATGACTAATTGGGTGTACTGCAGATTTTTCACCCCACTCTTTGGTCAGAAGAGTCAAGAGGAAAACAGAAGCACTTCAATTTGTTTTGATTTGGTGTAGCAATTTTTACATCCATACCTAAAGTGCATGGATGCTGGGAGGACAGGAGGAGGAGGCTCATTGCTGATTTCCAGCACTACAGTATTTTATCAGCTCTGCATTTCTGAGACACCATGCGAAGGCAGCTTGGAGCCAGGGGGTCGTGATATGACATGGGGGTTTCCATATTGGCATTGTCAAACTGCAAACACATTAGCGACAGTTTGAAAATCTGCAGTATCGGCAAAGCGACGGAGGGAGAAAAGCGGAGCCAAGCCTGCATGTTGCCGTCAGCAGGGTGCCGTGGGCTGCGCGTCGCTGTTCAGCCCCACACGGAACATCTCACCTCCTACGACCCTTGACACCAACACTAGTGCCACGCTGGTGGCAAAAAGAGGGATTTCTGGCTTTAGCCCCCACAGGTGGACATGCAGCCCGAGCCGCCGGTGGGCGATCGCAGGCACACTCCTGGCATGGCCGGCGGCCACAGAGAAGCCACCATCCTACTCATCACCGGCCGTCCCCTCCGCCTCGCAGCCCTGGCTATTCACTACCTGCCACTGGCGCGTGTGAGCGGGGCGGGCAGAGTGACCCGATTCAGCCCGGGCTGACCTCGCCCTGCCTCAGCATCCCCAGAGCCTCGGCGGCAAAGACGAGGTGATGGAGGAGATGCAAGGAATCGAGGAGTATTTTTATCGAGTATTTTATCGAGAGCGGCACACGGGTTTGCGGGGGGGGGTGAAAGTAAGACAGTGTGACACACCAGCCGATTAAATTTCTATGCGTTACCAGCGGTCACTTTGCCAACTCGTCATGGACGGTGCTTTTTATGGTGAGTGTAAAATTAAAACAAACACATATTGAATTACAAGGCTGGTTAAAAGGTAAAAATAGACCAGCAAGTAACTCAAACCTCAATTCAGCAAAAGCAAAATCACACACTGAGGTACCCATATGTTTTACTGAATCCGGGCAAAGGGGTCAAAAAATGTTGGTCTTGCATTGAGTTCTGCTATTTCAAGCTTTATCTTTCAATCTCAGCTCGGCTGCTGCCGTATCTCGGAACCTGCTGCTGAGTCTCAGCTTGTGGTTTTCCCACAGGTTTCCTACCAGGAGGCAATCGAACACCCGAAGTCCTCAGCTTTGCACACCTGCCCTTCCCCAAGAAGTGTTCACATGCTGGAAAATAAATAATAAGATCTCAGATGCATGTTTTGCATTGCTTTTTTAAGGTTTGTGATCTTCGGATATATACTTGGTGTTTTTAAAGGCCCTGTCATACAGCCATGCTGGGTTTTGCTTTGGATCCATTACCCACAGTTACTTACTCCCTGACAGCTACTTCCGCACCTGAAGACAAGTAGAGGCTACAGCACTGAATGAACATGAGTTTTCAAGAGCTGGAAAGTGTCAAGAACATCCATTTTGCCCTCAAAACAGGCAAAATCTGCACTCATGTCACTGTAAGTTTTATGTCATATTCTGTGGTAGGAGGCATCTGATCTCTGACATGTATTTCCCTTTGAGTTTTATCCATTGCATCACATTATTTACTTCTATATTATGTCACATAATTGTGGATGCCCACAGAAGCAATTAAAAGAAAACGATGCAAGGATTAACATTTAAAGGGGCACCTGGTGTGGATGACCAATTTCAGATTATGCACCCAGCGTACGGTTTCTGCAACAGACGGCGTTGAGCTTTGGGAGTTTTCTGCACGATGCAGACATCTGGAGAAAGGGCAAGATTTTCCTTACTCTCTGCTGGGCCCAGCGAGAACGTTGTGCAGCTCCCTCAAAATACAGGAGAGGGGTACTACTGTCACGTCATTCAGCAAGACGACAAGGGGAGCAGTGGCAGTAGCGGCAGAGCTGTGGTACTCCAGGCTGTTAGATTTGTCAGGACAACAGGTAAAGGGAGTATCGCACAAGACAGATGTAAAATGGGACTGGGGAAAAGGGGGACTGTGTATTTTTCTTGCTGAGGAAAGATCTCGCACGTTCATATCCATGCATATTTTCCACGCATGCTCTGCAATACTGTACTCAGTGGCATCACGATTCTGTTTCCTGGCGTGCGACATGGGATGCATGCGTCAGACATACTATTTTTATCTTTTTCTCTGTGTAACACAGTCCGAAGCTCTTCTCTTAATAACTCAGCGGCCGAGTACGGGTGACAAAGGCTGCTCTAGGCTACGGCATCCATAATAAAGGATGTGCCTTTCCTACCAAGCATGCTTTGCTTGGCAATGCACAGATCCAAGTGGAAAGAGCTGCATGAAATTTCCCCTGCTGTGAAAGTGTAAAAGGATTTAGCTGCAAATAAGGATCAGGTGCACAATGTTTTTGAATGAGTTTTCCTTCCCAAATAAAGGTGAGGATACAGCAGTTGCCTGGCTTTGTAGAGAGGAAAGATGCAGGCAAAACTTAAGTACACAGATAAGACCTCTGTGGTCAGTGTTTTTGGTTTTGAAATAGAAGCAGGTCATATGCTCTTGTTCTGGCCGGCGACTGACTACTCTGCTCTTTTCGTTTTTGAGCAACGCTGTTAAAAAATATTTGAACTGGTCTCAAATTATATTTGCATTTATATTGTCTGAAGCTGCTAAGATCAAAATCAGACTTAATTGTGGGGCTGTTTTACACTCCTCTAATTCTATCAAAAGCGATGCAGTCACTGGTAATTAACACCAGAACAGGACCGATCACAGTTAAGCTCTCTGTCACCTTACATCATCTTACGCAAGAGTGAGGGAAAGGCTGCACCAGCTGGGTGACTGCTCCAACCGCACCAAGCTTTCCCTGGGATTCCTACGCCTCTCCGTCATTGCTTTCACAACGCCCTCTCCCACCAGCACGTCTTGATTCTCACCAGTAGATTGCTGCTCATCACAGCACAGGGTGCCAAAGCAAATCCCAGCCTCTCCCCGGGGAGACGCGCTGTGCCCCGTGCATCGGGGATGAACGTTTTCGCGCGCCCAGGCGCCGTGGCTCTGAACACCAGGCGTCTTCCTCCGGCGGCCAGCAAAGCACGAGGGAAACAGCCCTGTTCCGCCCCTTGCAGCCAGCATCCGACTGCAAGGTACTAATCTGATTCAGTCCTACAGCGATGATAGCCTGAGGTTTATCACAGGCGTGAGCATACCCAGCCTGCCTGGATTCCAACCGTGTGCCTGGTGCATAGCTATGAAGTCTGGCAATCAGAATTAAACAGACTGGAAAAACGATGAGCAGGAGGTGAGGTGCTTTCAACATGAGCATTAGGGGGGAAAAAAAAAAGCAAAACGTCCCCAAACCTTGCTATAGTTAGCTAATTTTGAAGAACTTTTGCAAATGTCGTGTCCAATAACTCAAATGCTATTTCAGCATCGGTGGTTATTCGAGAGCCGGTGAGGAAAACTTCTATTATTTAAGCCATGACTTTTATTTTAAGAAACGTGGCTGAAATATTCTCTGTGCTCCCTTTCACGCACTTTATGCTTTTGGCATGCCGAAGCATCTGTTGAAATGCTCAGAAAGCTACCTGTCATAACAAGGAGCCCTCTGTGCCTGGAGAGGCTGCTGAAGGCCACCGAAAGAATGGTCCCGTACACCCCTGCACCCACCCACCCCATCAGGAAAAAAGGGAGCTAGACTACATAATAGTTTTTAACTGGGAGTAGGACTTACTGGGAGTTCCAGGAAAAGACTGCAAAAACCCTACAGCGGCGCATTCCTCCAGGCTCTGACTCTGTAAATACATTAAGTGACCGTAGTGTCTGATTCAGGGCTTACCCCATCCCAAGGCAATCAGGGCAGAGCTCCCATGAATAACACAGTGGGTGGGGCACGACCAGGGACTTAGCATTCACCCTCTAAACTAGTCGGCAGCTTGTGCTTGAGACTCTCCAAGGCTATTAAGGCCTGCATCCTTAATGATAGTCATGTGCCAAAAAAATCCATAGGTAACGTCCGTATCAGTGATGCACCTACAGACGTATGCATCTGTTCTTTGTACGTTCGGTAGGTAATAAAGACAGCAAGTACATACACCCATTTATGCCTCCAAAAATAGTGAGAACAATACATTTTCTTATCCAACTGTGTAACTGATGGCCACACTGCTCACAACAGGTACCGCAGTGCTTACGCTCAGCCATGCTGTACACATCCCATCGGTCCCGCTTGCATTTCTAGAACGGTTCAAGGAATACCCTGAGTCAGTCTGGAGGGAATCATTGGTGAGACGAAGCACACAGTCTGGGGAAAGGGGGCTTCTTTGTTTTGGAATGTAATTCCAATGCTTTCAAAAAGGTCAAAACAGGATAAAAAGCTATGAAATAGTGAAATTTTTAAAGTAATTGCTGCTTGTCTCTTTAAGCCAGAGCTTCGGGAGCTACACACCCAATAGCTTTATCTATATTAAGTTATATATTATATAACTTTCTCAAGCTGTATCTCTTTTTTTTTTGTTACAGTAACTATACGATGAACGATAAAATGAAACAAATTGTCACATTTTTTAAAAATATACCTAATATACAGCCTCAAAAAAATAACATCATCAACATGAGCAGTGTCCTGATTGTTTAAAACCAAATTGAAGATCAAACTGTTTAAGCTACAAAGAAAGTGCACAAACATTTAGGGTATTGATTTTAGCGGTGAGCACTAAGCATGCATAAAAATAGGGTCAACAATCTGATTTTTAAGAATAACTTACTTTTGGCTACCACATAGAAGACATAACCCGTTGGCGGGTTTAAATGGGAGGAGGGAAAAGTTGGCCTTGCGGGCGTGAAGCGAAGGCCCCGCGGGCAAGGTCGGGAGACCCGAGCGTCTCTGCTCGTGTGCGCGGCAGACACCCTGCCCCACCTTTGCCCGGGTGGCCCCGGGCCCAAAACGCCCCAAGAGCTGCTGCCGAAGGCTCGGGGAGCCGGCGACCCACGGCTCTGGGAAGAAGAGACACAGAAAGATGGCCTGCCTTGTCGCAAAATCCCTTCCACCTATTCCGCCCCGTTGTGGCTCCAAATTCCTTTGCTAGCGGAGGCTTGAGGAAAGAAAAACACACCTC
Organism: Phaethon aethereus; assembly: GCF_964289735.1. Taxonomy (NCBI): domain Eukaryota; kingdom Metazoa; phylum Chordata; class Aves; order Phaethontiformes; family Phaethontidae; genus Phaethon; species Phaethon aethereus. The sequence continues at coordinate 105,238,502 of NC_138582.1, read as the reverse complement.
AGGTGCCCCGGGGCAGGGGACTGCCAGAGGCTCTCCCCTCAGCTTCCCCCCCCAAACCGAGGCTCAGCACCAGCCGCCATGGGAGATGGCTTTACTGACGAAGCAGGCCTCGAGCCTCCCCACACCTCTCCGCTCAAGGGGGAAGCCGGGCAGCCCTGCGGCAGGTGCGGGGCGGTGGTGCGCGCCCCGGGGCAGCGGCAGGGAGCCCGCCGCAGCTGTACTCTGTGCTACAGAGCGGGCCCCAGGCGAGGGCTGGTAGCCCCCAGCTGCGAGATGCAGGACCCCGGCGGGGAGAGGAGCGGCCCTGGCAGTGACGATGCGGCCGGATGCACGGCATCCGCCGGGCGCCAAGAAACCGCGGCGGCATCCGCCTCGCCGCGGGGTCTTGCAGCAGCCTTGTCTCTTTCCAGCTGTTTCTCTCCACCTTCGGCATCACACGCTGCGGGTGCCCGCGTTTTGGCCACTGCCGTACCACCCAGGTGCCCCTCGTGCTTTTTAGGTCTTTTTAGGCCCAGAGGGACGCAGGCTGCCGCAGCCCACAGGTGCCTAGCAGCCAGGCAGGCCGGCAGCCAGGCATGCAACAGGGCGTGCCAGTTTTCAGGTGAGGTGCAAAGCTCAGGTCCAGGCCGCTTGTCAGTGTGGATGCAAAATGGAGGTGCTAAACTTGGGCCACTCGGATGCTCCTGTGCACTCTCTTCTCTGGTCAGAGCACAAGCCAAAAAAAAAAGAAGAGGAGCATCTTATTCAAAACAGCAGAGCAGACAGACTTCAGAATTAAAAAAAAAAATCCACCAAAAAAACACCAAAAAAACCCCCAAAACAAAAATAAAGCTCCTCCTTAGGGGCTGAGGTGACCCTCTGGCTGTGGTAGCTTCTGCTGAATTTTATGTGACACAGTGTATAATTTGTGCCCTGTGTGACTTAACATACATGCTACTATGCCTCAGTCCTTCACTTACTTCAAATGAAAATGTAATAGGAATTCCTACAGTTTTTTGTGCTGCTTTCAAGATTTATTTTTCCTTTCTAAAACTACTTTTCCTTGGATTCACTCAAACTCTGTTTTAAGATCCAAATGTAGTCAGAGCTGGTCCACAAATAAAAATAAGACGGCTTGCTCCTACTAAGGGCTAAGCCTGGGCAGAGGGCGAGGGCTGGACAGGAGGAGTGAATGGAAAACAGCAGGAGTGTGTTTTATGTGGCACTTTCTAGCGCTGCCACTTGGACTTTAATTCAACAGTGCAGCAAAAGAGCAGCTGTTCACATCATGATGAATAAAGATCTATATAAAACTTCCAGCTGCAAATATACTGTGAGGAATTATTAATCTTAATGTAATAGAGATGCTGTGCGCACAGTCACTGGCTCACAAGTAATTTCGGTCTCTATCCAGAGAAAAACAGCCTTCGTGGCTGCTGGCTCTCAGCACAGCCATGAAATCTCATTGTCTAAACAGCCGCAAGATGCTGCTCCCTATTTCTAGGAAGGATTTTCCTCCTCAAAAACGTACCTAGAAACGAACCCAAGTCACACTCCTAAAACTGTTAGGCTCACAGGAGGGAAGCCCATCAGAAAAGGAGTTACTAACAGCATGAATTTGTAGGTACTGGGCACCTTATTCCCTTGGGACACCGGGAAATCATTACTGCTCTCGTGCCATCACTGAAGAGATGTCCTTCCCCTAATCTGTGCTGCCTCATCACACTCCTCAGCCCCACTTTCAGGTGACCGGAGGCAGCCAGCCCTCTCTGCACCACGGTCCATCTCTAAGAGTGCAACCCCAGGAGCTTCCAAAACCTCCTTGCAGGATGGGGCCGGGGAGAGTCATTCCCTCGTGGAGGGACAGAGGTGGCACCCATGCCAGGCAGCCCACTTAAATGAAGAAGTTTTCCTCTCCATGGACAGCCCCGTGCCTCCCCGCCACCACTGGCCCTCGCGCGGGAGGACAGCGGTTCCCCTGGGCAGCTCGTCCTGCAGCACGGCCACCACGTGTGACCTGTTTGGGCTCTCCACCCTAGCAGCCTGCGTGCCTTCGTGTTCAGATGGGTTCCTTAGCAGCATGACGCTGAAGTGTGGGAGGCTTTCACGCTGCAATTGGGTAAATACACACTGACAATAGAGTGAGGGGCTCTGGGAACCGTGAATTAAAAAACCGGGTCTGGGGTGAAGCTCAAAGCAATAGTGCCCTCTCTGAAACTACCCAACCCCTCAGTCTACTCAGTTTCCACTCAAACATTTGCCCTCGGCATCCGTAACAGCTTTCTGTTTGGACAGTCATACCCGTGGCTGTGTAAGAGTTAAAAAAATAAAAAATAAAGAAATCACAGGAGTACTGCAACAGGAATTCATTACATATTCTTAGGCAGATACCCTGGGCAAGCTTATACTTGTGAACCTGCCTTTCGTCATGCCGCTGACGCATCACTCGCATCCAGCAGGCTCCCATTTGTGGGTGAGCACAGGCTGGCCCGGGATCCTCGGGCGTGTGTCAGGTGCCGTCAGCGCAAGCGGGGCGGGCACGATGCCCTTACCGAGGCCCATCCCAGCCACGGCACAGCCCCCCTGCCAACACCCGCCAGCGACTTCTCCCAGCATGAGACACCCCCTTGCCCCCGAATGCCGCGTTCTCACTTGGTGGCCCACTGGTGCTGCAGTAACTGCATGACTTTGAATTCCCACCTCTGCAAATCTGAGGGCAACAGGGTGCCCAGCCACCCCCAGGGGTTATTTGCTTAAGGGTCCATGCTTTTTTTTTTTCCTGCACATCAAGATGAACACTGGCTCCCATGCGACAGGGGCAACACAGTTCTGGGCAAAATACCTCTGGAGTTCATAGGCACCAATGAGCGTATTAGACCAGAAATGGTTGCTTTCCCCCTAAATATTAACTCCTATCCAAATGACATTTATTTAAACTGCTACTGAAGACAGTAAGCTGGGGCTATGTTTAAAGGCTTTATCTCTGTAAATATTTGGAGAGCTATAAATACTGAACCATATTCGTATTATGAATATTGGACTTACTGTTCTGTTGCCATGAAAGTTACTATAAATACGCTTCCAATTCTTAATTTCTCTGATTTGCCAAGAATCCCTTTAAAAAGACAAAAAAATCTGTATGTAAGACATCTTTCTATTTAATTAGCCATCAGAGTCAAAGGCCACAGCACAGAGCAGGAACTGAAAACTCAATGACGGACGCAGACAAAGCACGTAGTGCACTAGCACACTATATGGCTGTGTGTCCCAAGTGGGACTTTTTATAATCAGACAGTTCATGAGTCAAGCCCTGACTGCCTTCTGTGTTTGGGGAAAGGAGGGAGTGGGAAAAGAGGCTGTCTGAAGGTCTGAAATAAACCTCCTCGCTGCTTCTGCAAGTCACATGAATACTGATGGCTTCCAAATTTCACAGTACCTCTGCCTGTTTTATTTTTATGTAGAAATGAATTAAAAGAAGGAAAGCATTTCAAGGCATTTTATAAAAGCGCAGAGCGAGGACGGCTTTGCAGCTGAAGAAGGAGCGAGCTGGGCACAGGGTGATCAAGTTCCCATCTCCAGCTCTGCCAGATAAGTTTTTGCTTCATCACAGATACATGACTTGATTAGAGGAGAGAAAATGTCATAACAAGTTTTTACATATTTCCAGCCTGCTCTACGTTTAATCAATTTATGTTTCAGCCTCCTTATAAAATAAAAGCCAGTAACCATGCCGTGTGGCCGGATAACCCTTTCCTCACTACGGAAAATTCAGCGCTTCTCAGCCCTCTGGTTCCAATCCTTGCGTGATTTACACCCGCGTTCCTTGGGGAGTAAAGCAGATTAATGCAATCCCCTTGCTCTTCAGAGTCAGAAAAGTGCTGTCTGCACATGTATGCTCCTCAAGGCAGGTTCTGCTTCCATTTTTCGACACCCAACAAGTATTGTCATCACACGCACAAGATTCATAAACATCCTATTTGTGATTCCTGCCTAGAGCAGAAAAGGGCAGTGTGTTTTGCCAGGTCACCACACACATCTGGTCCTACTCTCCTTCCACAAGCCACCTTTGATCCACCTGGACCTGCAGCTCTAATTACGTTGCAGTTTTATCTGAGAGTGCCTTCCATGGAAAGCATCTCAATGCACCAATAAAAATAGGTCAGGTATATCTTACAGCTCATCTTCAAGGTTTTGACCTCCAAGACAGTCTGATTAAACTGTGAAAAATCCAGAGACATTGGATTCCAAACTGTGAGTTGTTTGAGAGCAACAGTGATGCCATTGGTTGATGTCATTTGTTTTACAAAAAAAAAAAAAAAAAAAGGATGCAACACGCCAGACTCTACGACCAACAAGCATAACATGAGCAGCTCTGCCCAACCGGCCACAAGGGCTAAAATGAACTGAAAGGCCTGTGATCTCCAGCAAGTAAATAAAATAAGCATGAAAGACTCTTAAATAAACTATCTCAACATATATGGACCATTTTAATCAATCATTCTAAATATTGTCATGTTGAGTAACATTATTTAGCAACAGCTGTTGCACTAGAATTTCATCCAAACAGTGACGAGCTAATACCACAACCCCATTTAAAGCTAGAAAGACAGCCAAATAAATTGTTGCAAATATTAATGGCAGAACTTGCCAATAAAAGCTTTACAGAGTAGCTTATCTGCTGCTGCAAATGGGTGACACCTTGCTACGGTCGGTGTAGCAGGATGTCAGCGCACGACTGGGATTTGAGGAGGACGCTGAAGGTAACACGTTCTCCTTTGCAGGGAGGTACAATGAGTACTGGTGACCAGGACTTGTTTTTACACCCCAACCAAGACAGCATCCATATCAACCTGTTGACTGCAAACACGAGGCTCTGGCATAGGTCAAGTCCCAAGACAGAGATAGGAACACCAAAGCCTTAAAGGCCACTGCTCCTCCCCAACATACTCGAGCCTTACTTGGGTATCTAACCTAAGAAGTAAACCTTGGTCCGGCAAACTGGTAAGATCTTAAAGCCTGCTGGGCCCAGTTACACGTAATTATACACAACACATCAAGTGAAAAAGAAACAGGGAAAAGCCTGGTGATTCATGCCACCTAACTTTAACACATACAGGCTGGACAACAACAGGGTCTAGTCATGTTGGCTGCCTTCACAGCCAGCAAAATGAGACATGCACTCTGAAGGTGTGACTTACCTGAGCTGCTTCAGACGTTCACATCAGAATAAAATTAATAGCTGCCTAAACTCTATACTGACAAGCTTTCCCCTGATTACAGAGAGAAACTAAGGCAATTAGCTTGGTTGCAGACACCTACGGTTAGCCAAATAAACCCAAAACGCAGACTTGCCCCTGTAACCAGCCCCGGCCACAGTTCAAAGCACAAGTGTCCCACAAACCCAGGGCAATGCTGCAAGAAAGGCACACTGCGCTTAGCCCAAAGAGACATAGACAAGAGCTTCTGTGAGAAGATCCCTGCAGCAGCAGAGACCGCTACAAGCACAACGCTTCGCGCTTCAGCATCACGCGTTTTGGGCAGTCACCCACAGCTTTTTGCAACCGGGGTACAAGACCATCAACTTGAACGGTGGTACTTTGCAGCCCTTTCCTCTTCCGGAGGGGAAGGTCAAAGTCAGCCCCACGACAGCTTAAATTCAGTGCGTCGGCTTCTCCACCCTGATTTTGGGGTCTCCTGTACCCTGGACCTAAAGTCAGCCACAACACCGGGCAGGCAGCGGGTGGTCACAGCGGGGAGACGGGCGCTTAACCAGCATCACCCGCAGCCTCCCTCCCAGCACCCGAGGTGGGACTGATAACCCTTCCCTCTCTCAGAGAAGAGGTGCTGCACGGTGCTGCCGAGGGTCAACCCACGCGCGTGCGAAGACTGCAGCAACACCCCCGGTCCCAGCTGCACTCCCCACCTCAGCTCTGGAGCACACGGGAAATTCTGGAGCAGCATCAGGTACGTTCTGGGTGGCCTCGCTGTTGCTTCAAAACTGGAGTGCACGTTAAAATCATAATAAAAATACAATCCTGAGCACTGTTCCTGCTAATACTAATTTTTACATTAAATTAAAACACGTATTACATACCTTTCTAATACAAAAAGGGAAAAGGGTATTTGCTAATAATTGGAGATATGAGAGGCTAAAGGCCCAATTTCATCATATTTTTCTTTATTTTATTTATTTTACTCAAGACTGGAGGAACAGAAGAATGCTTTTACTCACCAGACAATTTTCTTAAAAATACCTGCTGTCACACCTAGGCTTCCAGGTTTACAGAAATTACCAGTGTAAAATCTATACGGGCTGAGAGTTTCAGGGGCTTAATTTTTTCACTAGCACAACTGCAGAGCCATAGCCCAGCACCAGCACCACCGCCACCACTGCACTGTCTTGCTCTTGCAAAACCTCTCCGACCCGCCTCCATTTCGAGTAGGGCTCTTGCAGCCAGCAGTGGGGCTATGTCAGTTCACATATTTTAAGGTTTTCCTCACAACCGGGAGGGATTAGAAAATGAGGCTTTGATGTGTTCAGGACATGTGCTTGAGATTACTTGTGTACCTAGATGCTAGCACATGTGCCTGCAAGTTGCGGTCTACATTTGTTTGTCCCTGGCAGCTCATGTTTGCAGCTACGGGTGGAGTTTGTGTAAAATTCTATAACTGTATGCCATTTTGTAGTCAATAATACTCTATAACCTATATTCAGCAATAATATTTGAGACAATATTGAGGAATATTGTATTATTGCAGAATAAGAGCTACGACACCTAAGGCCCACATAATGAACACCACTGCAAGAGAAGTGGTTGAAAATTAATTTGAAAGCCGTTTGGAAAATTATTGCAGGATTATTATGGATTACTGATGAATAAATGCCATTTATAATTATTTTTAAAAGCTGCACGTTCCAAGCCATTTTATGAATTCCTGCATATATAGGGAGAGAGTTACATATTTTATGTAGCTTTTTTTTTTATTCTGAGATGATAGGCACTATCTAAATATTGTTATACATATAAACACGACTGCTCCATGCTGCATTGTGTTTCAACCAGACCAAATACCCTCCGTAGCACAGGAGGTGTTACGAGATCTTAATATAGAGTTCTGCAAAGAGTGGCAGGATTTTTTTTCAGTTTTTGCCTTTTTTTCAACAAGTGTTATCTTCTGTGGACTTCTCCAAGATGAAAAACCAAACCAACCCATACCAGTTCCACTTCTTCGCCACTTCACAACTTTCAGACGTGTTATTACACTTCAAGTCAATGAGAGTTTTACAGCTAAATCTAACCCCGTGCGCTTTGCCAATTTTCTCTGGTGTTTTTCTCCTAGAAACGCAGGCACTTGGTACATATATAGCAGTGAGACTGTATTAAAAGCCACAGCAGGTGGAAAATAATACAGCCCAGGGAAGTTTTTGGTTTTGACTCTCCTCACAATCAAAGCTATGCACAGAGCACAATGAGGCACAGTAAATAAAGACATTTCACACAGACAAGCACGAAAATCTTCCAAAACAAAGAAAATTAAATTATCTTTCAACTAAAGAACACACTGCAGTGAAAGACTAAATGAGCGATTCTAATTAAAACCATGCTGCGAATCTCCTACTTTCCACCACGCAAAAAAAAATCAGTCAGTGTTTGTGCATGTACAGCCACCCTCCAAAACCAGTCAAGCAGCTTTCCAGCCAAACAATGCAAGACACAGCATCTTAGAACTACAAAACATATTGAAATTATTTCCATAGCGATCATAACAACAACATGCCGGGCCAGGATCCACAGGGCGCAGGAGATGGGCCCCCCGCCGTCCCCGGCGCTGCCCGCTGCGCCAGGCACCCACGCAGCGCCCGTCCCCTCACCCCACGGCCACTTCCAGTGCCCCGACGGTGCGTGCCACCCCGCTCCCCGGTGCTCCCTTTTGGCAACGGTTGGTCTCATCCGAAAGAGTCACTCGCGTCCCTTCTCCGCCCCATGCTCGTAAGCAAAGCGTTACGTCACCGCGCGCACACGCAGGAGAGCCACGGGGCCGGTAGCCCTGGCCCCAGGCAAGCACGGGCAACGCTGTGCAAGCCCTGCTCGAGTGTCTTCATCCTGACGTGCTGCAACCATCTCGGGCTCCGGTCTCTCTTCTTGCGGTGCTAAATCAGGCAGCGGCCTCGGGTAAAGGTGCTCGGAGGGGGATGAAAACTCGGGACTAACCCCTTGTGCCTGAGCTGCGCCCGGGCTTCACGCAGGGCTCGGCTCAGAGCAGCTCTCCAGAAGCGCAAGGTGATCTCTCTTCCGAGCCGCTCCCTTCTAGCCACTTATCTGCCTGCTCAGCCACGACATGCTGCGGGCTTCCTGAACACTAGCCACTGTCCTTTCACGGGCAGGGAGCCCAGGGGACGGGAACGTGCGGCTTATTAAGTACAGAGAAGATGGGCATCCATGTCCTGCGCAGAACACGTGCGATACGCTGATACTGCTATTTTGATGCAGGCACAGGGACAGGAATCGGCTAAATATAGCAGACCTCCGTGGCAGGTCTAAATTACAGACTTAAATGACACGAAGAAAGGTACAGTTTGCCCAAAGACAGACGAAAGTAATGGGAAAACTTTGGATGGTGATGGGAAGCTTGGCTCCAGCATCTGACTTGCTATCAAGACATACAGTAAAAGCTTCAGAGACACGGGGACTTTCACGCCCATTAGATGTGGGCACGCATAATGGTGGTGGAACAAAAAGAAGATGCAATCATCCTAAGGGATCCCAAAATCAAAGGGACTGAAGGCAGAGGCAGAAAAGGAGGACCCGGTTAATAGCATTCACCTGAAGACCATCAGAAGGGAGCAGCAACACACCGGGAACCTGCAACCGATGCCCAAAGTGCATCAGGTTTTTAAGAGAGAAAACTCACTGCATCTCCTGAAAAGCAGCAAAGAAACAGGGCACAGATTCTGCAACTTGCTCCCCATTTTCGTGCTATTTGTTGCCAGTCCCACACGCTCATGTGCAACACTCAATCTCTTGTAACGCCCGTGCAAGGCAGTCAAAGTGCCTTAATCCAGATTTTGCAGCTGAGTAACCTGAGCGACAGTAAGTGACACAATTAATTGCCAGTTGATCAATGTATCCTTGCTTGGTAGAAAACTCAAGCGCATGTTCAACATTTAATCCCACTTTATGAAAATTTAAGGACGTACTTAATGCTCTGTTGCGCCGTAATAGAAAGATCACTTAGCTCAACCCCTTTTACATCTCTTCCCTTACATTACACAGAACTGGACCAGCAATATTTTTACACGGGTAGGATTGCACATGGCAAGGGAGCAGCTCCCCTTCTGGTGAGGATGACGGGTTTTGGCCAGGATTCACATCTGGCAGTAACACCCTGTTATCAGCGCCCCAAAGAGCAAAGCTCACTGAGGGGAACTTGGGCGTCTGTAACTGCAGTGCCGACAAACTCCCAAAAACACATCCACGCTGTGCCTGCAAGCGTCGTTCACTGCTTTGAACAGGGCTGCATTTGAAACCTGGGCAGTAGACTTTTAAATCCCAACGTACATCATGTCTGCATGCAAAACCAAAAGCAGGAGTTCCTCTGCTTTATTGGGTACTGAAACATTAAAAACAGGTGTTCAAAAACTGTATTACAAATCTGTCTGCAACCTGTATTATTTTTACCATGTGCAAGTAAATTGATCACTAGTGTGTTTCAACTGTTTCAGTGAAAATATGCAACTCCTGCTAATTTTTTTCTTAAACATGTGAGGGGAGGAGAAAGTTTATTTGACTTTGCTGCACTGACAGCATGCAACATATTTTACTTATGTTACATATATAGCAGATGCTGTAATGGATCATCCCCCTTTCATGGCATGTATCAAAGATGATCTCGAGCTATTCTTCACAAGGAAAGAAATGATAAACCCCTACTCATCATGAAAGCTGCAATGTACTTCAAGAGAGCAACTGAGTAATTTGACACCGTATTTTCCACTGATTCACCCTATTAGTTGGAACAATGACTGATTAAAATGGAAAATCTATATTATAACCACATATATCGACATTCCAGATTACAAGGTATGTTACGGATGTGATTTTTTACTTTTCTTTCATATAAAAATTAGAAAGTATAAAACCAGAAATTATTCCAATGGAGTTACATCAGTGTGAAAGTGACCTGAAATATGAACTGGCCCCCAGAATATCTTCATACAGAATGCACACAATATAATTTTCATGATATATCTATGTTTTATGCAATTTGGAGTACTAAGAAGAAAAAAAATCGTTTGCCCCGAGATATTACTTTTAGGAATAGAGGACAGATGTCTAGTTGCCAAAGCAGACTTGTAAAAAATTAATCACCTGCCTCATGCAGGTTAGCAGTATTTGGCAGGTAGGTTAGCTCAGCTCATAATGAAGCATCTGGCTTTTGGTAAAGCTGCATTTTTATTTTAACTGTGTTTCATTTCAGCTTTTGGGCACATGTCAACATGCAATAATCTGACAAGTCTGGAGCAGATTTGCTGATCGGTAACTTTGGTGTAGGTCTTCTCAACTGCAACCAAAACTAAGTCAAGTAACAACCACGGTTCACGCCCAGACCACAGCCTCACGTATCACCTGAGCCTCCCTGTAACACCATTTCAAACCCAGTCCTCGACATTTTACCCATCCACAGTCTTGCTTTCTTAAAAACAGCAAAATTGACCAAGAGTCAGCAAACTCCTAAGCATGTGCTTGAATTAAGCAGGCTAAGCTGACTGACTTCAGGAGTGCCCCAGTACTGCTTTGAATGCGGTTTGGTTTGGGGGTGCTTTTCTCTTGTAACTGAGGTCTGGCAGTTTGAGGCAAGGGAAAGGTCTACCCACATTGTATTTTTCCTTAGAAAAGTGGGTACCCATTTGTAGCACTACTGGTAGCCAATTCTGGCTAACCAAAGGCATCTGCAACTCCTTCTCGGATGCTGGGAGGGCAGAAGAAGAGCTGCTGAAGCTCAGAGAGGTCTGCCGAACTGCAGCCTTCTGATTCCGTGACTCATCACTTCTAGGTGTTCCCCCTCACGCATGCACTTTCAGCGGAAGGGTGCTTCTACCACAAATTTACTGGGGAAAGAAACCTGCCGCCAGCACCACCACCAACTGTCCTCGTGAGAGAGCAATCGCTACGCAGACGCAGGGGCCATTTTTTAACATGAACAGCTCAGGCATTCAAATAATGTTCCCAAAAGACAAAGATCTATTACAGCATGAATTAAGCTCTAATTGCCAATTTTTGTTTTTACATTATGACCATTTTTTAAGCCTTCCAATGTGCTAAAAACCCTCAGGAATCTCACTGGCTGTTGTTTTTCTCTTCTTGTATCACTTAAGCTGAACCGTTTCTTTCTAATACTTTTAAAAAAAAGAAATACAAGAGAGAACAGATCACACTATGGGCTTCTGAACTCTGGCAGATCTCGACAGAGAGTACAAAGGAAGGAACTGGGAACATTTAGCTCTGTAAGCACATTTGCAGCAGCCTCATTAGCAGTTACCACAAACGCCTTTGCTGGGCTGCTGCGGCTTGCGCAGGTATTTTCCTAGCACACCGCTGCAAACAAATCACCTATTTCAACTGCTGATTATATTAATTTTTTTGCCTCCATCTTCACTGAACACCATCCACTGACAGATACTCCCCAGGCCCACAGACACACTTGCACTTTATTTATTTATGTAGGGGAAAAAAAAAAAGCCAAGGGGGATTTTTCTTATCTCGCTTGGGACCTGACCGCTTGCGGGAAAGGGGAATGGCAACTTCTAGGAAGAAAATTCGGAGACAAAGCAAGAGACATACGCAACTTTTAGCAGAAGTGATGCAATGTTAAGCAGGGGGCAAAAGGGATGGAAAGGACAAAAAAGACATAGCATTCAAACGGTCAAGGATGAGTCCTGACTCCTCCCTGGAGAGCAGTGATATTGAGGTACACTTCCAATAGAATGATGAATCACCCTTTCAGACAACGTGCAGAAAAAACTCCGTCCATTCTGCAAACAATTCACCGAGTGAAAGGATGCAGCATGAGACCTGAGAACAAAGTAAATGAGGAGTAAGAGAAGAAAGACTACTACATTTATGTTCTGTCCGTCTTGGCCTTGCAGAGATTTCCATCACATTGTTTCTAGACGCTCAGGGTGTGTGTGCTGCTGGTCACCAAAACCGGCCCGAGAAGGGAAGCAGAAAGGATGGCTCTGTGAGCAGTGGTGGAGACAAAGATGACTCTTCTGCTTCCTTCCTAGGTCTAACCTAGAAGGTCTTTGCCTTGTCATCCACCACCAGAGGACAGCTAGAAGATACCCCACAAAGTGAGAGCAATGCCACCGACGCCCTTGTCGCAAAGGACAAGGCAGAAAGGAAACCGGGAGGCCAAGGAAGAGGAAAGCCAGGAGCTGACATCATCACCCCTTTTCCCGAGGGAACGGAGACAGCAATGGCGGAGGAGTGGGAGTGCTTTCCATCCCCTCCTCCCCCAAGGCCACCACAAACTTCTGCTTTGCCAGCAGCCAGCGAGTCCACACTGAAGGCAAACCCAGGGCGTCGGGCTAAAGCCTTCGGGCTGGAAAGCCAGACTGAGCATCTCGCCGCACTAACAGGCGGGATATGTGCCATGGCGTCCGCCAGGCCGAGCGTGGGCGAGGTATCATTTTTAAAGGAGAGCAGAGTGCATCCCCCAAGCACTGGCTGGTGGAAATTTCGTTTTTCATTTGCAAAGGGCTGTTGCGCCAAACAGCAGAGGCCTGTCCCCAGGACTGCTCATAAATCGGAGCTGAAGTCGCATTTTCAGGGTCACGAAATCTTCACCGGCTGACAGCAGCACACTTTCCAGAACGGCTCCCTGCTGGACTTGGCCCTTCTCAGGGCGGCCATAAGCTACCTATATGGCTGTGCTTGTGGACCTACCCTGTGGGACCAACTTCACGGGAAATACCAAAAAAGAGGAACTCCCCCCTGCCCAAAATATGACCTTCTAATGATGAAAAAATGTGATAAAAAGTTTTCAGTGGGCTTTCTTCCATTTGTTGGATTTATAGAAGCAACTGCAGCCTTAAAACATCTGCCAAATCATTCTACTTTTCAGTTTTGATTATCTGTCTGCTAGTTGGAGGTTAGCTTTAACTATACAGATACAAGAAGCGAGAAAGCCATTCAGCTTAGATTTATTCTTAAGAAGTACCGGCTGTCTAAAACAAGGCTATAAAATGTAGGCTCCCTGTCTGGTTTGTTGTATGGTTGCATGGCTTTGTGCTATTAATTGCAACCTGGCTAACAGGTGCTTGCCAATGTCTTTATACCCTCACCATAAGAACGGATTATATTTCCATCTGGATAAAAAGGTGACGTTGTCTTCTAAACAGAAGTTAAGAGCAGCACGGAGAGGAAGTCCACTGTGGCATGACAAGTTGAATCACTGCTTACTAATGAGAATATGCGCTCTTCTCTGCTCTGATAGACCCAAAGAGGGAAGGGGAAAGCAGCTAACACGATTTTTTCCACATCCACTCCTCTTGGTCAGGTGTCAGGTGGCCATGAGCTGGACCCACCAGAGACTGTTTGCCTTCCAATTCCCTTGACTCACCCAGGAATGGTGGCAGCCCTGTTGTTTAAAACAAACTCGCAGCACTGGCAGACCCTTACCAAGAAAAACATTACGCACACACTGCAGGTATATGAGAAGTCCCATACTATAGACTCAAAAATTAACCAGAGGCTCACTCTTGCTGTGCACCATCGGACCATTGCTGTCTGGAAGAACCTTCCTTTCATCTTCTTTATCCCTTCATCACCTTCCTGTCATCAGTGGTGAACAGCTCTTTCCAGTCCTTTCCTTTAGCTCTTCATCGCTCTCTTCCTCCCATCTTGCCTTCTTGTGTAACTGCACAACCCTACTACCTCACACTGTTAACTACTTGCAAAGCCAGGTGCACAAAAAGTGCTATATGAGACCGTGACGTTAAAACATAAAGCCCCAACCTGAATGCATTTGCAGCTCACTGGACTGGCTGCCACCCCCTGAAGTTACAACGGTTGGATCAACAAGGCTTTCTGTTCTCTGAGGGGTTGAAAAAGGTAGTCCTAGCTCTGGGGTCTGGAAGATGAAAGGACTCTGGCAGACACCTGCAGTGGCCAGCACCTTGGCCTAGATGACTTGAGCTCATTATCTGAAGGCGACAAAACCAGCTGATCCACGGGAAGCAAATGATAACGTGCTCCACATGTTACCGGGGTGCAGAAACAGCTCAGAGGCATGTTGATGCCTAACTATGGTGATGCGCAGATGTACAAAAATCCTGAGGCAGCAATTGGTTTAAAGAAGAGTTTGACACTTGTTAGGCATAAGGGGATTTAAAAATCCCAACATATGCCTCAAGGCGTTTGAAAATCGGACTCAAAGTGCCTACCTGAGATCTTGTCGAGAAACGACACAGCCAAGTCTTGTGAGCAAGTCTCCTGGCACAGACAACATTTTGACTGTGTAAATCAGCAGACAAATCATTGTGTTTTGTCTGTAAAATGAGGGAGTTCAGACTATTCATCTGTTCACAGGCTCAGATCAAATTCTGTATTTGAGCGCACAAGCCGTACACAACCTCTACAATCTCACTGCAAAGCAACACAATGAAAGGCAAGGCAGCATTCACTGTATTTTCAATATTAACCTATTTTTTCAAGAGGAGAACAAATTCTGGCTAGTACCGGTTACCTAGATAAAAAAGGGAAACCCCTACAACTCCTTTTCTTCCCTCTTTCTAAACAATTTATCTACCTTCATGTCAAGAGTGATCTTGAACAAAATTCCTGGCATATTTTGCGTCAAAAAACTGAATAATAATCATGACTTTTGAAAGTGCTTACTAGACTATTCTGTGCATTTGAATATTTGTTTTCACCATTTAGTCCAGTCTTCTACGGGAGTACATCACAACCTTTAATTAAACATTCTTGAGTATTTGGATTTTATCTCACAGATACACCGCACCCTGCTTGTAAAAATTCCACCTCAGGCAGCCAAAGTGCTTGACTTATTCCAAAGATGAGTTATTAATTAGAATATCTATAGACCATATATTTACAATCTGGTGCCATCCCTCCCAAGGGAGCCCAAACTTTTATCTGCCAGATTACTTACCTGCAGCTGAAACAGAGCCATCACTGGTTGGAATGTAACCCCCATCTTGTGCAACTCCTCACCACCACTCTCAAAAAGAAGAATGGGAGATAGGCCCAAACGGAGGATGTTTTTAAGACGTTCTGGATGTAAACCCCTTGAATTAAATTCACCTCGCTTAAAATATGGCTGTAGCTATCCAACTCTGTGGGTTTACCTCAAGTCCCCATTCACTTCATCTTGCTTCGTTCAGAGAAATTCTCACCCTAGTCATGAACTCCTGCAAATGCGGAGGTGCCGGCAGGATGCTAACAGGCGTGATTTCGCTCCCCAAAGTGGTCCCAGGTTTCACCCCCACCTGGCACGGCGTCCACCTTTGTAACACCCGATGCCACCTGGGGCACCGGCCCCATTCTGACTCAGAGAGGGGGGAGCAGCCTGGTCTGAAATCACCAAAGGCAACGACAACTTGCAAAATAGTTCCCTGAGCCAAGGGGTAAAAGCCGGTGCCAGTGGTGAGCTCACCAGCACCGCTCCCCGGCACCGCTCGCTTGCCAAACTTCTGCAGCACTTTTAGCTTGCTAGGTGCGCCGGCTCATCCCACTCTCAAAACGTTTAGCAATCGAGAACAGCGATAGCTTGGGGCTGCCACGCCACAGCACCCAAACACCCAAACGGGCAAAGGCGAAATGTGAGAGAGAGGAATATTGCGTTACCAGGCTCATTAGCCTTCACAGGCAACATGAAGCGCTCAAAACCATATTGTTCCTAAGTGCAGAAGGGAGGGCGCAGCCATCCCTCAGAAGGAAATCCATAGGAAATCCTGCTGGCATGAAATACGCCTGGGAGACAGCCCGCAGGAGCCTCCGGTGAGCAAGCCCCACGCAGGTGATGGAGAGGCGATAAGGAGCGAGCGGCGCCTTCCAGCACCGGGTCGGGGCAAGACTCTGCTGCCGCGGGCAGCTGCCAGCACCCGCCAGGCTCGCCCCTTCTGCGGGTCAGCATGAGTCCCGTCGGCAGCCTGCCGTGCTCAGCACTGCCTGCCCTTCCCCAGGCTCAGGCCTGGGAGAGAAGAGTAATCTCATACACCAGCAGGCATTCAGCACGCTGCCGGGTCCCAGCGCGAAGCTCTTCAGCTTTACACGTAGTCCTCTCCAGCTCCAGACAAGAGTTACCAGCCTGGAGGAGCTACTAGAGCCAAGGAAAAAATTGGTCTCCAACCCCAGACTTCATGTCATGCCCACACGAGACTCCTGCCCTCCTACACCATCGCTCTCCTTGTCCAGCACGCTTGCCTCGGAAACCTTCGATTCTCAGACCTTCCACCTCCTACAAGAGGAGACGGAGCAGCAGCAAGGAAGCTAACATTGCCTGGAAAAAAGAGATAAACACGCTCCGGCTGCAGAGAAAGCAATCTCCTGGCAATTTTGCTGGGGAACCGTGCCATGAGCAGCAGACGCTTTTTGGATTTACTTCTCCTCTGCCTTAGCATGCCCTACAGATATGTATTAGTGTGAGAAAGTCTCCTGGTTTGGGAAGCAGGATGGTAGTGAGAGAGGGTTTGAAACGGAGAAGGGAGGAAGAGACCTCTTCTGCATTCTCCTCTTGTCAAAGGTAAAGGGGAAGCGCTTTAACAAAAGCAGAGTTTAAGCAAGCTCCCCCAAAGCAGCGACATAAGGAAGACCTGACCTGTGCACACGGGGCAAAAAAATAACACAAAAATGTAGTGCAAGAGGTCAGGGCAGTTTTATGAGGGGTCTCCCTGAGTCAACACAATTGAAAACACCAGAAAATACGAGAGGGAAAAGCTTGATCCAAAATCTCTCACCTGAAGAGACTCAGATACCTTTTGAGCTTACATCTGGGTGTGAACTTTGAAGCTTGGGCTCCTTTCTGTGTAACATAGTGGACTGAATAAAACCCAACCCAAACATCTGCAGCATCTGGAAATACGTTGATTTAGAGATGCATTTTACAGCTTTTCTCAGTCACTGATATATCAGAAGTTACTCCTTAGGCTTCCTCCTCCTCCTTTCATGTGTTTGTAAGTACTTTTGTTTTTAAAGTACTTCTTTCTTTATAAGTACTGACTATTTCTCTTATAAAAAGTATTTATAAGTACTTTTTTTCTTTTTGGAAGTACTCTCCATCCATCCATCCATCCATCCATCCATCCATCCGTCCATCCATCTCTGCTCTAAGTCAGAAGCTTTTAAGTATTTCCTCGACAGATAACTCTGGCCGGGATGGTAATGTCAGAATGGAGAAGCTTTTTCTAGCCCTCCGAATGTTTCTGCTCTTTTTGGAGAAAAGGATGTTCAGGTTGTAATAAAAGGACTGAAAAATACATTAATGCTTATTAAACCGGTAGAGCCAATTGACAGGGCTAGGGCTGGCTGCTTCCTCCCCTCTCCCTTCATGCCCTTCCGCAGTTTCCTCTCCTCTCTTCTGACACTTGTTTGTGTTTGGAAGCAGCATGCTCACTGCCGGCAGACCGGGACAAGGGATGAGAGGGGAAATGTCTGGACGCATTTAGTCCAATTAAATGTTGGCATCACATTTAGTCTTTCCAAAAAGCACGTAGGAAACTTTAAACGCCGGGCTGGCCGCTGCGAATTGATGCCTCCCCATTTACATTTCCTTGCATCGAGCCACGAACAGAGTAGGTATTAATTGTTATCGAGCGCCTCTGCCACAAACCCCTCTTTAATATCGTTCGCAAATGTTCTGCTAAAACCTTTTGTCTTTCAGCAGGTGACTTCCATAATCCCGTGTCACTGATGAGTTTTGGCAGAGCTAAAGAGCAAACTGTGTTTGCTGCCGACAGCTCCCCTCACTTTCCTCTTCCAGCTGCCGCAGCAGCGCACGAATTCTGTAGCGGCATTCCCTGCCCGGTGTCATCTCAGACTCGCATCGTTCCTTCCACCGACGTGTTTGCTAACGGGGTTTTACAGCAAATAAACAAACACACACGAGCCCTGCACATGTGGTCTGTACATCATCCTGAGCCATCCAGTCTTTCAACAAGCCGCTGCTCCTATGGGAAGAGCTGTGGCGTAAACCCAAGCAGCGGGAGCACGGCGGCAGCGCCTGCCCCCCTCCCACAGACAGTGCCCTGACACCCGTGGGTCCCACGGCATCCAGGCAGCGATAAAACCTGGGCTCTGCTGCACAGGGGGTCACAACCCTGACAGAAGGCACTGGAAGTTTAGCGTCTGGGTGAGAAAGAAGGAGCTGAGGAGGGACAGGCACAGCTGGCTCTCTCCTGCTACTTTTTCTTTTTTTTGTTTTAAACAACTAAATCTTGTTTTTCCCACTCCTGAGAAGAGCCCTTTAAAAATGAATGAGACTGGTCATATAAATGAATTATGGGTCAGTTTACAGTGTTATTAAATTAAATGCTTTGTATACAGTAACTGAAGAGTTCGGTGGAATTAACGCAACTAGATTCAGACCTCAGAAGCTTTCCAGAGTGGCTGAAAGGGTTTAAGGAAGAAGAAAGTCAAAAAGCCCCACTTCGCTCAGCATTCCCTGCAACATCCAAACCAGCAACATGCTTCCATATTACTGCTCCAGCTCTGCCCTCCAACACGCGTCTCACAGCTCTGATGAGATCCAACCGCAAGCTAAGAACTAAATGTACTGAGGCACGTCCCCAGCTGATTTCAGTATGAACTGCATGTCTGGAATCCGACTGCGCAGATGGGTCCACGGTCACCGCTTACCAGCCCAACACTTGCTAAGTCATCCACGGACAGGGCGGCAATCCGCTGGCGCCGCACTCACGACGCTAAGAGCGAATGGATGCCCTTGCCTTTTTTTTAATAAAGGCTCGGTCCATCCAGTTTAAAATATGCTCTAAGGCGCACTCACGTGCAGTAATCTTTGAGGAGAGGGAAAATCTCCCGCCACTTCTCGGTTTTGGAGAAGAAAGGGTGCTCACCACGGAGCGCCGAGATAACCTGCGCTGCTTGTTACGCGTTTCGGTACCTGCACAATAGGGTGGCCCCCCGCAGATGCCTTCACAGCCCCGCGACTGCCTTCTGTCTCGTAATGAGCTCGGTGGTGGGATTTCGGCTGCACTTCAATACGCAGTTCGTAAGGTCCTGAGTGAGATGGTAGCTGCCAATCAAGGGCAGGCAGGGATGGGCTATAATGGAAAGGAAAATGAATTAATAATTAACATCAAGTACACTATCACAAACCACAAGCATCCAGCAATATTACGTTAAGAGACCGTGTTTCACAGTTCATCCTTCACCATCTTACATTTAAAATTTCATCAATAGGGATAACGCCACGACATAAGTAATTTAGAAGGTAATGGTTATTTTATGAAGATTTATGGGTCGAGCATATGTGACAGCCCAGATGCTATCCGATTTGTAAACAAAATGGAAAAATGATAAGACACAGATTACCAATATCTTAATATATTGATTCTTAAACCAAAAGGAGAAAGGTAGGCAGAAAGACACAGAGGAATTTAAGAAAGATTTCTGCTGTGAAAGTGAATGCCAGACCAGCTCTGGAGGAGTTCTGCATTTAATGAATCTACTGGATTTCAACAAATCTGCTCAGTCTACAGGGGGTGGAAAGAAGGAAAAAAGCCATTTTCCAGCTTCCTTCCCAACACAAAACACGTCAGAGTCTCAAAGCAAAGCCAATCTCTTTCTGGTTCATGCACCGCAAGGGAGCAAGCTCTGAAGTCAGAACTTGCTTACAGATCTTACTAACGATGACGCACAAGCCCGAAGAAAATCCAGCTCGCTCTTCCGGCCCTACATTGACTCTGCAATTAACGAAAGTATTAAGGACTCGTTACCATCACACAAGCAAGCAGGCCCAACAGCATGCGATGGTGGGGAAGCGTCATTCTTAGAAACCCAATTCCAGTGTAAAGCCACGCTTGAAAATAGTCAGGAGAGCCTTGGCTGTAAGAAATGCCAAGTTGATGCTTTGAGTTGGAAAAAAAAAAAAAAAGAAAAGAAACAAACAAGCACTGTAGAAACAGGAGGGCTGAGACAAATTTATTGGTCTTAAAATGAAAGCAAAAAGCTTCACGATGAAAACACTAATTTTATGTCTACTGTATATTCTTTCCTTTGGTGAATTCTCCTCACCAGGTGTCCTTCAAAAGCCTTCACAAGTAGTTAAACGGCACAACCGCAACACACTACCCTGCCCCTTACGTCAAACTTTATGATCTCTCCCATCAGCCTGGAGAAGACGACCAGCACGCAGAAAATCACGGTCCTCAACCCTCCGTTGTTGCCACGGACCAGGGCCACCTGCCACAGCGAGAGGCTTGTCCCGCTGCCGCGCACGGACGCAGGAGCCGAAGGGCTCACGAGCTCCCGCCCCGGCTTGCGAGGTGTCTGGCCGCGGGGCGCTTACCGGTTCCCTCCCTGGTGCCGTAGCCCCGGTGCAAGGACAGCCCGAGCGGCCTGAATGACGGCTGCCGTCAGCTCGGGGAGGGAACGGGTGCCGAAGAGCTGCCGCGCTGGCCGCGTCTGCCTTACAAGCACATCCTCAGCTGCAGACCGGACACTCCATTTTACTGTCCCAGTGATCCAAACCCAGGGCTCTTGCGGCTCGCCAGGCATTACAGCTCCCACATCCCCCAAAGCACCCCTGCTGCCTCCCACTGCAGGACAGAGACTTCAACCACTTGCACCTTTCTTTCCCCCCCCCGCCCCCACTTTGCCTTTTTTTTTTTTTCCAAGTGCTTATCCAGCCCTTTATCACTCCCATATTTAACTGGCATCTGCTAGTGCACGTGTGCGCATACACCGATGGGGCTTCAGGCGGTGCTGAGTTTCTCTGCGTCACCTTTCTTCACTGCTTATAAATTTGGGCTGGGTGGTTTGCGTGCCTACAGACACGCGCTACAGGGGTCAGCTGGAGCCATCACCTCCCAGACCTGGGTGAAGACCAGGACCACCCTCACCCCCTGGGCACGCCCCGCTACCCCAGCACGGCTTCAGGCTCCAAACTTCCATCTACGGTGCTCTCCAGTGCTTGGACGTGGGGCATCCACAAAAATAACGGAGGGGGAGAGAAGAAAGTGGCCATACAGCTCCCGGCTTAGCCCAAATGGGAACTCATCCAAAAGAAAGATGTTGCCTCTGCGAGGGCTCCCAGCTCCCTCGAACACCTGGATCCAGCAGAGGCAAGACCCTGGCAGGGATAAATCCTGGATTTGGCTACTGTCCCGCCAAGCATGGGAGCCCCAGCCTTGGCTAGAGGCAGGACACTACATCTCCTGAGCTCCTGTGCAAGCCTTTTCCCCAAAACGGCCAGGGCCCACCCTGGGAGGCGAAGAGAAGCTCTTCTGCTACTAGACACTCATACAAAGAGCAAAGAGACGGAAAAAAATTACAGGCAACTGGCCACTGCATATAGCCACTATTCTTCGCCTAGCACGTTACGTACACATACTTTAGTCTGAAAAAGTCTCCAAAAAAGAATTTCTGGATAAACCGTATTTGACTAATGATAAATGACAAGGAGCAGAGCAAAACAGCTGTGTCTCTCCTGGTGATGATCAGCACACATTTTTAAACAGATGTTTCTGGTTTTAAGTAAATTTTCACTTGTTGGATCTTTTTTTTTTCTGATGACACAACATCTATCAGATTAGAAATTTTTAACACTTAATTAAAAAGGACAACTCTGACTGGCAGCATGTAGCCCTCAAGTGAAGAGGGATTTTTTTTTTTTTTAAGATACATGGAAGTAAGTAATAGTTTCATAAGTAATTACATCTCTTTAAAAAACAAGGGAAAAAAACCCACAAAGAACCCTTTCAAATCAGCACCTGAAAATGTCAGTATAATCAAATTGTAAAATTCATGTTCTCAAATAAAGCCTGAAAATAAAAATACAGTTTGCTGTTAGCCTGCAATCTATCATCAAAATTCCAAAATACCACCTACCCAATTATAAATTGACAATTAATGGCAGTTTTCCTGATAAAGGAAGCAGAGTGATGCATTTAACAGTGTCATGGGCTGGGGCTGTCAGAGCTATTTCCTATGGTAGGTTATCTTCATCATGCACTTAATTTCCTGCGGCTAAACGCAGTTAAAGGAAAAAGTCACCAAGCAAATGGTGTAGTGGTAAAAGCAAACCTGGTTGCTGCAAATAAACCTTATCAATTTGAAAAGGCCCATACTACCTCATCTAGCCAGCATCACGTGGAGGGGAGAAAAGCCCCTCCACAGGGGTCAAGAACAGGAATGAAAGGTCTTCACACAGTCTTCCTATCAAATATACATCGGTGTAGTTCCCTCAGACCAAATTTTCCACCAACTGAAAACCTGTCCCATTCCTTTTTACACCATAATAAATCTAACTGTAGTCCTCCTAAATACTGTAATGAACGATGGTTGTTCCAAGGCGAGTTCACAAAGCCCGGTGTTAGGCTGTAGAAAACTCGCTCAATGTAACTCCGTCCTACATAAATCAGACTACAAAACAGATGAATAGTGATTTATTTTGCATACACCAGATACACAATATGATTAAATCAAAAACAGATTATCCAGTCTGGCTGACTTCTGCCTTTAGCAGAAGGATTTATCAAGTTATCCAAAAAAAAAAAAAACAAGATACTAAGCAGCACACTGGAATATAGACAGGGAGGAAACAAAGCCAAAAACTTCTACTAAACTTTGCAAAGGTGCTTAAGCCCTATTTTCACATGACTGCTCTGCATTTGGGAATTAAATTACCATTATGCTTTCTAAGCTACTAGATGCCCAAGGCCGCTTGAAAAAGAGATTTGCAAACATTCCTGTCCTTAAGTAGGTTGCTGTGCAAGAGGTGTCACAACCACCACCGGTCTCACGCCGGGACTAACCCTGCTCGTTGGCCAGGTACCACCGCACGGAGTCACCTTCCCCAGCCACTGCCTGGAGGAGGAGAAGGATGGTGAGTGTGTTGCAGTGCCCAAAGTCAAGCAAGTGACTTAGAAGGAGCGTGGCTGAGACTGGGTGCCCTGCACTAAACTTATTTTTTCTAACAGGGAGTATTCCTTCAGAAACAAAAACACAAACTAGAGAAACCACAGGGCTGCTGAAACTTTTACCAGGCTGATGGCTTGCCCCTGCTCCAACTGTGCAGCACCAAATGCAAATATGGTTACAATTTATTATTTATTACCCGTGTCTCCCATCAAAGAAGATCCTTCTGTGTTTTTTCAAAGAGTAAGAAAACGACGATGCCTACATGTCCACCAACTTGACCGTGGTCAGAAAAACAGACCTGCTTTATATCTCACCTATGAGTTAACGCAGGTAGATTTTGCTCTTTTCTTCTTTTTTTAATTCCCTGTCTGACAATCGAGCAATCTGGTTGCGAGCTGCTAAAGTAGATGCTGCGTCCCACCCCAGACTTGGCCGTATTTTGCTGGCATGCGGAGTGAGTAGCTCCTCCGCGGAGCGCATGCGGCATGCTGGAATTCCTCGCACCAAAATCTGAAAACGCAAAGTCGTCATCACACTTCCAGACAAAACGCTACCGTCCTAAAATTTCATATTCTGAGATCGACGTGCATGGGAAGTTTTGCAGTCGTTGGCTTAGAGAAAGAACAAGAAACTACTGCCGTGGGAACAGAGGTAGCGAGTGGCTGGCATCACATCTCTGCCCGTTCTGAATTTAGAATCACATGGTGCCAAAACGAGCTGGTGAAGGAAGGCCATCAGTCAGATGCTCACAGGGGTGTCTGAATGAAGTGAGAAACAGTCAGGAGAAAGCGTGGGGAGGATTGAATCAAACAAACAATCAAACAAAAAAATCATTTTACTGAGACAGGCTTCCAAAGCAGTCTTCAGCCTTATGGTACAGCAACCTAACGTCATCGAAAGCCGCTGCTACATGGTGCCAAACCGAACTTGTCGAAGCATCTAAATACCCCCATCCAGCACGAATACAGCAGGAGAGGGAAAAAGGTTAGAGGTATTGCGGGCTCTTCCCTGTCCACTCCCCCGCCCCTCAGTTAATATTAACGAGTCCCAGGAGATGGTCACCGCCACACAGCTACAAGTCCCCATTTCGCTGGGTCTTGCCCGGACAGCCCTGCCTTTGCTTTGTCTGAGGGACTTCCTCCCGCTTGCCATAAACACACAAGTTTGCCATGAGCGCACAGGTCAGCAAATCCGGTGCTGCTGCACCAGTGATTATCTCATCTTAAGATAGCTGGTGCCCTTCTCCACCTTCAGAAACCCCCAATTTCTTGAGAAACTCAACTTCTCCCTAGTAAGGTTGTCCTCTATCTCATGATCTGGACCACAACATCTATTTTAAAAAAAAAAAAAAAAAAAAGGATCAAGAGCAACTGAAAGGTCCACAAATCAAAAGAAAGAAGGAAAAAATATGCAACATGATTTTTAAGGCAATCCTATGGCTTGGGGCCTCAATGAATGATTTTTGCATGCTTGAGTTTAATACTGTCACAGTCACAAAAGTGGAACCCAAAAAGTCCATGAAAAATAAACAAGCCCATTGATGCAGATAGAAGTCAAGTGAGCTTTTGCAACTGGTAGATAGGTATCCAGCCACACATTCTCTGGGTGCAAACCGCAGCCTCCATATGGAAAAACTACACGACCCCGTGTCTGTGAGGTCAAGAACATACATGTGTATTTTTGAGGTTGAAAAAGAGACTGCAGCTAAAGAAAATGTGGCTTTCAACGGTTAAAAAAATAAACTGTATAACAAAATACAGTAGGGAGCTTTTAAAAGCCACCTGGAACTGGGTGTCTAATTCCGGGAAGCTCCTTTTGGTGTGGTAGACCTCATACAGGCCATATGCCCAACCAACAAACCCAACCATTTCTCTTCCTCCTCGCCCCAAAAAACACTACGTTTAATGAAAACTCAAGCGTTACAAGCCAACACGCTTCTTGGATTAAACTGATGACACTTGAAATAACTACTATGCATTACTTTTCAATGAGTAAGAAACTGTCTCTAGGAAATTTCAGGTTTAGTCAAATAGAGCAGCTAAAAAGGAAGTCATAAAAAATGTGTAAGACGCTCAGAAATCCGGCACTTTCATGAGCGCCTAGACTTTTTGTTGTAATATAGGATGATTTGGGATGTGCTAATGAGCACG
Organism: Phaethon aethereus; assembly: GCF_964289735.1. Classification (NCBI taxonomy): domain Eukaryota; kingdom Metazoa; phylum Chordata; class Aves; order Phaethontiformes; family Phaethontidae; genus Phaethon; species Phaethon aethereus. The sequence continues at coordinate 105,213,250 of NC_138582.1, read as the reverse complement.
TAAAAAATAAAAAGGGGATTTCAGTTTTGGAAATTGTCACTAACACTGCTCCCACGCCCGAGGGCAGAAGTCCAGTCCTGAACTTCCATTTTGGCTTTGACATTTTTGCCCATGAGAGATTCTGAGGAGCCCTGAGGAGCGATGGAGACACGTCACAGAGAGGAACGCAACTGAGACAGCAAGAGCTTGAGAAACACAGAGCGTCACCCGCTCACACCGCCTATTTCTAAACTCTTTGCTACATTAGCTATAAAAGAGGGACCACAGACAGAAACTTCTTGCGTTTGAGTGAGACAGCACAAAGCATAAACACTGAAATAAGAAAAAGGCCCTGGAGCTAAAAGCTAAAGCAGAATGTCACAAAGACCATCGCTTGACTCTCCACGTAATGACTGACCTCCGGCAGTTTTTGGGGCAGACTGGTACACTCAGGTAACCCATCTCAGTCTGGAAAAGGTACCATTCCCACCACTACCTCTGGGTTTGCTCCAAAGCTTCCCCTCAAAATCTCTGCTTGGTCTCTAAATATTTTCTGCACCCGGAGACGTGGCACGAGGCCCTGGGCTGCAACCGAAGCACCGCAGACAAACCCCCAGCAGACCTGGGGCAGGTTCTGCCCCCCCCCCCCCCCCCCCCCCCCCCCCCCCCGCGATCCGCAGCACCCACGTGCCGAGTCCCGCGCAGGAACAGAGTCGGGACGTTCCGAGCCCTCGGGAGGGATGTGCAAGCCCAAACCTGCTCCGAAGAGCCCACAGCCTGGGGACCGGGCTGAGCCCCCCAGCCCACAGTCCTCTAAGCAACCGAGAGAAGCGTGAGGCACAGAAAGACTGTGCTCCTGTTAAGGCCGGCGTTATTATACTCTTGCTATATACTCTTATTATTCCCCTTCTCTGCGACTCGAAAAGCCTAAAGCGGACTGAGCTTTTAACTACGACAAATGGAAAACACCACCAATTTTCGAAGCAATACAAATTTGGTTGGACTTGATGATCTTGAAGGTCCTTTCCAACCTTAGTGATTCTGTGATTCTGTGAAAAAAGCAGTTTCCCTTTTAGACTGATGCCCTCTATAAAACCCCAGGAAAGGAGACGGCACCAGTCCGACGGTCTGCCGGAGCCCTGCTCCCTCCCACCCAAAGAGATGGGAATGCAAGAGAAGGAGGGAGAGGCGTCGGTGATTTTCCAAGGCACGCCGGCTTTTGATGAAAATTGTACCGCGCATTCAGGAAGAGGCAGAGGAGGTAACCAAATCTGGTTATCTCAAAATCATTACGACCGGGTCGATTTTGGAGCCCGAGTTGTTTGTTGGATCCCACCCCTCCAGCCCTTGCGTTTGAAATAGAACAGATGTGTAACATAACAGGAAAAAAAAAATCCAGCTCTGTTGTGACAAATTCTTAACCAATTTTTTTGGAAAGATTTAAAATAACATAGTTTCTGTTGCGTAGGCTGTGATCCTGTTGACGTCCGTGCTCAGTTGCCCGGCACTTTCATATACATAAAATGAGAGGTATTTTTGGTGGAAGGAAGCACGGTCAGTGTATCTGATTGGTAAAATAACTTAAAATCACATTTCGACAGTAACTTCCAACTGCCCTAGAGCACGAGTTAATGAGATCACATGGAAACATATTGCGAACCAGGAAACATATTTTGCACAAGACCAAAACAGTGGAAAAAAATGTTAAATACACAACATAGTGGGGCTCCGTTCTGTACGCTTCACCTTTCTTGTTTGTGTTAGCGCACAGGCATGCCGGGTGCCTCCCGACGGACTGCAGCAAAGCGCCTACGGGCCGCTCGCTGCGGCGGAAAGATAAAAGCCTTTTCGGTCAAACTCCCCTATTATTGCCACGGAAGCCTTCGGCCAAAAGCAGCTCCCCGGCGCAAAAGCCAACGGCCGGCGTCTCTGACGGACGCGGGCTGCTTGGCACTTCAGTGGGAGAACATAAAAGGCGCTTTGTACGTAGGCGGGAAGGCTCTGAAGGATTCGCCTGGTGTCAGAAGTCTCTATCCCAGCTCCGAAAGGCAGCGAGTGCCTACCTCTGGCTCGGCCAGACCCAAAGGGCCAAGCGCTGAATTGAGCCAGGGTCCCACAAGGAGCTTGGGCAACGCAGAGAGGAGGAGGAGGAGAACGATGGGGAAGGGGACCACAGCGCTGCATGCTGTAACACAAAGGGCCATGGGCCGCTCAATCTCAGTGTTGGGTGACAGCATGTGGCAGAGAGGTGCTGGCTGCAGAGAAGTCAGACTGGCAAGGTTGAGAGCCAAGGAATGCATCGCTAATTAAAACATTTCAGCTACGTGCCCACTTCTTTCGTTTTGCGAAAGGCAGCTTGGCTGTCAAAAGCAAGAAGCCAGGTGCGCGTGGGGAGGAAGAGGAGAAGGGGTGGCCATCAAAACCAGGGACTGCGAACAGCCTGCAAACTTCTGGAAAGCCAAACTCTTTCCCTGCACCATGTGTTTCTCTGTATACAGCCTTCAGAAGACTTAAAACTGAAGACCATAACCAAGACCGAAAGAGAAAACTATGGATGCAACTCAAAATTCTGGCTATTCTGTGGTGCTTCCTACCCAGAGTCCTCTTGTGATAAATAAACATGACCAGTATATTGGGTATTACCAGCTGACAATTAAGGTTTTCTTCTTTAAGCATAAAAATGCTGGGGAAGGGGAAAAAAAGAAAATCACAGTCCAACACAGAGAGGACAAGAAGCTTGATAAGCAGGAAAAGCTGAAATAATGCACAAAAGAGCCATATTCCTATTCTGTTTGTAGTTACTGTCTATAAAGTGTAAATGTAAAAGGCCCTGTAGCAGCCACAATAACGAGACCATCTCCTTGTCCTGCAATAAAAACATACTAAGACATGATGAACTATTTAAGTAAAGCCACAGGTCTGATGGCACCAAATTGTCCCACTGCCTGATGAGCTTCTGAATTCCCCACCTCCAGACTGCCCGAGCTGGAAAGCAGATAACCAGTTACAACCCATGCATGGCCAGCTCCCAGAACAGCCTCTTTAACCCTCCAAAGCTTTACTCGTGATCACACCACACCAACAACAGAGGCAGCGTCGCAAGATACGGCTCAGTGGAATGAGTGGATGGGCAGATTTGGCAGGAAGCAGAGACAGGAAGGGGAAGGAGGAAAAAAAAGCTTGCAATAAAGATATTAGCAGGATTTCCCTGTAAGTCGGGGTTCCTTACCTCATGTAGGATGTCGGAGACAGAGACTTTGGTTTGGCCCACTGGTAGGGATGCTGCGGCACGGACAGGTACTGCTCGCAGAAGTTTCCTTTCCTGATGTGCTGAAAGCTGGAGAAGTCTTCTGGTGACAAATCGGCAGTTGGCGATATGGTCCCGTGATCCTCGCCAGTCGGTTCAGTTTTGAGAGTCATGGACGGAGTGTGGTCGATGGCAGTCTTCCTCGATTTGATGGGAATTCCGTCGTTCATATCTATGGTGCTGTCGGTGGTGAGGGCGTTGATGGCGGCAACGATGGCGGAGCTGGTGTACTGGTTGGTGTTCCCCAGCCACGTCTCATCCGTGACGCTCACCCGCGGCGAGTTTTGCGGAGAAGGCGTGGGGGAGTGGTGCGGGGAGTAGGAGGTCTGCCGGCCGTTGAGGCTGTACTTTCTCTTGTTGCAGGGAGACGGAGGCCTGGAGTTGCGAGCCCCCAGCCAGTTCTCCTCCGTGATGCTTGTCCTGGGAGATGTCGACGGAGAGTGCCTTGGGGAACTGAGCAAAGTGCAGGCCACCATGCTGCGTTGGTAGCCCTCCTCTGTGTCGGTGGTCTTCGGAGAGACACACGGGGACTGCCACGGAGAGGTCTGGGGTGAAGTGTACGGATACGAGTAGTTGGACTCATAGGAAGACGCTTCGGAGTTGCAGCTTCTGGAAGACAAGCTGCTCGCTGGACTCAGGCAGGACGGGTCTCTGTACGCCTCGATGTTCGGTAAGTTCAAAGTGGCAGTGGAAGGCGACCGCTTGGCATTTGGGATGGCCTCCTCAACCTCATCATGGAAAAACTGATTGTTGTTATGATGAAGTCCCATGTAAGAAGTGATCTCAATTCTAGGGCTCTCCAGCGCTGGTGCTCCATTAGGTCTGATGTTTGGTGGCAGGTAATACTCGGAGGCCCCACTGTCGATGTGTCCTCCGTATCCAGAAGGATGGTTTGTTGATGGGACAACTGAAATGACGGGATTTGATGTCTGAAGGCCATGACATGGAGTTGACAATGAGGAATGGGCCACATTTAGAGGCAAGACAGCATTTACGTTTGAAGACGTGTAATTATAATGTTCTGGAAAAAAACAAAGAAAGAAAAAAGAATGATATGAGGTGCTGCACAAACACACTTAGTAACATACCCAGCTGGAGTGGAGGGACATGGCACAACACACAAAAGCACAGCTCTCCTCAACAACCCAGCCCACAGGCATGCCACGCTAGGGGAGAAGCTGCAGACTAGCATCCTTGAAAATGCCACTAAGTGAACAGCACAGGACAAGGTATCTTGGGAGGGGGATGTACACGAACTGAGTTTGTCTTGAGGACACACTTCTTATGTGAATCTTCAGAGCGAAAAATCAAGTCTTCAGACATTTCTTCAGCGTTCAGAGACTGCAGTGCTGCTCAAGTGATGTGCTTTTATGTAAGTGAGCCCAATTCCCTCCCTGAAACGTTGGAATACACAAAAAACAAAGGACGAAAAACAAAAGTGGAGGCAGACTAAAGCGAAGAATATGATCAACAGCATTCTGTTAAAAAAATTATACACAACCGAAATTTCCATTACAGCAAGTTTCCAACTGGTTGCAGTTAACTAGGATGTTGGAACAAGATGGGTCTATTGACCTGCTCTGGTTTCTGGGACCACTTATCCTCCAGCCCAACTGGCAGAGGCCAGGTGACGGATAAACATGGATGTCTCACTACTCCACAACAGCTGAAATTCCACTGAAATTGCTGGTCATTGTGCGCGCCACGTTGAGCGCTGCCAGCAGCGCGCTCTTGGCCAACGGTCTAAGCGTTTAACGAGTCTGGGTGTGTAAAAGCAATAGCAAGAGTTGCACAGTCGGTGCGGAAAACATGGAAGGTGACAGATCACATCACAGACCTGCACCCAAGGGCTCTCTGACCCAGCGCACGGGAACAACCCGCCCTTCATGTGCCTCCATCCCTGCTGCTCTGCAGGAGAGGGCCCCTGCCTCGCCTCACCGTCAGCCTGCTGAAGGGACCCTTTCAGCTCTGCTCCCCCGTCGCGAGGCTGCTTACTTACGTGTCTCTCTCTGCCACCCGGAGACAGCGGCGGGCCACGTGCGGGGAGACAGGCAGCCCTCAACCAAGGGCAACGTGCCCCAGGTGCCTCGAGCCGTGGTGGGATCAGGAGTCATCCACCCCGCGCTTTCTGATACAGGGAGGCTCTGCGTCAACCAGCACACACGGGACACAGCCCCTAAGGCCAGCACCTCCCGCCTTACCGGGAAAAGACGGCAAAACCTTTCTATCAGGGACAACAGCTGCTGAACTTTGAGTCTGGGTAATGCTGTTCTGCAGGTTCCTCTCGGCAGCTTGGAAACACACCCGGCTCCAGCCCCAAGCTGTGCTTGCCGCGCACCAGCCTCCCCTGAGGTTTATTACGGCAGCAGCACTTTCCCGCAGGACAGAGGGAAACTCTGCATCCCCTCTGGCCACAGCCGGTCCTCACGGGCAGCCTGTCCCCTTCCCTCCCCGCTCTTGGCGGTCACCCTTGCCCGCCTTCCCTAGGGAGATATGGAAAGGCTGTGTTAATTACTGCAGCTGCTATTCCCAACGCGACCCGCTCCCCGGCAGCGCTGCAGATGCAAATGAGCCTCCGAGCTGGCAACGCCAGCGCAGGCGGCTCTTCCCTGTCTTTTGTTTATCAGCTCAGCCCTCGACGGTGTCATCCTCCGGCGACGCCGTGCTCGCCTTTCTCGCTGGCAACGACTCCAAGGCAAACGGTACTTAGGAAAAACTAACGTGCTGTTGCAGTTTCACGGCAACTCTGCGATGTTCCAGCTGATGTATGTCATGTCAGGTAACGGTCAGGAACGATGAGCAACACCACCTTTTGAACTCACTCTCTAGTCTGCCTCCAGAGACCGGCCATTTACTGAGGAAGGGTCATGAAGTTGCACCGGAGCGTGCCACAAATAAAACCGGATTATTCAAAGCATGCTGCAGCTTCACACTCTACTCAAACACAAGGCAGGCAGGAACCATGGAGAAAGAGGTGCTACTTTGACGAGGATAACCCAACCGCAGTGGTCACAGCGAGGCACAGATCTGCCTGGGGGATCAGAGTCCCCTCCTTCCAAAATCAGTCCCCTTTTGTTGCTGCTCTGCCACACGGCCGCGGCACTCCATGTCACCACAACCACCACCACTTCCCTCTCAGTCTTCACGGAAAAAAAAAAACCAAAGTGGTACAACAGTGGTAAGACCTTCTGGGTTTCAGAAATTATCTCAGAGAAAGGGTCTGTCTAAGCAGCACCTTCAGGGCAGCTTCAAGCCCTTCGCTGCTCCCTCCAGCTCCAGAAGGCGGCACTGCTGCCGGGACACTGGCTAAGCTTTTCGTGCACGTACGCCCCGCAGGCCCTTCCACAGCCGCCCGGCCCGGTGTGTCGGTGGATGGGGCTGATGACACGGCGCAGCCGGACGCCGCCTCCAGCCGGTCCCCGCCGCGCAGCCGGACGCCCCGGGGAAGGGCACCGCGGGTTTGGCGGGCTGCCCCGGCTCTGCGCCCACCGGGTGGGCTTTGCAGACGGGGTGCAACAGCAGCATCTGCTGACTGCCGAATCAGGGCCTTTACATCTTTTATTAAAAATAAATAAGTAAACAAACAGAATAGCAGGGATGATTATTACCTGTGTGAAAAGTACTGTGGAGCCAGCAGTTCTCTTAAAATCTATTGCATGACTAGGGTGAAATTCAAACAGTGAAGTCCGCTGGAGATCCACAACCCAGGCAGAACAGGCGATAGAAAGGCTCAGACCAGCCTCTGGAATCCATTTTTTTTTAAAAAAGTACTAAAAGACAGCCTCTAGTGCCCCAAGCAACAAGTTCCCCTAATGCACATGGCAAGGAATAGCCTCTTTTAGAACGACTATGCATATTTTTCAAAAGTCAACTTTTAAAGGGCCAAGAAAAATAATGTGCCGTACAACTTCTCACACAATAGTACTCAAAATTGAAAGAAGCAAGATCCAAAGCGTTCCAAATGTATGTGGGTATCTTAAATTTTCAGGCAGCATGTAGGAAGTACGCCCACCAAATATAAAAGCCCTAAAGCCAGAACTAGGAACAGGACCGAGTCCTTGGTTTGTGAACTAAAAACCACCAGCTACAATTTCTGAAAAAGCACATTCTTCTCCACAACTTTCGTATTTACAAAATTCATCAAATGCACACTCATAGTCAGCATTCATCACATGCTGATGTTTTCCTCACCGAGGTGAATTAGACATACAGAAATAAAAGACTGGAGATGGAGGTGGCTACAAAGGCATGACACTGCATCACGTAACGCAGCCGTGCGGGGTATTTTGACAGCACTGGTAGGGACAAAAGGAAGGTAATGCTTTAACATGGAGTCACTGTCATGACTGTGATCCAGAGGCCCTCAGGACCAGTGCACTTACTACCAAGACACTTGCAATAGTGTATTTTAACTCCCCGAGCCAAACCCCAGTATCAGATAGACGAGTGCAGGTCTGCAAGAATTCTGTTCCAACAATTCCACACCTACATATAACTAGGACAATAAATTGGATCCCTTGATTTGTCAGCACATCTTCACATACTACATTTAACTTTACAACAACTTAAAAAATTGAGATTTTTTTTCCCTCTAGTTAATTCCAAAGCACAAAGGTTTTATTCCTTTCTATCATTAATAGGCTGACCCTGAAAGGCACTGGGCACCATCAGTTTCTATTTACTTTCTTTAAACAGGAATGCTGATCACCTGCAGCTCAGAGGGGCTTCAGAGAAGGTGAGGGCTATTTTACATTTCCAAAGATGAGGCCGTGTCTAGGTACGTGTTTGAACTCACGCTTTCAAAATTGCCTAATGGAGTTGGGTACTTTTCTCACTAGGACTTTTGACACTTAATTTGCTTAGGCCCCTCCACTTTCCAGGTGTCTAATTACTAGGACACACATCTGAAAAGCTTGGTGTGAAACTCGTGAAACCACGTTTTTCTAAAAAACAGAGAAGCTCCTAACAACTATTTGGACACTGACAGCGTGCTGGAGAGCTGGGCAACGGGGGAGCATTAGGGAGGGGAGCACTACGCCTTCACCTGCATCCTGGCGGGCAAGGATTTGGGAACCTGCTTCAGTTTAAAGGTGAAAGATGAAGCACAGACATCGAGACAGCCTGACTCCGCGGCTGTGTTAACATCATCTACCTGTCCGAGGGCTTTTCATGGCGACCAGCCGTCGCCAATGCCGCAGCAGTCACTCTCCTACCGGGGAAGGACAACTTTCTCTCTCTCCATGTCAATTCCAAGCTTGTTGGCCTCATTTCCACCTCAAGTATTGTGAAAAGTCGTAAAAAAAGACAGCCGGACCGAGGCACCGGAGTTGGGAATGGTGTGACTCGTGATGAATTCAGGCCCGTTATTTTTATTTACGGATGACCTTCAAGCCAAACCCTGAGCCTAAACAGCTCGAGCGCACGAGGAGAACGGGAGGGGGGCAGAAGTGGGTTTTACCTGGCCCATCTCTGTAACGGGCAAGACGTGCATCCCCACGTGCACCCCCCGGGGGCGGGGGGGGCTGGGCGAGGGGGTCGCCCCCCGCCAGCGCCGGGCAGCCGGGGGGCCAGCACAGCCCGGCCGGCCTCCGGCTGCCGTGCAGGCCGGCAACACGGGGGTTTGAAGAGCTCAAACAATCCCCAAGTTTCAAAAATTAGGGACCGGCTGCCTGCCCAGCCGCTGCCCCTCGCGGGCTCGCCCGGGGGCCGCAAGGGCAGGGCGAGGGAGGGCGCTGCGGCCGGGCTGCGATCCCGACCGCCGCCACCGCCCCGCGCGTCCCGCCGCGGCGGCGATGGGAAGCACCGCCCGGGGCTGGGCCGACCCCGCCGGGCGGGACTGCCGGGCCCCCCGCCCCCGGCCGCGCTCCCCCCAGGGGGGTGTGTAACCGTTCCCCGTCCCAGACCGACCTGCGCAGGGGAGAGCTCCCCGCAGCATCCCTCCGCCAGCACGCCCGGAGATGCCCCGGCCGCCCCGCCGCCACCCACCTCCGCCACCGCCCTCATCGCTGTGCTTGAACTCGAAGAGGAAATTGAAGTCAAACTCCTGCTCGGCCTCCACGCCCGTCATGGCTCCCGCCGCGACCCTCGCCACGCTCCAGCACCCAGGCGGCGGCGGCGCGGCCCCCGGCCCGCCCCGTCGGGCCCGCCCCGTCGCGACCGAACACCTGCTGCCGGCGGGCCGGGACCCCCCCCGGCGGCGGCGGGCTGCGCGGGAGCCCCGGCAAGGCGCAGGACGGCGGCCGCGGCGGGCGGTAACGTGACCCCGGCCCCGACGGGCGGCCTATCTCGCCGCCGCCGACCCGCCCTCCGCCGTCCCTCCCGCCGTTGATGTTTCCGGGTCGGTGCAAACAGCCGCGGTGCCCGGCCCCCCCCGCCGGGACTCTGCTCCCGCCGCGCAGCCGGCCCGCCGTGGGGAGCCCCTCCGGGTGGGGACGGCCGGCGCCGGGGGAAGGGGACCCCAGACCTCCGGCTCCCCAGGGGCGGGATGGGGAGGCCGAGGGTAGCCGGGCAACGGGACTTCACCTGCGCCCGCCCGCCGGTAACGAACTGCCGCAGGTGCCAGGCTCCCGCCAAACCCAGCGGGGCAGAAGCGGCGCTTTCCGCCCTCGGCCGGGGGTTTCGGGGGGAGGGCGGCCTCTGCCCGCCCGGCGGGGACACCGGCGTGTCCCCTCTTTTCGCCGAGGGCTGCTGTAAGGCCTCCTCCGAGGGTCCTCACCGCGACGCGTCTGCGAACCAGGAGGCTTCGCTTTCGTTTATTTATTATTTATTTCACTTAGTTGCAGCACCCACTAGTGCCAGCTGCTATAAAAAGCGCATTAAAGCCGGACTTGTAACGTTACCGGCCGCCGGGGAGGGAAAGGTGCCCGGGCTGAGGCCGTGCACGGCGGGGGGGTGGGGGCGCTCCCCCGACCTGCCGCCTTTCCCGCTTGTACGGGTTGAAAATCAGTTGGGGAAAAAACAAATTAGGCTCCTTTTCTGTTTAGAAACGCACTTCTGTCAGGTTGTGCTGTCCCGTTTGAAAGGCTCCGCCAGGCAAAGGGGCTCCCCTGCCCCAGCAGCTCGGCTTGCCTCGACTCTTGAGCTCCCTGAGCTTCGGGCCGGATTTCAAAAGGAATAGTTCTTTAAAGCGGTTAATGGAAATGGTATTCCCTTATAAACTCAGGGAATACCATTTTCCAGGCTTACGGCTGAAATCTCCGTTACAAAGTGCCAGGAAAACACAACTTTTTTCCATCAGAGCCCGTTATGCTTTTTCCCCTCCTCGCCGCGACGAGCCGCGCTGCAGTCTCGTCCCTCGTAGCAGCCGGCGGGCACCGGCAGCCCCCGGGGCCGGCGGGACAGCCCTGGGTCACGGCACGGCCCCTTGGCCCCGGGCTGCCTCCCGCGGGCGGCCCCGCCGCGGGGCTAGGCTTTGCTCCGGAGCGGACGGGGTCTGCTTTGGGGCGGAGGTGAGGCAGCGGCCGGGGGAGCCGATGTGGGCCTGCCCTCGGTGTCCCGCTCCCGGCCGCTTCCCCGCCGTGCCGTGGCTGACTCGCCCTAGTGTGCAAAAGGCCTTGACAGCGGCGGAACCCCCCGCCCGCCGCTGCCGGCTTGCCGGGGCCGTGCTCGCCCCAGGGTGCCGGAGCAGGCAGGGCCACGGCCGGGGAGAAAGGCCGAGCCGCAGGGACGAGCGGCCCCGCTTCACCCACGTAGGTCCCGCAGCCTCTGCCCCGACGGCGGGGACTGACGCGCATCCCGACCCCTGCCCCGGGCCTACAGGCGGGACAGCCGTCTCGCCCCGGCCCCCAGCCCCCGTGGCGCAGCACCCCGGTTTCACCGGGCTCACTCCCCCCTCCGCCCCGCCGCTCTGGGCCGTTGCCCGTTCCCCATCTCCTGCCGGGGTGCCCCGGTGGGGAGGCGAGAAGGAGCTCCCCAGTACCTGCTGCTCTGGCTCCTCCGCCTCGCCCACATCTGGTACCTGCAGGAGGGGTGAATCGTCCCACACTGGTTACGGACGGCCCGATTTGCCAGCGCCACGAATGTTAGTGCCGTCAGTGAAACACTTCGATCGGCACCCCTCCCTCTGAGAATGAGGAAAGACGTGCTCACGGCAAGGTAAAGCCGAAGTGATGCCACACGTGGGGACGGAGCAACAGCGTCGCGCCAGTTCACAGTCCAGTTTAAAACAGTGCCGTTAAACTGGGGAGAGCGAAAGGAGGGAGGGCTATGTGCCCCGGCGAGGCCATCCCCGTGGCGCCAGACGCCTGGGTACGACCCACCAGCCCGGCCGCTGCCGACTGGGGCTGTCCCGGCTCCCGCCCGGTGGCCAGGCAGGTCCGACACGGGACGGGCTGCCCTGGCCGTGGCCCCGCGGCCTGAAGGAGAATTTAACTTCCCCACGGCCTTAACCCACGGGGATTCTCTGAGGCAAAGGGGCTCCCCGCCTGGCTACGGCCCAAAGGAAAAACCGGGGCCCTCCCACCGGGACGCTTTGCGAGGGTTTCTTCCCAGGCTAAGCAAGAGAGAGGGTTACTTTCTTTGCTTGGCAATCAAGGGGCACCTCAATTTGCAGGCAGCAATCCCGACTTGCAGGGCTCCCCTACGTGTTTCCTGGATTGGGTCACACTTTCTGGCTGGCCTCATTTTCTTAGTCCCTTACAAAATACATTAGCAGGGAAGAGAGCTATCGACGAGGGCTGGCGACATTTTAATGCAGGCATCAGAAATGCCACAGAAATAAAGAGGGGGGATTTTTTTTTTTTTTTTTTTTGACAAGAGGCTCCAGTACGCTTTTTGTGTCAGCTGCCTCTGGGTGTAATTTTTACAAGTTAGTGCATTCAGTGCCCTTGAAGCCCTGAGCGCTGGAAACGCCGTGCGTGCAGCCCTCGGAGGTCGAGCGTGCGAAAGGCACGCAAGCCAATGCTATTAAATAAAACGTAATTAACTTTCATCCAAAAAGGCGCTCGCATGCTTCAAAAGCCTCGTGTGGCTTTCGCATCGGCAGAACCCCGACAACTGAAACGAACCCCTGGAGTGAAAACATCTGTGTTAAAAAAAAAAAAAGAAAAAAAAAAAAAAAGAGAAGAAAAGATGGGTCCTGAGCGCCCGTCCAGCTTTGCGGGGACAAACCCGGGGAAGGGAGGCCCGTTGTCCCACGCTGCGGAATAAACACCAGCAGCAGCAAAGCTGCGGTACCACCAGATCGGAAGAGAATTTGGGAGCCCGGGGCGGGTGGGGGCACGGCGGCGAGCTGCCACGGGCCCGCAGCGGGGAGCGGAGCTGCTCCGCACCTGCCGCGGCGCGGAGGTGATGCCCGGCCGCGGGGCCCCGCTCCCGCGGCGAGGCGGCGCGAAAGGCTCTGCCAGGGGAAAAGAAAAAAACACACCAAAAAAACCCCAAACCAAAAAAAACCCTCGAGGTGCGAAAGTTTCTCCAGTGGGCAGAGCTGGGTGCTGGATAACGATGCTCCCAGGTGTAGGTGAATGTCCCGGCGGGCACAGGAGAGGCTGAGGCCGGTCCCGGCTCCAGCCAGGCGCTGCCCCAGCCAGGGTCAGCCTGCCAAGCCCCGCGCCCACCATCTTTCTCTCTAAGAAACTTTGCGGCTGAGTTTTCAGTGCCGTTTTCGCAGCGGCGTTAGTACGGGGCATGAAAAGAAGTCGCGACAGAGAGTCGGCAGTAGCGGGGAGAAGCGCTCCCCGCCCCCCCCCCCCGGAGCGAGGCCGGCGGGGACCCCGCACCCCCGGGGGCCCGCGGCGCCGTGCCCGCCTGCTCCGGTGCGCCGGGAAGGGCTGGCCGCTGGTACGGCGCCTGGCACTGCCCCGGGACCCGCTTTTTTAGGAGGCTACTTCATCGGGACCCGCTTTTTTAGGAGGCTCCCTCATTTTCCCAAGCGCAAGGGACGGCTGCAGTTACGGGCTGTACTCTGACCTGCCCCGAAATCAAAGCCGGCTGCTGCGCGGGAATCCCCATTTTTCCCCCCTACCCGGATCCCAGCCCCGCTCCCAGCCCCGCGCTGGCGGCGAGGAGCGATGCAGGGCGGCCGGGCCCGCACCAGGAGCGGCACCAGGACGCGGCCCGGGCGCGGGCCCGGCGGGAGGCGGCCGACAGCGGCGGCGCCGTGCGGGAGGCGGAGGAGACGCCGATTGGCGGGCAGCCGCCGGCAAGCCGCCGGGCCGCGCGGGGAAGCACCGGGGGACACCACCGCCCGCCCGCCCCCCGCCCGTTACCTTCCTCCGCCGCCTTCATGGTGCTGCCGAGCGGGCGGGCGGCGCGCTGCGGGGCCGCCGCCGGCCTTTCTCTCCCGCTGGCTGTGTCCCGCGACGGCGGCGCGGCGGCGGCCGGCGGGGCAGCGCTTGGCATCCACCCGGCGAGGCGGCGGAGCGCCGGCGCCGCGTACTCGGGCCGCCGCCTGGCCCGCGCCCCCCGCCCGCCTTCACGCCCCGGGGTCCGGGGCCGCGCCGCCCCCGGCGTGCTAGCCGCCCCCGCGGAGGCACTGGAGCTCGCCGCCGCCGCCGCCCCCCCGGGGCCAGGGCATGGAGAGGAGGGCGGGTGTGCGTGGGGACTTCGGAGGCACTGCCCGCGCCGCGGCGGCGGGACGGGGCGGCGGGCGCTGCCCGCCCGCCGGGTGCCGCGGGCGGGGGACGGGGGCGAGTAAGTGTGCGGAGCGGGGAAGTCTCGCTCTGACGCAGGGCTGCGCGCCCGGCGCCGCCTTTTTAAAGCTGGAAAACACCCCCCCACCTCCCTTCCCCTCCCGGCCCCTCTCCCCGCCCCGGCCCCGTGATGTCAGCCGGGCCCCGGCCCCACCGCCGGCGGGCGGCCAGCGGGAGGCGGGCACCGGCGGGCACCGACGGGCCCCGGCCGCCGCGCCGCCCGCCCGCCCCTCCGTGGGGCACGGCCGCCGCCCGGCCCGCCCAGCCCCGGCTCCGCCGCCGCCTGCGGGGTCCCCGCAGCCTGGGGAGCCGGGTGTCCGCCTCGGGGGAGCGGGCGGCGCGCCGGGGTCGCGAAGTGAAGGCGGGGAGGGAGGCGAGGCGGGGGAGAGAGGGAGGCAGGCAGCGAGGGGAGGAAAAGAAAAAAAGCGAGGCGGCCTCGCATGCTGAAATCATTATGTAAAAAATCGCAGGCTTCCCCCGCTGTGGAAATTTGGAAAAGAGCATCAACTGGCAGCCGAGAGAAAGGAAAATCCCATTCTGCTAAATTACTAACAGACCCGGTGGACTCGGTTTCAGTCGCTCCAGATTTATTATTATTATTTATTATTATTCTGTAAATATCTCAGCAACACAGTTGTATCTCATCACTTCGTAGCGGGGGGAAGGAGAGGTTTCCAACCCACCGCGACTCCTCCTCCCACCTCCGGGATGCCCCGTCGCGGCCCCCGCCATGGCCATGACACCCCGGCACAGGCCGGAGCCCCCGGGCGGGGGCTGCCGAGAGGGGCCGCCCCCGCCGCTTCCAGCCCCCTTCCCCTCGCCCCGCGGTCCCCCTTCGCCCTCCTTCTGCCCCCACAGCTGGCAGGAGGCGACCATACTTTCCTGTTGGAATTGGACGGCGGCGTGCGGAGAGTTGGGGTGGTTTTGAGCATACCTGGTGTATGAAGAAAAAAAAATAATCATAAATCTAGTGCCTGACACCCATATGTGGTTGAAAATAAACCCAATATAAACGAAATCCTGCCTGCTCCCGGGGAACGGGAGGCCGCGGCTGGTTCTTCGGGGGCGAGCTCCTCCACTAAATCATGGACCCTGGAAAGACGTTCCCCACCGAAGCGTGCGCCCGGCCGGGAGCACAGCCCCCCCGGGCCCCGCCGCCCCCTCGGGCGGGGAAAATCCAACACAACAAGGGCGGCGTTTTTCTTTCAAGGAAAACTGGAAAAAAAACCCAAAACCAACCCCCAAAGAGGGAAAAGCCCCTCAACTCCCCGGCGGTACGGTCCCCAACCTCGCGGCCTCCCCTCAGGCACCCGGGTGGGGCCGGCCTGGACGTGGCGAACGCGGCGCGCGCCGGGGTGCCGCCAGGGGGCGCCGGCGGGGGGGGGGGGGGGGCGTGGGGCGGCGCCGCAGCGCCCTCCTCCGGCGGCGCCCGGCGCTTACCGGCGGGGCGGGAGCTGGGGCCGTTTCCCCCCCGTCCCGCGTGCGCCCGGGCCGCCGCCGGAGCTGCCCGACGGAGGTGCCTGTGTGGTGGTGGGGGGGGATCCCGGCGCCTTCCCGGGAGGCCGGAGCGGGGGCGAGGCGCGCTCCCCTCGGCGGGACTCTCCTTTCCTGCCCGCCCCCCCGCTCCCCGCGGCAGTGACGGAATCCCCCGTCTGTTTCCTCCTGTTTAATGCCGTTGCCCGGACCACCGTGGCTCCGCTCCAAGGCCCCGCCGGCCAGCGCAGGCGGCCGGCGGCGGCGGCGCAGCGCGGGGCCCGCGGCCGTCCCCCCTGCCCCGCCGCCCCGGCTCCGCCCGCCGCCGCCCCGGTCCCGCCGCCGCCCCGCCTCCGCCCGCCGCTCCTCTTCCCGTTCGCCTGCGCCTCCCTCCCGCCTCCCCAAGTTTTGTTTACAGCCGCTACTAGGAGAGACTGTTAGACGGAGCTTATTTTGGGAGCTGGCGATGACTAACAAAGTTAAAAGGAGCTTAGTACAGAAAACAACCTTATTTTTAGACGGCTGTTGTTTCAGTGGATCATTGTAGCAAATGCACCCTGGCCGTTCCCAACAGCCGCTTCCCAGATGCCAAGTCCTTCCTTCTGCGCTGCCGCCAAGGCCGCGCACGCCTGGCCAGCCCCTGCCTCCTCTGCTTCGCTTCCCTACATCTGCTGGCTAAACCCTACCCGTAATTGCTACGGCTACAACCAGTCTTAATTAATTTGGACTTTCCGACACACAAACCTACAACAGAAGAAAAACAAGGAGAAAAGGAAGAAAATGTCTCAGAGTATTTGGAGCAGTTTATGGTGACGTCCAGCACTGGGTCAGCAGGGACCTGAAATGGGGTCCCCCTTGCCCTTCCAGGGAGGACTACCTCTCCTCTAGGACCTCTTTGCCTCCCAGGCACAAGATGAGGGAGGCAGGTCTCTGCGCTTAGCTTCATCTCACCCCATCCCGCTGGGCCGCGGGGTGACTGGCGGCGCTGCCCACTGCAGCCGAGGCTGGCAGTCCGTGAGGGGGAGAGGCGGCTGCTCCCCCTGCCTCGCCCCCCATCACCCCTCTTCTCCCCGTGTGGGAATCGCCGCATGGCAGCTCGGGTACCAAGACCAGGCACGGGGCTCCCCGAGCCCAAGGCCAGTCCCTCGCCGGCCAGCCCTAATCCCTTGTGGGTACATCACGGCAGAGCTGGTGGGACCTCAGCAGGCTCTGCTCTGCTGGATACACACGGCTGAGCAGGCACATACCCCAGCAAGAAACCGTCCCTTGTCAGCAGTGCTGTGCCGGGCCGGGCCTCACCACCGCACTGCCAGGCTTCTCCAGCTTGCCACCTGGGCGCTTCCGCTGGCCCCTCTCTTATCACGGTCCGTCCTCTCCACCCAGAGTTGTACGGGCTCCCCGGGCAGTCCCTCTCCGTCCACCTGTCCCACGGCAAGGAGGAGGGGGCAAGCTGGCGCTCCCCTTCCCTCCTGCTGCAGCAGAGGCAGCTGTGCTTGAAAACAAAGTGCTTGCTGCTTTTAGCCAGTAATTAGGGTAATTGCAAGGGAGAGTTCTGGTGCGACGCTCTACCTTTCTGCCGTGGCTGAGACCGAGCGTGCAGCGGCTAGCGTGGCCTGAGTCAGGCTGAGAAGCCTGTCCGTGTGGCTGCGGGCCCAGGCGATGCTCGCGGGAGGCGGCATGGCGCGGCTCTCCCTCGTGGGGAGCGGCCGGACTGGGGCAAGAGTTTGGCAAGAAGGGGATGTAGCGCAGCGGGGCACTGAGCGGGCCACAGAGCCTCTGTCTTCGGGCGTAGCCTTTTGAGGTTCCCACTGATTTTCCACTGCCCCGATGGCAATCAATTTGTCCTGGAGAAATCACAGGAAGAAAAAATCCTGTGTATCGTAGAAGGAAGGAGGGCAGGCAAAGGAAAGGAGCCTTCCCTCCCTCTTGCCACCCAGCCACGGGGTGGGTGAGGAGCGCTGCCACAGCACCGAAGTACTTCCCACCGCCCGTCCCCGCTGGGGCTGCACCCCTCCAATGCTGGGGCCACTCGTGGCCCCTGGAGCCCCGTGGTGGCCTTCCCCGCCCAGCTTGGCCGTCCGACACGCGCTTCCTCTGAACCGCATGCAGGCTTGAGGGGGCACTTTTTGATCACTTTTGACCTCTTCTGTTCATCTTTGCAAGCAAAGCTATAAACTTGCCCTCTGTCCCCAGCTCCTGCACGTATATGTAGTGCTATCCTTTAAAAAAAAAAAAACCACAAAACCTGTGGAGTATTTATACAGGATGTTTTAATCACCGAAGAGTCTGATTCATGCTCACTAGATTAGTTTCACATTGTATTAAGTCGTGTGAGTGTGCGTATTCCCTCCTGCATTTTGCTTTTCTACCCATTTCTTTGAGCCTCAGCAGACTGGGAGGAATGGTTTGCATGGAGCTTTGCACACAGGAGCTACAGGATTTCTCAGGGAACCTCTAATTCAACCAAACGCCTTAGTTATCACCGCAGCAGAGGATATAGGTTAGCGGCACGGCGCAGCAGACCAGGGCTGCTGTTCCGACGTGCACCCTGACCTGCTTGCAAGGCTTGGGACAAGCTGTTTCTCCACGCGGTGTCCTGTAAAATGAGCATCTTTCAGCTTTGTCTGCACAAAAGTGTTTTGAAAGCAGGGCGGGGGACACCTCTCTCTCCCAACGTTGACCAATATCAAATCTTTTTTTACAATAAATGCACAGAATCCTGTAATACAAGACATGGATCAAAAAAAGCCACCCTGCTCTGCACAGAAATTTTGTTCTGTTTCGGGCTTCTTACCCTTATATCCTTATAGCCTTTTAAATCTACAGTAACGGCTATCTCCTTAGGGTCTGCGCACCCATCTTTTGGGTCTTGGCAGTTTCAAAAGCACCAGCATCTGTTCAGAATTTCATTCATTGTAACAAAAGATTTATAAGTCTCAAGTCTCCCTAACCAAGTCCCTAATTAAAGTCTTTCTAATCCCCTGCTTTGAAAACTGTAACAAGATTTGCTGGAAAGTGAGAGAGCACCGGGCCAGCGTTTGCGGCCGGTACCGCATAGATTTGAAAACACATCCGTGAACCTTTCAAGCCAGGCACGGAGCGCAGCCGAGCGGTGCCCGGCTGCTGCCTGAAGCCCCCCCCAAAGTCAGAAGTTGATGCAAAGGCAGGGGCTGGGCTCAGCCTCCCATCCCCCAGACACAGCCTCCTTCACAGGCGGCCAGAAATCATTTCGCCACTTTTAAGGTGCGTTGCACTTAGCAGGACAGATGCCAGAGGAGGAATTTTGCGTGCTTGAATAATGTTGTAATTTACCTCATAACCGGTCTCATTATGACATTGAGTGCTCTGTTGATTTACCTGGCTTTTGATTTAGCGGACTCTTTTTAAACGACTATTTAGGAACGCAGCCAGCGACTGCAGGCAAAGGACCTTAAACCTTTTCGGAGCTACAGTCACCCGTTCAGACACCGGCTTTTTAAAATCAAGACAGACACCAGACAGTCACACCAGACTCGTACACAGAAAGCTGCGACTGAATTAAAGCGCGACATTAGTTCAGAGAAATAATTTCATAATGATACACGCTGCGTCGGTGCCGCTTTGTTTCCTTTTGGGTTTGCCCCTTCTACAAAGCCGAATCGTGGGCAGGTACCCGCCTTGTGCTCTGGGCGGACCCCTCGCTGCTGGCTGGGGTCAGCGTGTGGCATCTCCTGTCCCCGGCTGGTCCGGACTGGGGGGTTGCCCGCCGTGGGCTGAATCCTGGCCCTGCCGTGTGACCCTGGGGCCCCAGCACCTACTCCCTTCCCACGACAAAACAGACATCAAAAGTGAAAATACCGATGCTCTGCATTTCTTCCTGGACACCATCAACGGAACGTGCCGTACGCTGCACGGTTAAAAAATGAGAGCGTGTATAATGCTCTGTTTGTAAAATAGCACTAAAGAATTGGCAAATTTTTATACTTGTGCGGTATAGACAGACTTGCAAAGGAGCAGGGACAAAGTTTCCTACCAGACAACGTATTTTAGCTCTGGAAATATTTCACGTGTTTCAGACTTCCCCACTTGCTGGTACAGAGGGTGGTAACAAGTTTTTTGCTTCACTCCAAAGTACTTAATGAAGGAACGGCTGGTTGGGTACACAGGGACTCAAGCTGGCAGCAGGGCAGACCCTTCTCTGGGGGAAGGGGAAGGGAAACGTCAGATTTACAATGTCTGCGGGAGACTGGGACCCGCGGTAGGTGTCGGTTCCTGCACGCCGCGCGGGGACAGCGGCTTTCACCTCATCCCTCCCCCGAGGCGCGGGATCGCACCTTCGCATTCGGGCAGCGCAAAGCAGGTTTTCCCGCGCAGATGCCCGTGTTTCACCTCCAGGAGCGGGGATGCTGCCGGAGGCTTTGTGGAGGCGGTGACCCAGGGGGACGGGCGCCAGCGCCGGCCGGCTGCACCGGCGGCAGCGCTGCTTCACCCAGCAGCCCGGGGGCCGGCGGCTCAGCCTGGGGCCGGCAGGAGTTAGGAGAGGCAGCGCCTGGCTCTTCCACTCAGAAGGGGTTTCTGAGAAGCCCTTTGGTCAGCTTGGCAGAGCCAGAAGCTTCTCTTTACCAGGGGGACCATGAAAGACTAGCAAGAGATTGGGCTTTTGGTACACACCTTTCCTTCTTCACAGCTTGAGTTGTATCTCCCTCTTGTCCTTTCCCTCTCGACAAGCCCGTAAGCTCTACATCCCCTGGAAAATCTGCTCTTCGCGACAGGCCCCTGTAACTCCTTCTCACCCTTTCCCTTCTGCCTGCAGTTGGTCCCCCAGTGCCTCTCCCCCCGCGGCCAGAGGGGACCTAGGCTGATCTGATTTACACCAAAGGCGGCACGTGTTGTTGAGCTGTGGTCACAACCAAGTGCCCCGGGGGCCCAAACACGTCCTTAGCTGTCTCTGCCACGACACATGCTACGGTAGCATCTCCTCTTGGATCCAAGGCTCCACATCCCGACGCACAGAACAGGTCCGGCCGTGGTGAAATACCCTTTGTAGCTTCCCTCTCTGTAATCAGGGACTGGCCTGTTTCGGACTCCAAGTTCCGTGCTGAGAGCACCCTGGTTGCCACATGAAACGAGTGACCCCATGTGAAGTCCTGGACTCCCCAGCTGCAGCATGAACCCTTTTTTCCAAAATCTCAGCTGCGCTATTATCTACTTGTCAGGCTGCTGCTAACCCTACCTCTCCTCAACACCAGCCCGAGTCTTTTCCTTCATTACTTTCCTCCTGCTCTAGTTCATTAAACTTGCATTTAAACGTGCTATTGGTTCTCCCCAAGCGAATAACCTTCCGTTGTGTAATATTGAATTCCTTTGTATTAGCCTGTTCCCCCAGCGTCTCCAAATCCTCCTGTAGTCTGGTGCATTCCTGAAATTTATCAGCAGCCTCCCTTCCTATCATGATGTCATCCGCATCTGGACACCCAGCGTATCGCGCCAGCCTCGGGCTCATTTGTACAAAACTCTTAAACAGAACAAGTCCCGGCACCGAGCCCCAGGGGATCTGGCTTGTTAGCTCTCTTCGTGCGCACGGTCCTATTTATTGCACTTCTCTCTTCTCTAACCCAGGTTTATCCTTCTAATATCGATACCCCAATGCTTGTATACTTTTTATGGACCTCATTTTCTGATGCAGTCAGTAACCTTGTTAAACTCCAGCAAACACAAAATCATTGCTTTAAACTTTTCTGGGCTCACCTTCACAAACTTTATGAATAGGATTTGGACTAATCTAGCAGCAGTTTTGACTATGGCCCCTTGTGCCAGATGCTTGCAAACACCAGTCCCTGCTCCCCCTTTCCCCAGTACTTTCAGCATGATAGGACAACCCCGGGGATGAGAGGTAGTGGGGGAGAAAGGCAATATTTTCCAGGTGATGAAATGAGGTGCCAAGGTTTTGTTCACTCACTTGTGGCTATGCACTCTTGAGGAACATCCTTTACATTTCCTGTAAAGCAGGTAATTATGAACTACAGCCCAATGGTGTAAAGCAATATACTCTCCTCCCCTCTCATTTTCACCAAACATTGAGCTGCTCAGTCTTTCCAAAGACAGCAGCCTTGGACAGGGATGAAACTTGGAGCTTTTCAGCCTAAAAGATTAAATGAGAGGAAACTGCATTGCTATTGGAAATGAAGGGTTATGGTGGAGATGCTGAACACAGATGTCTCCAGCTGCCTGCAGCATACTACTTCGGTAGCGATGGCATGTTTCAGATACAGCATTCAGCGGTACCTGGGTCATGGCTGAACTGTACCAGCTGCAGAGTTGGGGGCACCTCAGAGGTGGGCTGGCTTTTATCCTAGCTCCCAGTCCAACTTTGTGCAACCCAGCCTTCCCCGGCTGTCCAGGACCTTGGCTAAATCCTGTTTCTCACAGAAATGCCCCATGGATGAGGGGTTTCTGAGAAGCCCTTTGATCAGCTTGGCAGAGCCAGAAGCTTCTCTTTACCAGGGGGATCATGAAAGGCTGGCAAGAGATTGGGCTTCTAATATATACCTTTCCTTCTTCAGAGCTTGAATTGTATCTATCGATCTCCCTCATTCTTTTCACACCCTATTTCATGCTCAAACAGTGGGTGTTTTCTTCATAGGGATGATGTGGCTGAGGGGACCAGCATCCTGAAACGGATTGCCAGACTCCTATGGTTTGGTCAAGGATGTAAGTGTTCGGTTCGTCATGTAACAAAATGATGTACAAGCCCAATGCCTTTGTTCCATTAGCTAATGGCAGCGTACCTGTTTTGTGATATCCCTGCATGCTGAAATAGCTATCTTGAAGAACAAATGCTGAAAATTAAAATAATCCTTGAGTCAAGTTTCCTCATTAGCAGCCTGCCTGGCTAGACTCTACCTTATTATTTTTTGCTGGTGTGTAGCTGTAAAGAGAAAACCAAGGAGAAAAATAGGCAATTAAAATGCATTAAATTGATTTCCAAATGAGTATGCAGAACTAGAAAGTCTCAGGAAGAACTTCATCTCTTCTCTTGCATCTGTTGCTGTATGTGAGAGTGCAAATTCACTAGCAACTAGAACAAGACACATTTGCAAACATTAGGAGGGTCAAACTTCTATCTAGGATCCCTCCGTCAAGTCTCTTAACACTAAATGTGTTGTCATTGCAGTTGCTCGGCACGCATTGCAGAGCAGGACTTTTCAAAGACCATGCAAAAGTTTTTCAGGATGAACTCCTCAGCCCCAACAGTTCCAACATGAGACTCTCAGCTCTGCAAAGCCAGAAATTGCTTTCCTCATCATTAGGAAAAATGCACCTCTCAATTCCTCTGCTCTAAACCGTGTTCCAGCGCAACAGTGAAACTACAAGCGTTATGAAACCACACAAGCTCCTGACACCTGGCACTGTGTCTGCTCTGTGGCTTCGGGTGGCATCAACAGACTGTTCCACCTCAAGTTAATGCAGATATATCAAATGCAAGCCTGGAACATTTAAAGAAAACCATGAAGATGATACAAATTAATCTCTTCCTCTTCTTTGCTTCCAGGACTTTCCTCTCCCTACTCCCTTCCTCCCAAAAGTCCAATTACATTTATTTTCAGGTTGCTTTTTAAGCACACTAAGCAAATTACAAAATTAAAGAAGCCTCTCAACAGTGGTGTGTCAGAAGGCTCCCACAGACGTGTGTGTGGCACGAGGGAAAACAGACTGCTTCTCCCAAGTAACCAGCGATAGAACAAGAGGAAATGGCCTCAAGTTGCGCCAGGGGAGGTTTAGACTAGATATTAGGAAAGATTTCTTTACTGAGAGAGTGGTAAGACATTGGAACAGGCTGCCCAGGGAGGTGGTGGAGTCACCACCACTGGAAGTGTTCAAAAAACACATAGACGTGGCACTTCAGGACATGGTTTAGTGGGCATGGTGGTGTTGGGTTGATGGTTGGACTTGATCTTAAAGGTCTTTTCCAACCTTAATGATTCTGTGATTCTGTGACAGATACATGGAGGCAGTAATGCCTTTGTTAAGCTAAGAGGTAGAGCAATGGCAGAACAACCTCCCTGACCTACAGATGCAGGGTGTATCTATCCACCAAGCTTATTCTGGGGATGGCAAGTGTGAAAAGACAGGCCGAAGACTAGGGCTGAAAATTGGCTCACAGGACACTTTGAGACTTCTGTTGAAGAATCCATCACTAAAGGTGAGTCTTTGAGATTAAAGCCACTTGTGTTTACTGCTTGAAGGGCTGCTGCCTGCTTGCAGCCCAGCACTGATGCAATGAGCAGTCCATAAGAGCTGTGCCACAATTAAATACTTTTCTCAGTGTTTCTCAAGTTACATGGGTCAAAGCTGCCAAGTCTGGAATTCTGGGATTTTGCTCCAAGTTTTGCTGGTTGCACTGCAATAAATGGATGCAGACCAATTTTAGAGAAGTGGCCAGCAACCTCTAGCACCACAAAGAAAGTCCATTCCCACCCACACATAGCCTCTGCTCCCACACCTGGGAAGCTCCTCCACTTGCCGCTGGGCGGCAGAGGTCTAGCGCTGCATGGAGCTCTAGAGCACCTTGTCTGGAGGCTCCTGCCTCTGGTCACTGCTCTCTGAATGCCAACAGGTATAGAGTGACTGAAGAGATTAGACAGAAAGAGGGTCCAAAAATTGTGCACACATGGGCACACACACACACGTAACTGTCTCCTCCATTTGGAGTTCATGGCTGGCTGGACTTAGTGACCTCTGGGTAAAAATTTATCTTGAGGAGGGATCTGAAGCTGGTTCAGGGTGACTGCTGCCTGGGTACAAAGCCCACTAAAAGACATCTCTTGTATCCTGGGATTGGCTTGGATGAACAGCCAAGTTAGGGTTTAAGGCTGGTATCAGTGCTAAATCAGAGGAGGGTAAAGGCAGGAAGAGATCAGCTTGGGAAAAGCATGAAGGGGCCAAAGCATGAGCTCCCAGTTCAGTGATAAGGGTCCTTCAGGAATACTGGTGCGAAGACCTGGAGCGGGGCAGGAGTAGGCAGGGGAAGGGCTGCCAGGAAGTTGGTTTACAGACCCAACCACAATGCTGGGTCTGGCAGAGCAGTCTCATGGACTTCGATGATTCAGAAGTGGCGAGGAGGGGAACGTCTTGCTGCGATGAAACATCCTGCCCTGCTAGGAGCATGGGAACGTGTTGCTTCTGATGGTCGGCACTGCTGGCTGACAAATCTGGCAAAAAGTGGTCAGTGAGGGCCTCGACATGAAGTCTGTCCTGACCCAGCTGCCTCCATGGCTACTGAAATGCCACCCATAGGTTATCACAGTAAACACTACCTGGCGTAGTTTTCTCCTAAGGGCTTTTCCTCCTCCCTTCACCCCATTCAAAGTTCAACACAAACCACCAACTTCAGAGGGTGAAGGCTCCAACTGCCCAAGACTTTTGTTTGAAGCCAGCCAGTCTCAGAAACCCCTCCACCTTTCAACACCTGCACTGATAAATTAGCCTGTCAGGTGGAGATTGCATCCCCAGCGGCAGAGGTTGGGGTGATGGCGTTTGACGACAGCTGCACGGGAAAGAAATCCTTTCCAGTGATTTCTGTCTCGTCTGGAAGATTTAAGACTACGCCATTAAGGAGACTTTTCTTTCCCATACCGCTGAAACACAATTTTAGAAAACGGGCGCCGCATACCTTGAAAGAGGGAAGGGGTTGTCTGGTTGGTTAGTATGATGGAGAATGCGGGATTTTACTTATTTGTTAGCTTCCACCGCCCCCGTCTGGCTTGTGTAAAAATACCAGCTTTCGCAACAAACTGCCGGCAAGTCCCCCAGAAATAAAATAGTAAAGCAAGACCCCATATTTATTGATGTTGACTCTGACCTACTCAAACGCATCAGCCATTCAGACCGAACCTGCGACCACCTTCGGATAGCGCGGATGCTGAATTAGGAGGGAAAGGAGGCAGGTGCTGCTTCTGGCTGGATTAAAAGGGTGGGTGGCACGTGAGAGCACTGTACAGTCATTTTCTCTTCTCCACCTTTGACTCTCCAGCACTAGTTTACAGCTCTTTCAACCATAATGCTGCGCTAAGAAACTTCGGTTCTCTCGATTAAGCTCCATGCTAATCACCTCTGACAGTGCGACTGTGCTTTCCATCGATAGGGTTAACGAACGTTCAAGCAGCTCACGCGCAGGAAGCCAGGCAAAGCAAAGAACGGATAGCCAGGCTCTGGCAGGGGAATGCGTGGGGCAATGGAAGGGGGCAGAGCAGGAGATGGGGCATGTTCAAACCAGTACCAAGCCAGAGTAGCAAGCCAGAGCTTTGAGCAGGACAGAAGCCCCTGCAGATGTATTTCCTATCCTCAGAAGTGCACGTATTTGCGTAAGATTGCAGTAATCAGGAGGATGAGAAGAAAATTTAGTGCCAGGTATGGAATTACACTGAAGTTAACCAACTAACTTCTAGAGCAACCACTCCTGAATATAGAAAAAAATCATGCTGTATTTTCATGAAAAAAATTAAAACACAAGTGAAGCCATCCCTAAGGTGAAGTGCCACTCAAACAAATGGGGATGATCAAGTCTCAGGTTACAAGTGAAGTCCTTCCTTCATGCTTTGTGTAAATGACACCATCAAGCCCCCATATACCCAAGACTCTAAGTTAGCAGGTTTACCACCTTGATGAAAGTTGTGCACCCTTGTAGGAAAAAGGTACAATTTCTTTCCTCCCAAGTCACTTAAGGGAGGTCCTAGGACCTTCCTTCTTGCACACTGGCTCTAGCCCCATCTCACTATCCTTGTCATCTTTCCTCACTTCCATCCATTCTCAGTGATAGCAAAACCTTCTCCCTTGTCAATATCTTAATTAATGGGTAATGGGGCTCTTTCCCTCTCTGTGAATAACCTCTATCATATTCTCCAGCATCCTGCTCAGGGCCCATAAGGTGATACCAGTAACGATTATCTATTTGTTGCTCGTATACACTTCTTTTTATTCCCTTCTGACTGATCATTTTGGTTGCCCAGCTTGAGACCTATCAAGAGGCTGCAGGCTTGTACAGTGAGTACTTAGCATTTTTTTTGGAAACTAGGCTCCTACTCACAACGCAAACATCTTAAAAATAGCAGCATTGTAGTAGTAGTTGGAGGGAGACCCCCCCTCCAACTTGGGAATAGAAATTGTTGTATGGGCAAAAACATGGAAATTATTAGTCTTCCCTGTTCTCCTGTCTCATGTCTTTTAAGTTCCTAGTTTCTGTCTTGAGTTTTGGTAGCCTCGTTGAAATTTGCATAATATGAAGCTGAGTAAGTCTGCTGTATTCCAGACTTGCAAGCAGCTCCCATTTTTTCTTTCTCTTAAGAAGTAACACAGTTCCCATATTTTTTATGCCTTGGGAAAGTATCAAACCAGAATGCAAAGTGGAAGAGCTGGAAGACGTCTGGGACTCGAACAGGACTGGCAGGTAACAAGACAGACTACAGAAAGGCCTTTGTTTTTCATGTTTTCCTTGAGGTGCTGGACGGCTCTCTATCTGGTGTCTTCCCTCCAAAATTTCTCCCCTAGCTGAGCTGGCAGCACATGGGCTGAATTCAGCTTGCCTGAAAGAAGCTCAGCCATGAGCAGCTGCTCAGTCACCCTCTTCACATGATCACCAGATGAGTCTGTATCTCATGGAATTTGTGTCCCATCTTTAAAAATAAATACAAAACAAATAAATGAAGTTTTGACTATAGTCACCAACCCTGACCCACACGCAGATGTGACTATGCCTGAGTCAACAGCTACAAGAACAGCAGGCTGCAATTTCAAAGAGGCCCTAGACACCCAGGTTACTCAGAGGAGGAGAACACAAGCAGGAATGCTAGTAAGGCACTGAGGAATGGCTAGAGCAATAAGATGATCTACAAGATGGCTTGCAGGAAGACCAGCTCATGCGGGAGAGCTCCTGATGTCCTCAGGGTGGCTCCAAGAGGCTTGCTATGAGTGCAGGGTCTGGCTTCAACCTGTGTCACAGCAGTGCGTTGTGCTTAGGGGACGTACCTCCATGCCGAGCGTTGGGTAGCAGAGGACCAGACAGACAAGCCCCACAGACTTGGCTTAAGGCTCCTTCAAGATAACTGCAGGCAGTCTCCTGATCTTTCCCTGACGGACCGGGGGTCACTAGCTCCCTCTGCTCACCGCGGCAGGCAGCAAAGGAGCCGGGTACAGGGTAGAATAAGAAGAGTAGGAATTCAACACCTTCAAACAGTAAACCCTTTCCTGCCACACTGGTGACCCAGAGGTGGAAGCTGTGCTTCCATGCTGCACTGGTCTAGCAGGATGGCACAGCCCGGATTTTCCACCACACTGGGCAAGGCAGTATGAGGTGGGTGGGGGCGAGGGTAGAGGGGATGTTTTTGTTGGGTGTCAGGCAAAATGAAGTTTCACCACATGCTTTGATTTTCTCTCCTGGCCTTCTGCCTCTGAAAGCTTTTTCCTGGGGCTGACCAGAACATGCAAAGTTCTGCAGTTTTGGACATCTCTGCTCCTGTGCCCCGAGGCAGCTGCCTCTAGGGCGGGCTTTGCTTTAGGAAGCCTCTCCCTGATCCTCCAGTACCGAACTCCATCACTCGCCCTGCTGGTACATCTGAACTGGCAGACCGAGTTACCCGCGTGTCAAGAAGAGAGACTCCCGCGCTGCCGAGTACTAGATCAGTGACTGGGGCTGGCTCTGCGTTGCAGCTGAGCTATGACCTCGTTCTCCCGCCTCACCTGCCATTCCCAAGTAATTGCTTTTGGACAGATGGTAAGCTAGGAGCGTGGTTATGAGGCTAGCAGCTGGCTGTCTTCCCAATCCCCCCCAAAAGAAATCTGCTTCAGGTTATACAGAGACAGCCTATTTTTCCCTGCCCTGCTTCCCTTCCGGCACTACAGACCAGTTTACACCGAAGCCGGCGGCTTTGACTACTGGAGAGCTTCTCCGGCCGGGGACTGCTTACACCCGCGTCTCTCGACGGGAAGTGGGCACAGCCGGACCACAGCAGGAGGCACCTTCGTGTGGTCGCTGTTCTCGGGGTAACGCCACAACGCATGCGCCACGCGACAACCGGCAAACGTGCAGGGATCCTGCTCAATGTTACCGGCAGAGCCCATCCTGGTCAGGAAAAACCTCTTCTAAGGCAAGCAGGGCCAGGCTCAACAGCAGAGCTAGGCAGAAACGCATGCTTTGACTGTCTGAAATGGTTTCCTTCAGGCTTGTGTTCCTGAGGTGGGTCGTTAAAAACATGATTTCCCTCAGTAGTTCCAGGCATTCCAGTGCGGGTCATGTTAAAAGGCTTATTTTCTGAAAATGCTATTGAGCATTTTGGGTTTTTTTAAATAAGATTTCCATGCCGATTTTTTTGCTCTGAAGCCTGCACACATTAAGGGCATCACAAACCTAAGTTACTGTGAACAATAGATTTCTTTCCCCCCTCCTTTGGTTCTAAGCTCATACAATATACATAAGCTTAAAACATTTCAAGATACTTCTTTCTTAAATTTTGGCATCCTTCACTGTAACATCCAATTCCTAACAAATGCACAGATATCCTCGTATGTCACTTTCAACTCTCAGCCCTCCATCTATTCTAATACCAAAAACAATGTAAAAGGACCCAGCAGAATTATAACCAGCCACGCACGGGTAGGAAGGTAACGTGAAGGCCTCCAGCTAGGACATTTTTAAAAATTAATTATTATTTTTTTAACAGCTTGAAATATTTTACTGTTTTCTCACAGTGAAGAAGTTTATGCTAAAAATTGAAAGGCACCTCTAAGCAAGGCAAAATGACTACAGCCACAGGGCAGAAGTCTCAAAGCCAAAAAATCCTGTTTTCCTCCAGCTGTTTCCTAGAATTTGATAAATTGCACATTTGTCTGGTTGGTTGGTTGTTTTTAAATTGCAGATTGCCTACAGTTGCTTTAGTTGCATTTGGATAGGGATAAATATGTACTAGACCACGTCTGCGTCGCCCATCTTGCTCACGACACTCGGATGGAACAATTTCCTCCTACAGCTAGGATAAACTCCCTTCAGCTGGGATCAAGGTAAGCAACAGCCTTACATTCAAAGGACTGTCCTGGAAGAGTCGGTATCCTGGTACAGGTAGAAGGCACTCTGGGAACCTGCAGCTGTGGGAGGAAGTGCCTGCGTAGCTGTGTTCCTGCAGATGAATTCAATGGAATTTGGAATTCAATGGCAAGAGAAGGCAGCAACCAGCGATTACGCACAGGGGAGACAGCAGCTCATCTCCCTCTAACGAGCACATGCAGCAGAGAGGTTTCCCCCAAGGGAGCATCTTGACTGAGAATTCCCAGATCTGTCCTTCAAATAGGCAATAGATGATTGCAATAAATACAAAACATATGTACATGCACTTAGCCCTTGCAGCTCTACTCATCCATTAACATCCCCCAGTCTTCCAGCCCAAATGGCCAGGAATTAATTTTCAACAGACTTTTGAAGTAGTTATCTATAATATGCTTCCACACAACATGTGTTTACTTTGCAAAATCAGATTCATGCTTAGAACCTGGAGCAAAACACAGCAAGACACAGAGGGCCCATGGAAAAAACTAGAGGGGTACATTATAGAGAAACAATGGAAAGTAGTTCTACAAAGAAGAATTAAAATAGTCTATTTTAGCTTGCTTAAAGCTACATGAACATTATAACCAAAGCCCTTTTTATTCTTACTTTTATCAAGAGAAGAGGAAATAAACATACATTTACTGCTAGAGGAATAAAGGCAAGGCCATAAATACTTACCATGTAGCATAGAGAAAATAATATATCCTCCTCTTAAATTATGATCTTTCTTATAGGTCAATAATGCAAAAAGCTTAAGTATTCCTCAAACCTGTTTTTTTCTGAGCAATTTAGAGGTTTACCATTGCCATTTATGACCTTAAGTTGAAAGCATGCTGAAGGACAGGACTGCAATGAAAAGAAATCTCAGATACAGTTTTGCTAAAACCTGGTCAGGAATGGGAGAATGAAGTAGAATTTGTCAACTCATATATAGAGTGCTCTCTCATTAGTTCTGTTCAAGGAATACAATTTTCACAACCTCTGCTGTAAAACATTTTGATCAAAACTTATGTTTCTGGTCGATGAAGTAGCAAATAGGTCTTTCGGTACAATTCCCTGTTTGAGAAGAACTTTGTTAGCAATTGGCTGAGCAAATTCCTGCTCACAACAGCAGCTGTAAACCCTGCTGAGGGCATCTGTTGGGTACTTAATACTTGTTGGAAGTATCTCGCTTTAAGTGTGTTTTGTTTACAAAAGGAATTCCTATGCTTTTTAACAGTGTTAAAAGATATTGCACCTCCTGTTTGTTTACATATAATGTTTGATCCATGTTGTCTTTGTTCACTCGTACTGATTTTCCTCCCTATGGGGGGGCTAACGTATCAAAGGGCTTTTTTGATTGCCTTAAAGTTTCAATTGAGTTATTATTATAACAGACTAGATAATACAGAAAGGTTATTAAATGAAGTGTTATAAGAGTTGGGTGGGAGTGTTGATCTGCTGGAGGGTAGGAGGGCTCTGCAGAGGGATCTGGACAGGCTGGATCGATGGGCAGAGGTCAACTGTATGAGGTTTAATAAGGCCAAGTTCCGGGTCCTGCACTTGGGCCACAACAACCCCATGCAACGCTACAGGCTTGGGGAGGAGTGGCTAGAGAGCAGCCCGGCAGAAAGGGACCTCGGGGTGCTGGTTGACAGCCAGCTGAACATGAGCCAGCAGTGTGCCCAGGTGGCCAAGGCGGCCAACAGTGTCCTGCCCTGTATCAGGAATAGTGTGGCCAGCAGGAGCAGGGAAGTGATCGTGCCCTTGTACTTGGCACTGGTGGGGCCACACCTTGAATCCTGTGTTCAGTTTTGGGTCCCTCACTACAAGAAGGATGCTGAGGTGCTGGAGTGTGTCCAGAGAAGGGCAACGAAGCTGGTGAGGGGTCTGGAGCACAAGTCTTACAAGAAGCAGCTAAGGGAACTGGGATTGTTTCATCTGCAGAAGAGGAGGCTGAGGGGAGACCTTATTGCTCTCTACAACTACCTGAAAGGGGGTTCTGGTGAGGTGGGTGTTGGTCTCTTCTCCCACATAACTAGCAGTAGGACAAGAGGAAATGGCCTCAAGTTGTGCCAGGGGAGGTTTAGACTGGATATTAGGAAAAATTTCTTTACTGAAAGAGTGGTCAAGCATTGGAACAGGCTGCCCAGGGAGGTGGTGAAGTCACCATCACTGCAGGTGTTCAAAAAACATGTAGACATGGCACTGGGACATGGTTTAGTGGGCATGGTGGTGGTTGGGTTGACAGCTGGGACTTGATGACCTTAACGGTCTTTTCCAACCTTAATGATTCTATGATTCTAAGAGACTGCTGGCCTAATTCTTTCCTTTCTAGCCAGCAAAAATAAGGAGAAACTCCATGGAAGCTAAAATTCAAACGGCTGTCAAAGTAAGCAGGACCTACAAGAATAGCTTCTGCACCAGCAGTGAGAGAAGAACAGCCACCTCTCTTCCCGTGGCGATCACTTTTTAAGGACTGTCCACCCAGACTCTACTGTCCCTTTCCACATACTCCACACTACATTTCTTCATTTCTTGGAACCGCGTTAATAATTTGGGACATGTGAAGGGATGCAAGTGTGAAACAGATGCAGGCGTCTTTCAAGTTATCTTGCCAGTGTAAAGCCCCGGGATAGAGAGAGCTCTGCAAACGTGGGAAAAGAGGTCACGCCAGAGTATCTTTGTTAACAGCACATCTCCAAAGCCTCTAAGGAAGTCTATACAGTCATTTAAACAGTAAGCCCTTCCCCAGGCCTGACTCACCATCACTCATGTGGTAAATACAGAAACAAAGGTGCATCAGGCACGAACAGCCCCAACCTCCAGCGATGAAGGAACCCTCCAGTGTACCCTATATGAGCAAGGCAGAGGTGCACAGCGGTGTAGGGACGGAGGATGATCCCAGGAACGCACTGCCTAGCTCATCAGCAGATCTGAGGCTGGTTCTTCTTCAAAGTAACCTGAATGCCTTGAGACATCAGTAAGGTTGCAGAGGAGTATGGGGACTATACCGCTTAGGCCTACTCTCCAACATGCACAAATGGGCATAAGACCAGTATATAGGGAAATCATCTCCTCTTTGTCTACAGAAGTTGACTTCCATGACTAACAGCTGATTAACTACACACATGACTATTACAATTCTTGCTTAAATACCTGCAGAACTGGTGTCCAGTCTGAAAAGGTTCCTGACTGCAGAGTTCCCTCTTGCAGACATGTTTTAAAAGGAGACTGAAAAATGTTTAGGCTCACACTCTCTCTTGGGGACACAGGGTAGGAGGACATGTATAATACAGGTTGGCTCAAGTGGATGCTGCTCGTCAAGGTAATACACACTTCCTATGTACGTACAAAAGCAGTGGCATGTTTTCAGGCAACCAACTCAGAAATTTTAGGAAGAAAACAGGAGA
This sequence comes from Phaethon aethereus, assembly GCF_964289735.1. NCBI lineage: Eukaryota > Metazoa > Chordata > Aves > Phaethontiformes > Phaethontidae > Phaethon > Phaethon aethereus. The sequence goes on along the minus strand of NC_138582.1, from coordinate 105,180,397 downwards.
TACCACACAGCTGAATTATGACGGTATGTGTCAGCAAGCTCAGTCTGAACATAAAAACACTGTTGTAAACATTCGCATTCATGGAAGAGTGCTACAGTTTTAATGTTAAGTATGCAAGGATTTAATTTGGGCTTCCATTTGCAAACTAGTACCTCGTGTAGTAAAATATTTTCCAGCAGTTACATGAACACATAAGTTTAGAATAGCAGAAGAAACCAGCGTAACAATTACCAGTACTCCTTTTTTGCAGGATCTTTCCTTTTCCCTGTGTTCTTCCACCACACTACATAGGAAATCTAGCAGATGTTTAGCTCATACGCTTATTTAACATGGTCCAGATAGGCCAGTATTGTGATGTATGTTACTTTGGTGAAGATGTATTTCCTGTTCACATCTTGCTCCTCCATCCTATCCCAATTCTGAAATTGTTTTCCAAATATGTTTTCAAAGAGACATGATTACCATTTCAGAAATACATATCTGACATAGCAGCTCACAAAAGTAAACATTTGTTTAATACCAAATAAAACTAAGCTCCTTCTGGAGGTAACTTGCAGACCCAAGGCCTAAATCTGTGTTTATGTAAGCTGATGTGGTGCTCCAGACTTAGTCCTGACATATAGGGATGTGCAATAACAACCAAATGAGATTCTCACAAAATAATTTATTCACCTGCACACCAGACATGTTACCGCTCTGGTTTGTTTTAAGAGCCAGTGACTGTGATGGTACTTAGCTTACTTCGTACTGAAATCCACAATACATTAACGCTTTCTACTGAGCGATGTCATATTACAATACTTAAATTCTGTATTCATATTGTTACCTGTAAACCACTGTGGTCACGCTGCCCCTTCACAGGGCTGTGGCTGAGTGACATGAATGAACAGAAAGCAGACTTTCCTGGTGTACATAGTTTCGCAGTGCCTGAACCTCAAAAGCAAGGTAAGTCACCTGAATCAGACTTCTGCAGTCTTCAAAATAAAGCACTAGCTGAAACTAGACCTTAGCTGTATATTGAAAACACTCTAAGAAAGCAGGCACGCTAGAGAATTGCCTCTACTTTTGAAAGGCTTATATCTGTGTGTAGGATCTATACATTTGCTATCACATGAACCTCACAGTCTTAATGCTGAAGATTAATATATGTACACTATAAATTCTGTACACATGGATATGACTGTATCTCATACTGCTGTATTACAGTAACACTACCACTTTCATACTGCTTTCTGCCTAATGTTGAAGATGTGATGTATAGATGAAGGATGACCAACTCTAAGCTTCTGCTTATCTACCGAATCTTATGCATATGGTTGCAAGCTCACAATGTAGACGACAAAAAGGTCTGAAGATAACACCATCAATGTTTCAGAACAACTGCATACTCGTGACTTAATTGATTCAAAGTGATTACCACTTATTGGGGAAAAATAGAAAATTAAAGCAAATCAGCAACAAAAATATCACAGGACTAAACTAAAAATATAAATCAAGAGTATCTTGCTAAAACCACATAAAACGAAGAAAGGCTTTTGCTAGTATGCAAGAACAGTGACATCTTGTGGGGTTTTTACAGAAGTAAGTTTACAGAAGGACAGAGCAAACTAATCTGCAATGTTGTGTAACTAAAAGAAGCACTACTTCAGTAGTTCAGTTAATACATATGCCATTAATAATATTTGGTAGAAATCAGGCTTTATTGCTTTTATAGTGAGAAATGAAAATAATAAAAAAACCCAACAAAAACCCAAAACAAGCAGATAAATAGGTAGTAAGAAAAACTTTCAAAATAAAAATTAATGGAGTGGAGTCCAAATAGCTCTGCAGCAGTTTCCTCTGCTCTCCCAGGAAGTAGTTATATTTATCACTTAAATATTACTCATCCAATGTAATTACGGCGTAAGGGCAAAGTTACAAGAGACTAAACAAGGAATTATGTTGCAAAGGCATACTGTCAAACATAAAAATGACATCCATATTAACTGTTTTTAAAAAACACACACATAAATATTTACTAAATAAAACATGGACAATTATGGTGTTTCTTTCCACTATTAATAGTCTATTAATAGTGGAAAGAATAGACTATTACACATAATAGACTATTAATAGACTATTACCTATAACCAAATTCGTTATACGTACTTCTTGAGAAAGAAAAGTTATATCACAATGGAAATCTAAAATAATATATCCTACCTTCCAGCACAGCATGCAAGATTTGGACCCTTCAGATTGTATCAGAATATATGAGTTTCTGGAACAAATCTTCAACCGCTGTAAAGTGTCATAACTCAGCTGAGATACTCAACTTTGACAGTTTACATCAAGCAAAAATGTTTTGATTTTTTTTTTTTTAAATCAAGGTTGCACCCAAACTAAGTTATAAAAACGTAACATTTACAACTTGGAAGATGATAGGTTTTCCTACCATAACGTTCATGTGTTTGTCCTATTTTCTTTTACCTGAGTAACCTAAGTAAACAGATTACAAGGCAATTTAAACATATTAGCTAATACAAGGTTTACTTGACTTCTCGTATATAGAAATGTACTTTGACACTATTTGCAGTTTTACAAATACAAAATTAATAAGAATTTTAAAACATATTTACTGAGCAGCTATGTCTTTGATATCTGTACAGATCAACAGGTACAGTGGAATTATGTACAGAATTTATCATTTAATTTTTGAACAGCTTTTGTGCAACCTGGCTGTAATGTGCATTTAAAGAACTGCTGTCAACATCACAGATCTGTAATATTTATTGGTGCCAGAAATGGAGAGTACAGAATAGGACAACAGCTCCTAAAATAATACTGTGCTATGCAGACATCTGTACATAATTCAAATAGTGCATATTACTCAATGTCTGATGAGGAGTAGTAGTTAGCTGCTAATACAGACACGGGCATTTACAGGTATTCGGTTTGTTATAGTAAGTATGGATGAATGAACTTTTCCATATATAAACATTAAAGGAAAGGGCTTGAATTAGGAAGTTATGTAATAATTAAAGAAGGGAAGTTATGTAATAAATAATGAAACTTTCAGTTCAACTTGCAGAAGATCAGAACAGTTACAGTAGCAATGAAACCATTCAGAAGCACTGTCAAATCAAAGATAATTCAGTTTTATTTTATAATCACAGCAACTGAAAGTAAAAATCATCATGAAGAAAATTTAGTTTTTCTCTGATAGTCTTGTTAGAGTACTTCTGTGTTATTGTACCTGTCAGATGTTTCCTCCTCTTTTTGTGCTCTATTCACTCGATCACTTTTGATTTTTTTACTTATTTCAGTCCAACATAAATCCATAGACACTAAAGCACAGTGAATGTGCAATTGGCAGACCGGTGTGAGTGAAAAACCATAGGAATATAATTACTTTTATGAGGTAAGCTTGGAGTAACTTGGAGGAGAAAATTTGCGCTTCAAGTACTTGAGAATGTAAAGTGGAAGACAGCTTACAACAGTGATTGCTGACACTTTCCACAGGAAGGTCACAGTTGTGATAAAGGCAACATCTACAGAAATAAAAAAGGAAAAAAGTTATGGGAGTTGATTAACATGGAAACTGGAACTTCCATACTGCAAAGTCAATAAAACACTCTTAATTGTTTGCTTATGCAAACAAGACCATGCACAAAATTAGAAAAAAAAAAAGGCAACAAAACAACAGAAAGAGAAAGTTAACCTCAACATTTTGTTTTTGCCAACTATTTTCTTTAGATAGGAACTTCAGAGTTTCTTTATGGTCCTTACACTCTTTTGCGACACAAAATAATTTTAGGGGAAAACAGAATCTCAGTTTAAAAGCAAAGTGAGACTGTCTCATAATAAAAAGTTAAGCCAGCCTATTTTTCTACTAGCAAGAATGATTCTTACCCACTATAATACAAGTTCCCAGCCAGAAATTCTGCTACCATTTTGGATCCTTTATTCCATATATTCAGATTATTTTTCTCTGAAACAGTCACAACAACTAGACTGAATGATTCTTAATCTTAGAGATTGAATAGAGGCCAAAAATTTAAAGGGAAAACAATGCAGTGATATTGCCACAAGCTATAGTGAAAAACTATTTTTTATGACAAACATTAACAAGAATGGTGACACCCTACACTCACTACTAAAATTTTTTTACTATGTTTGCAATGGTCAGGTCATACTTAATGATCATGGAATGATCCCAGAACCCAGGTAACCTGAAGAATGGGTTTGGTTTTTTTTTTCTTTTTTCCATTATTTACAAATGTGTACAAATTTACTACTCTCTAATGCATTTTTAAAGACTTAAAAAAAAAAAATTCAAGTAAAGTTAAACTTCACCTACCTAAGAAAGCTCCAAAAGACACTCTGCCTATACCTGTTTCACAAAGAGGGAGAATGAAAATGAAAGGATAGATTTACAGAAAATACTAAAGTTATGTGAAAAAAACCGAAAAAAACAGGTTAGCTACACAGAAAGGAAACTAAAAAGATGTTAGTAGCATTAACTAGAATATTTTTTGTCTTTCACATGACAATCAGAATATTTTAAACAGCAATCAAACCAAAACATTTAGAAAATATAGACATTTTATATTGGATCACGTTTTAAGATTGTAAGTAGGTAGACAGTTTTCTTACATTTGACTTTAGGGTATAATTTACTGCACAAACAACTTGACCAGAACTGTTTTAATGTGAACGAAAATCCACTTCAGAAAATGCAGTACAGAAATGCTTTACTGATCCAACTTTATTCCTTAAGAATACTTTGTGTATTAGATTTCAATGTGTAAACTTGCTTTACAGTTTTAGGCTAAGCCTGCTTAGACATACTAAAAGCCTATGTAACATATCATAGTGACATGCCCAATAAGGTCATTGTGTGCAATTAATTTGGAAACCTAAAAACCTGATTTACTTCCACGAGTCAGAACTGTAGAGCAGTATAAAATATTTTTGTCCTTCTATGCCCTGTCATACTTATGTTATCAGTTCTTGGTGAGAACTGACTCTTGCTTATACGTAGCATCATTGCATGTTCGTTTGTGAAACAGTTTCTAAGTCCCTGCAGTTTTTACACATCTGTGAACACCACCTAAAGGTGCTTCTCACTGAACACCACCTACAATGGATGGAAGGACTGTCTGCCATCAATACTAAAGACTTACAAAGGTGAAGCAGCAAGTTCTGCTTTACTGAGTTCCTGTAAGTTTGGACTAAAGAGCCAGTACCTGTATCTGTTCTTGCTTGTTCCTTTCATTTGTGATCTGGCTGTGGAGATTCAGGAATCAACCCCAAAATCTCTATTAAACAGCCTGTGCATCAGCATCAGAGAAAGGAAAAAGGTACTCTGGCAAACCTGAAATAATGTACAATACAAGTGCCAAGCCCAGCAGGGTTTATTTCTTCATTAAAATTTGACCCCTGGGAGATCTGGGAAGTAACAGAACACCTGGGACAGGCAGTGGAGCATTTACTGATTGAAAGAAATAATTATGTAATGTAAATACACTACCCTAGTGTTGAACACTCGGGACACGAGAGTGTGAAAGCAGAACTACGAAACTCCTAGAAACTACCATGTAACATTTAATTCTGCTATGAGAAGTGACAACTGAAGAAGGGCAACTCCTTACTCATCAGCTCCTGGAAAACAGAGAGAGAAGGAGCTGGATTCTACCCCTTGTGAGGTATAATCAAAATTGTTCTACATATATTTCTGTAAAAAGTTACATTTGTAAAATCACAATAAGACTGAGATGGTTGTTTTTACTGAAGGATAATTTGATATAAAAATAAATATGTATTATTTTGATGCTCAGATCCTTGACTGCTAAGATTTGCAGTTAAAATATGTTCTTTCATGTTGTGAACTATGACCTATTGGAACCTTAAGATACAGTATGGCATACTGCAATTTAAAGCAAAGCAAGCTTAATATAAGCTTAATATAATTATGTAACAATGATTCTTAATATCTATCCTAACAGACTTCTGCCTCACACTCTAGCAATACTTCAGCTCTTTTAAGCTTGTGGGTTAGATCTAACGAGGTCCACTTGGTCTGGCATACAAAGTAATTCACCAACTAAGTGAAAGACCCTGATTTTTTAAAATCATATCAATTTCAATAGTGCAAATCTCAAAGCCAATTTGAGTAATGCAGTTGGGACTGTCAAGATTAGATCAAGGATGGGAAAAGCTTGCGTGGTTTGAGTGAAGTTTATCATCTAGAATAAAACATACTAACAGGAATAAAGATTGTCAAACTGTAGGAGAAAAGGATAAGAGCATATTTTAACGCAACATTAATTAAGGCTAATTTCAACTCAGATTTCTTATGGAGAAAGCTGTATTTCACAAAGCATAACATCACCTCTTCTTAATAAAAAAAAAGGAAAAATATTCAAAATATAAAGCACAGTTCTTTGCTAAAATACTTTTACTATCACTCACCAAAGTATTCATTTAGAAACGCAAGAGAGGCCACATAGCAGCCAAGACTGAGGAATTCAGCCACCACCATTAACCAGTGCCATGTTCGTATGGTCAGTGCAACCATCAAGAGCTCAGTGAAGATTAGGGCAGTGAAGGAAATGGCAACAACATGTACAAATTCAGACTCAAAAAGCAGCAGGGCTCCATACATCAGAATACCACCTAGGAAAGGCACATAAAGTTAACAATACACCGAGCAATGAAATTTCAAGTGTACTAGTTTTTACAACTGCACACTGAACATCTGATTATGAAAACTTGCCCAGTAATTTTTTCTTATAAGGTAACAACATTGATCTTTCTAAAAGAACAGAAATGATATTTACTGCACTTTGTGCATGTGAAATAAAACAACCAAAGTAAAGCTGTAAAGAAATAAAACTATTAGAAAATTAAACGCCTTTTAATGCAATATATCTGATGAACTGTTAATTAGCCTCATTTTGTCAAGTGCTACAAATAAATGAGATATTGTTGAAAGAGTAATTACTTTTAACTGATTACATAATTCAGATTTCTTCAACAGGTACTTCTGTCATTCCATGAAAGAAAACTACTGTGTAAATATATGCAATGTGATAAGCACTCATTAAAATTTTTCTGGATTAGCATTTAATTAAAAGCATGTCCTTTTTAGGCGACATGCATCAATAAAAATACCAATCCACACATGTTTTGAATAGGCCTGGCACACTGCAGGAATATCGATTTACGAGATAAACAGAAAGCAATACATATAACTGCTGATGAAATGTTAAGCTTTGGGAACTCAACCTGCAGCTGAAAAACAATATTGCTAATAACAGACAAAAAATTCTCAGTTCAGTAAAATTAAGACTCTCTCCTACCTTGGTAAATACTGATTAAAACCCAGATGAGGAAGGTCTTAAATGACAAAGATCTTCCCTAAGGGAAACAAGTGAGAGGAGAGTTAAACACAACTTTAAAAAAAAAAAATCTACTCAGTTCATATGTTTTTAGTAGTTAATCACTAGAGAGGCATTTTACAAGTAAAATAAGCAATCTCTGAAGTGATATAGGCTAAAAAGCTTCTACTTGTTTTTATGATTCTTCATTGCAAATTTGTATAGAAATTGCACAAAGTCTAAATTTGGGGGTAGGACAGTTAATGCCTTAAACAGCAAAGATACTTTACCTTGCAATGCTCTGGCTAGTTTTCAGAGGGACAATACAGTAAAATTAGTTTGGTTTTTTTTTATTTAAAATATTTCTATGACTGTTTTGTAAAATGTAGTCTTCAAGAAAAATAGCATTGTGTACCTACTGATTTAAACCTCAAGCAAAACTGTAGTTACTAGTCACTTCTAAATGTTTGATAAACTGTCTATTTGCATTCATAGAATAAACATATGACTATTATCAGTTTTCAGCAAGTAATATTACCAAATACATTTTAAATCTTGTGATTGTGAATGTTACAGATTGGAACATACGCATAAACCAAAGAATAAATGCTGTACATGTGCATATGACTTGCATTCTGTGAAGGTACTGATTAAATATGTTAGAATTGCTGAGTTGAAAGGATACACATTTAAAAAGATAAAAAGGGAAACAAAGCTGCCATTTTGGCACAAAAGAAGTGATCACTCTGCAACAGGGACGAATCAGCACTTTTCAAGGAAATGTGCTTCTGCTGTAGAAAATGATGAATTAACTCTATTACTTCAGTATAGGCTAAAACATGTTCTTGAATAGAGTTCATGGCAAGGTACTGAAGACATTTTCATAATTCTGTATACAGTCTAAAATGTTGGTGACAGACTGAACACATGGGAAAAAATTCTCATACAAGCACAAAGAAACATTAGATTTTTTTCCTTCTGTGAGTGCCTACTCATTTTCCTTTGAGTACTGGACACTGCCTCAACCTTCGACCATAGTTCCCAATTAGCGAGATCTGTGAAATAAGAATGAGCTTGAGTTTTGGTTCACCTTTATGGAACTAGAAGGTGTTAAGTCACTCCTGAGCCTCTAGGGAATACTGCACAACAGGCTGTGAATCATTTTCAGATGAATGCAGGGAGCCCTTTTACTTGTACTTCCTTTCAAATTTTCATCAGCTTTTCTAGCTATAACTCCATAGGAGCCACAGTAACAGTAATACTGAATCAGCGTGTCCTCCAGGGTATGTTGCCACACCTGCCTCTCTGAACCTTGTTAATTTTCTCCTCTTCTTGCACCAGAGCAAAAGCCCGTCAACGACTTTGTGCCAATGTATCTTACTCTCTTAAAAATCTAAAAAGCATTTTAATCACTAGCATATCCCAGAAAAGAAACCAATTCCTAGGACTACAATTATAGTCCATGTCAACACGTGTTTGAATAACACTAGCTGAATAGTATTGGTAAAGATTTGCATTTAGAGTCCATAATTTGAAAAATGATGCGCAGAAATATGTAGGCTTCATAGTGTCATGACTAAGGCAGCATGATCATAAATTGTTGTAATAAACACTCACAATAAGATTACCTTGTAATAGTGAAGTCAAATGTAGCACATAAATAACTTGTACTACTCATCCATAATCATTCACTGATCATCATCTGCCCCACACAATGCACTGAACTGTACTCTCTAGTTTCTCCACATTCTCTTTTTTTTTTTCTTCTGAAGAGAAATATTTGGGTTCTACTTATTTAATATTCATAAAGGTGCAACATAAGCTGGGAAAGCCAGTGATTCAGCATCTCCAAGAACTGTCATTTAAGCCTAAACAAAAAACTTAGCCTGTATTCATCTACCCATCCTGGGCAGTTTCTGAGTACAGGTTAACTTCTATCTTTGGAAGTAAGATGCTTCCAAGAACCATCAACAGGTTTCCACAGGCAAGCTGACTGCTGCCTTTAGCAGGTGTAACGCCATGCTTTTTGAGATTAATCATAGGCTGAAATCTCACAAAGAAACTTTAAAGATTCTGAAGAGCAGAAAGAATCAAGATCTCCAGAAGATAAGAAAGAATCCTCCCAGGCTAACATAGCTAATTTAGTACAATTAAAAAGACAAAGACCCTGTAAAGTTTGGACCTTCTTTGACTACAGTCTACTTTTGAGCTTTTAGACACATCTTCAAAGAATCTACTATCCCTAAAAAGACTATCTGCTTCTGCCTTGCATCATAACTTTTCTAGCTGACAGTTTAAAGTGGACCAGAAGTACTTTTGAAAAAACTTACGAAAACAGAATCTTGAGGTATGTTTCACTTTTGCAGGTAAAGAAATTATACACTTTCATTGTTTGCAGGTATGTGCAAACACACAGAAAGTGGTATCTACAGATGAGATGATGGAACAGGCTCCCCAGGGAAGTGGTCATGGCTCCAAAGCCTGTCAGAGTTCAAGGAGTGTCTGGATGGTGCTCTTAGTCAAATGGTTTAGTTTTAGGTAATCCTGTAAAGAGCAGGGAGTTGGACTTGATGATCCCTATGGGTCCCTTCCAACTAGAGATACTCTATGATTCATTTAAGAGATATCAGTTATCAGTATTTTTTATTTATAGAAAGTCAGCTTCTGGAAAGGTTAGTAGTAATTTCAGGGGGTTAGGGGAAAAAAAAAAATCTATAAATTAATCTACCACTTAAAAAGGAAAAAGGAGCTTTGAAAAAGTAAGCATAAATAACTCCAGATCAGAGATCTTGGGGCCAGACTGAAAGCAACTTTTACATCAACACATCTTCATGTTTGAATTACTTCAGTCCAACCATCATTGACTTAACAAATGTATTAATAAAACTAAGTGGAACATTTGGTACCATGGATTATTTTCATAGTACAAAAGTCTGCATTACATTAGTTTTGCATCTGCCTTGCATGGAATACCTTAAGAAAATGATTGTAAGAATTCCCAGTTTTGCATGCTGGAGATTTCAGCATTTGTTCATATCTGATCACTGAGGACATTCATACCTTTGTGAGATCCTTATAAAGTTCTGGATATAGTAATGCCATTTCTGGCTTCACATCCTGATCCAATACAAGAGAGAAGACTGGAAACATAGTATATATGGTTGCATACCTAGGTGAAAGGAAAGCACATAAATTGATGCTTTTGTATGATACGATTTTAAACTCATCTACTGAGTTCAATTATTCTTTTTATGTAAGCAGAATTAAACTGGTTCTTCTACCCAGTACTGAGGCAGTTTACCAATACAGCTTTACACATGCAACCTGCTCTTGTGCTTCTGAGACCTGCCAGTTATGAGAAGTTACAGAGCTTTTATACATTCAAAACCAGTAAATACAGTTCTTTCTTCTATATACGTCACCCAAGCTTATCACCTGTTACCCTACTCCCTGTGCATTTGCACTTCGGACAACCAGTTCAAAGACCTGACATTTAAATTCATCCACAGATGATGGCATGAAACCTGAGCAAAAAACAAGCACTATATTCTGGACATCATGGTATAGGCAGGTGGATGAACAAAAGTCCTAACAGTTCTGTGAGTGGCTTTGGATTTCAGTGTGCACATGCCAGATAGTATACTTTAGTATGTACCTTCCTAGAACCTAGCACAACTATTTACAAACATTTTGGAGAGGTCTACTGCTTGCCTCTGCAGAGTCTGGTATAATCAGACCTTGATTAAACTATGATTTAAGTTACGATTGATTTAAGTTGTTATTGTTTACAAGGAGTATAAAAAGAAGCTCTTAGGACAGAAGGGACAAAGAGCAGGCACAAACACAAATATATGCATATCCCTCAGCTGTATGACTTGGGAAACTGTATTACTAAAGCAGCTTCTGCAACAAGACCACGGTGCTCCTAATCCTGCATACATTCACTTGAATGGAAATCTATGTGGCAGACTTGGGTAGTGCACTCTCAAAGGGAATTTCATAGTCAGTAGCTTCAGCTCCATTTTTAACAGAAAAATCTGTGATTCTCACTGAGGCTTGTATGGCAATTTGTGTAACAGCTGAAACTGGTCTGGGAGATTTCCTCTATTGTTTTCGCCCTGTACGTGCAAAAGGTTATATGGTATCTTCTTCTAAGGCTATGCAGATCCCTCTCTTCAGAGAGCTGGTAATGAGGCTTCCCCCTTCATAGAGTGCATATTCAATCTAGTTTGGCTTTTCTTTGTAGACTCGTTCCAGGTTTTGGTAGCGTACTAATGATAAGTGTGTGAAAAATGTGGCAGACACCAGCTACATGATGTTTTTTAACAAGTTAGTTCGCTGTATTTATTACCAGATATTGTAACTGTTGGTTTTGACTTACCCTACCATTAGGAATCCTTGGTACAAGGGAACAGATGCAAAATAGAAGACTGATGAAAATACAGCCTACAAAAAGCAGATAATTACATACGTTTAATATAATTCTATATGCAAAACATTACAATAAAGAAAAAATAACAATACTGGTTGATTAAGATTTTATGACTTTTCAAAGACAGACAGTGTTTTTAACTATTCAGAAAGCAAAGTTGTAAATACCTGCATAGTTGAAATAATAAGGCCTCGGTGCATGACAAATTGACCAAGTGCTGCTGATCTTTTGTAACTGTTTCGACCATGTACCATCAGCAGCCTACCTATGTGTTTAAACTGTGTGATAGAAAAGTCAGCTGCTAGGGAAGCTTGTTTTCCCTCCTAGAACAAAACAAAAATATTCCAAATATGAAACCCAGTGTAAAAGATGTGTTTCAAATTTCAAAATTATGAGCGATAAATAATTTTAAAAGTGAAGTTTGCTCATGCTTCAGAAATCAACCCTGCAACGAGACACAAAGGACAATTTTTTGTGCATATTCTAAGATGCAGTGGGTGTAACAAGTAAGTTTAATCACCTATTCTGCTTCTTTCAGGTAAATGCTACAAAGAAATAACTATAGTGTTTTCTGCTTCTCTTTCTTTTTGTATTTAAAAAGATAAAGCAGAGGACATAGAAGAAAAGAAAATATTGGTTCAAAAACTAGAGTATTTTTATCATCTTACAGTATATTTTAATTATAAATGATCAATTCACTACTGTTTAAGAATAAAGCTTCCAATCCTATGTTACTATACTATTAAGTGGCACATATTTGACAATGAACTGTTAACATTACCTTGCCTTCAATTCCAATTCCACAGTCTGCTGCTTGGATCATGCTGACATCATTTCCTCCATCACCTGGAAAATATCACTGCAATATTCAGCTCTTCAGAGGTTTTACTCTCCTGGCCTTACAGTGTTTTAGAAACATCTTATATACCTTTAAATTCTTACAATTAATCTATGGATTATGATTAATTACTTCAGCAATCAAGACTTTTTCCTGTGGAATGAAGAAGATAACCACACCTTTCTCATGGAATGGCATTTTCTGCTACAGCTACATAATACTTGGCTGTTGATAACCAAGGCTCTGGTTTTGTTTCAACTATTTCTCAATGGTGCCATCTACTGCTTAAGTTTATTACATATTTTAGCTGCTGCAAATGAAGATCATGCCAACAGTTACCTATTGCACACGTGCGTTTTCCAGTGTGGTGCTGTAACAGTTTCACGATATGAGCTTTTTGGGTGGGAGAACATCGGCAGCACACTACAGCAGGACACTGACAAGCCAACTCTACAAATTCATGCTCATAATACTTCAGACAAACCTGAGGAAAAAATACACTCACATTTACTTACAATTAAACAGTACTACATGTAGTCTAACACAAAAACACAGTATAAAGAATTCTTTTATGAAGTTTTGCTTGCTCAACATCCATCTGGGAGAAAAAAGCCACATTCTCCTGACTGTGGCCTTATTATTTTAAATTGACACCGTGTTTCATTTAGAAAGGCAACACACTTTGGGGTTAAGAGAAGAGACAATACTAAAGCGTGCTGCATACAAATGCCATTCTGTTACCTACAGGAGACCAGAGAATCAGTAACATTTGCCCATCTAGAACATATATCCTCTAATCAGCACTCAGTGAAAAACAAAAGTATCTCTAAGGACAACTTCAGTATGGGCAAATACTGGAAAAAAGTTTAAGAGCGTGAAGACATTGATACATTTATCTGTATGCTTATGTTAAAAATTAAAGTAATTGGACAGAAACCAAGTTCTTACCTCAAGTGAGTCCCCAGATATCACCAAGGCACAGTCATGCTTCCTCCTAAAGGCATTTAGTTCTAAGTGAGCCTCTCCTCGAGTGGTAACCTTCAATAAAAAACATTCCCTTCAAAGATTGTTATATTCTTTAAAAAAAACTGCCTAAATAAATCAAGTTTTGAGAACTTATACCCAGAAGGCCTTGGTTCTTCAACAAGTGTTTTATCCCAGTGCAAGCCCAATACTCATGGGATGCGACTACAATTACTTGTTCTTCCCTTATGGAACAAACAAGTAATGCTGAAACAAGGAAAATCTACGTTATCAGCTAAACTGGTTCCTTCACCAAAGTAGAGCAGGGCTAAGAAATTAATGAATTAATGACATTAAAATATCTGAAGTTCAAGCTAACCTCAGTTTTTCCATCTTGGCAGGGATAGAGAAAGAACAGACCAAAAAAGCAACCACGCAAACCCCCCAAAATTCATTTATTAACCAGTAAAATATGTTCTTAGAATAATGCAAAATGTTCATATTAATAGTTACTTCAGTTTGGGGGAGTAGAACCTGATTTCAAAAGGCACATAAATATGCTCACTCATACTAATCCTTTTGGACCTTGCATGAGTGTGCAAGCAGGATCAAGTGGCATAATACGAAAGAACTACATCATAAATAATTATTGTTTCAGAAAGGCCCAGCTCTGAAATCCAAAAAATGGTCAGAGGTTACCAAACAGATTTTGGAAGGTTTTGAGCTAGAACAGAGAACATGAAAAATTCAAATTATAACCATATTTTGAGAAGACTGGCAGTTTTGTTTGTTCCACCCCTCCATCCTCCCCCTCCCCGCCAATAAAAGGTCAATGTATTTTATAGCTATCATGCAAGACAAAGTTCCAAGCACAGAATAAACCACGATACCCTGATTACATGTCTAATTTTGGCTCTAGCAGCACTTGGATTAAATAACTTTTAAAATATACAAGTCTTAATTACACTGAACATGAAGTTTTCTCTTTGGTCCACTACTACCCAGAATGAGAGGCAGTGCAAAGACCTTTCTCCCTCCAGATGGGCTCTACTACATCAACTCTACATTTGAGTTACATTAAAAAGCACCTGCAAACAGGAAAACCCGTACGTATGCCACAATTTGGAATTTTTATTCCTCCTTTCCCACAATTAAACATGTAAAGAGAAAGCTCTTTGTCTGCCAACTGTTAGGAACCCCAGATTGCATTGGCCCATTATAATCTTTCTGCATTACGGAGATTACGAGATGTTAGCAGCTGGCACACACTGATGAGCAGTAATTGCCCTCTCTGTTCTACCTTTCACCTATCTGAGGTTTTTGTTTGTTTGTTTTTTAGTTTGTAAATACCTCTATAACAATATATCAGTTAATTTCATTACAAAATCAAGAAGCCGAGACTTCTAAGAATAAAAAGGAAGAGCATTAAAAACAAAATGCATCTTTTTGGGAAGCCAAAATAGTAAATAATTTTTTATTTACTAATTTGTAACTAAAATAGAAGTGTTAGAGTGCTTGGTATTTTCTCACATTAATCTAGTAGTTATTTCTTTGCAACAAATGCAGCCACAGAAATAATTCTGTATAAAACCATTTTCTAACTAGTTTAAAACTTTGCGTACTCTAAGTTTACACAGTTTTATGCTGATCTCTTATTACCAGTCAAGGTAATGAAAATAAAAATCTGACTCAACTAAATAGATTTTGTTCAGGAAGACTTAATTTGTGGTGTTACAACATTGAAAGGTCAACAAAAATTGATCTGAAGTTTTATCAGAAGCATTAATAATTTAACTGCAAGTAGTAGTCTGCAGGGCCTAATTTGCCATTCTGATGCTTCAGAAGAAACTACATTTACATGTAAATTATATTCATATAATTATTTCTGTAGGTGCAAGTGGTTAATTTAGAACAAACACAGATATATTATGTCTGATTACACAGCATCAATCAACATCTGGAAAATCTATTTTTGTTTGGCTTCAGTAGAGTCGATGTTATGCAAGTATAACCAAAATGTACAGAAAAAGATATTCAGTTTACCTTTCTAACAACAACCTTAAACGTTCTACTAATAAAATGCAAATATATATCACAATGTACAAAAAAATTCAAGTTTTCTCATACTGATTTGAGCTACGTTTATACAGAGGACATTGGCCTCACAGTTTAATTCAGGATTAACTCTGAGTCTAAGGAGTTCTAGTAATGAAAATTCTAGAGCAAGCAAGAACCACATTCAGATAGCCTAAATTCCTGGACACTCTTTCCTACTGGCTCAGCACCTCACATAGATCCCTCCCCATTGTTATTCAGAGGTACTGTACTATGTCCATTGTATAAGTGAAGAATGCAAAATGCATATTAAACCTGGGTCACCCCAACATGGCTACAAACCTTTCTGCAGCGTATCAACAAACCTAGAAACAAGCACCCTTAAACAGAAGCAATGCTTTGTAATTTTACATCCTTGAATAACAACCTAAGTACTACTCTCTTGACCACTACTATGACACTCAGTACAATAACCCATCAATTTTCAACAAGCAGCCAGCTACTAATCAAATAAAGCAACATTGCTATTAGCTGTCCTTTGATGAACAAACAAAAAAGTTGGAACTATACTTACAGGTCTGAAAATGTGAATATCTTGAGTCCTAGACACTAAGTGAGAACTTTTCGCAATGCAAGTTGCTGTCTCCAGTTTATCTCCTGTTAACATCCATATCTGCAAAATAAATGTAAACGTTTACTCCAAGTTGCTGTCTCCAGTTTATCTCCTGTTAACATCCATATCTGCAAAATAATGTAAACGTTTACTCCATTGGACATTAATGTGTCTGTTCTCCAAACCTAAATGACATCTCTCTCCAACCTTTTTCTGGTACCTTTTGGGATTAGATTACCAGAGAAAAGATAGCAATGTGTGCGTTTTTAACTAAAAGCGTTTTTAGTGCAGTAACACGCAAAGCAGAAAAGAACTGTCTTTACTTCAGGCAGCTCCATTCTCCTTCGCTTCTCACACGGGCCAATGTCTCAATTTCATGAAGACAAGGTGAAATTCTGGGGAAACCCACTGGCATAGCTGAACAGCAGGGAAAGCATAAAAGCTTTCTCCTTTGGCCCTGATACTACCTTGATCAAAAGAGTGAGGATGCAGATAACTACAAGAAAGATAACATTTGTCAGCAAAAAAATGATGCGACACAACAGTCTGTGACCCTAGTGAGAATCCGTCAGAAAGCAGCAGCCAAGCAATGAGAGAGCATATCCTGGAGGAAGCGCTAGAGTCCCAATGTTCCGACGAGATCCTGACCACTGACCAGGAAGAAGTGGGATGAAGGCATTAAAATTTAGTGAATAAGGGTGAGGATCCACGCGTTTTTAAAGTGGGAGAGCTCTCTCTTCCTCTGACCCTTAACACCAAGAAAGTTGAAGGACATCTGGATGAAATGCTGTTAGCCCTAGACCAAACGGAACAGAGCACACAGGAAGAATGACTTAAGCTGCAAGAGTTATTACTGGGTAGTTACCAAGTTAACAGTTGCAATTTTATTAAACTGTAAGCCTCTGTCTCCTTTTTTTCCTGTACATCTCAGGTGAGACCCTTTTCATTAGTGTCCATGTGGGTCAATGAATGGACCAAAGACTCATGTTTTCTCATCAGTAACTGACTAATCTGTAATTTTATGACCTATCTACAGTTACTATTGTGTTTCCAGCTTACTAGAATGTTGGTTGTAATTAAAGCCAGAACAGTTTTAATGCTCTGAAATCCTAGAACTAACCATAAAAACAATAATCCCAAAACAACCCACCAACCCTAAAAATTGTCACACTGTTCTATAACTATTCGTAGCAGGATGTACCTAACAGTCAGAAGTGCACACATGTAGAAATATCAAGAGCAAATGAGAAAAACCTATACACGAAGTACTAATATGTTAAGAATTTTGCACTAGTCACACCACACTAAAAAGAAATTGGATGTAATCATAAGGCTTTAATCCATACACCTATTTTTCTAATTGTGCACACCACTTCATTACCAGCTAATTCACCTGAAAGCCTTTTGGGAACAGGGATTAATTAAAAACAGAATAACAAAATCGCAGACACAGGAAGGGACCTCTAGAGGTTATTTACTCTAACTCCACTGCTCAAAGGAGGGTCAGCTACAGCAGGTTGCTCAGAACCACATCAAGACAGTTTTAAACATCTCCAAGCATGGGGACTGCACAAACTCTCTGGGAGACCTACTCCAATGTTTGAACACACTCACAGAAAAAAATCTCTTCTTGTATTCAAGTGTAACTTCCTTTATTTCAGTTTGCATCCATTGCCTCTTGTGCTTTCAGGGGGCACCACTGAAAAGAGCCTGGGTTTGTCCTGTTTACACCCTCTCTTCAGATATTTATAGACATTAATAGGATCCTCCTGACCCTGATGAACTTCACTCTCTCATAACTACAGTGGGTGGCCAAGGCTGTCCCCTCAGCCAACTTTCACATCCCTGACCAATTCCTCCTTGTTTGTTAGTATGAGGACTAGCAGAAAAATCTCTCCTTGTTGACTCCTCAATCACCTGTGTCAGGAAATTAGTGTCATTGCTTTCCAAAATTCTCCTGGTTTGCTTGTGCCCTCCTGTTTTGCCCTTCCAGCAGATACTGAGGTGGTTAAGAGTCCAGCACATGCAAACGTGCAGCTTCCTTCAGTTGCCTGAAGAAAGACTCTTCTACTACTTCTTGTTCAGGCAGTCTGTAGCAGACACTCACCATAATGATGTCCACATTGGTCTGCCCACTAGTTCTAACCCATAAATTCTCATTATTTGTCCCAAGGCAGAGCTCCATGCACTTCCGCTCCTCTCAGGTAAAGGGAGATTTGCCATGCTTGCTGCAAAGCAAAATAACTTACCCTCCTTCTCAGGCTAAAAAACCCCATTGTATCTGATTCAGTTTAACCAATGCAAAGGCAACACATATTTTCTGTGCAGAGTTTGACACTATGCTTTAAGCAAAATGTATATAATCTTGCCCACTCCCCTCAGACATTGTTCCTACCTTTACTTCAAACCCTCTCTCAAATAAAGGTATTGCTTCTAAACTGATAGCAATTGATAGCTGTCTAGCATAGCCTGCTTATGAACAAAACACAGCACAAACCCTTGTGCAAAGCTTTTGACACTGCCCATTTAAGAGGACTTGAACAAATTCCAAGGGCAGTTCTGAATTCAATTCAAACAACTCACCTTTTGATCTTTGCTGAGACTTCTTGTGAGTGCCAAGCCTGAAAAGATTGTTATCATACGAATCTTGTGCCAAACTCATTTAGTGTCAGGTAGGACAGTTTACTGTAGACAGTCACGGGATAAATGACTGGGAGTCACACACATTTATCTATTGGTAGGTTTCCTACAGAAGTAAGCTTAAGATCAATGAAACCTACGGTGGACAAGAGAACTTTGCACACAACGTCTTGTTTGTTTCTGCTAGCTCATGCCCAGAATGCGCTTAGCACTTGGTGTATTTCTTAATGAACCTGAATATAGACAAATATAATCCATGTCTTGTTAAAAAAAAAATAATACATGATAACCTGTTATGTCAGCAGTATGCATTTAGTACCTTTATTCCAGCATTTCTTAGCATCTCTAGAGTTGGTCTCACATCTGCTTGCAGCTGATCTTCTACTCCAGTGAGACACAGCAATTCCATTTCTCGCTCCAAACTCTCTACAACAGCAGCAACCTTCAGGTTTCTATCATGTATGCTCAACTTTGCTTGGTTATATCGACTCTGTTTGCACAAACACAAAATCACTTAAGAGTTTGCTATGACTCAAAGTATACATTTAGTCTACCGATCAGTTATAATATAGATTCCTTAGGCTAAATGTTTGCCTTTAAATATCTTTAATGAACAACAAGAGGAAAAGAGTGAATTTTACTTTACACCCAATGTTATACGTGTTTTTTTCTGACAAATCACCTCAAGAGAATGTCTTCTGAAGAACTATTAAAAATTAGGCATCACAGCATCTAAGCAGGAACTGTCCTTACCTTTGAGAACAAGTAGATTTTTTAGGTCATGCTGAAGCTACAGAATTAACATTACACTCGCTTCTGGGACAACACTGTCCAGTCCCATAAAGCAAAACACTACCCTATGTATGACTGCAGAACAATCGCTAACAAATGACAAAATCCCTACTATATGGTGTGCCATACCTCAACCACCGGTATTTTAAATATGCATAACCTTTTTTGCCACCTTAATAGAATAAAAAGAGAGGAATGTTTCCCTTGAAGTGACTTAATATGGTGAAGCACAAGATCACTCTGTCCCTTCATACCTCAAAATCTTGATACTGTTCTTCAGTGAGTGATTTTTTGGCAACAACCAGCGTACGCAGTCCTTCTCGTGCCATATTGCCACACTAAATGGACCAAACCACAGTATAGTTATGCAACTATTCAACCGCATGTACACGTTTTACACTGTATGCTAACAGGGGATATCTGTACTATAACTTTTCTTTAGACTCTTAGATTATTTTGGAGAAGCCACAAACAGAATAAAAAGCAATTATACTTCAGGTCCCCCAAATGAAGTGGTATGCTATTGGTAAGCAAATTAGATTTCCTCCCCTAGTCTAAAGAAAATCTCTTTTAGGTAGAAGATTTAAAATAAATTAAAGCTATTTTTGAGGCACATAACAGAGCTACATTTTCTTTTTCCACTGAATGTACCTCTTATCAGAAAAATAGCTACACATTAAAAATAGCCATGGAATACCATGTCTTAATGAAAAACAAGGCTGTCCAGTGCAAAACACTTATTGATTTGACCTCATAAAGCTAAATAAATTAAACAAGTATTTTACAATTAATTGTGCATCATTATCGCCAAAAGTAATTTTTATGACATTTTGTTAGGTCTTGAGGGAGTTTAATTTATTCATGTCCCCGAATAAATCAAACTGCCCTGCAGCAGATATTGATTCATATTGCCAATACCATTATGAACATACATGGTGTAATCATTGTATTAACATATTGTCTGTATGTAGGGTCAAAATAAGATGATTGCTGGTACCTACTAGAGCCACACAGTGAAAAATATTAATCAGTTTTGAAATTCAGTCCTAGCTATATTAAGTTTAATAAATGTGGCAAAAAACTATTTCAATTTGGCTACAACCCTTATTAAAGTTTGTAATTCATAATCATGCCTCACTGTAGAATTTGATAAAACAAGGGCATTTCAGTATAAATAGGTTTATAGCAAAATACTTCTCAGAAGTAATTAGGTTTTATGTGAAAGGTCAGTCAATGAAAACCAAATTTCCTTGTTTTAAGTAGGAACGTGTTCTGCTATGACTACCAGCTTTGCTTTTGCTGTAGGTTATTCAAGAATTGGAAATAATTCTAAACCCTTAAAACCCATTCAGAATATATGTAACTGAACTTCAAAATCCATTACTGCATTGGCTCAGGTTCTCCTTTAAACCTATTCCAACAAGACCTGATATTTTTATTTTTAATTTTTAAAAAATTTACATTTTTATAAACTTTGATTTTGTTTCTTACCTCTTCTTCTAACCAATCATTGTACTGTACAATAGTGGACATTGCAACATCTGCACCCTTCATGTAGAATGTAATTTCTCCTGAAGATTCATCCTAACATTTTACAAAAGAAAGAGAGGGGGGAAAAAAACCAATCTGTTTATACATTCAAAACAATTACCTACCAATAACCTCATTGTCTTTTGAAGTAGACAATGGATTATCATTTATAAAAGATGAAGTACCTTGCCAAGAGGTGGGTAAGTTGTACTAGTTGATGTTAGTACTTCCAATGACATCTGATTCCATTGAGATGCGTATTTCTCATACAAGAGAATCAGTTCTAACTGAAGTCAATGTAACAGATTCTCAGCATCCCTAAAATGCCCGTCTAAGTTTTAAAATATCACTGTTATGCCCTCTCTAACTACTATTTTATTTGGTGGCACATGCTATCTAGCCCACAGCACAAGGTTGCTCTGTATCTTTGAAATACCCAAGTAATTAAAAGTTTACGAATAGCTTCGTGTAAATGCTTGTTACAGATGTTTTAATGATGAAACATGAATTGTATATTCAGAGAATTCACACGCAGGCAAATATAATCCAAATCAGGAGCTTCTGAGGTACAGTCTGTCGCAGAAGGAATGGATTAGTCTGCTCTGCAAGCTTCTTAGAGTATCTTTGAACATGTCACTGTTAAACAGACTCTTAGTGCCAACCTCACCTAATGAAACACAGACTTGCCAAGGTCTCTCCAGACCTGTGCATGCACATATGCTGCCTGAAGTATCCTTGCCTAAGGCTGATGGCATGCCTGGCTTGTCATCACAGGCAAATAAAAAATGAGATGAGTTTGACACCTATTTAATTGGGACTTGGCACTGATCTAACCTTCTAATAATGTTGTCTGACACTGTTTTGCTACAGTGTCTGATTTTAGGTAGGGAAAAGACATAGAAGTATGTAGCATGTATGGCTTAACATACGCAGAGGTTTAAACCTGCCTTTTAGCATGTTGTTGTGGCTTCCTTTCATCTGAGGTTTTAATGACCATTACTATGCTCCCAACTGGGCATCTAGGAGACAACCAAGCACATAACTTATAAATCTTAGACCCTGTGGGTTGTGCTGTGTATGTATGCCAGTTCAGATATCAATACTGGGTCTGGAAAAGCAGCAGCACTAATAGTATCTATACTACTGCTAACTACTACTGTAAGCCATTTCAGCCATTAATTTATCCTTTGAAGAGGCAACATATTTTGTATGAAAGAAACAAATGGAAAATTAAAAACAAAAGCTTAAAGGCAACTTGCAGCATCAGAGGCTAAGTGTGAAGTAGTGAAATTAAAATATTCCTATGAAAGAGAAGGCTTCTTCCTTTACAACAAAGCTCTCTGCAATATCAGGTTAGCCTGATTTTTCTACAGTTGCTTGTCTAGTATTTCTTGTGTACCTGTGTCAACGGTATACTTTACATTCAAATGGGAATCTTGTGAAATGCATTCCCTGAAGGATCAATTTTCTATTAAATTTTACAGAAACAAACATTCAGTAATAACATCTTTTGAGAAATAAACCCCCCCCAAATTACCCTAACTATGATCCCCATGCGTTTGCTCTCAGAAGTGAAGGGAAAGATCTGCAGAATATAGTACGTCAGAATGTGTCCACCAGGGGTCTTCAGCTGCATTGAGGTCAAATCCCTGTTAACCAGAGTGAGACCGACACTCTCTGTCCACTGCACCAGAGCTACCTAAAGAAAGGAAAAAAGAACAAAGAGAGAGACATGTTTTAAGTGTGAAAGGTCTATTATAACGTTATATAAATTAGGCTAAAGCCAAACAACTGTTGCTAGGGTAAAAGTCTGAAGTCTTCCAAGGATCTAGGAAAAAAATAATGTGAGTAGCAGCAGACTAAGTACAAAATCTTAATACATCAAATTAGTATTTTCCTTCAGAAAGCTTACAAAAGATTCATATGAAGAATATAAAAATTTATTTGAACTTAGTCCTGCAAATGAGGTATTTAGAATATATTGTTCAGAAATGACAGTTCTAATTAAAAAAACATATATATTCAACAATACTTAAAGGACATCCAGTAGAAATTATGCAAAACCAGAATGCAATTTCCATACCGACAACACCGCTATGTAAGTAAAAAATTTGGGGAGTATTTCCATATTAAACATTTTATTAGATCTACAATTACATGCAAGTTTAGACACTGTAATATGTAGTAAATAGATATGCAAAGGATCTTATTTTTAACTTACTTTGTTCACTTGCATGATTTTATTACTTTGTTTCAACAACATTATAATTGAGTTCTTACCATATCAAATGAGATGGAAATGAAGCTTACAATACTGCATCGCACAAACACACTTGTGAAAGTCCCTTTTACAAACCCAGAAATGATGCATTATACAATAATCACTATTAGCTACCACTGCATGGCATCTTAAATGCATGGAGGTTCGCTTTTTTTTTTTAAATTTTGCTGCTTTGAAGTGCATGACATCTAGCTTCTGCTTTCTTCTATGTTATGTTTTAATTAACGCACTAGGTATTTTTTTATATAAAAGCCATATGCCATATCTGAATGGGAAGTTTCTGATTTAAAAAAATTCTCCTCCTGAATTCTATTTTTATTTTTCCAAACACTAACCATTATTGGAAACCAGGTTTTTAAATTACTAGAAAGGTAATTATAATGAAGTTCACATGATTTTTATGGAACCTGCCTCTGCTATTAACCTCAGATAAAATGGAAAAAAAAAAAAGGAAGCAGTCTGATAAAAGACATGCAAGTAGTAAAAACCCTACACAAGTTCAACAGACATGATGACTAATGCTCACTAAGAATTTCACCCAAAGAAAGTAAATCACCATAGCTTCTATAAAAATTTAAGATTGGAAAAAAAATTTGTGAACCCCTAAGAAACCCTAGTAGTGCCATCTGTGTGGGCATCACCAAATGAAAGTGCAGCGAGATGCAGTTACAGAAGAGAAAAGAGCACACTTTGAAAAGCACCATTGTAAAAATCTCAAAAATCACAGGAAGTCTTTTTTTGAGATTGTACCATATAAGCTGTAAATGAGCCAATACTCCCAAGGTTAATTTTCAATTTTCACAGTGAAAGGTTACTATTACATTCTGACCTGTAAATTGCATCTTGCTACTAATACCCTATCATCTCATTTGTGTCCCTCTGCAGCTAGGACTTAAGTGTTCTATATTTGGTGACTCACATCTGTTTATTCTTTCGTTTATGCTTGGCTTCACCTACCATCTGAATTAGCATTTTGCAGCACAGTCATTTTGGATTCTTATACCTGGCCTACACAAAACTGCATATAATTTTTTCCTTTTAAATTGATCAGTGCAAATACCATAGCAGAAATAGTCAATAAGGCTCAAGAGTCAAATAGATGCCTAAAAGGCAACCGAACAAACTTGAGAGCAAGACATTAAGTTTGACTCTTGTCATTCAAAATAAATTGGAGCAGCTAGACCTCAACAGCATCGAGAACAACATAGCCAGATCCTACCGTTAAATATCTGAAGCTTTTAGAATATACAAATTAAAAAAAAAAAGTATTTCACAAGTGGCATGAAAATCTAAATTATACATATTAACAAATAAATATAACTGAATGGCTGGCTATACAGAGTTCAGAAAAAGGATTCTTGGGTAAGCCTCTCTTCTTGAGGTTTCCCCTCTGTTAAGTATTTTTATCCTCAATACGTTTGTGAAACCTTACATTAAAGTGGTCTTGCAATACTGTGCATACATCAAGAACCCCTAGAATGCCAGGTAAATGCAGCAGCTGTGGCTTCTACAGAGCTTGACATACTGGATGCAGTCAGATAAAGCAGTCAAAGGTTGGACAAGCACAAAAGTCTTCGCTGGTGAAGCTACCATTTTGCTTTACAAAAAATCCATTCTAATTATAATATTTATTTGCCAATAACCATTAATTTCCTAACACACACAGATGAAATGTGTCAGGTTTCCTGAATCCAGGTTAGGGACTTATTTGGATATTTTGTGGATCTTGTCTGGCTTATCACCAAGCTTCCTTTCTACAGAAACTTGCTGCCTGGGAGACAGAAGTACATTGGGAGACAGAGGGTCCTCCCACTACTGTGACACAGGTGTGCACCTGAGCCCACTAACTGTGCGGTGCTCCCAGAACAGGTAATGTATGTAGGTGGAGTCAGAGAGCTTCTGTGGTTTCTAACTTGCTAGTTGTCCTCCCCCTCAGTAGCAATCCAAAGGGTAAAGACAGCTAATCCACCTCTCGCATCACAAGGTCAAACTCACAACTTCCAATTTAGGAATGAAGGTAGCAAATGCCTGCACTATGAAAAAGAAATGCAACAGATCTAACAAAAGCTACTGAGAATCACCTCTTGTTTAGTGTTTCTTACTCAAAATCTTTCAGACATTTCTATTCACCACACAGCCACCGTTGAGCTCTGGTTGCCTCTGCCAGCAGTCTCTCTCCACTAGAGGCCACCCGACCCTCAGAGCTTCCGTAGAGTTCGCAGCCCCAGATATCAAACTCTTCAATTACCAGAGCACAGATTTCCATTCAAAGTCAAATTCAGAGACCTCAAAAGGACACTCCCTCAACTCCAGCAGTAACTGCGTGACCCACCACGTAACCTACAGCAGTATCAGCTCAGGAGGTAGAAGCAGCTTCTCCAAGCAGGACAGTGTGTTTAGCTTAGTTGCCTGAGGAACACGTGTTGTCTTGAGAGGCGCATGAAGGGGGGAAAACTTCAGAAGCGCTGTTGTTACAGACCATAGCAGCCCTGCATACTAATTCCATGTTTTGGGGACATAATCATCCCATTTGTTTCAAAATGTTCATTTACAGAACTAAATCAAAACAAGCAGCTTATAAATATCTTGGGTAGTTTCTTGAAAGTTCTGTAAAGTACATAAGGTTGTTAAGCAACAATGATACAGTTACCTATTTTATCAGTCACAAAAACCTAAGACTAAGAGTCAGGAAAATGAATAGTTAAGGCCTTCATAAACCCCATATCAAGCACAGAAAAAAACCCCAAATCATTATTCCTGTTGTGGATTCAGAACTGCATATTTAATTACAACATTAGACTGATTTTAACCTAAAATAAATACTAATCAACAATTTTTAAAAACTTTAGAAAACATGTAGGCCACAAAGAATTTGGTATATTTAATTTTATTGTAAACCAATTACATTCTAAATTATTTTTTTCAACTATGGCAAAAAAAATGCCAACTTTTTTTGTTTCATATTTAAGGAAAATATCTCTTCTACAACAAGTTCTATGAGCATATAACTCTCATTTAATAACTCCAATGAAAATAATTATGTGTCACAAAATGCTACAAATATCTAAGCACATAAGTCAATAGTCAAAATTAAGGCAAACATGTAAGATGAAACAGATTGTCCATAGAAAGCATTTAAAGGTACAGCCTTTATTTACTTTCAACTCTGAGGATGAAATAGTTAATTATCTCCCTGCCCTATCAAATAACAGGAGTTCGTTTCTCTCTGGAGTGGTGTTAGATAGTTTTAGGCCATTCAATCAGTATGTATGGGACTGTTCCTTACATAGCCCAACTCAAAGCCCATCTCTGAATTCTCCTGACCTTTCCCTGTGAGAGTGAACAATTTACACAAAGAAGGGCACCCTCTCAGATTAACATCTTCCTTAGCTTCCTCTGGACCAACAGGAAATATCACTTATCACCCAGCTGTCTTTCTTACTAATTTTCAGTTTGGGGAACTGCAACACTGAGTCCCTTTGCTTTGTGGAAGAAATCTAACTACCTCTAGTTATTTGTCATCTTGGGAGCATCATGGCAAGAAGTCATCCCAGTTAAAGAAAACCTGATATGGTCACTTGAAAAAATTAAACTCACCTTGCCTTTGGGCACATAGGGTTATAAATCCACAAGGTGAGGTACTCGAAGCACCCTGCTGAATCCTTCAGACCTTCAGTTACTGGATCAATCCTAAAAGGCTGTTACTGCTTGGCAGAAGACGAAAAAAATGCCCTAAGGCTGTTCTTGCTTGCTTTAGATACTACATCAATCAGGACTGGAACATACAAACCACCATACTATCTACTGCTCCCTTTAAATTCTGGGCTGTTTGAAACTTTAGCTGGCCTTAGGAACCTAATCCACTAATTTTGTTTTTTATAATAGAATATTTTGAGAGAGAAAGGAGAAGTAAAAAAACCAAAACACCACAAAACCAACAACTCACCCCACTCTTAGCTTGGATAAATTGAAACAGAGATTGCATACTTACTTGACTCAAACATAACCTTTTATGAATCAAGACAGAATAGCAAAAAAATATTCAAAACCCTATTTAGATTGAAACTGTCAAGGCCCTAACTGCACCCTTGTTCCTAGCAGTTTAACCAGCTGCATTCAAGGCCAGCTCTCTGTTAAGAGCTGTTATGAAGAAACAGCTCGAAGAAGCCTTCATGGAAGCTGCCCTCCCCCTTTCACTTGGCTCTCACGCTAGGTCCTGCGAGAGCTACACTGCAGTCATGTCGCAGCTATGCCCACACTTGGCCACGTACCCCGCTGACCTGGCCCCGATAGGCAGACGCAACCTCCTGGCTTTGGACCTGCCTCACGGCCATGAACTTTTCTTGTGATCACTAGACTGTGGCTAATGCTGGTTACTGTCTCGGGACCTGGTCCTGACTTAATGATTTGACTTCTTGGCTTGAATTCAGACATGCCTCATCACTACAGACCTGTACAACAATCTATACTCTTGACTGTCTCTGGTTTCCATCATGGGACATGCTCTTTTCACCTTGCTTGCATGTTGTGGGGCTGTACACCTCATCACGGAGGCCGCTGGCTCTAGAGGCTTGGCTATCATGCTCAGCTCCTGGCCTCCCTTTCCCTGCGGGCCAGTCTGCCATTCCCTAGCAGAAATATCTAACTGCTCAATACTTAGGAATTGTTGCTTAAAACGGTTTATGACCAATTAATTGCCACTTTCAACATACAATATTATCTTTTGAGTAACATCAGTTTAAAAAAAAAGATCCACTGCCTCACAGTTGGTGTTGGTAGCTCTTCTCCACCCTGTCCAGCAGTTTGGGAGATCACCCACAGGTGTGCTGACAGCTTTTCTGGAGCCATGCTACAAACCTGACCCACTTAAAGTGGAAAAATGACCCACATAAATAAAAGCTTCAAAGGTTTTGGCATATAAGAGGGAGCAATTTGTAGGGTGAGAAAGAAGGACTAGGGATGGAAATTTTGTAAGCTAGTTTTGCTGCTTAGAAGAATTCTCATGTAACCAACCTTCATTTATTTCAGAGTATTTAAGAGCACCTTCACTTCAGACAATAAGATCTACTTTCAAAATCAGGTTGCTGTGTAAGGTATAGAGCCATTATACGTGTGGTATTTTGAAGTTAAGGCTATTGGTTTGGAAACAGGGAAGAAGCAGTGAGCTTTCTTTTTCCCCACTGAGTGTTCCCAAGGGTTTCTGTTTGGATTGTTCAACAGCAACTCACATATGTTTCTAATCAGCACTGGTTTGTTTATATTTATAAACAATGATCTGATAACTAGCATTTGCAGTCCATCACTTTTCATCGAGAAACTTCATAATTAAAATAAAATTATTAACTTAAAAATACAGCTTGATCATGTGAAAAAACTGCCGATCAATATTCAAGACAAGCTATGGAGTAGTTATTCTTTGTGGGTCTCGAAGGTCATGAAAGTGATGGTTTTATGCTACTGAGTGATTTGCTTTTCACAATACATTGACAAAACAACACAATTAGTCTTGCTTCAATAAGCACACACAATAAAATGAATTAAACAATACAACACGTCTCATACATTACAGCTTCACTTTTGTAAACACAAAAGCTGCTTCACTAAGGGCATATCATTTCCTTGTCTGTTTTTAAATGACTGGCTTTGTATCCTTGTAATTAATTTTAGCAACTCTGTTATCTCTGGACAGAAACGTTGGAATTAAATAACTGACCACACTTCAAGGTAGTATTTAAATATTCAAAATCCTGGAATTAGAAATGCTTGGGAATATGACAGTGCAGGACAAAGCACAACCAATAAATAGCTGGTTTATGAGAGTACGCGGTCATTAAAAATCGTGACTGATCAATCTCTTCTGACCAGGGGGAGCAAAGGTCTTCAAAGGCTCCTGTTCATAGCATGCCCCTGAACTGCTTGGGTCTGTGACCTCTGAACTCCATTGCTTTACCTACTTAGCTTATATCCTTTTATGATTGTTCATTACATTAAGGTAGCTGGCTTTCTACAGATGAGCTGAACCCACACCTATGATGGCCAAGTAGGAGCTGTTTTCATTTTTTTTCAGTGAGTTTTCAGTGAATGTTTATCGTTTGCTATGCTACAGCTGTAGAGGACAAGTGACAGACAAATGAAACTTTCCACTCTTTCAGAGAAAATGAAATATTGATCACTTATCATAAGAAACAAAGAGCCTGGCATAACTAGGGTTCACATTATGAATACAAAATCAGTTACTTATCTCAGGTTACTCTAACAATAGATAAATACATCTTTTATGATGAATGTACCTACTTCTAAATGTGCATACTTCGTTATGGTTATATTTTATCTGTATGTGGATGCGCACATACATACACAGATGTGAAGAATTTCAAATGAATTCCTCAAGTCAATTCATTAAGTGTATAGTGTGTCAACGCATTACTAAACTGCTTCTTATAGTTTCCTACATGGAAGAATAGTTTATACTTATACATTGTTCTCTGCTCTTTATATGCTATGGTGATATTATGCAATATTATATAAGGCAACAGACAACTGAGCAAATAACATCCTTCAAAAGACTGCAATCAAGCCAGACCCATAACCAAAACCTAAGAGAACAGAGTTGTAATGTTGAGAAAGTACAATGCATAAAACTGGTTAAGTCTATTAAATGATAATGTTGCTTATTAACCAAATATGTTGTGATAGGTCAGTGCTGAGGTTAAACAGAAAACATCAATTGAACCATTTCCCTAAATAAAGCTCCAGGGTGCAATATTCAAAGCACTTTATTCAATAAAAAATGCTTTTAAAATGGTACTTTGGTGATTGGGAAACATTGGCATCATCCGTCAACCTAACTGCAGGAAAGTTCAATAAGCTAAATAATGAACCATTTACATTATTTTCCTTAGGCTCCAGTGATTTGCAAACATTGCATCAATAGAACTCTTTAAAAAATTATGATAAAGACCTGCTAGTCTTTCAACTCTTAGGCTTTTTGCTGTCATGCTGCAATTTTTATGCTGTTTAAATGTTCTTTGTAGCTTCATCTTTTTATAAGACTCCATTTAGCAACAATTTCTCATTATATTAAAGCATATTTGTTCAATATAATTTTACCACTGTTTCAAGTATTATCTTTGAGAAACGAAAAGGAAATTTACTGCTGTCTGTTCTACGATACAAGTTTTTCATTTCACTGTCATACAGTTTGAATGTACAAGTCGAGATGATAAAAAAAAAATCATTATTAAAAGGATACCTGTGCCTTCTCTTCCTTGAAGCACTAACAGTTTCTTTGTTGCTGATTTCCTCTTCCACTTCCCCTTCTACCCTGAGTCCCAGATCTGTTGTATTAGCACTTAATCAACTTTCTTTTCCTCCTTCCAAGGTCAAATTCCCTACTGTCTTCCCAGGGCACCACCTGCATAATTCTCAGGTCTTACAGCTGTTTCCTTTAGCAAGTATGGTAGAAGTGCT
The DNA here is from genome assembly GCF_964289735.1 of Phaethon aethereus. Classification (NCBI taxonomy): domain Eukaryota; kingdom Metazoa; phylum Chordata; class Aves; order Phaethontiformes; family Phaethontidae; genus Phaethon; species Phaethon aethereus. The sequence goes on along the minus strand of NC_138582.1, from coordinate 105,149,422 downwards.
CTTTATGGTAATATTTTCAGGCTCCAAACAGCTGAATGAATATACAAAAGCTCACAGGGAGAGAAGAGCAAGTGGGAGAAAAAACTCACATAGTCTCTCTCAATTGCATGTCTTCTCATCTGATTTAACACCTTTGGCTGTTAAAGCAGAATGTTTACTTCATCCAGAGGTGTCATCATATCTTCATAGGTAGATACTTGCTCATGCAGTCTTTCATTATATTTAGTAATACCTCATAGGCTCATTACACTGATCTATTTAGTGAATATGAATATATGTGCATATGAAAATTTGTACACATATGTGCATAATGCAAGTCATTACACACCTACACTAAGGAACTATATTTACAGTGTATCTCTGGCATAAACAAATGCACTTCCAGCATTCTTAATCCATAACGCAGATCAACCCACACCATATAACACCCCATATTGTATTATGGGTTACTGATTTTAGCCAGAGAGCAGTGTCTCAAGTCCTGCCTAGAGTTTATTTTTAAAAATGTTCTGACTGCTACTTTTTAATCACTGAGAACCAGCCACTCCTTTACATTCTACATTCCTTTGACACTATGAACTGTGTTTATAGCATCTGAAATGCATGTAATGCCTGCTAGTTTGGTACTATGTGAAGACAGACTTAATTTTATTTCTTGCATTCCTAAAAATACTTGTTATAGACCTGTTACTTTTAGCAATTACAGTGTGCAGTTTGAATTGCTAAAGTTTTGTTAGTATGGTGATATATTGTGTTATATATGATATGGTGATTTATATATATGGACATATATTATATGGTGATATATTAGACATGTAAACCAAACACATACCAAGAATAATAGGCTATGCCGTGGCAAGATAAGGTTTGTGGAAGAAATATTATCTTGTATTAGATCAACTTGTATAGCTAGGAAAATACACTGGCTTTCAGATACACACTCCCTTCTTCACATCTTACAACCTTGTTTTGATATGAAAAAGCTACTGTGGCTACACCACCAACAGTACATACAAGTTTCAGACACTTTTAGAAATTCTTTAAAACAGACACCCTTCAATCTGCTCACTTTCAGAGGAAATACTCCGTTTCCCTACACTACTGTCTCAAGTACATACATGTTTTGTTAAAGTGAAAGGGCTATAAGATTTTTTTATGCTTACTTTGCAGTATCTTCAAGCTTGAGCTTTCTCTCTCTCTTCTAGTATCTTTTTAGATTGAATTTTATGGAATCAATTTAGGCCTCAAAACAGGATTTTTTGGAACAGTATCTCAAATCCACTGAAAGCAGTGGGATTTGCTTAAAATTTGGATGGAAGTCAAATGCATGTTTTTATTGAAATAGAGTTTTAAATTTGTGATACACTTAATGCAATTTTGACTGAACCCTGAAGGTTATGAAGCTGCCTAGGGTTTGCAGCTCAAAAGCTTTTCTATAGGAGTATCTGAGGGTGGGGTTTTTTTCTTCCTGTCAAGATTCTATACATTCCACTAAATGGTAGTGTCTCTAGCTAATGTACCTGGTTGTCCACCACTTATAGCAGTTTCATATTCCCTTTTGCATGTATATGCTGTGATTCATACATGGATTAATGTTTTCAGAATACACCTAAACTTTAATTGCAGTACTCAACACAGTATTGATCCCAAAGCACTGACTTCACAGATCTTTTAGTCAAATAATTGAAAACAGTTTCATGTAACAACCAAATGCCAGATCTTTCCTACTGCTGTACAGGAAATAAAACCATCTTACCGCTAATTTTAAAGAAACACCAGGCCAAAACACTCTTCTTTCACAATTCTACTCTTTTTAACTTAGCTTATCCTGGTTTTTTATGAGATATGAATTTTTTCACCCTTGCATACTAACCTCATCAGGGCTGGAAGCCTGGTAAGTTCGATTTTCATCGCTGAAGTCCTGATCCACCTCTGCATATTCTGTTTCTCCAGACACACCAGCCCGAGATTCATACACTGGGGTCACATTGTGGCACAGTGCAATGGCCTTCACTGCTTCGTGTATCCGACTGCTGACACTCTTGCGAACTTTGGGTGCAGACGACTGAGGTTTCCTAGATGGTGTTGAACTCGTGCTGTTTCCAGTATTCTGAGAGTGCACCTTTAAGATCCAACACAATGAACAGTATAAACAAAGTTCAATAACAGAAACAAAATATGAATACTAATACATATATCCTATAGTTCCCTTTACAAAGGTTCATAAATGAGAAGGATAGCAACTATTTATTTTGTATAGCCTACTGTTAACTCATTCAGTTTGTGATTCACAAAAATCCTCATCTACTTTTCTGTAAAACTAATACAATACATAACTGTGTGTTCATCACCTGGCATTTGTAGTCAGATTTCAGTAACAGAGCTGGCAGACAATTGAAAAATGTGAAATTAAAACAAGTATGCAGTAAAAGGAGTGAATAGGCTGACTGGATCCTGCAGAACTTCCTCACTTCAGAATTTACCTTTTTCAGTGATTGGTCACAATAGTCCTTCAATATCCTTTACATTCCATGAATTATTTTTTAAAGAGTATTTAAGCTGGCAACCAACTGGACGAATTCAGAAATGCCAAAATAAAATTGCAAGGGTGGTGTTTTGTTGTTATCATCTGCAGTCTCTGTCACCTGTGTACATTCAAAGGCCGGAAACTCCAATGCCACCAAATTGAGACAAAAATGTTTTCTTTCAAATCTTTACCTAAGTGCTGTATTTTAAAGACCACCACATTGGTACAGAACAAAAGAACAAAAGCAAGTATCATCGTTAAGTATAATATTAGGAGTCATTAAAATAAAATATTGCTGGTTTAATTTACAGCCTACACAATTTCTATATTATTTGTGAACTAATACAGTTTGTATGCTTTTGCTGCAGGCTGAAATTTGTTTGTCCTTACAAGAATGCAATAATCTAAGAAAATAATCATGTAAAATAATAGTTTGACACATATTTGAAGATCACATTACTGTTGCATAACCACTAAATTAGCACTATTTTAAGTTATCCTTCAGAAGTGCTCAAGCACGATTGAATTAATCTTTGAAGTATTATATGTTTATAATTAGTTGAAAATAAGTGGGTTAGGTTTGTGGGGGTATTAGGGTTTGTTGTTTTGTGGGGGGGTTTTTTGGGGTTGTTTAGGGGTTTTTTTGTGGGTTAAGTCAGCACATTAAATATCTAAACAGTACTACCAAAGGCTCTTCTGTTCACTCCAGGGTAACTCAGAAAACCTCTTCAGAAACCATGCTTTTTTCCTCCCGACTGCAATCTGCTGAACCGTGAACATTCTGCCCATCAAATTACAGTGTTGTCTAATAAAGGGTTTAACTTTCTGCTCATCTGGCACTGCTTTTCAGCTACTGCTTTAAACCTCTGCATTTGCATTCTGCTAACGCTGATGCCATTACAGCCGCAAATAAATTAAGCTGATTTACTCCTTCTGAATTATGTTATGTTTATTGATGCTTGTATAATTTAATTTCACACAAATTCCATTAAAGATTATGCCCTCTATCACAAAATGCTTCCAGTGGGGAAATATAATCAGGTTATAATAGATTTGTGTGTTACATTAAGATGACAATAGTCTAGTAGGTCCACTGTAATAATAAAACAGAACACAAACAAGGGATAAAATCAATGTCACACAAGAACCACTGCCTAGCTAACTGGCAGCTTCTATTATCATAGATTAAATAAAAACCTCACCAGACTTTTTCAGACTGAAACAATTGTTTAATAGTTGCTTGTTTTGTTACTGAGACTCCTTCATTTTTCTGTTTTAAAGAGTTGCTACCAACACACACATAATTAAAACATTATTTAAACATCAAGTAGTGTTGTATAAAGCTGAAAAAAAGGAAGTTCCAAGAAAATTCTTTTCATCATCTACTGACATCAAACGTAGAGTTGGGAAATCTTTTCCCACAATTGAAAAAAAAAAGCTTCCCTCACATTTCTTACTTCTTTTAAAAATTTCAGTGCCAAATATGTTACAGTTATTAAAAACATAATTAACCATGGGTTCCACTCATTACATTTTACAGCAAACTAGTACAAGCTTTAAGCAAGTGAGAATCCCAGGAATCAGGCAATTCTTTTCAGACAGCATATGTAACCACAAAATATGAAAACAGTGTTAATGAATATGCCTCCTCTAGAAGACTGGTCCTTAGTTGTCACTCACTCAGACCTTGCTGTGCCAGCTCAAGACTGTCAGTTAATATTATTTATTGCTACAGTTGTTACTGTGAATACCCTAACAACCCATTACAACAAAACTACGATTGGGTGATTTTTATAAACATAGTCATGTAGCAATTACTTTCAGTAGCCCATTCCGAACCAAATCAGAACTGCTGATCTTTAGGTAAAAGAGCTCCATATCTCACTTCCAAGGCACATTATTGCATCTCAGTTCATGATGTACCTACTAAGAATTAAGTTGAAACAGATTTACCCAAGGAAAAGGAATTCAAGGAGCGGGTTTGTTGATCTGTTTAGATGGGAAATAACACAGAAGTTGAAGTTGCAGGCTAAAAACTTAGAACATACATTGCTTATTCACTGCTTTCCCTCCTGCCTCGCTTCCCAAAAGCTACGTATTATTAACGAAGTTCAGCGTGGTGTTAAACAGTTACCTTTTAGTTTTTTATTTTTATTTTAAGCAAATGAGAAGGAAGCCATAGTTCAAAACACAGCATAACTAATGATTCCAATCAATTGTTGATCCCACAATCCTTTTACAAGAGAAAATGAGGACACAGACAAGGAGGTCAGTCTAGAAACTTAACTGGGTCAGCCAATCATGTTTATGCATCCAAGTTAACTATGGAAAATAACTTTTTATATAAAGTTTTATTGTCATACTGTACATAACATATGGAAATATTAGTTAACCTATCATTTATTTCCTCTTCTATAAATTTTTTTCTTTTTTTGTTTCAAAGAATAGAAATTAAAAATAAAGTAAAAAATCCTCCTTAATCTCAGAGTGGAATCAGGTGCTTAGAAAGGTTTGCAGAAAGTACCCAAATAGTTTAAATACATGGGAGATGCAAGCAATGCTTGCTGAATTCCATCTTCCTCCTTCATCCCACAACTGACCCACGGACAGACAGACAGAGCCACAATCCTCTTGTACACTTTTTCCAGACCAAGCACTCTTATATACCAGAGGAACACTTTGCTCTGAAGCAATATGGAGTTTTACATTTCCTCCCCCCACCAGTTTTATGCTGTTTGCAATCATCTTAATTTTTTTAAAAACACTTTTTAGATATGCCTTTATAAATTTTATTTTGACAACTATTTCTTCACTTTTTGGTTATACCAATTGATGTGCCTTTTCAATGTCTGTTCTTGATGAGTATCTTCAAAGATATAATTACTGTTCATCTTGTTCTGGACACTTGCTTGTAATTTGTAGACTCAGTAATGAATAGCTTACTCTTAGATGATTTGCCAGGAGAAAGACTGCACTGCACAGACAGGTTAACACAGATTTCTGCCAGTGGGGAACAGAAAAGTAAACTCCTTTAAGTGGGTATATAGGAGGAATCAGGAAAGAACTACGTACTGTCTCACATTTTTCCCTTTCATCACATCTGTTAAGAGATACCTACAAACAGAAGAACTCTCATAGCACCTCAAATTTCTAGACATAATCAGTAACAATAATGCTTCAGTGCTGTTAAAAAGAATATCAATATTAAAGGTAAATAATTTATGAAATAAGATACCTGTGAATAAGAGTTTATAATATGACTCTGAATTTCATCCATTGTGTCTGTTCCATAGGACACAGTACCTAGGTGGAGGCGCTTAAATATCATCTCATTCTGTGTAAGTGTTCCTGTAATAAAGAAGTAGTATATCACAAAGCAGCAAAAAATAGCATGAGAAGGCCACAAAAAAACCCTCAAAATCTTTCTTTTGGAAAGAAGGAACGAATCATGAGCTAGCGTCAGTTTAGTTAATTAAAGGAATGCTTGTGGAGAAAGATCAGGATTAGTCATACTGGAAGAAAACATTGGTTCCACCTTCAGGCTGACTCTGCCAACACAACTAAATATACAGTCTCAAAAAAAGACAAAAACTTTTCATATGAAAGATAGAAAATGCAATATCTGGATTGTGGATGTAACTGACTTTTAAAAGCCAATGCAAGAGTTTGCACCATGTATCAAAAAATCTAAAGCAAAAAATAACAACCTCCAAGCCCCAAAAATTCATACAGATACCCCACTTCATGTACGAAGGCAGACATTCTGGCAAATGGGCACATTCAACATTATCTAGAGTTAGTCATTAAGACCTAACATCACTTCCAAATTTGACAGATTTAGCCTCCAACCACTGTTTTCACAGCTCGCTTCACATTTGTAAGAAACTATAGGGTGTCAGTCACAGACTGACACTTGGCGTCCACCTCTGCCAACTAGTCACATCCTCTGGTTTGGAAAAACTCTAATTGAGGGGTAGGGGCTTCAGCCTTCCATGATGGGGCACATCAGGCAAAAAGAGGTCACTAACTGCCTAGCTTCCCATAGTCAGCTCACAAAAGACTATTTTCATAATGGCCATTCCTAAAACTTTTTTTCTATGGTTACTCAGCTGAAGTGAAATTAATATGGCATAAAGCTATTCTTATATTTAACTACACAGTTCTGGGTCATTAAAATACATAAACCCGGTTATTTAAAAAAAAAAAACAAACCCAAAACATGGTACCAAAAGTGTCATTCTTGAAGCTTCTATGATGTTATTAATATGGAGGATATGTTAACTATCTATAAATTAAAATTGCAGAATATTTCATATTAATTGTATTTATCTAGACTATTGTAGTATCATCTCTGTGTCCCAGTATGCACAGTAAGCCACAAGAAGAGAGAAGACTAAATGCATGACATATGCTATAATTACTATCTGGAAAACAGACCTGTTTTGACAGTTAGCATCCAGATTATGCATCCAATAGGGCTAGAACCATCAGTGATCTTCAAAGATTTGGTAGGGCTGTAGAAGTCTCCTTTCTTTCTGTTATACTTGAGATGTCTACCGCTCCTACTCCGTGGTAGCATCCGTACAGTGACACTTCATCTCAATTGTTGTATGATCATACTGCACTATCAAACCATGTCTTCCTGTATTACCAGCACTAGATGATCATTCCAAATTCCCCCTCTACCATTAATAAATGATGCTTCCCATTCACTTTTCTTTACATGTTGTTGAGGATTTTTTCCCCTATAGTCATATTATTTGAATCTTTAGAAATATTTAAAATAAGGTTTATGTGAAATGCATAAATTCTCCACAAAATATGCATAACGTTATCAAAAATTCACATGAGAAGTAGAATATTCCTAATGTTAGAAAACAGCCCAGGAGGGCAAGGTTCCTGATCTCTAGAATTAGCAAATCAGAAATTTTGGTTAGTTTTATAGAAAGTATAAGAAGATTATTTTCATTTAATATGATTACTGTAAAAACATGCAAAATTATTTCTGCCTTTAGAAGCTGTATTTTTAATTGAGACTTTTTGTTAAATTCATTGATTACATTTTTTACTTTAATTATAGACTTGAAAAAATCCAATCTCCAGTTTGAACACTAACAAAGAGACTAAAATCTCCATTTCTAAAAAAAAAAACAAACCCAAAAACCCAACAAAACCAACCCCCCCCCGCTTTGTTCAATAATGTTTATTGCAAGAAGTTTCCAAGTAAATCTGCATCACCTTCCTTACTTTCCAGGCATGCTAATATCTTCTCACTGCCAAGCCTTTGAATTAAAATGAACACTCCCTAGGAGCTGTGAACTAAATGCTACCCAAAACTTGAGACGGCAGGCAACTGTCAAACCCGCTTCCCACTAGTTCTGTAATTGCTGCTCAAAAACTGAGCAGGAAACAAAATTAGCCCTATGATTATTATATGGAAAGATTATTTCTTCTGACACCATTAAATCAGTACAACTCCAAATCATGCTTGGTGAGGGAAAGGTAGATAAGTGGAAAATTTGTGTGTTCCCCCCGTAACTCCTTCTCAGCAAGCAGAGAAGAAAAGCTTCCAAGCAGAAAAGTACGGATTTTTCTATCTTGCAACAAAATCAGGAGCCAGGGAAGGAGGTTTATGGAAAATGGGTGAGGAGGGGGAGAAAAAAAAAATCAGCTTGTAAAAGACATGGAAATAAGCATTCCAGCAATCCTGATTCAATACTTGCATCTCATACCTTACTTATATGATCCTTTTTATTCAGCTACAATAATAGGAAACATCTATGACATATGAAAAGAGGCTGCAAAAGCACCTGTACATGCTACACAAATCTGTAATAAAAAAAAATTTAAAAAAACAAAGGAAAGAAACAACAATTACAGTTTTCCCATGCTTCTTAAGACTAGTGTAAGTCTTTCAACACAGTCACAATAAACCTGACTTGTTATTAGACAAACATGGGTAGCTGCATTTATGAAAGTGCTCTCAAAAATTTCTGCAACAAATAAAGCAAAATACACCTTTTCCAGTCATCCACATGGAAGTTAAGTTTCACCATGTGTGCAAATTAAGAATTTACATCCAAATACTCCTAATGAATGCAACACCAAAATGGGACAGAAAAATTCCAAATTCCAGTATTGTTCCAAATAGTAGATGGTGCCAATCAGTGACATTATAACTTTAGCAGCACTTCTGTTTTAAATTTTAGTCTCTTAGTTGAAGACTCATACACATTGACAAAACAACACATCCTTTACTTTATGCCCCAAAATACAAGCCCTTCAAATATCTAGCGGTAGATTTTCTAATATAGCCCACTTTAAAGAATGAAAAAACACAAAACTGAGCACTCTAGTCTGCTCAAGGTGCTAAGTACTAAAGAACGGTGGAAGAGCTTTCTATTTTTAATAATGCTTTTTAAAGACCTACTTATCAATTCCACACTGTCAGGATATTGCTAATATGAAGAGTCATAGATAAAAAAAGCTCATTTTAGAAAAGCTTCCAGAAATTACAATAGTCAATATATGATCTACTACTACTATTATACATTTTTAAACTTTGCTCTGGAATGCAGATACCACACAAGGAAAAAAGTTAGTATACAATTGCTGAAGAAAAATTTAGTATGTTCTTTAATGAAGCCAAGAGGTTTTTTTTTTTGTTTTTTTGTTTTTTTTTTTTGCCTACAATGGTATCATTAAACACAGAGTAAAGCAGGCAAAGAGGAAATTAATTTCTAAGGAAAAAGTCCTGAAGGCATCATTCCCTGGGTGGCAACAGATGTGATTCACAACAGAGCAGTAGAGTTTTTTTGTTTTGTTTTTGAGAAGCAGATGCAGATCCTTCTGATCCTATATTACTAGATGGTAATTTGGACCAATACCAACAATCTAAAAAGGCCAAAATAAAAAAAGCAAGAAAATATGTACAGCAGAAGAGTTAAATAACTTTGTGAGAAATTGAGATGGTGAGTAACTTTTCATAAAATAAGAGTACTTTGAGCTATTTGCTTAAACAGATAAAAAGTCAGTGTCATGTGAACATGTCTACAGAAACTTTAAGGGAGATCAGGCCCAACACTTAATAATTAGATTGTTGGCAACAATCTGGAGATGCCAATTCTTTCTATGAACCCTGGAAAAAATGTAACCTGGTATGGAATGTAAAAAGAAAATTTAAAAACTCATGGTAAACACATATATAGAATATGCCTGCTCATTCAGCTGCTCCACTTCCGAACAGGCCATAAACATAACCACCACAAAACCTCAAACCTAACAAACCCCAGTACAATCAATTAAAAATGATGGCAATGACAAAGAGAGCTGAGATATAGTTATTCTTTCATGGGCAGAAGGTAACAGTAGAGGTAACAGTTAACACTGTTATGAATAGCAGTAGCTATTTCCTCTGCGCCTCCTGCCTCCCACAAGAGTGACTGCAATATCTAAGAGCAACATCCGTACTCACTGAATACACTGTGTATTTTCAGTTGATGGGAGTCCAACAGAAGCCACAAGGTAAGGATTCCTTTGACTGATCTACTTCGAGTGCATACCTGGAAGCTTCCTGTAGGATCTCTCCATCAAAACTTTCAATTTCTAGTCTGCTCTACTCACCCTGCAACCTTAGTGGTACTAAAAATCATAGAGGTAGAGGAATGGTAAGGGCAATAGTGTGAATATATATCCATAGAAGTCAAGTGAGGAGACATTATTCCATCAGCATTTTTTAATTACTCTCTCTCTGTAGTAGCTTATGTTGAACAGATAAAGTATACCTTAAAAGATTAATTTTCAACAACAACTACCGAAATTCACTATTCTAAGAGTATATTACATTAGGCACATTTAATGGAAAGCCCCATATATACTAACCTCTAGCACAAGGCTTTCCCAGAAAATTGAGAATCCCATTGCTCTATGCATCTGTTCAACTATTATATCTGTTAAGTATCTCATTTGGTCCAAACACCCACTAAAACGTTAATTACAGAACTCAAATACCAGTGTATGCATTAGTAAATGACTACGCTTGGAAGACTGTATGCGTTTGTTTTAGCTGAATACTCTGGTAGTTGTCATGAACAGCAGGTTTGCCATCCCACATCTTAAGCAACAAAAATGTTCAATAAATAATGCCAAATATCTTCATTTTTCTTTCATGATTAGAATCTTTTTGTACCCTGGAGAGGATGAGATATCATGCTCAGTTGCCCTTGGAAAATGCTGGAAACTGCTCCTCCCTGTAACTGCCCTCCCTGCCCCCCCTCCCCACCATAACGGATGACGCCTTTCTGTCAAACTTATATGTGATTCAAGTCCAAACAACATGGCATTTTGGGTAATGGATGCTATAATTAAAATGTGAGTCCTAAAAAACCTGTTGTTTTAGTGGGTGTTTTTAGTAATGGCTTTGTTCTACATGAAGATAAAAACTCCCTAACAAAGGAATTAATGTATTGCTTTAATAGGCTGCACCCTGAGTTAAGTTTTAAAATTTATGAGTTCTCTGCAGCATTGTTCTTTAAACAATGGCATTGTCAAATGCAACCAGTGAGAAGATTAAAGTTCTCCCAGCAGATTAAGTACAAATTATCTGTCCTCCTGTTTCAGCATCATTTGTTCATTTATCACATAACGTCTAGTATTTCTGGTCAGTGTCAATATGCTCTGCATCCTTGCAGTTAACAGATGTCTTCTCTTGTCGAATGAATTACTTTATGTTTCACGCACTGGTGGCCGCAGATGTGTCACTATAGCAACATCATTAATTTCAGATCTTACCGGAAACATGCACTCCAATCAAACCTAATTATACCACATTGCTTTCTTGTCCCACAATAAGGAAACTATAATGCAATTATTGGGATACTTCATTTTCTATTCTACTGTGGCAAATGAGAGCGCCACTGTGATGGACGCTTCTTGTCAAAAAGCTTATTGATGAAGCACAAACCCAATTTACAATCATACAAAGGACTACCTTGCAATTATGTTAGCAATGCAATGCTCCTTAGACTCAACAACTAATTCTCAATCATTTCCAGTGAAGTTCAGACCACAACATAAGATTTTTGCAGACGGTTCTCTAGATTCCCTTTAATTTTCAGTATTGAGAAAAACTTCACCTGTTTACATATAACTAGACCAGCCTTCTAATCCTGCTTTTTAGTAACACACACTTGGACGGATGGCTACAAAACTGGCTCTCTCCTTTCTCATCTAACAGCCAAGCCTTAAGTGGGCAGAAGAACAGAATCAACGGGTTTATATGACTAGAACTGAACATTCAAGTAAAAAAGTACTGAAGCCAGCTCTCATCAACAATATATAATCATGCAATGGCAATCATGGATTAACTGTACAGATTCTGTTCATTATCTAACAGTATGTTTCACATTTATGATAAAATGCAGAATGAGACCAAATGTATTCAGGAAAGGAAACTGGAAGCAGCTACTGATATACTCAGGTAAAAGGTACATTGGCTACAAGTTTGTCCAGAACTAAAAATACTTCAAAATTTGCAGGGAGTTTAAGACTAATAAAATTGAGCAGTGTTTCCCATCACGATCTGAAGAAGAGCGTGGTCTGCAAGGCCACAGTCAGTGTTCTGAAGCTGGTGACATCTGCTGGACTCCAGGTTTATTTTCCTTTACATCAGCTTTCAGCTAACACTTGGATAAAAGCACATAAGGTGAGACTACTGACTGTTAGTCCAAAACATTTGGGAACTGCTGCCCTAGAATACTGCTTTTGTTTTCATTTTTACATCATTAACTAACAGACTCAGACTTTCCTCCAGAACTCAGTAGACTTCAGTGCTCTGAAAAGTCTTTGAGGTTGAATGCTAGCACTCTTCCAAACTATACACAACAACATTTGCTGGTAAAGGCCTTTTAATATTTGTCTGTTTAGCCACTTTTAAGTATGTACTCCAAAAGGCCAGAATACAAGTGCTGCTTCTTAAAATTAAACAGAACTGCTGTGATTGCAAGTGACATGATGCGGGTTGAAAAAAACCCCAAAAACAATTAGAAGCAAACCAGGGTTGTTTCTCCTCATATATGCAAGTAGATAACAAAATGTATCCCTTCAAAGCTTTCTAGATGTAACACAGTATTTTTGCTTTGAAAAAGTCAGTATCACTAAATTTTATGGTACAAAAAAAAAATTTTAAGGAGAAATGCTTTGGTTTTAATTACTAATGTATTAGGTTAAGTGTATTGGTTGTCTTTCTAGAAGTAGAGCTGCAGCAGCTTTTTTTTTTTTTCCTTCTTTTCCAAACAATATTCTTTTTCTCAAACAGGGTAGTAGGTACATACAGCTTGAGGAAAAGACAGTACACTGATCCTTGTGCCTCAGAATATAAACTGGTCACCAGAGTCAGCATATAATTCCCACACTGTAGAGCTGAATGAATGAACTGTTAGCATTTTACTTAGCAAGCCTCTTAAAATTTTCAGTGCCATCTAACTGTAAGCAGAATATCTCTACACTTGAACCACATTTCCAGTTTGGTATGGTAACTGGATTCTCTATCAGAAAAGTTTAAGTATACATTGTTTTTGCTTACAAAGTAGTGCTTTGGGCAAATGAACTCTACTGCATTGTTTTAAAAATTCATTATTTTTTAACTTACTTCCCTTTTTCCAAACATATGCTGTAAATTACATATTTCAAGCCTTTGATGAGACAGCACTCTTAAAGTTACATAAGTTATCATGATTAAGGGTGCAATTAAAATCAATAAGCAGTTTCAAATAGCATACAAATCATTAGCTAACTGAAATAAAACTTGTTAAAAGAAGAATTGTTCACTAGCTTTGAAGAATTACCACACTATAATTAGCAATACACTTTTCTACGTGCTAAGAAAGAAGGTGGCAGTTGTCTTTATCTTTCATGAAACAGAAGAATAGCATTCAGAAGTGTATAGGGTAACATATGTACCTATAGAAAAAAGTGTTTTGAAAATGTGACAATATATTAAATGTACTTCATTTCAAAATATGCATTAATGGAAGTGTTCAGCATGGGAGGGAACATGAAACTATTTCAAGCAGAAAGAGATGTAAACTGTGTATTATGCTTTCTGAACAGTACAAGAGGCCAATGCCTGCCCACCCCCAAGGCTTTCTCATCATTTTCAACTGTATTTTACTTAAAACCACTAAAAAATTTCTTCAGCTGTTTGAGAAACAACTTTTTCAGTTCAAAAGTTCAGCTTCTTCGAAAACCAGAACTGATTTATTCAATCTCAGAAAGAACCAAAAAAAGAGAAGAAATACCGTATTTGCTACAGAATTTAAGTTGTTATTTATGATATTTTCTGAAATAAACTTTAAGATTCCTTAAATACATCTAGAACTAAGAGCATGGTAAGACTGTAACAAGTTTCAGTCATAAGTACAGACAGCAACATAGTGCAAGCTGTTCTTCACACACTTACCTACCTTCTGATCCTGGTAAGGATTTGGTTTTCTGGTATACCAGGTCAGTTACATATACACGTTACAGTTATGAAGTCACACGGCAGCTCTAGAACTGGGCTTTATATCAAAGAGCAACTAACTTCATGGGTATAACAGATGTCATTTTGGAGGCTAATATTACAACTTGCTTTGGAAATGACTTGCTCTCTCAAAGGCCATTCTTAACTGTTACGATCATACAATATTACAGTAGAGATGAGGTACAGAATAAAACAGCATCCTGAGTGCTAATCCAGAGTCTTTTCAGAGTAAGATATATGGTACTCTTACTAATGCTTTCCAGTGGCCTGTTACTATAGCAGGAGTGTTCCCACTGCAATAAATCAGATTACTACCAAATACTGACTTTCACATGTAAGTACTGGCCTACCTAAGCCTATTGGTACTGGTACAAAGTCCTCAAGCATATGTTTAAAATTCTACTGAAAAATAAAAATCAGTAGTCTAAATCTACTCCTACATTAACATATTCAAATATAGAATAAATTTTACAAATTTTATAAAAGTCATCATATTTCAGAATTATAACCTGATATACCTGTTTTATCCGTTAGTAAATAAACTAATCGTCCCAACTCTTCTGGTATGGTGCTAGTTCGAACAACCGTTCCAGGAATATTGTCATCTTTCATAATCATCCAGCCATAGGCTGCCTTACCCATGTCCAAGTTCACACGTAAACTGCAAAGGAAATTTATACCATAATCAGTGTGAATATTAGGCAAAGTGAAAGTTATAACCATAAAAATAAAACTAGAAGCTCTTTTTAGGATACCTGAAAAAAAAAAAAATCTTAAAACTAAATGCAAGAAAAATTTTGGAACAATGCTTTTGTTATGTGTTTGTAGAGTACATATCACATTAGAAATTCAGGCTCCATCCTAGACTTTTAGAAGCTACTGCAATACAAGCAAATGCAATACCATGCCTTCTGCATGAGACAGATTGCAACACTGTGTGGAGATTCTTGACATAATTACATTACTACTTATACAGATGAGAATATTATATACACTTTATCAACAAGACCAGATCACTATTCAAGTCACAGTTTTTAGCTGTTAAAAAAAAAAAACACACCACCACCTATGTTTTCTTTATGATGTGAACGCACAAATATTTTCATACCTCTTCAAGTCACTTCTTTAAAAAACTATTTTTTCTTTAGGATAGTACAACTGTATTTGCCAACTTCTCTTTCCCACCACAACCAATCAACAATGATGTCCTTCCCAAAACGTACTTACAGAGGCTCTCTATTGCAAAAAGAGGATAGTGCCCAAGTAACAAAATGCAGCATCATGTGATAGCGTGTGGGCTGGAGTTGCTACTGCCAGCAGCAATAAGGAACCTTTGGGTAGCTCTCTACTAGAAATTGTAATTTGCAGCAAGTTTTATTGATTATACATAAAAATGCAAAATCAAAAGTATTTTTCCCCATTCACTCACTGTCTGCATATTTATTTGTTAATTTTTCTGTATCTACATCATACAGGAATGAATTGCCCTTCCGCCTTGTATTCGTATGTTACAATAAAAAAGTCCTCACTCATGCTGGTCAGAGATAACTTTAATCACATTGCTCTTCCCCAAAATTAGATGTTCCAACTCAAAACTCTATGCCACTTTGTTTGAAATCTTTTAAACACTCCTTCCCTTTAGCTAATTTAACACATTCCTGCTACGATGTCAGAGGAACAGGGACTAAGGAATAGGCACGTGTTCATTTCTGTTGACCCTGCTCTAACAGAAATACTGAAAAAACAGCTATGGCAGTGGCTATGCAAACTATTTGTAGCTAATTTGCTCAGGGCACAGGATTCAAGAGTTTCAAACTTAGTAACAGGTTTACAGTAACGTGACTCTTAAAACTATTCAAAGGCCTATATCAAGGTCAAAACACTGCTAATGCACTTCAGACCTTTAACAGTCCTGAAGTGCTTCTTTATAGCATAACCAAAACAGCAGCCACAAACACTTTTCATCTGTCCTCTTGCAATCGCAGCAACAGATTGATTGTGTATTACCTCAGGTAACAGTGGAGAGAGCAGTGAGTCACAAATTGCAATATCCCATGAAGAGATACATTTAACCAGAATTGTGAGAACATCCGAAATCTCAACACACACTGAAAAAAATTCTGTTTATTCCACATCCCCTCCTTCCTGAATTTGTACAGCTGAAGACATCACATGTTCCAGCACAAAAAGAAACGTCTTTTTGATACAAGATTCTTGACCATTCAAGATGGTATTTTGTTCTTTAACTAGCTCCATTAAAATCAGCAGCGGCAGGAAACCATCCTTCTACCTGGTGATATACCCCAATTAGTTTTGCAATATCATACCTAACTTCAGCTGCCTTCAGACATGCAAATACATTAAAAAAAAAAATAGGACAAACAACAGGAGGAGGACTCTACCAGATTCTTTTTATTGAAAATGCTACAGTATAACAAGGAGAAAAATACTAGAAACACTTGCCTCACACTGGCTAACTACAGTTTTATTCTGTCTTACTCAATCAAGAGCCAGTACTGAGCAACCAGTATTTGTATTATATATGTCTGTTAACTTGCAGAGTTCAAGAGAATATAAGAACCAATGTAACACACATCACACTGGGATATGTGTTAGTCAACAGAAGGAACAGCAGAATATTTACTCCTCTTCGGGATGAGAACCCGCTAGTTAGCCAGTCAAGTACAAAGGACGCCGTCTTGCTCGAGAAGAGAAACATGAGCACACTTACTTTATTTAAAAACAGCTAGACATTTGCTCTAGCCAGGACTAAGCAGAGTAAGTGAAGGATGAAAGCCGCTCATCACCTCACTTCAAAGAGGCATTTGGGCTATAAATATTTTTTTTCTGCTTGGGCTATTGAGAGAGGAATTCTGCGATGAAAACTCTATTTAAGAGCTGCAGTCTCAGGTACATGGCACACAGAAATCCACACGGCTGTTCTACCAATGGAGACCTACAAAGTCATCCAGATATGGATTTTCCAATACAGGAAAAACTGTACTTCAGTAAGATTAAATCAGAAAAGTCTTTCAAAGCTGAAGTGCAGTTCATATCTTCACTTGAACCTTTTATAAGCATGTGTGTTACCTGTTTTTGATGTTCTAAACACTCTCTATATACATTTAATTATCATCTCACTTAAATATAAATTAAATGTAAGGGGAAAAAAAGAAAAAAGAGACAGCTTCTCTTGCTGAGTGGTGAGGAGAAATCTGTATTTCAAAGCACTGAGGCATTTTAGGAATTACCCTAGCTTTCCAGCATGCACTGCTACATGGAACAGAATGTACCCCCTTTATGATGATGGACCTAATAGAAAGCTGGCACTACTGGCCTCCAGAGAAATGATGTCTCCCCAACAACCAGTACAGTCCCAACCAGTACAGTCCAAGATAGCTTTCTGGCACACAGAGAGAGATATTGGGTAAATGCTTGAATTGTTAAGATGAATAAAAAAAATTAAACAGGAATAAAATAAACAAAAAAATGAGCTATAGATGGATTTTTAGTACAAATTCTAAATTTTGTACACTGTATCCTGCTCTGACTTCCTTCACTTGGTGCTTGTTGTCTTAGAGGAAATTTTTGTCTTTGAAATCACTGTAGCTATCACCTGATAGCTAATGTCCACATTACAGACACTGCCATAACACTAAAAATGATGCAGGCCTATTAATACTGAGTTTGCTTTTCCAACCGACGTTCACAGGAATGGATAGAAATACTTGACTGAAAAGTCCAACAATTTTTACACAATAAAACAAGGAGATGCTAAGCTTACTCAACACCAAGCTCCTCTCAGTGCCTGACAATATTGGCTATCATTTCTCCTAATTCCTTTGTGGACTTCAAGAAATCTCATCATATAACCAAAAATATTTTAAACTCACCACTTTTTAAATCCTTCTCAATTTCATCCAATTTAAAAGACTCCTTACATATCAGTTATTAATGAAAATGCACAGAACAGCATAGTAAGTAGTGTTAGCACACTGTTGCATCAGTAACACTATTTTTTAGCAAGCCAATTAACATGCAAACTTTAGACACACTGTATGTTAATACAGGTATTTGAAGGCTGTTGCAGAGAATGGGAATATTTAGTGAACAAAATAGTGTGAAGTTTCTTGTCTCTCAACCGCAGCACTAGTTACCCTAGAGCAGGCAAACCAAAGACAACTTTTATCCAACTTGGGGATTTATTCCACTAAGAGCCAGGGTGGCATTTCTCTGCAATTCAGCTTCAGAACAAATCAATAACACAACACTTCAGAACCCAAACTGCTTTTTATGACAAGCTAAAACCAGATACTTTTGCTTTTATTCCCTCAAAAACATCAGCAGTTTTTTAGGTTAAACAACTTCATATTTACAGGACTTCTAAGTTTCATTTTTTCCCAAACAGTAATGGCATTAGGTCCCCTTGTAAAGATTACTGATTTTGTTTTTTAGTCAAAATGGACGAATTTGTCACTACTAAGCAAGGGCCTTCACTGAGAAAATTTCAGATAAATACATTTAGAAACTCCAGAAACATTCTTCCTTTCACAACTCAGTGAAAAGCAATCAATACCTTATGAAGTTAGCAAATACAATTTCATGAACAAAGTGATACCATGCTTAATTAAATTCAAGTATGAATTTGCATCAAAATTATATGATAGTTTTATTTGAGCTTTGGCAGGCAAGAAGAACTTCCTGAGCAGTTCTGCCTATAAGCAGAAGTTTCGTAGCAAATAAAGTAAGGAATTGAGATGCAATCTTTTTATTTTCAGAAGTTCCTTCTAAGTGAAATACTGAAGATCATATTTGAGTCATGTTAGTACCCAAACTGTACCCAATACCCTATGGCTATACCCCCTAACCTTCCGATATCTCTACCTGCTTGAAACAGCCATAAACTATACACAGATATACACACTATTTATAATCTAGAAAATTATATGGAATCACTTAAAAATTATTGGTCAAGAAACAATCAAAAGCATTTTAATTTTAATATGCCTGGAGAGTTAAATCTTCACAGAAAGTGATTTTTGGAGCCTGACTTCTATTAACTGCAACTGAACAAATAAAAATAGAACAAAATATAAGTTACTTCTTTTAAACACAATATTCTATCAAGATCTAAATAAATAAAAATCAAACCATAGTACATCCCTAATTCCCCTTCACCCATATTTTATTTGGAGAGGAAATCTGAATATAATAATCCTTTTGTGGTTGGCCGATTATATACATTTTTATTTAGTTTCCTCTGCTATCTGTCTGATACTTTCCAGAAAAGCCTCAGATCTGTGTTCTTGTTTGCTTCATAATTGGTCTCATCAGTTCTCTTAGAATAATTTTTCTAAATTTTGTCTATTATATAAACATATAAAAGGAAATGAAAGAAGGTACAACACAGCACTTTACATAAAAGCCAGGCAATGAATGTAACTTTAAACGAGAACTCAATCCCACACATCTATGCTTAAATGTGTGGCAAAAAAAATGCATATCAACCCTCAAGTGCTATAGTGACTGTGGCACATGTAGTTTTTCAAGGGTCACATGCAACCAAGGTACAGATAATTAGATGTTATAACACAGGTAGAACTTAAAATCTCAGGAGGCAGTCTGGGGGAATAATTAATGAGAAAATTAATCTCTGAATTTCTTACAGGCTGAAAACACAGTAGAGTGCAAAACACAAATAGAACACATGTCAAACAAGCGCCTTGGCACAAGAGATGTAGCACATGCAGCTCAGAATAACAATAATTACTTGCTATTAAAAATGTTTCTTTGTTATTTTCACATTTATCAGGTCATATGCCTTCTTTCATTAAGCCTCTTATAGAATAGCAACAATATTGACATTAGATGTCTAATAATTTTTAAAACATGAATGTTTTTAGTGTATTACAGACAAATTTTTCATTACTTCCTGTAATACGATTAGATTAAAAACAGAAAAACAACTAGGAGAAAACAGGCAGTGTTGCAAGGTTAGAAAGGAAAAAGATCTACTGCAATAGATCAGTTAAAAAATTACTTTTAAAAACTGATTGTGCTTTCTCTATGTAGCATGAATACGAGACATTGTAAGAAAAGCACAAAGCTAGCTCAGGCAGTAGTACAGCCCCATACTGGGTAGAGTAAGACTTACTCTTAGCATGAGACACATACCATAGCTCCTGTTGCATGAAGAAGTCAAAATAAGTTTGTAAAATATCAAGAAGCTTCATATAATCTTTTTCAGTCTCTATATAGATTGCTTTATATATCATGATATGGCATAGATGCATATTACACATTTATAAGGATTGCTTCATCTACTTTAGGAGTAGCTCTTTAGCTCTTCCACACTGAAAGCTTGACTTCATATATCTAATATATAATCTGTCTGTGTGAGACTACGTATACCAATACTCTCACATCTACACATTACACAGATTAGAGCTCCAACATGGACAGCACAAACTACAATCTGATTGAAAGCAGCACAGCTGCTTGCTGCTGCTAGATAGGCACTACAGTCCTGCACGGGTGTGAGTTCCTCAGATCTTGGGAATACACAGAAGCACACTGAATAAACCTCCTTTTCCATGTTTGTACGATCTAGGATTTGACCGGATATTAATGAATTTCAGATACCAGACTTCCTAGCAGTGTTCTCCTCACTGCCCACTGAAAACAGACTGATGTAACTTGAAGGATTTTCTTTAAATGCTCCTCTAAAAGACCCAGAAAAAAGCAGCCAGGACCCAGGTAGTTCCCCAAAACTTTACTACTAAAGTGTCGGGCAGTTCCTTCCAGATATTCAGGACAGCTTATTTTGGCAGAATGGCCCAGTGCCCAGCAGCCTTGAGGTGTCTGAAGAAAAGGCAAAAGACATTTCAGCTTCTGTGTACACCAAAACTAAAGGATCCTCCTAAGAAGATGGCTACTAAATATAGAGCCTGGATGATACACATTTTTATCAGATCCCCAGTCAGTATCTTATCATTTTATGGTAAACCCTCTACATGTCTTAGCAGCTAAGTGGAAGCATGTACAGCTACAGAAGTCACATGCCTGTATACACAAGGCAGTAATTTCACCAAACACTGCTTGGCTAAGCCTAAATTATCTTGAAAAACTTTCCTGGCTACATTTTTTGGGGGGAAAACAGAAAACAAACAAACAAAAGGACTCAAGTCAAGGTGCAATTCACTTTGTCTTTCAAGGTGTTGAAGATGACTGGACAATGAATAAACAAAGTCCCATTACTTGGTGGTGGAGCGGATCCAGTTTGGTGGTACATTACCATCACTAGGGCTAGCTCGCTCTCCGGTCTTGGCTCTCATTACTATGGCAGCCCCAGTGAGCTGATGAAATGATGCTACAACTAAATGCCAGGGGACAGGACAGAATAGCTTTGTGGCAAGGCTCTGTAACAGTCCGATCATCTTTCCTGCACCCATATACACACCGGGATTTACAGCTCAGTAGTTGAGAGCGGGTATCTCGCATCCCACGTTGATTGAAGTCTTTTAATCTGTTGTATTCAAAAATACAAATATTGGTACCTGACTCTGAAAACTTTTTTAAAAAAGTGAAACTAAAACATCTGCTCAAATTAGTAGCAGGAAAAAAATCAAAGGAAAAACTCCTCAAGACTTAACACGATTTGTATCAGAATTTTAAATGTGTATGGTGAATGTCTTCAGTTCCACACAAAAGGGAAATTAAACTCTCCTGATAAAAATGTAAGCCTGATTTTAAGAAGATAAAAAAAAATGTATCTATAACCACAGGGATAGAGTTAAACTGGGTAATCAGGTAAAAGCATAATGATTACAAAGCTTTACCTCATCTTCTGCCACCTGAGGTGCTAACTTTTCATTAGCATGACTCTTTTTGCCCTCTGTCATTCAGAAAATACACCCCAAAAAAAAGTTGTTCAACAAAAGGACCTTACTATTTAAAAAACAAAACAAAAAAACCACCAACCCCCTAAACATCACAGGCCTAAGAGCTTCCACGCTGGTATCGCAAAGAGCAGCAGCACAGACATATCTGAGGACACATGCTCCCCCCCAAGCCTCCTATGTGATAACTGCACTAGGTGACATAGTCAGGCAAGCTCTTGTAAACTAATGGAGAATGTATTTCAGTTAATGATTTTATTTAAAACAAGTAATGAAATGGTCTCAGTGACACTGGAGGAACCTATGGATAGGCATTAATGCACCTCAAACTGGCTAAAGCCAAATAGAAAAATAGCCTAAGAGTATTGAGGAACATGGAAAAACTCAGAATGGGTGAGCATAAGCCTAGAGAGATTTATTTGGAACAGAGTATCAAGGCCTTGCTTTCTATCCTCCTTTCCCAATAGATTTTAAGAAATTCAAATAGATTAGCTTTGTAGGGAGGCAGACTGCCTATGGAGGCTCCCTGGGCTATACTTCCTCCATAAGGGAAACAGAAACATCAATTACAGAAGAGCCAAACGTTTCTGGGGGTGTGGGGCTGTTCAAAACATTTTGTGTGTCATGGTTCTAATCTACAACCAGTTAATAGCTGGGCTAAGCTTTCAATGTTTGTTGACTACTACTTTTTCTCCATTTTGCTTCATTCCTGGTACACTACAGAACGTGTGCAATGTTGTCGGCTGGTTTGGGGGTTTTTACATTTTATTTTTTTTTGAGGGGGGCTGAGGGTGGGTGTTGGTTGTTGGGGTATTTTTTGTTTGGTTGTGTTAATTTGTTTTTGTTTATGATTGTTTTTTAAAAAAAAAGTTATGCTTATACTTCTGAAGTCTTATGCCCCACAGTAATACCCTTCACATAGCGAAGCAACACTGATCTAGAGGAGTATTTAGGATGCAGCTGAATCACAAGGAACCAGCTGCTCCCCAGAGCAAAAAAAGTTCCTATTAATTATAGGAGAGGCTGCACAGAGATCAGTTAAACTCTGCTAAGAGTTAGTTACCTCCTCCTGATGATCTTCACCAAATATGTCTTACCATGGAAAATTATTTTTATTGCGTACTTGGAATTTCCCTTGCCCTGCAAACCAAAATCCAAAGACAACTGCAAAAAAGCTCCATATTTAGAAACCTCCTGAATTCTCTAAAACCATCCATCAACACATTTCATGTGTGGATGAGTTCAGATATGCTTTGCCTCTACCAGCCAATCCTGATCTCCCATAGATTCATTTCCTTTACCTGTTCATTATTTTCCCCATATAGCTATTTTAAAAATAAAAAGTCTTGTAGCTTTCATCTCCAAGAGTTTACACTCCAAATACATCCTAAAGAATAAGTCATTTCCATGCTTAACATCCAGAAGAGAGGAAGAGAAGTGTAGTTACATTTGAACACCAGCATGACTGGAGTTCTTTATTTTGCTGACAGTGTGGGAAGCAACCCTGTATATGAATGAAATGTGCTGAAGAAAAGGTCGTGTATCCTAGAAATTATTTTTGGAAAAGAATTATTCCAAAAGTCCACTAAAGAAGTTGAAAATGAGCTGCTCAATCAACATGTTTTTCAGTGGCATATACTGAACTTCCAATAGAGTCAAATTTATTTACACCACCTATATATGCTCTTAATCCTCTTGCATCCAGTAACAAAGATATATCTGTCTTTTAACCATTTTAATAAGTTTTGGCTTAGTATGGACGAACACAGTGACTGACAAGTGACTCTATACTCTTAGCTCATTTTTCCCTTCCTCTACATGTCTTTGATGATTAAGAGCATCTTTCAGCAATATGCAGACTTTACTTATCACTTGAATGCAGCACTTTTTGCCTCTTTACGTGGATAGGTTGCTTAATACTCAGTAACTGTGTGTATGGGAGTGAATGATGACACAACCTGAACAGCAGCATCATAGAAGCACTAAGGGAGTTATGACAGTGACAGTGTTTAGGAAACTATCATAAAATTGAAACACGAATGTGTAAATAAAAAACAAGAACCAGTTAAAGGAAGTGGAAACTGTTCTAAGTTGACAAGTTTCCAGTAAGATCTCCTCAATTCCCCAGCAGATTTGCTGGAACCTTCTCCTTCAACTTCCCAACAGAATCAGTTGCTCTTTGCAACTCAAAAGTAGTATAAAAATACAAGTCCTTTAACTTTTAAAACCTTAGGCCACGATACTTCTTGGGTATCAAATTGGTCAAACAATGATACAGTTCCCTTCAAAGACATGTACTTTAAAAATGTGAACACAGTAGGCACATAAGTCATGTAAGCTCAGATTAAAATACCTAATGAAATCCTCCTGTTTTCTTTTTCTTCTTATAGTACATGGATTTAGATATTGTGTTCAAACCTGAGGGGATAGGTCTTAAACCTATCTATGGTTTAGGTGCTAAATGCTAAAAGCCCTGTGGCTAACCACTGGGCTTATTGAATGACATATCTCAAACTGAAGAGTTCCAGAGAGCATCTAAAATTAACAATCACCTTAATCTTAACACTAGGTATTTTAATAGGAGACAGTATTTCCATTTTGCAAAGGCAATATGCATTCAAGGAAGAAAAAAAAAAAATCATTTCAGAGTCAGTGTTTTCACTTCTGTGTCCACAGAAGACTTGATTACACACATGGATATTATTCCCTGTTCCAGTTATCTGCAATTTGAATATACAGTACTCATGCTTAATGAATTAATTAATTCAGGGCAAGTCTCTCCTTGGTTACACATGTTAAAAGTCCTCTCGTTGTAAAAGCACACCTACATTATTTAGCCATTCAGTTTAAATTAATCATTGGTGTAGTAAAAATCCTGTATTTTAACCAGAGAAATGGAACAATTTCAGTATTTAAGGCATTAAAAATAAAATTCCAAAATATACCAAACAGTTCACTTGAATACGTTTCCTAAAACCATGCTCTCAAATATACCAAGATTGTATCCTTATTAATACATTTATGCTAGTAAAGGATTAGATATCCTGATTACTCCAGCAAGATGAGCATTATAAAAAAAAAATATAACAGTATTGTTTACTGTACAGTGATCCTTCAAGAATCAGCAGATTTGCTAGCACCTTCTCCTTCAGCATCCTGATAAGATCAATTTCCTTCACAATGAGAAGCAAGTATAAATTTCAAGCCACATTCAGTGAAATTAGACATCTGTATTTTTCTTTCATTCCTATACGTACCTGATAGGGATGATATAGGAAAACAGAAGGAGGAACCGGAAAAGGTTGCGATACCATGGGCCTACAAATCCTTGCAAGGTGACCATAACAACTGATAGGGCAACTAAAGCCAAAAACAGGGCTTTGGTCAGTTGATTCAACTCCAGGTCCAGCAAGCCAACCTAGAGGAAGAAGTATAAATCAAGTTAGTCACAACTTTTTCTTAAATTGACACTTTTGCAGTGCAAACAATTAGCTATTATTGGCTTTTTTACTCCTACCTATTACAAATCCATGCACTTGTAACAATTAACTGTATTTTGATAACTGAATTGATTATTGTTCCTATGTTTGCATGCAATAGATGTTCCCTGGTTACAGGACAGTAACAGTTCCCAGAACCAGTGTGAACTGTCCCAGCCAGGCCTTTTAAATGCCTATACGTCTGCCAAATCTCCCCCCATCTCCTGATCCAGGACAGGAGCACAGGAGGGCAAGGAGAAAGACAATTAAAGATGAACAAATGAGCAGGAACAATTTTCTTCTGTCACGCATGCAGCAAAAATACTGCCACTGTATATTATGTTTGTAGGGTAGCTACTACTCAATTACTGCTGGAAGATCAAAAACCTGTTGGATTCAAGAATCAACGGCCAAATGCGACAGAGCTACCTTCTTATTCATATGACTAGTGTACTGGAACTTGTAACTATACTCCCATAATGGTCTGTAAATTGTATGAAGCTTTCGGTTATTCAATATAATAAATAAAAACCAATCAAATGGAATATCGATTTTCAAACCAAACCAAAATAGTAAAAGAGAGCTTCAACTTTTCATAAGTAAAAAAGCATTTCATTTAGAAACATTTTAGCAAAAACATTGAGAGAGACTGTCTTTCACCCACTGATGATGTTTCTCATGAAAAAATATTTTTAAGCTATGTAACTAAGACTCTCACCATTTCAATAATGTATGCTGTAAGCTAAGTATTTATGCTCTACTTCTTGGGATGCTCTTGTAGTTGGTAAAATATGTTGGGAAAATTATGTCAGGAAGAGTTTCCTAGGCCCCATCACAGATGCCCCTTTTATCTCCAGGTCTTGCCAGTAAGACCAGTAAAACATAACACTTCCTTAGATAACAACCAGTCTGCAAAAGAACCACTTTAAATATAGTTCTTAAAAATTCCAGCAATCTTGCTTACACATGGGCTGTCCCTTCCCTAGAGAACCAGGCAGCTGAAGACCACAGCAGCTGATTTATCAGCTGCGTTTAAAAAGCAGAACAACGAGGACAAATATCTTGCAATTTCCGTTGCTTCAACTACTACATAGTTTATGCTTGAATTATTGAGAAAAATAGGTTTTTTGGATTAAAATGAAGAAAAATTAAGCCAGGGAAGTAGAGCATGTTTCAAAGCCCAGATCTTTTTGCGTTGACAAAGGCAGCCTAAGTTTCAGGCCTCGCTGAGGATCAGATGAAGTCATTATTCATTCAGTCAGGGAAAAAAGACTCAATTACCTCAACCTAAAGATGCTATCAATGAATGCAAAGTGCATATTTTACTCTATTCATCCAAATCCCATTAAAAAGTGAAAGGAATGATTTAATCTGGCCTTCTAAAGTTGGTCTTTTTTTGTAATAAAATAAAGAATCACTGTCTTGCAATATGCATAACCACTACCTCACACTTTTTTTTCCTGCATCATGGTCATGAAAGCCTATCTCTCCCCTCAGCTCCCCCCTCCACCCCCTGTAAAAACCCCACCCCAGAACAGGAATGAATAAAGAGCTTCTTTGGAAAGAATGCCACTTTTTGGACAGAAACTTTAAATTTAGTCCACTGCACACTGATACGTAGCTAATTCAAAGCATTAATACCTTTCTAATTGATGAAGACAGATGTGAATTTAACTTTGGAATCCAACAAAAATGTGTTTGGTGAATGAAGAAGTTGATGATGAAAAATTTTCACACAACAAATCTCTTGCTCAAGAACATTTGGTTTGTTACTAATAATGTCATTCTTTTAAACATAGATCATACTATTGGCCATAGTTGTTTTTAATATTTTTATTTACTATAGCAAGTGAAGGTAACTGCAAAACCCTACTCAAGGAAGCACACAAAGAAAGGAAGTTATACTAGAAATGCATTTTCCATTTCTCAAAAATTAGTTACTATAACGTACCGAAATATATCTAGTCTAATTCTGTGCCTTTCCACTTAAAACAACTTGCATTCAAACTAATGAAATACCATTGAATTATCCAGATACATTTCATGTAGAAATTCACTAATGTTCTCCAAAACTCATATGAATATGAGAAAAGTGGGTAAACTTCATTTTAACTACATTATGATTTTATCAAAGCATTTGTAAAATATACAAATCTTAAGAAAGCAATTTCCTTCCTTTTGAAAATAAACATAACCAGAATAATTATTACAATATAAGAAATAGATAAGTTAATTGGAGTAATTTTCCACATTTATTGCTATTCCCCATATTAGAAAAGCAGATTTTCTTCTACTTGTCATAATATTTATTCTATTTGAAACAACTGTGTTAACAAAATTAAACACACCACTGGAAATTTTAATCTCCAAGGGAAAATTTGTACATAATGTCTAGGACAACCACAATAGTTTTGCAAAGGGGCTGCTCTACGATAATGAACACAATAATTGCTTGTATAATCTAAAATGCTACTAATGGCAACAACTGCAAATCCATTTAGCTCCTCTTTAATTTATGCACAAAGTTTTAAATAGCTAATGGTTCTCAGTAAAATAATGACTTATACCATCAATAACAAGTATGGAATTGTTTATTTGTACCCAAAAAAGCCCACAAGTTTTTAAAATACTTTATTTTTGAATGAGGGAGCGATTAAAGGTCTAAACTTCACATTTTGGACCATAAGCTATAAGTCATTATCTTATGAGAAAAATCTTGATTTAATTAGCAAAAGTTAAAAGCAACAAAACCCCTTTCTGACTACTGAAGCAGAACATGAACAGCAATACTGCTATTGCTGCCCTAGATGCTTAACTTTTGGGAAAGGTTATCCTCTCACACTATTATTGTAGCAATAGAACAATTCTTCTAACATTATAAAAAGTATATTACTTGGAAAATAGGAGAATTGTTATGCTAGAATACTGAAATGCTAAATTTGATAATTAAATGTTGCACAATGGTAAAGATTTCTCAAAATAGTCTAGTGCAGTCATTTTTTATTCAATTACAGTTTAAAGCACATTAGAAATAATTGCTCATAAATAACCTTTTTTAAGGGCCCTACTTTAATACTGCTTAAGTATTAAAGCACTATCTTAGGAGAGACTGCCCCCCACAACCAAATTCCTCCACAAAGGTAATTATATTTCAGTAATCAGTCCAGTTCTGCACTGACAAACACCACATTGACTACAATGAAATTTCATGGTATGTATGTTGGAGATAGACTTTGGCTTTAATTTGCACCATAAACATAAACATTTTATTTCCAATTCTTAACACATGCTTTGAACTTAACTTTATTAAACCTTCTATACTAGTCAATTATTTACATTTTCATTAATTCTAAACTTAGATGTAACAACTATACAAAGAGTAAGTTAAATATTTAAAATTACTAAAATTCTTCTTTGGGCTAACAAAAAACAAGCTTTGCTTAAGAAAAATTATTCATGGTATTTCATCATTTATTAAAAAAAATTATATAGACTATTATATAGCTAGCTACATATATCTGAACCCCTTCAATAAAGGTTGTTAAAACTTTCCTACAGTCCCTAGGAATAAACACAGATAATCTATTAATGGCTAAATAAAAAGACACATCAATATCTGTTTATCTTAATCTTTAACACCAAAGCCACGTACAGCAATTTTGGTATCCGTAAATGTTTCTTCTTTCTTAAGTGTCCTAATTCTAAAGTTATTGCTATGATTCAAATTCTTGACAGCTCAGCAATCCAGGTAACCACATTAAGCTAATATAACTATGAATCAAAACAAGAAAACCAAGTGAATTCAAGTTTAGGAAGCATCTTTTCTTAATTCACTGTACTCAGGTGACAGTCTGACACATGTTTCTCTACAAGCCTGTCTTGATTAACACAAAACCCACCAAATCTTGCATACAGTATGCTACACTTTTTAATCAACATCTTAGTGATTCTTTTAAGCAGTAGATTCAAAGGTAGGAAAAGGAAAGAAAACACTGAAATATATGGAGTGACTGTTTAGTGAAAAAAGTCACCTATCCCTGCTTTTTCTCAGATCCATTTTCAAACATCCTAATCACTTGTTTAGCTGCAAGAGCCACAATGACAAACTTCAAAAACATTTTCTGAAGCACTAAAAACCTATTAAAAGTTTTATTCATTTTAGAATTAGAGCAATAATCATGGTAGTGTGTGTGGGGGTTCTAGTTGACTTAGTAAAACTGAAATAAACTTTACTCAGTCCCCTCCAGTGGAGTTATATAGAAGCAATAACCAGAAAATAGTCCATTTGAGTCCAGTAACATTTTCTATATTTCCTTTGACAAAAAAGTATGCGTCCTTCATGCTATCTTTAATG
Source organism: Phaethon aethereus (assembly GCF_964289735.1). Lineage (NCBI taxonomy): Eukaryota > Metazoa > Chordata > Aves > Phaethontiformes > Phaethontidae > Phaethon > Phaethon aethereus. The sequence goes on along the minus strand of NC_138582.1, from coordinate 105,119,643 downwards.
AAACCCAACATCACCCTGACCAAACTGAAATATTTGGAATTACATTAATGTTGCAGGTTTATGGAACGGAATTACATCTATTCTACACTGACTTCAAGAAACATGTTTAGGTATTTAGCATTAATTGTATCCCCAAAGAAAGAAATTACAATTACTTGTCTGTATTCTTACAAGAAACAGTCCATATGCAACAGATAGGCATTTAAAACAGTAGAAATATTTTAAAACTCATGAAGAAAACACGGTTATCATCCAAAGGAAGAACAGTAAGCTGCAAGCAAATAATTTTTTTTTCCAAATGTTTCGATGCATACTCAAAAACAGAGGTTTAAATGCTCTTAAAAGCAAAATAAGTTTATTACATATTGAAAATACCCTTCCGACTTTCCTGTTTTTAACGTAGATATTATGCAGTTGTGAATAGCTTGTTATATTTGAAATAAACTAATCACTTTAGAAACAAAACTGCCTTTTGTAGCTAGTAATATCTATAATGTTAAAAGAAAATGAAGACTCAAACATTTCTCTCTCTGCATTCTTTATTAATCCATTTTATATCATTGCCTTTTCCAGACTCCACATCATCTGAGTTTGGATATTCAAAGGAAACTTTAAAGTCCTCTCCAGGTTCTTACAAGTGCTTAGCTGTCTCTAGCTCCATCTATTACAATAAAAACTGCAAGCGAGCTATATCCAGAATGGTACTTAAATAGTGGACTCAGCTGCTTGAAGTAAGGCACTCATTTTGGCAAATACTGGCCACGTATTTCATAACCTTAAGTGTGTCTTCTTTTTCAATTGTGTCCTAATCCATCCGAATGTCAACGATTTACTATATTTATAATAAAAATACTATGTTTCAAAAGGTCAAAAAGAGAGAACTGAAGGGGACCCATTCTTAATATCCATTTGACTATAAATCTGCTTTTCGTTTATACTTTTGCAGTTTGCTCAACTGTCCCAGTGTCTCTAAATATTCTTCAATCTGATGTCTCTTTTTAGAATCAGTCCTTACATATAACGAAGCCAAATCATTAATATTTGCCTCTACCTTGTTTCAGGATTTTGCTCTAATTTGACCGAAGGCTAAAAAGGAGACCTGCAGCAGTTAACGAAATGCCATGTATAGTTCGGGCAGCAGAGGGTGCTCAAGATTGGCGCTAGCTACTATTTGCAAAAGCTTCGCTGTCGGTTATGCAGTACCAAGCACAGCACTGTACCTTTACGGGGGGGACCTGTTCCTCTATGGTCTTCCTTGGCCGACAGCATTTACCTCGTTTAGTTTGAAATGTTCAGAGTTAATTATTCGAAGGACTTTAAAAATTCAGATTGTGTACTGAAGCTGTTATATTTCCTTCTTAGCAAAAAGAGATGCTTCATACACCTTTATACAGTCATAGACTTGCACCTTAAGGTGCCAGTAGTCACATGCTGTGCAACCTTATGTTCTCCAACTTCGCTATGTATCCGTCACACACAAGAATGATAAAAACATGCCCAGAGCATATTAAGAAACTGAAAAGGTTAATGCTGCTTAAACTCTGGCATCCATGTAGGGATTGGGCTGTATTAGTAACATACCCTCCTCCTATTAGAAACTACCAACTGAAAACACTTTCTCAAGACCACTCATCAATTTAGAATTACTTCAAAAATCTAAGCACTTCAACAACCAAAAGCAGTCATACAGGGAAACTCTTAAGAAATACATTTTTTCAATTTAGAACAATCTATGTATACAAGATTTCATACAAAAGACATTCAGAGTTTCTAAGCACACACAATCCTTCTTACATCTGATCAAAATCTATGGTAAGACATGGAATTCTGGGAGAAAAGAGATTAGCATTTAAAGATGTTTGATTTTACACTGGAACACTATCTTCAAATTTGTATTTCATCTGTAACTTCTACAAAGGCTTGTTTTATCTTCTTCAAGCTTGATCATCCCCAGCTTCAACTCAAGACTGTTCTACCATTCTGTCATGTAATCAGTTCTTTTAATGGTCAGAATACAGACTAAGCACCTTTACATATTACAAGCTATTATTAAAACATACTCAGGGAGATGGCATTTTTTCAATCTGAGTAGATGAAAAAAACCATGGCTTACTCTCTCACAGATGAAAATTAGATTTGCCAAAGTAACTGCAAAACTAGCATGGGGAGAACTGTCCCAAAGTTTTTATTGTGTAGAATTTCCAATTATATAAAAAATATTTAAAATTGTGATATATGTAAAAAAGGCAAATTAAATAGCTCCTTCAAGGGAAACAATTATAAAAGCAACCAAACAAATATACAGCAGCAGCTGGCTCTTTCATTTGTGTAAAATTTGGGAATTGTAATGTATCTACACTTCAGACCATGCAGCTGATTAGTCTAAATAACTCCTTCATACAGAAAGCTGCACACATTGATTTTTGTCACTGTAGGGACTTAATTAATGTTTTTTATATATGTTACACTGTATGTTTAATAAGATTTCATAAATTTTATGAGAACCTTGTAGGTTTTTCAAAGACATCTTTGAAATTAAGCAAACACTTGAAAACATGTATCTAATGAAATCCAGCATTTGCTTACTCCACATGAAAAATAGGGTGTTCATAAATCAGCACCTCATAGACTACCTAGATTAAGCTATTAGCAGATATTATCACAGTTTTTAAATAGTTTATCTCGCAACAGGGCTAGAGGAAGAGATGTCAGAGCTAAAGTTATCAAAACAGACATGGAGATTTTTCCATTAAGAATTCAATTAAATAAATGAAGCCAAGAACACTTGAAGTTTAAGCTTGTTTTAAGTTTTACCATTTCATTTTATCCCAAATAACAGTAAGCTTAAAAACAGCTTAGTTTTTTTTTTCTTCCATCTTACTCGAGGTTAAATTGAGAAGTGCATTTCAAAATTTCTTTCCATGTAAATTACAGACATTTTATTTCATTATACCTTGCTATTTTAAAAGTTACAAGAAAGTTGGAAAAAAAATTCACTGTCTAACAGTGAAACATTAAGTTGGTGTTTCTGCCATAAAAATACATGGAAATCAGAGCTGCAACCTTTCTTCATGGAACTGTCATTGAAGTAATACGGTACATACAATACACATGATTAAAGTGACTGAGGCAACTTTCTGAAGATGGATTCACTAATAAATGCAAGTGAATAAAGACCGAAGAAGGAATTAAAATGGTCACCATTGGCAATATGCAGCGATTCTTTCATTAGTGGAGCACTTCTGGAATCTCCCTCCTCCTCCGCTGTGTATACCTCAATTCAATGATCCAACCTGTCTCAGCACAGGTCCAGATACAAACGCAACCACCTGGGTCTTCTTCCACAGGAAATCAGGTTAAAAAAACTAAACAAATACACATCACAAAGCATCTGAGAGTTTGTCTCAAAGGATTTACTTCTGAATGCTATTCATAAGGAATATGAATATATAATTATATAAAATAATATTCAGAATGCATTAAAAATATGAGAAGGGAATTTGTAAGTCAGTTTAGTTCTGGCTAACAGAATCCCAGCCAAGAAAAAGACAGAGCATTTTGACTACATCAGATTTTTGTCTCTGTCTCTAGCTGTTCTTGAGTATAAAATCTTATTTGTATGCAAGCTGCAAAGAAATGTTTTAAAAACGTCTAAGCTGTATTTTGGAAGAAGTTGTACAAGTTTTTGTTTGTAGTTTAAAATTAAACAGGAGGAGGTTGAAAGCTGCTCAATACGACAGAAAGAAGCAGTAGTCTCCTTGAAGATTAATTACATGTCAGAACATAAGGGAAAATGCCAAAGAAGGGGGGATGGGGAAAGCCTTCTTCAAGTCTGGGTGGAAATATCCAAAATATATCCAGAGTAAATGTCCACAACCATTTAAGGCACAGGAAAAACAACACTTCTCAATGAAGACTTTCAGGTCAGATTTGATGTGCAACTTCTCACTAGTATTATGTAAAAAAGTCAATTGTAAGACTCAACTATGTAGTAGTTGATGACATGAAATCTAGCATTTCTACCTCAGTTTTAATACACTGATGTATTTACAAATAACACTGTCCCTCTGGAATAAGTATAAAAATTTTTACAAGAGGAATATGAACAAAAAGACTGTTAATATGGTTCTTAATTTTTTTCTCTATACAGCTATATGTTATTCAGAATTTGTATAATTCTATGCATATTTCTGCCTCCTGTCCTAAAGTAAATAGAAAATAAGTTCAGAGAGAGTTCAGTAAAACATGTTGCCTTGAAAGGATTCTTATTGGGACCATGCAAACAAGTAAGGTTCTGTAATAATATTGCCCACAATCCTGTTCATAGAGATCAGAAATAATTCATTGCCTTTCTCTTCAAATACCTGAGTTG